>NC_139538.1:65998587-66620892 GCF_965153285.1 Podarcis tiliguerta
AGCTTGCTGCACGTGGAAGTCAATTTTTCGACTGCCCGGCACCCTGAAACCAACGGGCAGGCGGAAAGAGCAAATGGCATCCTCCAACAATATCTGAGGTGTTATGTCAATGACAGAGAGAATGATTGGGTCGAAAAGCTGGCGCTGGCAGAATTTGCCTACAACAATGCGGAGAATGTGTCCACAGGGATGAGCCCCTTTTTGGCTAATTACGGGTGTCACCCCAGGGCATTCCCAGGGGAGGGAGGCGAGAGATGGAGCGTCCCAGAGGCCGAACATTTTGTAGAAGAGATGGAAGCGATCCATCGTCAGCTTCAGCTCAACTTAGAAAGGGCCAAGGCACAATATAAGAAGCAGGCAGACAAGAACAGAAGGGAAGGTGAAACAATAAGGGTGGGGGATCAGGTGTGGCTGTCCACCCAAGGGTTGCCGTTCAAAGGGGGTTGTAAAAAATTAAGACCCAAGAGATTGGGACCCTTTGAGGTCATTCAGCAGGTCAACCCAGTGGCTTTCAAACTCCGGTTACCCAGCCACATGAAATTGCACCCAGTGTTCCACAGGTCGTTACTGTCACCGTACAAGGGGGGAGGTGAAGGGGAGTACACCAGGGGACCGGTCTTGGAAGAGAGGGAAAGCAGTAACCATGTAGCGGAAATCCTCGATTCCAGGTGGAAGGGCAATCAGGTGGAGTATTTGGTGGCGTGGGAAGGGGAACCGGAGTCAGAAAACACCTGGGTGACTGCAGAGGAGGTCAATGACGAGGTTTTAACAGAAACGTTCCACCAAAGATTCCCGAGGAAACCACAGCCGGTAGCAAGGTTTAGGAGGGAGTATTTCGGCACCACAGACTAGGAAGAGGAACTGGAAGGATTCGCAGAGTCGGAGTTGGAAGAAGGAACGGACTCAGATGACGAGGAGTACCGAGAGACTAGGAACAACAACAAGTGGAGAAACGTGTTCGAAACTTCGAACGATGAGGAAGGTTCTTTCCGGGGTTTTACCTCCTCCCAACCCGCAGGGGAGGAGTCGGGAGGGGGTGAAGGGGGCCCTGGAGGGGAGGTGGATGTCAGGGAACTGCCATCGGCAGGACAGGAGGTGCAAAGGCTCTCTGAGGTAGAGAGAGACGTAACAGCTGAAGAGGGAACCAGTAGGGGGCGAACAGGAACGTCAAGGGAAGGAGAGTCGGAGGAATGGCTGAGAGACGCTTCCAGCGAAAACAGTGGGGAGGTCTCAGGACCTCCTATAGGGACACCCGTTCCTCGCCGGAAACTGTCACGCCGAGAGTCCAGAAGACGTGTTTCCGTTAAGGAGCTTTTATGTTGGAAACGTTTCCGAAAGCAACCACTTTCGGATTCTGCTAGCGATTGACGCAGCCATGCTGGAGGGGCTCCGTCACAGGCAGAGGTTTGAGAACTTGTTCAAACTCTGAGGGACTTGCATTTTACGCACAAGCAGCTCTTCATCCCATCACACTAGCAATGCACATGAAAACAGCCTTTGGCAATATCTCTCATCCACGACAGCACTGGGGACAGCTGGGGGCAGTTTCTCTCCCCAAACTCCACCTATATCTCTGAACTGCTTACTGATCCTACACACTGAATGGCTATTGTTATAAATCAGGACAGGGGAACCTGTGGCCCACTATAACTCACATCATTACTGAAGGACCACAGTTCCCATATATCTCTTATAAAGAATAAAATGGCCCTATGCACTACATAGCGTGCCAAAGGTGCAAATACATTTGTGTGTCTGTGTGTACACACATACATACCTGTACATAATAGAAAAAGCTGTTTCATCTATGGTGATAAAATTAAGTTGGTCAATAACTGAAGGGCAAACAAAAAAGTAATTTAACAAATAGCCCTAAAATACTTCTTTAAAATGTTGTTGTTTTTTTTGAAATTCAGCCATGAAAGTGTCAAAAAGCAGGGTTATTCGTGGATTAACCTTTCCTCCTCCAGTTTCTTTGCTTCCTCAGATGAAACCTAAAGCAGTCCTCCATCCCTTATCTATATTGACGTATTCCTGGCAAAAACAACATTTTGTATGGATCACTTCTCTTCCTAGCATTTACTACTGAGGGAGGCAATGTAAATATCTTTTGAAGACACATTATATATTTTTTTGTGTACTGTTTTCTCTTTAAGCTTTTTTTTTTTTTTTGTCTCTGAAAGGCTGCGAATAGTACAGTAGCAACTTTTGCAGGTGTTAAAAAAATACTGAAAATTGCTGAGCCTAAAGCAGATCGCAAAGATTTATAGAAGGATGTCACAGCACTTGGTTCACTGGCAACAAATGGAGAAATTAAATTTAGCGTTGATAATTAAAAAGTGATGCACCTTGGAAGAAAAATAACCCAAACTATGGTGCTATGAAGTCTTGCCACTGAAAAACTTTTTTCTGGCATCCTTTCCTAAAGGAATCCATTAGGCCCATGAGCAAAAGGATCCCCATTTATAATGAGCTGCAGCAGTGGAACTGCAACAGAAGATTCACTAGTCTAAACATTATGCCACTCAGTAATACTGAATTAAAGAAGACAGTCAAGTTACAGTTGTTAAAGTTGGGGGACGTCAAAAACTGCTGATTGTCATATTTTCCCCAACAAGAGACATACAACAGTCGCATTAACATTCCCCACAAACAATGAGCTGCTAATGATCTCACTACTGGTTCCTCTGAAGCTATTATTATCATATTAGACAAGCTCATTATAGATGTTAACACTCCACAAGATCTATCAGCCTTCATCAGGAACAAAGGAAATGAGACAAGAACCAAATAGATGCATTTGTTATAATGTGGCTGAACATGCACTCATGCTTGTTAGAGCATCGAAGCTCGTACACACTCTAGGTGTTCACTTCTCCACCCCGCCCCCCGAACAACAACCAACATGGTAACAAATCACTGACAAATCAGTATTCCTTAAACAGCTTGGGTCTCACTCTGCTAGAGAAATGTGATTCGTAAATATTTCAACAAAAGTGACTGTGGCGTGTCACCCACATTGCATTAGACTTTTGTTCTTCCTTTTAAAACTATGGCTGGGATCCAAATAACAAATTAAAGTATACCCAAGGACTTTGCAATATTATGTGGCCTGTAATATCAGTGACTGAAGAAACACAAACTCAAAACTCTCTCACGGCTGTGGAGGTAGTTCTGTGGTTCTTTAGACTGTGGCATCTTCGTTTGGGTGTGGTCTCCATTTCCACAGGATGTTTAACTGACTGTGTCAATTATAATAGAGCAGCTTCCAATAGGAGCATGATTTTTTTTTAAAAGCAATCATGTTAATGCCTCTTATCATTTTGCTTATTTCAGTCTTTGATGATCAGCAATTCATATCCTTATAAATGTGTCATTTAAAATATTGTATAGACATAATTTAAAATGCATGATGGAGAAATTGCTCTGCTACCTGCTTTTTACACACAAATCCCTACTTTGAGAATTAGACTGGTTTTGACAATATTTACTGAAGCACTATAGCAATATATGCTAAGAGCTAAGAGGTGGTCTGTGTCACCTATAATAGAGGAAACGAGCAAAGTTTATTTGAATCATAGAATCACAGAGTTGTAGAGTTGGAAATGATCCCATGGGTCATCTAGTTCAATGCTTTGCAATGCAGGAATCTCAACTGAAGCATCCATGACAGATGGCCATCCAACCTCTGCTTAAAAACCTCCAATGAAGGAGAGTCCACAACCTCCCAAGGGAGCCCGTTCCACTGTCGAACAGCTCTTACCATAAGAAAGTTCTTCCTGATGTTTAATCAGAATATTGTTGTTTTTTTTTGTAACTTGAATTCATTGGTTCAAGTCCTCCAGAGCAGGAGATGTGATCTCTTCATGGATGTTACTGTCATCTTTGCCTGTGTTATGCAAGATTATTTGCCTTCATCGTCCAATATCCTCCTACAAGCAATGAGCATTTTTAAACAACAACAACAACAACAAAATTAACAGCATTTTTCAAAATGGTGGCTGATCCATTATGTGGAGGTGTGTGGTGGCAATGTTGAAGTGGTGGCAGCAGTGATCCTATGGTGAATTTTGAGTATTGACATTCTGGGCTTCCAAACAACTGTAGAATACTTCCAGTACTGTAAAAGGTAGCAGTGGAAGCTGGTCCACTGGGGCAAATGGGGTGCTACCCCTCTAGCCTCAGCCTGGCCTCAGCCAGCTCCCATCTGCCTGCAATCTTAGTTCCCACAAGCCCATGGTCAGCCAGCTTCTCCCTCCTTCAGCTCAGTGTTGCTCTTGTAGAACTCAGAAGGGAGAGGATGGAGACCAAAGTAGAATTAGTTGCCTCTGCCTCTTACTGACTCTGCCTTCACCTAGTGTTAGCCACCCTGCCAGTCCCAATGAACACCACCCACCAGTGGGAGGTAGGGCAGGGCATGAATATAACAGTGGATCCAAAGTAGGATGGTTCTATGTGTACTTCAGTGAAGTGAAACATATGATATTCAGATGCTCCACAACAGTGGAGGCAGCTTGTGGCAGTACAAGCATTGGTGCACTTAAGCAATTTTAAACTCTGCACTTGATGGTCTTATGCAGGCTTGCTTGCTCTTTAGATGGGAAAATGTATTACTCCATGCACTTCAAAATGTGGTAAGCCACCTCTGTTGCATTGAGGGGCTTCCCTGATCATTCTGCTGACTGGAGCCCTGGACGTCTTTCCTCAAGTCTTGCCCTGACAGCACCAGTGGCTACAAGACACATAAATGCAACAGATACACATTTTCCTGGCATGCAGATGCAGTAATGGGAAAAGCTTATTCACCAGCTGAATTGTGCCCTTACTTAGCATGTGGCTCTTCACACAGCCACCAGGAAAATGTTGACAATACGGCTTCAAAGCAATACAGCTTGGCTCCAGAATCTCATTACTAACTTTTAACTGCCATCTTCTCTCATCTAGAAGCATATCTGATTTTTGCAGTTTTGGTCATGTTGTTGCAACTTCTATGGTTTTCAGGCAGCATTGCTTACAAATTATATAATCTTATAAGTATCTTCCTTCTTGTAGTGGGAAGATTAATCCCTATTGTTGGCCAACTGTGGACCATAGTAAAATATCATAGATGTTGCAAAAGGTGCTTTACAATTCAGCAAACAGCCCCAATCTCAGCCTAGCAGGAATACTATAAACCCTGTTCTATATACATACTGTGGCTTTATTGTGAAAATGGATCCAACTAGTTATATCGCCTGAGAGCTCCAGCTTGCACTATATGTAGAAACTAGCCTTATTTATTGCACTTTTATACAATGAAATGGTTCACAAAGAGGTGCTTCACAGTACCTTATTGCCATACAGAAGAGATAATTCTGGAACATTTCTTGCTCCTTTGCAAAACTGGCCAACTTTTGAAAGATTTACCTAGTCTATAGCTAACAATTTGTACACACAAAAAATATGGAGTTTCTTTGCAGCCTATGGGAAACAAGGTTAAACAAATGAAAATCAATGTTAATTTAAAACAAGTAGGAGCAGCAAAAATTCAACAAGGTTTTTTCACAGACCCAACTCCTGGTTAAATAACAAATGTTTCCTTCCTTATTGCATGGTGTAGCAGAATATCAGGGTGCTACCAGTATCGGTCTATATGTGTTTAATTGGTGTGTGTGCTTTTCATGATAAATCTGCTGTATTAGTTTTCTTATTGCTATTGCACATTTTTGTTCTTGTGTGTGTAGATTTTTAATACTGGATTCTGGAATACAGACCCCAAACTGCAAAACTAATGCTGTATATGCCAGACAGCATTATCTCATGCCAGATGGCAAACTCTTTGCTACTGAGGGGACATTCAAAAGCAGTTTCTGATGTAGGAAGGATGACCTGGGGTTTCAAAATGGAAAAAGGAAAATCAAAAGGTCCCATTAGGCATATGCAGACCTTTTGACATACCTTACAGCAACTTTCTTGTATCCTACTCATCTATTCCCTTGAAAAGAGAATTCCCATCTCTGCCCACTTACCAAGGCTGTTATATACCAAGGCAGATGGAGCATTAACACCACCATTTCTTCAGGCTCCTCTTAGGGCAACATGCTAGAAGCATCTCAAGGAAAGCTTGAAATGTTGTAGGGGGATGCTTACTTTATACTTTAAGATGCTAACTGCTTCACCATCAAAGGAGACACTAGGAATTCTGGCCCAACCTATTAAATCTCGGCCCATCAAATAGGCAATCTCAGTGTCTGAAGCCTTCATGTGTCACGCCAGCTGAGTTTGATGCCAAGCAGCTACAGTTTTGGCGAACATGCAGGTTTTCTCACTAGTTCATTCATGGACTGTCATCTGCTTTCTGATTTCTAGACCCCAGCTGTCATTGGGAGGTTTATATCTGGGCGAAAGAAGCAAATTCATCCAAATGCGTTGTTGTTTTTTTTCATTTTTGCCGCTTTATCTAGTATCCATCATAATATTCCTTTGAAAGGAAGTGTGTCAACATAGAATTCACTTGTAAAATTGCTTCAGACAGCCTTTCTTCTTTTTCCCCTCCTTTCAATTTCTGTTTTATTTGTTGGGCTGGGAATGTTATATACCACATTCATAGAGGTAGTGAATTTTCACATGAAACTATGCAGTTGAGGCAGAGCCTAAAATTTTGTAGTACTGTAGTAATAATAATAATGATGATGATGTTAATGATGATAATCTAAATTGCACAGCAGATAGTACACTGAAAAGGAGTGTTTTATAGACTGACACTACAGATGCAGCTAAAATACTTCTGAAGCTGCATTATATTGTCAGATCACCGGAGCATCAAGTATAGTACTCTATGTTCTGACTAGAAGCAAACTCTGAAGGATTTCAGATGGGTAAGACCCCCGATACCTGATCATTTCAAATGGAAATTGTAGGGATTTTCTGCATGCAAAGTAAGTGCTCTGTCACTCAGCTATAGTCCTTGCCCCAATATATTTTCTTTACCAGTAACAGTGAAAGATCTTGGTCACTATACCATCAGGGAATAAAATACAAACCAACAAGAGAGTCTGTATGTGTGTTAGCTGTGAAACGGAGATAAATATTGGCAGCAAAGTTCTCTTTAGCTAATCTAACTAACGAAGTCCCTCTTCCAGTAAGCAGGGCGGTCTGTCTGTGGAAGGGGATGCTGTGGTAGTCCAAAGGGAATCTTGTCTGAAACATCTGTAGGTTGTCATAGCCATAAACCCGCAGCTGGTAGGCATGCAGCTGCCCTGGTGCCATGATGTACGGGGTCAAAAACTAATGATTCCAGTTAAAGGGCTGAAAAAGCCAGATGAAATGCGTTGTCTTTGCATAATAATCCAGGGCTTTGCCACCACAAGTAGAAAAGGATTGACTTTATGATGCAAGGCTTGTGGCATAACTCAAAGGAACGCCCAGTAATAGTTGAAAGTCACTTTGGGTTGTGTTGGGCAAGATAAAGTGGCTAATAAATTTAATAAAGAATAATTGAATACATCTTCTTCTTTCCTAAGGCAATGGTCTTCTCCCACCTGTTATCCCTGCTCTCTTGTTTGCACCTCTGTTCAGAATGACAATGGCACTTCAGAGTTGGTCTACAACAGGGATGGGGAATCTCACGTCCCAGGCCTCTCTCTACCACCCTTGGGGCTTTCCAAAGATCACAACCCTTTCTTCAGGCTGGTACTATTATGGGGCAGGTAAGCCTAGGAAGAAATATAAATGAATAAAGGTCCTCCCCACCTTGCAAATTCATGTCTGTAGCAAGTGCTACTACATATATGAAGACAGAATTTGCCACAGAGAAAGTGAATAAAGCAGAACGACGGCTAATGCACTCTCAGAAACCAGAAAATCCATGTTTTTCAATGTAATCATTTACAAGTTACTCGAGAAAGTGTTCTCATGATTTTAATCTTTAGTTGTTACATTTTGGTTGCAGATGACAACTTAGTATTTTACAGCACTTCTGCAGGTCCTCGAGCAAGTATTTTATCAGTTGTATTATTATCTTTGCCTCCTGGCTGAGCTATGTATTGAGTTAATGTTTGTAATTGAAAAATGAAAACACCAAAAAAAAAAAAAAAAAAACCCCCACACAAAGAAAACCCCAACACAAATGTTTAAACCACCCTCTCCCTTATCTCCTCTCTCCATCTCACTGGCATTTAGTTTCTTGCCTCCAGAAATACACAAGTATGAGTTTTGTTTTTCGGTACGTATCTAATGAGTACATGTTCAGAGCACAATTAGCTGTGTTATTCATAATATTGAGCTGCTGATATCGATGTCAGTAAACTTGCATCTGGGAAAGGCTGTAAGAAATTTATAGATGAGTTAGGGCATTTCACAGTATGATATTTTAAAAAATAGATATGCCAAATTAGGAAACCCACCTCAATTCCCCCAACTGTTCTGAAGACACATCGTATGACAGCTTGTACTAAGATACATATACACAGTGCTTATAGATTAAATCAAATATGGACGTGCCCCATTTGTATAAATGGTGGTTTTTCATACTGCTATGTGTACACCAGCACATATTTAAAACAACCCCTCCAAAGTATCCTGAGACTGTAGTTTGTTAAAATATTGGAAACTGCAGTTCTGGGAAGGATAAACAACAGGTCCCATGATTCTGTGAGAATGTGCTTTAAATGTATGGTATGGACACAGCTTTTGACAATTTGGGAAACCTGAGACCTACCAGAAGTTGTTCAACTCTTATCAGCCCTAGCCAACACAACCAATGATCAAAGATGAGGTGCGTTGTACTTCAACAACATATGGAGGACCACAGGTTCCCCACCCCTGATCTAGCTATCTAGCTTAGTACAGTTCGCTCTGATTGGTTGTCTAGGGTATCCAACAGAGTTATTTCCCAAAATTCTACTTGATATCTTTTTATCAAGATGCCAAACCTGGGACCTCTCATACCCAAATTACATTTTCTGTCATGGTCATTAACCTTCAAAATACTAGCAAACTAGGGCATCATTGGTACTTAGGAGTTCTTTGAAGGGGAAACTGTGCTTTAAAAACATGTGTACCCTTCATAACTGATGGGGTATGGGTGTCGTATAATCACTTCTCTGCATCTGAATACATAAGCATCTAGGAGCATGGGGAAACCATATGGATTGATGACATCCCTCCAGTCTTAGCGTCTGGCTAAGGAAAGGATGACAAATGTGATATAAAAAGAGGGGGGTCACAGTATTCTTCAAGTCCATCTTTAAGACAGAAGTGTCAGACAAGCAGAACAGCAAATCAAATACTGCCTGAAGTTCATAAAGTCCTGTCCCTTCTGAGTAGTGCGATAGGCAGAAGAGGCCTGCTAGATCAAATCCAAAGGCCTATCTGGTCCAACAACTTGCTTCCCACAGAGGCCAGCCAAAGGTTTACGTGAAATTTGCCAAAGTAGAACATGGGTCCTGCTATTCCACCTCTCATCCCCCCAAGTGACTGGTATTCAGAGAAATGCTACCTCTGATCATGGAGACTGTAGAGTCATCATCATGACTAGAACTCGCAGATAACCTTATCTTCCATGAATATAGAAATCCCCTTTTCAAGTCATCTGTGCTGTGGTAGCAAATCCCATAGCAACTTAACTACTTCTTTAAACCTCTATCTCAGTTTTGGGAATATGTGATAGTCCTTATTATAAGAGCATACCACAGGGATTTCAAAAAGGGTTCAAAGCTCTTCAGTGTTGTAAAAGATTGAGGCAGCTGCTATGGACTAAAATTCTCCTTATGATATGGCTGAATGATATAGGGGACCAAGCTATCCTGGGGGTGAGAGAGCCTACCAACAGCAGTTTCCTCACCTATGTATGTCAACTAACCACTCTTTGCTTCTGTGGTTCATAGTTCTTATTGTCAGGAGGAACACAATTCTCCCTGTTCTCCCTGTGATGGACATTGGCAATACATTATTGGGCTAATTGTGATGACTGCTTACAGCAGAAATTTCCAAGGCACACTGGAACTGATTCTGAGAAAATGACTACCATGGCACCAAAGTTGAACACAGGGCAGTGTGCTGAATTAAAACCAGATGGTTCTGGGTTTAAATTGCCACACAACCACAAAGTTCACTGGTGACCTTGTAGAATGTACTAAGTTAGACTGAGAAGTCATTTTTAACAGGGCACCATGCCTACTTGGCAGACCCATTGAGTTAAACAGAGCTTACTCTCGGGTAAGTGTGTATAGGATAGCATCCAGCATTTCTTATTTCATCAAATTCAGCTGAAAGAGGAGGGCAGATGACAATATTTGTATGTGCACAACACAGGGGCAGCCTCTTTTTGGAGACGACAATTCCACATATTTCGGCTGCAAGCCTAATCATGTTTACTCATAAGTAAGTCCCACTGAATCAAGTGGAGCTTACTCCCAGGTTGGCTAGGACTGTGGCCTTTGTTGTCAGCTCCTCCAATTAATCACATAGCAAAATGTACCCTGTGATTAAAACTTGGATGATTTGTCATCCCAACTAATGGACCAACACTTTCCAGTTAAATTCAAATCAGATCAAGATTGCCATTTGGTAAGATGCAAATGCAGATGCATTTGGAAAGAATTCAGTTTAGGACCGGATCTGTCTAGAAGACAAAAATGACCCCTTGTGAATAAGTGCCAGCCATACTCTAACCGTTCATAGAGCATGGCCTTTCAGTTGTGTTTGACAGAACAACTGGGATCACACAGAAAACTGTCCTCAATAGTTCCTCCCAATAGGAATCACCAAAGGCGCTGATACAGGATTGGCTTTTTGGTGATTTAGACCATGAGAAGGTTTAAAAATAAAAGAGGTTGATTTTAAAATATCTTGAGTGTTTTCCCGGATGCAGCAATGGGACCTTGGTTCTGAAAGATCTTTTACTGCTTTTCTGTCAGAACACACACAAGGCATTTTCTTTTTTTTTTCTTTTTTCGAATTCTCTTTATTAATTTCCGTTAAACAATCAAGCACAAATAAACACAGAACAAAAATCGCCATAAAAAGAAAACAAACGACAGAACAAAAAAGAAAAAACAAGAACATCATACAACTAATTTACTTCCCTCCATCTCAGTTTTGGGTTATGTAACAACAACAACAAAATTTCACACAAGGCATTTTCAATTACTTTAATTATATGTCATGGTTATTGACACTCTAAAGCCTCCCAGACATTCCACAACATTATCTTTCATCCCAAGCATATTCTTATCTACATTAAAAGTTCAAAAATGCTACTTTGTGCCATTTCGTTTGGAAAAGAACAGAAGGAAATACAGCTTTCAGATTAAGAAATAAGGAGATGAAAGGCTGAGTTCTCCCCTACATGACCCCATCATAATAGTATAATTATCATGGCAGCATTATTTACCCTTTGCAACTAAGCTTTTAAGCATATTATTAGAGGTTAATGTCCCATGCTTTTCTTTCTTTCTTTTTTACTAGTCCACATTACTAAGGCTCATGAAGTCTGAAATTGCCAAAGGTGGCGAGGAACAGAACAACATTCACTAGCACCCCTGCAGGCAGTTAATCCTCAATTGTAAAATGGAGAACAGATTGATTTTGCAATCTAAGTGACTCACCCTTTCTCAGAAGGAAATTACAACCTAAAGAAATACAGATTGAACCAGATTTTTGGCCGGGCTAAACTGAAATCATTCCCCTGAAGAGCCACGCACTGCTTAAATCATAAGTGTGCATTGGCAATATGTTATTGGGCCAATTGTGGCAATTGCTTACAGCAGTAATTCCCAGATTGGGTGCCAATCTGGACACTCTGGAACTGATTTTTGAGGAAACCACTACCATTCAACAGTGTGGTGTAGTGGTTAAGAGCGGTAGTCTCGTAATCTGGGGAACCGGGTTCACGTCTCCGCTCCTCCACATCCAGCTGCTGGGTGACCTTGGGCCAGTCACACTTCTTTGAAGTCTCTCAGCCCCACTCACCTCACAGAGTGTTTGTTGTGGGGGAGGAAGGGAAAGGAGAATGTTAGCCGCTTTGAGACTCCTTAAAGGGAGTGAAAGGCGGGATATCAAATCCAAACTCCTCCTCCTCCTCCTCTTCTTCTTCTTCTTCTTCTTCTTCTTCTTCAACAAAGAATAAGTGCAGTCGGTGTAGCATAGCAAGTTAAAGTGCTGTGCGTAAACCACAGAGATCCAGATTCAAATCCCCATTGGGTGATGTCTCTCAATGGCCTAGTTTGCACACCCATTGGGAAACACCTATTCCTCTCACAGGGCTACGATTTTCAGAGAAGTTTAATGGCCAATCCCTCTTCCAGAGAACTTTGGGATTTGCAGTTTGCCTGGAAGGGAATAGGCGTCTCCTAACAGCTCCGAGTGCCCTTAATGAACTTCAGCTTCCATAATTATTTGGGGAAGACATGACTGTTTAAAGTGGTATTTAAGAGCTTTATATGTCTGATATGACTGTGACCTGTGTAAGGTGCAGAACAGAGATGCTTAAAGCATGATGTGCAGTCTGATCAGACTTTCACTTTGCCCATATTGCAAACATGCACACTGGTTTTTAGCGCTTTGACAAAGTGGTTCTATCTGAATATATGTGGCAGCTTCTCTGCAGCAATTCTGAAATGAGCAATGAGAAAGGTTGCTGCCGTGCTTTGCATGCATCCTGTAAATTACAAAAATAATGTGTAGAAATACTAACCAACTGACCAGGTGAAAATGAAAAGCATCTAGGACACATTATTCAGGGTATTCTGTCTTCTTTTCACCCATTTCATCTTCTTTTGTTTTTAATTCCTTCTGCTTTCATTAGATTTCATCTACCGCAAACAGGACTATTTTGCCTTCAGGTGTTTCAATTATTTATGAACATGGAATATTTTCTGTGTTTTGCCCTTTCTGTGTTTCCACTTGTCACCTAAATGACTTTGTGCATGAACAGAATAGTCTATGTTTAATTTTAGAAGCTCTATTAGAAATCTATCCTGTTTTTAAAGCTTATGCTTCCCTGGCACTTTGCAGCCTTTCAGTAGAATTTTGGCCTCTTGTATCAGAGCCTACATGAGAGATCAGAGTAGTGAAACAGGAACTCAGCTAGAAAACCATATGCCTTAATTTGATTTGCGTGTCGAGGTCCCCAGGACCACCCCAAATAACTCACACATCACACAGAAATTTTTGTTTAAGATTTTTGGCATAATTTTGGCCACAACTTTATTAAAATACAAATTTGTGAGTGGCTGCGTAGGCATTGGTTGCGACTATCTGCCCCCACCATGGGGGACAGACTGACATTCCGCACGATGCGAAAGTCAGAATGGGGGAATACACTTGGGGGTTACGCGGAGCAGGGAACCTGCCCTCACCCCAAATGCAACCAGGAGCTCATTGCTATGGCCCGAGCCCCCTTGACAGAGTGGACAAGCAATAGTTAGCTCCCAATTCCTTTAACGGAATCCCTTGCAGCAGCAGCATTAGAGGGGCAGGCACAGCCAATCCATGCCCCTCAACCAACCAAACCATAAACCAATGCCTAACCGCGAACCTTACAAGTTGTGACGATTTGCTACGTAGTAGGCAAAACCAAATGGCCCCAGCCAATCAGCCAGATGGACAAATTCCTACCAGGCCCCCGCTCCAAAGCAGACGACCCCATGACAGGCAATAGCAAGGTCAAAGCGAACAACCCTAATTCTAGGGAGGGAGGGACGGACAATCCAATGCACTGGCGAAAAGAGGAAGCCCTAGCCTCGTGCAAGGAGTTTTAGTATTTCTGGCTGTCAATCAATAAATGGCAACATTAACTTCTTCCCAACAACAAGGGAAGCCCCAATCGCATCAGTGGTCAACAATCAATTAGCCCGCCTTCCAACTTTGGAGTGTCCTGAAGGCCCCCACCGCAACACGTGCTCTCCATGAAGGAGAACACGCTATCCCAGTCTTCTGCAATGTCTTTGAACTGCTGCATTTTCTTTTAGTTTGGTCCACTTGTATTGCAGATTACTTGATAGCATGCTTGTGGATTCCAATCTGCACTCCCATGCACAAAAGGGAAGCTACTTGCTTAAAGTTAGATACAGTCTAACAAACTCCAGCTGTAACCATGAGTTCCACTGAAAACATTCCGATTTACTTCCACAAAATAATTTTTTTGTTCAGATATCTGGCAACTTATGGACATTTAACATGTGTGCATTCAGCTTTACATGCTTGGCCAAAATAAATAAATAAATTAAACAAAGAGGAGGCGGAAAGTGGGTGGGCATCAGGGGAAAAAGACCTTGGCAATCCCACTCACCACTGAATCCAAAGTGTTTTGATTGTACGCCATTTTGTCTTATGTGCCATCCCCAGAATGTAACCCCAGTGTAAGTTGAGAGTTGCCTTTACAACGTTAGATACTTTAGTGGCCCCTTTCAAATTGCTTACTTTAAATTTGGCTTCAGTGTGATGAGTCAATAGTAAACTATTGGACCACTGATTTACTGGGCAGTCCTAATTTAACAGAACACATTTCCTGATAACAAGAAGAAGAAGAAGAAGAAGAAGAAGAAGAAGAAGAAGAAGAGGAGGAGTTTGGATTTGATATCCCGCCTTTCACTCCCTTTAAGGAGTCTCAAAGCGGCTAACATTCTCCTTTCCCTTCCTCCCCCACAACAAACACTCTGTGAGGTGAGTGGGGCTGAGAGACTTCAAGGAAGTGTGACTGGCCCAAGGTCACCCGGCAGCTGCATGTGGAGGAGCGGAGACGCGAACCTGGTTTCCCAGATTACAAGACTACTGCTCTCAACCACTACACCACACTGGCTTTATCCCTCTGGCAAACTATCCCTCCAACCCTTAAGATCTCCTGGAGAATCCCTGTTCATGTTCCTGTTGACCAGTGTGGAGGACAAGACAAAGACACCAGACAGGGCATTCTTGGTGGTAGCACCTCATTACGGAACCCTCTCCTGATTTAGACAGGACAATCTTCAGCATTAGCTATAAATAGTGACAGATGAATAAATACCTTTTTGTTTTGTTTTTTGCATGCCTTTGGGACCTGATGATGTTGATGCTGGCTGGAGCTTAGGCTTTGTGTTGCTTCTATTCTGTGTTCTATATTACTGTTTGGTTTGTATTTTGTGAATGAAGTTGCTAGGTGTTCCAGTCTGGAGGAATGGCAGAGTACCAATACATTAAAATAAATAAACAAATATCCTTTAATCCTTGCACCTTGCCTGTGACACTGCTGCAGCGATGGTTGGTGCTAATAAAGGTAATAGTTTATTGACCTGCCAATTTTATTTTAAAGAGCCTAATATTGATTTAAAATGGGACGGCATTATACTAAATTGATGTAATGTATCAGAGGACAAGATGTATGATTACTAGTCATGATGGATCTATGCTACTTCCAGGATATACCCCTGGAGGCATGATGCCTCTCAGAACCAGTCCCTGGAAAACAACATGGGGGAGTCCTGCTGCACATAATGCATGTGACAGATCACTGAGGTATCATGCCAAGGGGAGACCAGATCTGGCAACACTGGCTATGTGAGTCACTTGTCCATGTGAGAGAAGGGACATATGGTTAGAAAATAAACTGAAATTCTTCTTGTATATAAAGAAGTAGCATCTTTCTGTTTCTCCCCCCACCCTGTCTTAATCTCTGCAAGCAGATATCCAACTCCCAATGCAATGTATGCCCATTACCCTCTTATATACCGAAGGTTGTTTAATAATTCCAGTGCTGTGCCACTTCTGATCAGCATGCTTGCGTCTACCAATCATTTCAACACTTTTTAATCCTTCGCTAAACTTATTCTTCCAACTTTCACCTAGACTTATGTATTTGTGTGATATGACACACAAAAAGGTAGCACACGTGCTGTTGGGATCAGATTGACTTAATTGTCTCATTTGTTTCAGCTACTCTACGTGCCCTAGAAGTAAAATAGGATGCAATGAATATGAAGCCCTTTCAGCACACTTAACTGTTATATGAAAACTAAAAATTATTATTGCACAAGTAAGTTACTGGGCATCTACGATTATACATTTTTCACCACATCTATCCTGATAGCTACATTTGTATTTTTAGATCAGGTACAAATTGTCTAACCACCCACTTTCTATGAGGATATTATGCTTGAGAGAAATAGGTTCTCTCTGGAACCAATAGATATGAGTGATATAAATATAACTTTATTATCACATGCGAAAACATGTCACACTTGAAAAGCAAGCATTAGACACTTCTGTCACAGTCCCTCATCAGTTGAATCACAGAAAAGATCAAATGCATCTATTTGCTGGTAATAATCTACATCTCAGACAATTTTTTTACATAAAGGTGGGCTTGTCATTCAAATGGCAGTGAGCAGGAAAGCATATTACTTGATTTAATTATCAGGAGAACTGGTTGTTTGCTGCACATGCACACACAAAATGCCTATGCGGGGTGTTTCATATTTTCAATTCACACACCCCAAAAAGTCATTTTTAAATGCTACTTTTGGTCAGCAAGAAATATCTTCATGGAATTTAAATGGCATCTAGAGCTTTTTGTAATCCTATAAGTATGGTATAGCCTTTGCTCAGAAATGAAGTGTTGTAAGTGGGAACGAATGGATTTGTTATTCTCCAGTGTTTCAGTTTTACGAACCTTAGCAAGGTTCTCAGCTGTTGAGCTTCTTATCAAGCCACTGCAGACTTATGGCACTTCAGTTTAAAGCTTGTCGTCATCCAGTGCTTCCAAGTCTTAGGCAACAATCAAATATTAGTGTTCAGTATAAAAAGGCCCGGTATCCTAAATGCTTTCTGAAAGCCAACAAATCTTGGTCAGAGAAAGCAGGTCTTTAGAGTCATTATCTTTAACAGCAATGACGGAAGTTCTCGGCGCCTGTGGAAGTTGAAAACATCGTTTTCGTCATAAGAGAAATAAGCAGAAAAACTAAATAAGACACAGAAGTGTGACCATCAGGAGTCTCTTGGACCATAAATAATATCAATCTGATGACAGTTTGCAATGAATGGTGTGACTTCTACTGGTACAGTGATGGCAAGGGTTGCTTGAGAAAGTGTGGGAACACCATCTGTGTGCAAAGAAGACTCTATTGGAAATATAGAGTGTGATGTAGATCTTTCTCTTACCCCTTCTTCCCTAGGGAGACACCTTTTGTGGTTTACCATTTGTGGTTCACCTGAGGTACCAAAATCTCTTAGGCTGGACCTGTTCATAGATTTAACCCCTGTTCTCCTACACCCTATTTGATTTAAAATCCCACTACATTCGAGAAAGAAGGCATTGAAGTAAATAATTTGGGGTGGGGGAATATTGTTTTTCCATAGGGCTGAAAGTTGGGGTTGGGGCTTGTTAACAGTTTTGTGTTGCATCTTGAAGAATAATTATTCAGGTTTCAGTCCTATCTGGGAGCAATCACTATGGAATTTAGTGGGACTTACTTCTGAGTAATGCATAGTTATTGCGGTATTAACCTACACTAGAAATTTTGACAGCAGGGTCCCCTTCTAAACCAAAGACACTTTTCAGTTTAGTTAGGCACTAAGTACTTATACAACTGCAATCCTTTTGTGTCTAAGCCTTTGCAAGGGAGGATGGGAAGAAAACTAGAACAACTTGTTACCACCCAATGACCTCCTTGGTCCCACCCATTTGACCTTATTGGCCACAGGCTGTCCCATCAGTCAGGGGCTTCCAGACACCACTGTTTATGTTGTTTTTAGTAGGCTGCATTGAGCAATATGGAAATTAGAAATGTTTTAAATTAACACACTTTGTAATTCTGCAAGGAATCTGACAGAATTCACATCATGCTACAAATACATTTTATGACTGTGTGTGTGTGTGTGTGTGTGTGTGTAGTCCAGTTCATAATTAGACCATTGTGGGGGGGGGGTAATGGGTTTTGAGAGAGAGAAAATGCATGTGCAGCTGAGCAAGAAACTAAGTAATATTGCCAAACGCGGAAGATATCACAGTATACAGAAATGGGAAGTGTTCCATGAAGAAGGAGGAGGGTGAGGGAGAGAATATGCTGAAGGGGATCACTAAGATTAGAAAGTTATAGAGGTTTTCACACACATTTACTTCCAGGCAAAGTGTCCTTTTCTATATGATTTACTTCAAATAGTCTGTATCAAAAATGAATGGGAACTGATCTCTAGCATTGTGGTATGGATGGCAGAGTATTAAGGTGTTTGGGTCTGTGCAACTCAGAATCCAAGAACCTGTGACAGGTAAATCAACTGTAGAATTGCCTTGCGATCTGCAATTTAGATGTCAGGCCATAAGAGCCAGTTTAGAATATAATCTCCACTTGATCCAAAGCGTTGTACCAAATGGAGGCATTACAGATACCAACCACTGGGGCTTTCCTGAATTGAGATGCTGAACTAATAATTGGGATGGGGAAGGGAAGGGAAAGCAATGATATCCCTAAAAGCAAAAGCTGCAGTTTTTGACATTTCTTTCTAAAAGTGCTGCTAATGGGAGAAGAAATGATTAATTACATGTGTCTTCCAAACCTGGGGCTGGGTCACCCACACCCCCAACTCTGCTCATTTGGATGCTTCTTCTTCCCCACTGGTACAGCCTAGGCAGGGCAGGGGGATTACTTCCTGTTGAGGATCAGGCTCAGTGGGCAGAACCGCTCCTGTGGGAAACTATTTTCCTGTAGTTCTGGGGGGCCCACCACATGAGAGGGCTGGGCACAGAACCGACGTATCCCTCTTCCTGCCTTGGTGGCTTCTGACATTCATTCCATGTCCATCACTTAATGATTCAATGTAAGATGACAGGCAGCTCATTCTGGGAACCAACTCTGTTGAAAGCCCTTGTAATGAGGAAAGTTCTATTGACAAACCTGAACCCTGGGAACCTCTCCACAAACACATGATGTGTGCATGTGTAAACTCATACAAACTTGTAAGACATCCCTGCCCCCCAATTTCTGTTTTGCTTTGGAATAAAAAAATAAAATAAAGGATCGCTGTTCTTTATCTATGTTCCATTATTAAACTCCTTACATTTCCGGATCACAAGATATTAGGAAGTTGTCTTATGTCCATTTGACTGAGAGTAGCTTTCCAGAATTTGAGTCAGATTTTTTACCACGGAGCTACAGCCCTTCCCTTGATTTGTATTTATACCTAGGCATGACTGAATGACACAGAAGTATAGCAATGTAGCAAAAGCCCTCAGACACCATCCTGTATCTCAGTTCTTCTATGCACTCTGGAGATCGAACTCACCTATATTTTGGGGCCATCAGTAGCAATGACTCCCACTACCTTTGGGATTGCAATGAGCAAGTAATTGGGGTGCTTGTATTTCTCTCCTGCTGCCAGCTGGCTGCTAATGCCCCGTCAGCTCTCCTGCCTGTGCACAGGGAATGGCAGGAGGAAGGAACTGTGAAACTTGTCAT
Organism: Podarcis tiliguerta; assembly: GCF_965153285.1. Classification (NCBI taxonomy): domain Eukaryota; kingdom Metazoa; phylum Chordata; class Lepidosauria; order Squamata; family Lacertidae; genus Podarcis; species Podarcis tiliguerta. Next base: position 66,017,997 of record NC_139538.1, read on the forward strand.
TCTTAAGAGCCCGTGTCACAGAAGGACAAGGCCTAGACCTTCCGATACGAGCTCTCTATCACTCATATCATTATTATTTCTTGCACTTAATAGTCACTTGCTACTGCAAGCAACATAAACATTTTAAAGAGCATAAAGTGATGAATATAAAAGAACACAATGTAACTTTGTGGGGTTTTTTAAAAGCTCATAAAGAATCCACAAGCAACCTGCAATAAAGCAGCTACAAAAGCTTTGGCAGCAACAAATCAGATGAATAACAGCCAAAAACGAACATCATAATAGGCCTTCAAATGCCTTGGGAAAAGGTTACAAGATATTAGTAACCGGGGCCAGGCAGACCTCATTGGAGAGAGCATGCTACAAACAGGGAGCCAAAACTGAAAAGACCCTCACTCCATTTGGAGATTACTTGGGCTGTTCAGAACATTGCTTGCAGTTGGCTCTAGCAAATTTCACAAGATCTTATAAAATCTAAACAGCCGTTATTGATACTGCAAAATAAGTTTGCATAAACGTTTGCGAGTATGATTTACAATTTGGACTCAGTTTTCCTAGGTGAATCTCTTTGCAATATCTGGACCTGGGCTTGATCCCTGCATAGCACAACTCTCGGCAAGTGCGGGGTGTGGGTGGGTGTCACAACATAGTGCGAAATGTTCTCTTTGTATGCTGACAGAGAATATTGAGCAATATACCCTGAAAGGTGAACATGGTGACTTCCAGATGTAATCAGCAAAGAGAAAGCAAGATATTTTGCTTAAAACAGCGGCTCTCTCAGAGCTCACCATTGCTGTCATGTATGAACTGACCAAGTCAGCAAATATTCTGAGATAAGGACAAATGGCTATTAAACATTTCTCCTTGGCTAGGGCACATTTTCTCATTGTCCTTCTTATCATATAGCTGACTCAGTTCAACAGGAGTTTTTCTGCAAGAAGTTTTTTTTTTAAATATATATGTTAAAGACTATTTAAGAATATTTATACAATACAGCCCTTACATTTCACCTTTTTAATAGTGTCACTTAGCCTGAAGCAAAATAGGCTTCTTAGCTTATTGTTCCCCTCCATTTTCTTATTTATAATCCTGTCCAATTGCACAAACTTCTAAATGCTCAAAACACAATATCCCTGAATCAGCAACGTGAGTTTTGAAGCTGAGGGGTGTCAAGGCCACTGAAGGAAAATAAAACCTATTAATATATATACTGGAATACTGAGAAGCTTTGGCTACAGATATAAACATATTTAGAATTGATATGTTGATAAGAAAGAAGGTAATAAAGAAAATATATTGCTGGATTTTAACACACCCACACCCCTTAATGTACCTTCAGGGGAGCACGAAAGAAAGTAGAAAAATTCTGGGTAGAGATTCATACAAGTCTTTCATTTCTGGTTCCCCTTCACCAATTCTAACTGACCAAAGACAAATCAAACATTGTTTTTGCCCAAACTGGCACTGTTCATATCCATGCCACCTACCGGTATCTTCCAAGGAGCTCAAGGTGGCATTAATGAGTCTCATTTTCCCCATGTTATCCTCATAATAACCCTGTGAGGTAGGTTAGCCTGGGAGGCAGTGACTGGCCCAAGGTCACAGAGTGAGACACCCAGTTCACTTAATAGCCTTGTATCTTATTCCTCATTCCGGGGAAAAAGATGTACAAGTAAAGAAGACAGAGAAGGGGAATAATTGTTTCTCTCAGGTTCTGGAAATTTATGGGGTCCCTCATTAACTGTCTTGTGTTCCACCCTTAAGACTAATCAGTTCAGGCTTAATTCCTGCACCTACTTATAAGGGAGCGATCTCCATGTAATTCGGTGGGGCTTGCTTCTGAGTAAGGTACAGTTATGGTGGCACAGGCCCACATCTGGAGTCAGGAAGGGACCCCTTCTGAACCAAAGGAAGACACTGTTCAGTGTAGTTAGTTGCTAACTATGTTTGTACAACTGCAATAGTTAAGTGTCTACAGTATCTCTGCAAGGGAGAAAGATGGCAAGAAAACCAGGACAACTTGGCAACTTGGCCATGCTCCCAGTACCTCCCAGTAGCCCCATCAAGTCCAGTGGGCAGCAGCTGTGACTGTGTAAAGTAGTCCTCAGATAAACTCATACAAATGTATTTTTGTTTCATATATATATATAACAAAAAGGGGTAGGTTTTTTAACAAACCCAGCTGACGTTAGCTATAAGAAAACTCCATCAATCCCAATTGAAATGTATGCTTATGATTTATTTAAGTTCACCTGCTGCCAAAATAGTACCTTTGAATGGATGTGGGCAGTCAGCTGACTGATTCAGATTGATGACCGTAAGCCATGTTCAAATGCAGAATGGATAGTGAGATCTTCAGATCACTGAGCTTTAGGTGGTGGGTATTTGTCCTTCCAGCCTTATCATATACAGTATATCTCTTAGCCACCATTAGAGCTCATAGAATCTATTTTTGTTGTCAATCTGTTAGTTCCCACACCTCAGGGATATAATTGGAGAGTGCATGTGCATCCACAGCTATCAATTATTTCTCCAGAACAAAATTAAATTGAACACCAGTTTTTTACTGCAAAGAAGGCACCAAAGGACATATCCACATCCTTTACAACAAATATGATTTTGAATCTGTTTTCTGTTAAGGAAGGTGTAGCAACCCCAAGTAGTTTACGTACAAGAGCGCACCTTACACAATATTCTCTATACAGCTATTATATACAGCTTTTTTATTTTGCAACATTTTATTAATGCACTTCAAACATGATCACATTAAGGATGCTTTTTTGTGTTATCAATTAGTGTGTGTGCGCATCAGTAATGTAAAGAGAGGAGAGGCACAAATAAGCAGTTGGAATTGAAAGCTGCAGCAAACAGCAGTCTGTGCAAAATTTGGAATAAAATGTAATATAAACTGAATATTGAAGGATTCCTAATGCATTGGTTCTACTTTGGAAATATAATCAAGTAATTTAGCACTCCAATATTCTGGGAGAAGTTCAGAGGAGGAGAATTTTGGAAACACCCCTCCTCACTGCTGGACACCCATGAAATGTACAGCCAAAATACAGAGGCAGAAGGTGCATTGAGCTGGTGCTCAGCATGAGAAATTGAGGTGTCATGCCAATTGGAAAAGCCCTTTGATCATGAGAAGAAGCACATTTCTGTTGGTGCAGAATGGCTCAATCATGCATGAAGAGCCTGTGGCTACCCAGATGTCTTTGGACCACAGTTGCCCATTGGCCATGACTTGGGTTGATGGCAGTTGGAATCCAATGACTTTTGGTGGGCAACAGGTTTCCTACACATGGGCTAAACAAAGGGTACTCCATCCTTCATATTTTTCTTCGCTGGTTTTGTGGTCTTCCATTTGACAAGATGGTTTTAGAAGGACAATGGGATACAGTGAATCACTGTTAAGAAAATCCAGATATAACGTTGTATAATGTTTCTGTAGTATTGGATAATGAACTGTTTTTCATTCTCCTGTGTTTTTAACATTATCAGGATTTTCTCTTAAGGAACGTAATTTCAGTTTCCTATTACAAGTAATTGGAATGTCTTTTATCTCACTGCAGCGTCCACTCAGATGAAACATGAAAGTACCATTTAAAATAAGAACAATAAAAATACAAAAAACCTCCGCAAAATCTCTAATGTTCCTCTTTCATCAGTGCTACAGGATGTAATTTGAATTAACTTTTTCCTATTTTGTCCAGTATAGTCACCTTTTTGACAAGCAGCTTTTTTTTGGGGGGGGGGGAGCAGGAAGTCTGACTTTTCAGAAGCCACAGCTGAAAAGAGTTCTTGAGATGGATAGTGCGTGTGTGTGTTGCACCACAGCTGTGCCTTGAAAAGAATAAAATCAGCATGAGATGGACAGTGATCCAAACAACTGAATATAAAGTTCACGTTACATTGTTCTAAAGCACTCAGAAGCATGGTGCACCAATACCAGACCCTTCAAATGTCCCTATTTTCCAGGGACAGTCTCAGATTTACAGAAGCCATCCCAGTTTCTGATTTGATCCTGGAATGTCCCTCTTTTCCTTAGCACGTCCCTATTTTCATCGGAGAAATGTTGGAGGGTATGCAATACAAGACAATTTCAGAGTCAAAACATATGAAGCAAGCCCATTCCACCTCTGCCTCAGAATTCTGTAGGCCAAGAAAAAAGAAGGGGGAAATTTCAGGTGTTGGCTAGGCGGCAGGGACAACCCCTGACTAGTCTGTTGTTTATCTCAGCTTCTTTCTCTACATAATAGATCATTTCCCCTAAGAAATGGTTGGAGAGGGGAAAGCAGGATTTGTTTCAGTATCATATTATTAGGTATCCAACTTCCCCCGTTGTGGATGAAGACTGGCGAAGCTAAAAGCCAGCACAATTACTTGAGCAGGTAGCAAACGCTGCACAGAAACTCTAATTTTGTGACTGAAACATTCTGAGCCAGTCGGCTCTCAACAAATTCAGTAAACAGTCATTTTCTTTTGTCTTGCTGCAAAAGATGCTCTCCTCCACCCACTGCCACAGTTCCTTATATTCGATCCAACCCCAGTTGCTGAGAGGTTTGTAAAGGAGTTTGCAAAAAGTGATCATAGAAATGCAAGGATGGTGAAAGAGAATTTCTATTTATCGTGTCAATCCATAATCTCAGTAGGAGCCATTCTCTCTCACACCCACCCTCTCTCCCTTCATTCCTCTCTCTCTCCTGCCTGAGCTCATCCACAGGATCTGAAATGTCTCCCAGCCCTCTGCCGCCTCCTTCAAGTAGCCGTGAGCAGGTGATGCCAAAACTCTGAGTGCTTTTATACATAATGCCTGCTGTGAGATTCTTAGTTTTCACTATTTTCTGCACATGGTCTCCACTTTGACGAGGTCAGAGGATAGGAGATCAGAGTAGGCCTTGATGTTTTTTGAATGGTATCACTGTCTTTTCCACATTGTGATCCAGCTGGGAGCCATAGAAAGGAGGCAACTTACATATGCTTCAGAGAGGGCTTGCCATGGTTCACAGCTTCTAGCAGAGACACATTTTGCGCTTACTAAAGGTATTTTATACTGCCCAGTTCACCAAGGCCACTTGGCACATTATAGAGCCTTTTGCTTGTGAAATACATCCTTTCCAACTATGCCAAGTCCTTTCTTAATAACCACATTAAATGGACAGCATTAAACTGCATTAAGGCCAGTTTAAAGATGGAGAACAGGGTTTGGCCTTGAAGTTGCCAATCTGGACAGTGGACTGATCAGGCACACTGACCGCTTAGACTGCCCGCACACCACACATTTAAAGCACATGACTTTCCCCAAAGATCCTGGGAGCGTACCCATCAATGAGCTATAATTCCCAGCACCCTTTACAAACTACTGGAGGAACTCATGTTTGTGAAATGTGTTTTAAATGTATAGTATATGCAGCCCTAGTCACAGTCTTCACTACTATGGTTAAACGTATTGTAGTTCCATTTAAATCATCACTCTTTCTAAATTTGCAGCAATGCATATGAATCAGCCTATGCAAATCTTACACAAGGCTGTATCCTATCTACATTTCCTCTTAGTATGTAATCACCCTACTATTAATTCCCTCAGCTTTTCTAAAAGTCCATAAGGCTCCTCCTGCCCCTGAACTGTTTCTAAGCCATTTTATAAGAGCTAATCTTTTAAGAATTGGCGTCCGGGTTTGCTTCCCCCCCCCCCCCTTGTCCTTTTTCCTTGTGTGTTTTGTTTTTAGATCCTAAGCCTGTGGACAGGGGCTGTCTTATTTTAATTTATTTAATAAAAGCTCTTTGGGGAGCCATTGTGGCTGAAGAGCAGAATACAAATGCTCAAAATAAGTACCCTCATAATTGTCATCACAGCCCTTTCTGTGTAAGAGGTTTCAGGGGAACTGAGCTATACTCCTGAGAACTATAGTGCACCCTTCAATGAGCTATAATTCTCATCACGCTGCCACCTTTTACTTCAGCCTTCTTTTTGCTGTAGTTTTGATGGTAATTCTCTTACGTGCATCACCAAGAACTGTGGTACACATCTTGAATCATCCAAACTGGTTCAGCCCATACCGAACCAGATAAATTAATATCACACAAAATGAATAATGAGATAATTTGAAGTTCAGGTCAGCTTGTATGGCTCTAATTGATTGTAACCTTTCCATTTCTTTTAACACTAAATTCATGTCATCAAGACTCTGTGAAGTTTGATGCACAAATAACCTTTCAAATAAATACCTAATTTGTCTACTTTGAAGTGCAAGCAATCATTGCCGAGGTCAGAAAATATATTAACAGTTACACCACTTACAGCTTCAAATGTTGATTACCTTCCTTTCTGATGTCAAATGATCAGTGTGCAGAAAATAGGTGTCCCTGGATATCGAACGAATTCCCTCACAAGCTAATGTCAGCAGAATATCAAAACAATGTGGCTGTTGCTATTTAAAAATAAAAAAATAGGAAATCCCACTAAAAAATATCGTAAAGGATTGTTAACAGAGCTATGATTATGTAAGAAGGCAATGTCCCTTAGAGTTTCCCCAGATTAGTGCAAAATGTACTATTTGCGTGAAAAATGATGACCAAAAGATACTTTACTCAGAACAAACAAACTTTAGGCATGAGAAAAGTCCACCAGAAATCTACATCTTCAGGGTCTGGTCTCTTGAGCAAGAGTTCCCAAAATGTGATTCTGATCCCTCACATAGCTGTCAACGTTTCCCATTTTTAAAGGGAAATTCCCTTATTCCAAATAGGATTCCTCACAAGAAAAGGGGAAAGTTGACAGCTATGATCCCGCAGTGTGCAAACCAGAATCCGCAAACTTTTGGCATGGCCACTGCCATCTTGGTTGCAGTTGCCTCCCCGATGCCATTCAAATGATGTGCAAAGAGGAATATATAATTCCAGGAACGATGCTTCTCTAAATCCTAAACTAGTGGAAATGGTTGAAACATGTGCCCCCCCTTCTTTTTTTTTGCATCATTGCTAGAGCATATGTGTCAGGCCATTTCCCACAGTTAGTTAAATGCCTGACAAAAGACTTACAGGAAAGAAGAACAAATGTTTATTGTGTTTATTAGGGAGTGCATCTCAATAGCCACACAGTGCAAAGGGATCCCAGATGGAAGATTTAGTTCAGGCATCCCCAAACTCGGCCCTCCAGCTGTTTTGGGACTACAACTCCCATCATCCCTAGCTAACAGGACCAGTGGTCAGGGATGATGGGAATTGAAGTCCCAAAACAGCTGGAGGGCCGAGTTTGGGGATGCCTAATTTAGTTGCTTTAAAGGTAAAGGTACCCCTGCCCGTACGGGCCAGTCGTGTCCGATTCTAGGGTTGTGCGCCCATCTCACTTAAGAGGCCGGGGGCCAGCGCTGTCCGGAGACACTTCCAGGTCACGTGGCCAGCGTGACGAAGCTGCTCTGGCAAGCCCGCACCAGCGCAGCACACGGAAACGCCGTTTACCTTCCCGCTATAAAGCAGTACCTATTTACCTACTTGCACTTAGGGATGCTTTCGAACTGCTAGGTGGGCAGGAGCTGGGACCGAAAGATGGGAGCTCACCCCGCCGCAGGGATTCGAACCGCTGACCATATGATCGGCAAGTCCTAGGTACTGAGGTTTTACCCACAGCGCCACCCGCGTTAGTTGCTTTAGCATGGGCTTATTTAAATCTTACGGTAGCCTTATTTTGAATCTGAATCCAACGGAGTTGCTAAGTGCATTTTAATTTGCTCTGGATTTTGAACAGCTATGTAACAGCAAGCAGTGGCACAGAAAGAGGCACAAATATCAATTACTACACTGCACATCACCCACAGCCTAAATGCAACACAACACCTTAATTCAAATTGTGCCCTAAAGGCAGAGCCTCAAAGAAATGCACGCACTCACCCCTTGGTCTTTTTGGGTTTGCTTTTCGGTAGCCTCATTCCTGATCCTTGAAAAGCAGCCTGATCCATAGAAATTAAGGAGCCAATATTTTCTTTCTCACCCACATTGAGGGGTGGGCAGGAAGAGAAATTCATTTGCATTTAAAGGCAAGTCTATCAAATTCCTACCAATTTCCTAAAACAATACATGAACTGAAATGCATTAATCCTTCCGAATGTAAACTTACCCAAAAGTCGAGGAAACAAGTAAATGAAAGATAAAGATATGGAAATTGGATGTGTTTTTAAATGTTTTTGTTTTTTCTTGTTGTCTTGATGTATTGTTTTTTCTTTCTATTTTTGATGTACTGTTTGTTAATTTTTTATTGTTTTTTCCCCTCTCATATATATTTTTTTTCTGTAACTATAAAACCACTAATAAATATTATTATAAAAAAATGAAATGCATTAATCCTTCCAAATGTAAACTTACCCAAAATTTGTGATGCACTTTCCCAACCAAGCTGTGCTTGCAAAAATCCATATATTAGAAAACATTGTGCATAAAAATGAGTATGTCCGCGAAACGGCATTCAAAAATCCGTTCTGTTAAGGGGAAATGGCTTGCAAAAACTTACTTCGGAGTACGTGTGCTATTAATGATGTGCATTTCATGTATTTCTGTTGTTGCTCTTGCTGCACTGACATTTTAATGTCATAAACTGCTCTGAGAGGAGCATGGGCCTCACATCGGCCAGTTTTGGGGGCTGCAGTGCCAATTAAAAGCAAAGAGAATTCCAGGCTGTTCACAGCTGCAAATATTATGTATTAATATAAGCTCAGAAAAGAATTAATACCGTGGGAGCTGTAGGCTACCAACATTTTATCATTGTCACTGGAACTTGAGGTATTGCAGCTTCGATAGCTGCAAAGTAGGGGAAGTTTTGATTGGGTGTTGGAGTCACTTTCCGTACCATCTTCAACCTCTTTTAATCAATGGCCTGGGTTTTCTAGCTTGAGTGGGACCAGAGACCCAATTTATAAAGCAGGGGAATAATGCTATAGCTGTATAGGAAGGGCTGAATATGCAGCATGCCAATTGCTTTGTGGGGATGAAAATTAATATGAAGAAGAAGAAGAAGAAGAAGAAGAAGAAGAAGAAGAAGAAGAAGAAGAAGAAGAAGAATCCAATGTTGCACTAAGGAAGTCACTGCTTGATCATATGATCTCCCTTGTCCTCCCTGCATCTGCTGTTCTGGGGGCACATTAGGACAATTGAGTTGTTGTTGTTGTCTACCTTTCCTCCAAGGAGCTCAAGACATGATCCCTGCCTCTGTGTTTTATACTCAAAAGAACAGTGTGTGGTAGGTTAGTTTCAGAGACAGTACAGTGGTACCTCGGTTTAAGAACAGTCCTGTATACAAACGATTCAGTTTACAAACTCCGCAAAACTAGAAGTAGTGTCCCAGTTTGCGAAATTTACCTCGGTCTAAGAATGGAAGCCGAATGGTGGAAGGGCACCGGCGGCAGGAGACCTCATTTGGGAAAGCATGCTTCAGTTTAAGAACTGCTTTGGTTCAAGAACGGACTTCCGGAACAGATTAAGTTCATAAACCAAGGTACCACTGTACCTGACCCGAAGTCACCCAGTGAGTTTTGTGACTCAGTGAAGATTTGAGCCCTGGGGGGGACTCAGTCAAAATACAGCTATCTGAATGCATTATAAACATGCAACTCCAGGTGGCACCAGAGAGCAGAAAACTTTTCTATACCAATTTTTACATAGGTTCCCCCCCCCTTTTGTTATAATGATTTAGTTTCTGACTTATTTATAGTGCTTTTTCTTGTGTGTAGATCCATCCTTGGTATCCATGGTCCTAGTCCAGCACTACAGCTACTACAGCGCACTGGCTCTCTGTTTGTTTGTTTGTTTGTTTGTTTGTTTGTTTTTATGTGAGTGTCCCATATGTCCTTTCCTGACCCACTGGAGAATTGGTAGGATATAAATGTAAAATGTAATACATTCTCTGATGTTTCTTAAAAGTCGTCAGGATAACTCTGGGCCACATGGCTTCTGGATAACAGAGGTGGGTTTCTGTTTTGAATTATAAAGATGGTTCAAAGGAGAAAAAAAGAGTTCTTTCCAGAAATAAAAACAAAGTTTCCTTCTCTCCCCAAAAAGAAACTCCTTAAAAGATGAGGGTCCTGCAGGGAAGAAAAGTTTGTACACAGCATGTGGTGTTTTTAAAGTAGTTTGCTTTGGCTTTCTATTTTGAGTACTTATCACATTTTATGCAAATAGCTCTAACAGCCCAAGGATATATGACAAAACTAACCCAATTCAACACTGACAACATTTGTTATGTACTGCAAAAGTTCTTGACAGAGCTGGAGAGCAAAAGAAAATAACTTCAGACAAATCGATCAAAATCTCTCCTAACTTCAAAACACAACGTATGGCTAAGCTGCTATGTAGCAGATAGTGTAAGATGTTCTGTGCCAGGTTTTTGTACTCAGAGACTGCAAATATTTCTTGCTGCTGGAATGAAAACGATGGGTAGCATTAATGAATCATTCCTATGATTTAATTTTCTTTTTTTAAAAAAAAAAAATCAGTATGGTGGAAGCATATTGAAAGAACAAATGTTCTGCCTTCTGTTCTTGAATCTATAAAATCGTGATGGAGAAAAAAGAACAAGATTGAAATTAATGCCCTTGCTTTTTCTATTACAGCCAGAGAGAAACAATCACATTGAGTTGGACATAGATACTCCGAAGTATCTCTTAAATGCTATACCCAGGGCTATGGGTATATTTTCTAGGACAGAAGTGGGACCCCACCAACCAAAGAGACTGAGCCTACCAACCAAAGAGATGTCAGCATCATCAGTTTTGACAGGACCAAATACCAGTGGCAAGAAGAAACTGAATCCACTTCCCTCTCTTCCACCGCAGACAACAGTAGTATCAAAGCTGACAGTGCTTTTTGATCTCTTTGATAGGAAGATCCTTGTCCACAGCAATATCCGTGCAGTACTGTGCATGCAGTCTGCTCCTCGTGCACAAGGAACTGTGGGTCAGACCGAAACCATTGCCTTGTACAAAAGCCTATAGACAGTGGAAGCTCCTTTCATATTTCCATGGGTGCAAAATTCCATGCCAGTCATTTACAGAGTAGTGAGTTTCCTTAGATAGCTGTGGCTTTGCAGCATCTGTTAATTAACAAATGTGCAAGCTGAACTGGAAGGAACAGTTGGGTAACCAGACAGGCAGCAGACAAAAAGCAAGAGTGATAGGAGATACCGATTTTTGTTACTGGATTGATTTCAATTCTGGACATGGGGCGAATAAGGAGACACTGGCCATCTCCACTCCTGTTTCTGTTTTTGCTGGAATTCTAAGACATCCCTAGTGCGGAGCAAACAACTTATTCTATGTGAGATAGTTTTATTCCACCTTTCCTCCCAAAGACTTCAAGACCATCAATCCAAACAGCATGAAAATAAAGCTAATAATACAATTTTTTAAATGCCATATCAAAATATCATAGTATGAGAGTTCATATGGGACGGTACCTACCATTTCAGAAAGAAAAACCAAATGATACTTCCCATTCACATCAATAGGTCAACAGCTCATTGAAGGCAATGAGTTTTAGGCATGCTGAATGGTAGGTAGTTTCTATTGACAATGATTTTGCATTTTATGAAATGCAGTGCTTTTGCCATTTAACTTTCATTTCCTTTTGATATGATGGTGGGGGCATAACTTTGTGGCTGAAGCATTTTCTTATCAACGCAGAATTGCCACCATAATTTAAGGCATTATAAATATAAATGGGAACGAGGCACAAACATTTCCCGCAGTCAGCACAATGCAACATTAAAATTTCATCTGTTTCTTTCCAATCTCAAAAGTGAGATTGGCCACATCGTTGCAATAATCATCCTATAAAATCTCATCTTATTTGAATGAATTATTACTTTTTTCTTTCGTTCTGGTCTAATGTCATTTTTACTGCACATCCATGAAAGTTTTTACTGTTAAAAGCTGGATGGGACTAAAGTCTCTCAAGCCTCTTATCTGCTTCAGAAAATGGTTTAAAGTATATCAAAGAATATATTTTTGAGAACAATATAATTTCTCTGCAATATATTTTTAAAAACCTTAAAACTTGGCTAATTAGCTTTAGTAGTATATTATATTTGTTCATGCTGAGTAGTTGCATCTTCTAATTTGTTTATTAAAAAAAGAGACAAAGTTAAGTCAATTGTAGATATTAAAGATGCCTCAACTTTGCCTGAATTTGTGTGTGTGTTTCTGTGTCTGTGTTTCTAAAGCAACTTACAGAAAAGCAAACTGTCATGAGTTATTCATAGCCATTGTCAAGCTCAGTTTGTAGTAATTGTTTCTAGTAGCATCTGATATTATTGTGCGCTAATTCTATTCCCAAAACAACATAGTTTTGGGTCATAATAATTACCCATTGCTTTGGATTTACGGAAGAATTGGGAAGTAGGATATAGTATCCCCACAACAGAGGCCTGGCTAGTTGTTTTGTAAATACATACTTTATGTTTTGAGGAAACAGGTCGTTGCTAGAAAGTGTGATGTAAAAACTCCTGTCATTCATACTGTTCATGGTGTCTACCCAGTTATTACAATTTTCAGGCAACCCTTGCTACTTGACCAGAATTGGCATTCCCCTTTCACAATTCACAATTCCTCAAAGTAGAAGTTCCCCAGTACCACTCTGCGGTCATAATCTTTCAGCCTGTAAACTGGTCTCTTCCCCCTTATGGGGACTGCATCAACAATTGGAATTCCGCATGAAAATGCCCCTTCCTCAGCTTTCGTCAACTTAAATGGGCCATCTCTTCATAGACAGGCTCCTCCTCAGATATCAGTGCCATTGGCTCATAAATTACCTCTCCTCTGCTGTCTGTGAAACTCAGATCATTAGAGGCTCAGCTGTTTGGAGGCTTATCATTCATGCACTCAGGGAGTACCCAGATCCACTTGGGGTCAGTTAGGTTAGGTTCCTTGAAGTGCCCAGGAGTGATTTGATTTGCAATTGCTACATCTAACATAATCAGGTAAATGCTTGATCTTTCAAAGAACACAGTGCATTCACCTAAATAAATTTCATGTAGATATTCAGGACTGCATTCATCTTCCTTACTACATGCTTCTCCTACAGGAACTTAGGGAGTGTGTTTATTTCTGAGCAGTATCCCCAACCTGTGATGTTTATATAATTTAATATTAAATGTACACAATTTCATATGGAAGTTACCCCATTTTTATATAGAAAAAAAATGAACTTCCAGTAAAAGGGGTGGGACTTCCAGTGAATAATAGAGATTTGGATAATAGGATGTATTCAGGGCTTCAGTGAACAGTTGTGGTGCCATTTCTTATCTGTAGAAGAACCTGGACCACATTATCAGTAAGTACAGGCTTTAGATAACGTAATATGATTTTCAGGGCCTGCCTTTCTTTTGTCACATGAGAGACAATTTTAGACAATGCGGGACTGTTAGGATAGAGAAGCAATTTCCCTTTGTCATAAGGAAATATGTGTAGGACTCCAAGAAACGCATTTTGCTATGTACAATGTATGCTTTTCTTGGTTTGAATCTTTTGCAAGGTTAACACCATAGGAGGCAATGGATGCACTCAGCACGGAGCTCAGATCAGTCATATACATCACCTGAGGCCTGTTTCTTATGACTTGAAAATATTTCTTTGGTATGCCCCATTAGCTACTGCATCACCCAGAAGTTCATTATTTCTGGTTCCATCACAGTAGACGAACTATTGCAAGCAGCCTTCTCCTTTGCACAGACAAGGTAACAATACGGGCAGTAGGGAGCTTCTGCAGCTGCAGTGCCTCTGCTGACAATGCCAATAATCCTTGCATCCAATATCTCAGGGACAGCATTTTAAAAAAACCAGTTGCTTTTATTAAAGGATTTTCATAGTTAACAAGGCTAAATACAATGGCTCTGCTTTCAATACAGTGGTACCTCGGGTTACCAACACTTCAGGTTACAGACGCTTCAGGTTACAGACTCCGCTAACCCAGAAATAGTACCTCGGGTTAAGAATTTTGCTTCAGGAAGAGAACAGAAATCGTGCAGCGGCGGCACGGCAGCAGCGGGAGGCCCCATTAGCTAAAGTGGTACCTCAGGTTAAGAACAGTTTCAGGTTAAGAACAGACCTCCGGAATGAATTAAGTTCTTAACCCGAGGTACCACTATATGGGCATCTAGATGAAATTCACAGCACTGAATGACAGGCTCCTTTGTGGGTTTTTGCCCTTTCAGACACTTTTAGCCTCATAAACTATAGAAGAGCATAGTCGTTGCCTACTGGACTTTTTTTTTAACATGTTCCTCTGTCTTAGATTCAATAGTTGTGTTACCATCAACAATGATAGTCTCCAAGCTTTTTTCATTGCAAATAGGCTGGGATGCTTCCTTTGGTACAGTACTGTAGCTATCCCACCTGCCTCCCCCCCCAAAAAAATATTCAGCCAGCCTTAAGATAGGTTTATAGCAGGCATAGGCAAACTCTGGCCCTCTAGATGTTTGGAACTCAGTTCCCATTATCCCTAGCTAACAGGACCAGTGGTCAGGGATGATGGGAATTGTAGTCCCAAACATCTGGAGGGCCCGAGATTGTCTATGCCTGGTTTATGGTTTCTGATTTCTCCTGCCTTCAACAATGTATGCCAGGAGTTTGAGGTGACATCCGCCTTGAATTTGATGCTCTGGTAGAGTTGTGAATAATGCCATTCCACATGAGTTCACTTTTATGCTAGTCTTTCTTTTCCTGGTAGAGCCATTTTCACAACAGGCATTTTTGTATTTGACCTGTGAAATTCTCTGGAACTTGCCTGTATCATTCCTCAGTCACCTTTCATTCCTTCTTTGTTCCTTCCCTCTCCATTGTCATGAAAACCAGGTAACCCTTAATCGGCAAATTTAGAAACAGAAACATGAAAGAAGCCACAGCTGAGGCTATTATCACTGCTAATAATATTAAATTTGGTCACTTAGATAATAAGATTCATGAAATGATGACATTGTAACATTTATATAAATCTAAAAACATATGCGTATTGAAAAGCTGGTCAATTTCAAGATGACTAGTTGTACCTTTGCAAAAAGGCTGTTATCTGTTAGGAAAATTACATAAAATGTGTATATATTCAATTGTCTCTAAGTGTGCTATATCAAAAATCAATTTATTCATTCATGCTATGACTTATTGGGAAGGTAAAACACTAACCTACAATTGTCTAATACACTTTCTGTGTCAGAGATAGTGACAACTGCAGTAAACTATATAAGGTAAAGGTAAAGGTAAAGGTACCCCTGCCCGTACGGGCCAGTCTTGCCAGACTCTAGGGTTGTGCGCTCATCTCACTCTATAGGCCGGGAGCCAGCGCTGTCTGCAGACACTTCCGGGTCACGTGGCCAGCGTGACAAGCTGCATCTGGCGAGCCAGCGCAGCACACGGAACGCCGTTTACCTTCCCGCTGGTAAGCGGTCCCTATTTATCTACTTGCACCCGGGGGTGCTTTCGAACTGCTAGGTTGGCAGACGCTGGGACCGAAGGACGGGAGCGCACCCCGCCGCGGGGATTCGAACCGCCGACCATGTGATCGGCAAGTCCTAGGCGCTGAGGTTTCACCCACAGCGCCACCTGTGTCCCTAAAAAACTATATAAAAACTATATAAAAATGAGGGCAAAAACTAACTTTTTCTTGATATATGGCTTTTACCATGAAAATGGTAATGGATTGTTACATTATTACAATTATTTAGTTGTAAGAGAGATCATTAGCTTTCCAACACAGTTTTAAGAATTAAAATTAGTTCACACGTTATTACTTAAATCAGAAAGGTTAGAAACGGGGCTTCAGCCATCCTGATGACAACATAAAAGGTTTAAGCAAACAGAATGAGATATCACTTGAAAATAAAATTCAGAGACAATAACCTTTCCCCCAAAAAATCATAATGAAGATTTTGCAACATTACACAACACTAATTATGGGTCTGGTCCATGAAATGGACATTTTATATTCTTCTATAATGACTTAAAGGTAAAGGTAAAGGTACCCCTGACCGTTAGGTCCAGTCATGGATGACTCTGGGGTTGCTCGCTCATCTCGCTCCATAGGCTGAGGGAGCCGGCGTTTGTCCACAGACAGCTTCTGTTATGTGGCCAGCATGACTAAGCCGCTTCTGGCAAACCAGAGCAGTGCACAGAAACACTGTTTACCTTCCCGCCAGAGCAGTACCTATTTATCTACTTGCACTTGACATGCTTTCGAACTGCTAGGTGGGCAGGAGCTAGGACCGAGCAACAGGATCTCACTCTGTCACGGGGATTCGAACTGCCGACCTTCCGATCGGCAAGCCCTAGGCTCTGTGGTTACTTAGGCTCAATTAGAAGACTTACTTAGGCTCAATTAGATTTCAGAATTTGGATACGTACAATTGCTCAGACAACACTGCAATTGATTACATATAATCAATTAAAACACACATGATTAATTCATTTAAAATTCTCTACTCAGATAACAGTACTCAGTTGAGTATCACAGCGTGAGGTTGTAGCAAAAAAACCAAAAACACCACTTTTCTCAGATTATGTGGACATCGAAGCAAATGACCTTCATACTTGCTGTCTCTAGATTTGAAATTCTGTTGTGAAAGTTGATGATGAAAGGTCTGCACAAGGTCAGTAGCTGCCTTGCTGCTCTGACTTCAAGGGACAAATAGATCAGGGCTCCTGATTCAGCGTTTCCAACCAGTGGCTGGGAGGCTGCCAGTGCTTAGGCTTCCCCTGTGAGGCTGCTGACTCAGCCTCTCTTATTCCCTGGCCTGCTACAAAAGCACATCTCTCCTTTGATAAACAATACAGCCATTAAAACATTCAGGTTAATTATCAACATTAAATTCAGAAGAGCCAGAAAGGAGAAATGTGCTTTTGCAGCAAATTTATAGTCAAACAACTTCCAGAGGGGTAGCCCGGATTGTTGTTCGTGCTGCAGAAGCCTGAGAGTTTTGTGGGACCTTAAACGCTAACTGATGAAGTGGACTCAAGTCCTCAAAAAGCTTATGCCATGAATACACTTCTCGTTATTAATATTCCACAAGACTCCCTGGCGCCAGAGCTAAGCAACAGCTCACAAAATGAAACTTGGGAGAGAGAGAAAAATTCAGATGTAGCTACCCTATCAAGAAAAATAAACACCCTGTAATAATAGCAATAACTTCAGGTTACATATGCAAGAGATTATGTATGTAAATTTGATTTGTCCACACTACAAACAGCTTCTGTTGACACTGAATAGTGACCTTGGAGAATGTTGGTCATCTGTAATCCCAGAAATATGAGCCAGAAGGCAGAGCCAATGATACCATGTTGCCCAGAAAAAGTCCCAGCCTGACCTAGTTATTCCAGATACAGGAGAAGCAACGGACAATCTGGACTAGTGGAGTCACTCTGGAACCTGGGAATACTTAACTGTCATGGGGCAACAGCACAATTGTGCCAGAGCTTTGGAAAAAGTTTGGCCCCTGCATGAGTGCAAGAATTTTCCCCCTGCTACATGTACACCAAAGACAGAAAACACGAAATGGCCACCCTCTGCAGTCTCAAGAGACACTCCATATTAAAGGTGGCACTATCTAGCAGTAAGAGCTTCACTCTTAGAGTGCTAAGGCATCACATACAAATGTGCACATTTACATACTGCTTATGTAACAAACTTTTTTTGCAGGGGATGAAGTATAGTTGCAAAAACTGCTCTGAAGGGTTCAAGGACTCTCTGCAGCAGAGTTTGGGGCTGCCAGAGGGAGAAGAGAAACTTGAAATCTTATTGAGGAAGTGGATTTCTGCTGCACAACCAGGTGGACCTCACTAGATATAACCCATATTATTTTGAATGCTGGAGAATACATTTATGACAAAACACACATACATATATACTCAGAAACATTTTCTCCTCTTGTGTGTCCTTCTGTTAACAGAGCAAAAATGTTTTGTGGGCTAACATTTCACCAGATCTCCTTTTTCATGATGTTCTGGATTGCTAAACGGGATATATATATACGCAGTAATCAACTGCTGGAAATGAATAATTTTACAGCGATCCCTTTCACTCCTCATTTCACAAAGCAAATACTCTCCAAAGAAATGCGCAAGCAAACAAATAAGCAAAGGATGACCAGTGTAGGGTTTTACTTTTCCTCCCGTTGTCCGTAAAAAGTATATGAAAGTCAATAAGAGACAGAACAAGAAAGCAGTGTGTGTGAAAGACGATATAGCTTGAAATTCGAATTGGACATGACATACCCTATGCAGTGTGACAAGTCAGGAGTTAAAAGGAAAACAGCTCTTTGTAGATTGCATGGCAAGTGTCAATTCAAATAACTCTTTGATCTGGTTTTTATAATAAAGTGAAAGAGCTGGTTTTCCTGCCACAGCTCCTTGTCTTTTAACAGATTGTTTTATGGGCTTTTGTCCTTTAAAGTTTGATGATGCAGTTTCTCTCTGTGAAGAGTTACAGCAAAATCTCAGAGCAGAAAGCAGACTTTAGTTTTAGGCTATTAATATCCACAGTATCCTAAAATGCTAAAATGCTTGCAAGATTATTAACTAGTTTTCGGTAGCACAAGTAAACACAGAAGTGATTATTTCCTCAGTAATAGCTTACAATATGCTGCATGCAATGGAGCAAAATTCGAGTACTCGGATTAGATTGAATATAATCTGAACACTCAAATGCAGCAAGTACAAGGTATTAAATTTCTTGGAAGCAGAGAAGTAGAAGGCTGAATATTTAGAACAGAATATAAAAGTGCAATCAATATGGAATAAATACATGTTTTTGTGAGATGAAACACTGATATACAGGGGAAGGGGTTGAAAGCTGAGAATGAAACACATAACATCTTACAAATGGAATACAGTTCTATCTGGATTTGAAATGTAATAATATCCAATCCAACCCCCTGCAATGCAGGAATCTCAGCTAAAGCATCCATGACAGATGGCCACCCAACCTCTGCTTAAAAACCTCCAAGTGAGGAGAGTCCACCACCTCTCGTGGGAGTCTGTTCCACTGCTGAACAGCTCTTACTGTCAGAAAGTTTTTCTGAATGTTTAGTTGGAATCTCTTTTCTTGTAACTTGAAAACATTGGTTTGAGTCCTACCCTCAAGAGCAGGAGAAAACAATCATGCTCCATCTACCATGTGACAGCACTTAAGATATTTGGGGATGGCTATCATGTCTCATCTCAGTCTCCTCTTTTCGGGGCTAAACATACCCAGCTCCTTCAACTGTTCCTCATAAGGCTTGGTTTCCAGACCCTTGATCACCTTGGTCGCCCTCCTCTGCGTACATTCTAACTAGTCAATATCCTTCTTACCACACATCATCTTACAAATCTTGCAAATAAGTGTATATGAGACAAAATTGCATACAAAAATGTGTATAATTAGGGAAAATTCAAGCTATAGTGCTGATGAAATTTCACAAGCACTTCTTTTCTTAAAAAGCAAAAATTACAAACTGGTATGGAAATATGGAGAACTGAATTTAAGGTTGAGAAAAATGAGAAATCGAGACCTCCTCCCCGGGTGTAGAGATGGGGGACATTTGTTTCCCAGTCCCACTTTTGTTGTGTAGCACTCAACACTTAGGAAAGAACTGGGGTGGGGGGATGGGTAAGGAAGAGTTGAGAAAAACCCATTCAATGCATTCAATGAAGCTAGAATCAAGCTAGGACCCAGATCCCCCTCCCAGAGCCACAGGATTTCAGCTTTTAAAACACAACTACATTAGTGCCATGCTGGCTGTTACCACCAGGCATGCAATTCTGTCATACAGCTGGGATGCATCTGTCAAAGGTTCTTTCCGCATTGTATAAACCCTTCCTTGATAAAGGCATTTGGCTTTAGATATAACTGCCCTATTTTATTCCATCTTTAAAAAAAAAATGGAGGACAGGATCATATTTAAAATCATACAATTTAAGCAAATGAATAGGGTTGCACATTCAGCTAAGCCGGAACATGAAGTATAATTAGCATAATAGTAACCTTTATTGTTTCTCTCCATAAAAAATAACAGTTTCAGAAAATTATCTTCCTTTTCCCGGAGAAATGCATATTAGCAGTTCCAGCACAGCCAGAAGGTAACGTAGACCATGTTTTATGAAGAATTTTCTGTAGCTCCAGACCAATTTGTGCACTGTTTATTCTTTTATGACCACTAAAATACATGGTGATTTTTAAAAAGAAGAGTGGGGAATAAATGATTTTCCATTAAATTTGCAGCACTGAGGTCATTTAGATATATACTTCAAATACTGACTGAGTTTATGAACTTTGCTAACAAGCTGTGATAAAGTCTGAAGACAAGCTAACTTGGCAATCCCGAAAAAGTAATTCAAAGGAAATGAAATTATCTCATTCTTCAGTCTGGCATTTAAAAAAAACAACACACCACATAAATATTCTTTAAAGTAAAAGATGTTGAAAACTGAGGCACATTGACTAATTTATACTCCCCGCCCCGTCCCCATTCTCAGAAAGGAACATGACATTTAAGGTGAACATTTTTCTCAGGTACCCTTACTTAAATATGGTTTTCAAAGTCTGACATCCTTTTCTTAGTTATTAAGGGGGGGGGGGCATGTCCAGAAAATGGACAGCCACATTCACACCCTATATTAAAACATTGTGATACCACTTTAAATGGTCATTTATTTATTTTATTTTTATTTTATTCTATTGAGATAGCTTCCAATTAGACATGCATGCACTAGGATCCTATGCTTAGGATTGTGGTGGCCTCAACAGATCTGAAGTCGAGCCTTATACCAGAGACTGAAGTGTTTGTGGAGGTTGATTCCTAGGAAGAAGAGAGGCAATGCATTCAGACCACTTTAGACTTAATGGTTTCTTATCAAACGCTGTGTCATGACAAGGATGCAACCGTTTGCAGGCAGGCACAGCAAATATCAAACTCTTGTTAACTCTTAGACTCACAGTTCTGCTTTCCCAATGGGTCCAGCAACCATCTATGGCATTCTTTATATGCCTGTTTTAATGTATTATTATTATTATTATTATTATTATTATTAAAAGAAAGAACGCCACACACTTCAGTCAATGACTAGATTTGTGCCGTAATATAGCCTCCTATCTTTGCTCCACGCGGAGGCCTCTTGTTGACTGGGATTCAAGGATGCTCTGTAGAGCACTGCCCCAGGGTGGTCAAAAGAGTACACAATACCGGAATGCCATTTCAGTGTAGAGCAACACCCCGTGGAGAACATCTCTCTTGCCTCAGGGCCAGTGAGAAGGGCAAAGAGGCCACCTTATAAAGCAATGCTGACTTTCAGCAGCTGAACTTCAAACCACATTTGAAAATCAGTATACTTGTCTGTGTGATGCTGCTCTTCAGTGGGGGCAGGAGGGGGAGAATCTAAAGGGAAAGTGTACAAGCTCTTTTATGTGATGACATGAAGACAGTTCCGCTTTGATTTTCAAAGGCTTCCTTTCTTTGCTTCATTTATAATCGTGTAATACCGAACTTTTATGTTTCTGTGCCCATGGATTTCTTTTAAGGGTATCTTTGATCCCACCAGCCTACCCACCAGTGAAGAGGCGTAGCTCACCCACCCTGAAAAAGTTATGCTGCCTGTGGAACTTTTAAAAACACAAATGTAAATACAGCAGCCAACTGGCTTCTTTTTATTGTGGAGTGTACTTTGCTGGCTGTTTTGAAGGAGACTGGAAAAGAAGCACAGTCACTCCATCTGCAGAGATCAGTGCTCTGGTGCAGTGGCGTAGCGTGGGGGGTGCAGGGGGAGCCGGCCGCACCGGGCGCAACATCTGGGAGGGGGGCGCGCTCGCACTCGCAGCTCTCTGCCCCTACTAAAATCCACGGGTTAGGGGGCGCAAATTACTTGCCTTGTCCCGGGTACTGACAACCCACGCTACGCCACTGCTCTGATGCTTGCCTTTGATTCTGAGAGGTGCAGACCCAGCTGGGTTCATGGATGTGGTAACTTGAACCATTATAACCCTCCGCTCTTTATGAACCAGCCTCAAGTGGGGAGCTCTTAGTTACTCTGGGTGAGATGGCAACAAACTGAACCAGGGTCACATAGTCTAATCTGACAAGAACTTCCACCAGACAAGAAATGCACACCAGGAATCCTGGCCAGGAACCAGAAAATCATTGCCATCAGATTGATGTGAGCAGTTTGAAGGTTGCAGTTTGAAATCAGGTAAAGTTCCAAAGATCTGCTTCAAGGATAACCAAAGTTCTAAGGATGAGGAGAAGTTTACATTTTAATGCAAACCGACCCAATTCATGCTTCTGGGTCCACTCCATGAACTAAAATGTTGCCACCCCTTATCAATTTGCACTTCACTGAATTTTGTGATGTCCTTCTCTGACCAAAAATGTGTGTATCAAGCAAATTGCATATAAATATTAGGAGAAATGTGCAAATTCTCATAAAACAGTTCTTTTAAAAATCACAAACAGATGTAGAAATAGAGTGAACTGAAAGGACTGGTGGGGAAAAGACAGATTTTTTCAATTGCTACTTCAGGCACACTTGGTGGGATGGTTGTTGTTGATGATGATGATTTTGTTAAGCCAACTGTCATGGCATGTCATAAACTACTTTGGAACAACCTGGTAGCATCTCAAGAGTCATCAAATCTTAATGCTATCAAGGTTCCACAAGCCATATTTATATCCAACCCATTCTTATGTATGGAGGAACTCAACCCACGCTAATTTGATTGCTTTGTCGGGGGAAACATCTCCCCTCCCCTCATGACACACCCCCCCCCCAGACAATTGGGAGAGGAAAGGGGGAAAGTCCCACAGGCTCCTGCTAGTGCAACTAGTTACTTGAATCCAGCCCTTAGTAAGTTCCCAGGGCAAGTTACTTTACCAACCCTTCTTGCAGGTAGAGCAGTTTCCCTCCACATTTTGCCTGCATTTAAAAGGAGAAGCAAGATGAAGTGAGACAGTGTTGAGCAAGACAGGTGAAGCAGAGAGAAGTGTTTTGGTCACCAGCAAGTCGGGTTGCCATCTTCTTTATGGGCAGAGGGGATGTCCCTTTCATTAGCTGGCTGATGAGCAGAAGAAATTCATCATGCACCGAACTCCCCTCACTGTATCTTCGTGACAGAAAGAGCATGAAGTCTTGTCTGTCATACGGAGAAGTATCCATAAAAAGGGAGAAAACCTACAATAGAATACTCATTCAGGACTGAGGTTCAGAGTGGTTAATGTGGTTTCCACATCAGCCATCTGGTCAGCCACAGCCTAAGATATCATGCAAATCAACAGACAAAGCTCAATCCTGATTCAGCACTTCAACAGCTAACCTTTCCGCAGACTGCCTACAGTGTCTCCAACCACCAAGCATCCTGACAGGTCCTGCAGGGTCTAGCAGCTGGCAAATATGTTATCAGTTGCATTTCCCATATCCACAAAGGCATTTATTCTAGGTGAGAGAGGAAAAAGCTAGGATGTTTGCAAGTGCAGTCTGCACCACATATCTTTTATGAATGCCCTGGGCTTTAGCAACATTTTCTTCCTCCAGCCAAGCAAGGTTCATGGCTCTGAATCAAATAGCATGCTGCTAGATTCCATTCATAAAGACTGATAGCATTCAATGCAGGAAAAATGGCTTATCCCCTTAGGAAGTAACCCTGTCAACCTTATACAGGTGCAATAAATACGAGGATTAGAGGGTTGTAGGGGACCATTCAGAGAGGACGGCTTTACAATGTAAGGCAATGGTTTAGAGTAGCATTTTACTCAAAGGACTTGTCAGAAGTCTTTTGCCTGGGTTTTAGAAAATAGCTCCAATCTACAAGTCAATCCTCCTCAGCCTTTTGAAGGACGCTGCCTCAAATGTGTATTGGCAGAATCCTGGAGGCTCACTCATAGAGATTTGCAGTTTAATGGTGATTCCAAAATCATTATCACATCATCTTAGTTTCATAAATTACATGTTTCGTGACAGTCCACAGGACATGGAGGACAACAAGTATAGGAAAGAGCATACACAGTAATAGTGTTTAGAGTGGTTGATCACTCATCAATCAACAACGCCGTGTGTCAGAAGTTAATGATGTCGTTACACTGTGTGTTGCCTTTTTGACATTTTGGACCACAGCCCAGTTCTTCCGGTGCTGGATAACTCGCAGCATGATCTTATGCTGAACCCTTTGGGGCTTAAATGTGAATCAGAGGTGGCAGCAAATTCCACAGGGATTGGATTTTCAGCCCAGGTTTGGATTGCCTGCCACATGCTGATCAATTTCCGACTATACTGGGTTAGGCTACCCTGGGTCTCATTTCAATCAGAAATGTATCTAACACTGATTCCTTTGATGCCAAACAGGCAGGAGCATGCTGTGGGAGACCACCTCCCTCAGTATTGTTTACACTGACTGGCAGAGGCTCTCCAGGGTTCCAAGTCGGGAGTCTCTCCCAGTCGAACCTGGAGATGGCAAGAATTGAACTGGGGACCTTCTGCATACAAAGCAGATGTTGCACCCCTGAGTTGCATGTGTGCTGGAGCCTGGGGGCTTCAGTTGCTACTACAGGCATCAGTGGGACCTTTTCCATATCCTTTCACTTACCTGAGACACAGCAGTGCTTTCTTTTCCACTGAATTAAAATATTATTTTAAAAGGGCAGAGGAGGGGCTGAAGCCATGAATGCTGCTGCATATGTACTCACTTATAGTGCTTTCAGGGTAGCTGAGAACTATAGTTTCTGGGATGTTGGGGAACAATAAATCCCCCCTAATACCAGCAGAAAGTTTGTAACTTGACTATGGTCTCTTAATTAGGTTACTGAACTCTACTAAAGAACGCCAAGGGATGCGGGTGGCTGGCCGATCGGAAGGTCAGCGGTTCAAATCCCTGCAACGGGGTGAGCTCCTGTTGCTCGGTCCCTGCTCCTGCCAACCTAGGAGTTCGAAAGCATGTCAAAGTGCAAGTAGATAAATTGGTACCACTCCGGTGGGAAGGTAAACAGCGTTTCTGTGTGCTGCTCTGGTTCGCCAGAAGCAGCTTAGTCATGCTGGCCACATGACCCGGAAGCTGTACGCTGGCTCCCTCGGCCAGTATAGCGAGATGAGTGCGGCAACCCCAGAGTCATCCGCGACTGGACCTAACGGTCAGGGGTCCCTATACCTTTTCCTAAAGAACCCTACAAGAAGAATTTGAGGAACAATACACATAATGTTGGTTATTCTTTTTGATGCCAACAACTACCACCCTCCTGGCCAAAAATGCAATTTTAGTGAGATTTTTTTTAAAAAGTCTCAAACAAGTTCCATTGCTTATGTATTGGACCATAATAATAGAGATCACTTTGAGAATTCTCTGACCTTCTTTCCAAAAGCTTCAAGCTCTTGCTACTTTCTTTTTGTTATTTTAATCAGGTTTTGCACATTATTTGTAACACTGTATTTCTAACCCAGACTCTGCTGGGAACACACCATTCCTGGAGCAATGAACAAATTGTATCATTGAAGTTATGTGAGGGGAGGGAAACTTTGTTAATAATGTTTTACTTTGAAAACAGTTCACACCAGATGCTGCTTGTATCCCTTTCATTCCTTTTGTCATATCACTTGAAAAGTGGCTTATGGCTCTTTGTTCTTATCTCTTTTTTTTATTTATTGTATTCCGAAAAAGAGAGAGAGAAAAAAACTTGCAAAGGACAAATTTTCAGGGAACACGGCCACAAATCAACTGGCAGAAGTTTGATGGAATCATAGTTTAAGGCATTGTATCCCATCACAGCAGCGAACATGGCAGAAAGGTGCTTTGATCTTATTTTTCCACTTCTTTATATCTGTGGCAGGGCTTAGCTACACCACAGTGCATAAGAATGAATTCTAGATATGGCTGGAGACATGCCCTATTCAAACTGATTCTTACCTCAGCTATGATTCTGATAGAAACCACACCTCCTGCTCTGCAATTAGCAGAACAGATCCCATTGGTGCCCTGCAATGAACTTAGCACTATGAAGGACCTAAGCTCAATGGTGGAGCATCTGTTTTGCTTGCAGAAGATACCAGCTCCAATCCCTGGCATTTCCAGGTAGGGCGGGGTGAGTTTCCTGCCTGAAAACCTGTACAGCCACTGCCAGCCAGTGTAGACAATATTGCCAGGGCTGGAGTCAGGGATAGGTCAGCAATAAAACAATTAATCACCAGAAGCCAGTGAAGTTAATTCTTTATCAAGGAAACAAACCACAGCTCAGGCCTAGTAGTCTCAGCACCTCTTTCCAGGAGGTCATGCCCCAATGAACCAATTGCGAGGACTGAAGGCCCCTGCCTTTCCTTCACTCTCTAAGGCTCCCCCCACCCACCTACATATCCAAACACCGGTTCCTTCCCCAGCAACCTAAGGCTTCGCCTGCTTGCCTCTCATTGCTCCACCCTCTTCATCTCTCTATGTGTTCTGGGAGATCAGGGGGAGGAGAGCTAGGAGGGGAGATTTTCTGTCTTCTTCCACTCAGCCTCTTGATCCCACTCCTCACCAACCTCTGAGTCTGCACTGCTCTCCTTCCTGCTTGCTATGTCCTGTTGCTTCTTCTGCTCCCAACACCTCCTCCACCCAGTCTATTCCTTCTCCCTCTGACCACTCATTGGCATCCCACCACCAATCCACTGGCTCTGAGCCTTTTCCCTTGGGGGTTCCCTGGGGATTTCCCCGGCTTGTGTCTCCCACCACTCCTCTGCATCTAGCCAGTCCATGACAAATATTGAACTGGGTAGGGCCAATGGACTGACACATTATAAAGTGGCTTCCTATTTTCAATTAGACCCAAGTTCAAACCAACTTCTGAGGCCTCTTTAGGAAGGAAATATTGGTTTGGATTCAAAGAGGTCAAAAGCATCCACAAAGCACTTTGTGCATACTCCTGGTTAGGAAGCATGACTTCCTATGCAGCTATACCTCTTCATGTCACATCAAAAGTTGTGTTGGTCCTCGATATTCAGGAGATAGAAAGGGAGGACTCAAAAGTCTCTTCAGATCTCAGCATCTCTGTACAATGGAATGTTCACAGAATACAGTGAAAGCATCGGTATGAAGAAGAATGAACAGAGAATCAGCTCTCACTGAGAGTGCAATTATCACAAAAATATTCTGTGCCACATTTTATGTTTGTTGAATAGGTCGAAAATCCTGAAACCATTGCAATGATGTAATCTTCTGTTATAAACTGCCTCACCTCTGACAAGTAACTAAGGAAAGCATTATGTTTTAGGAGCCCTTTTCTGTTTTCAAGGGCACAGATGGAAGAAGCAGTTCGTGGGTATTGCTTAGGCTTCCCAGGAGGAGAAGATAAGGTGAAGTTTCATGAATCCTAAGTGAATCTGTTCAGGGGTAGGTGAATATGAAACCACAATCACTCCTGCAGTTACTGCAGAGCTCGTATTCCCAGGAAAGCATCTCAGAAATTACTCTTATTTCCTGCTCAAACTTGATGCCAGTAGAATCATCATGTGCCAAAACAAATGGCAAATGATAGCATCCAATTTTGAAACAGCAACAACACTGGTTTTAAAATATGGGCAACTCCACACTTTACATGTGAAGCTCACATGGAAATACAGGTACATTCTTCAGAGATCCTTTGGGGTGACAGCTCCCTTTTGAGTGTTCACTCCTTGGCCAGATTTGCTTTCTCATGATTTTCAATACATCAGGCTGGTCACTGTGAGACTAGATGGACCATTGGCCTGATCCAACAAAGCTCTTATGTTCTAAGAATGCCAGACCTTATTTTGAGCCGTATTTCAGTGCATGTTTTGCTATAGCAGGAGTGCATAACCTCAGGACAAGAAGTCAAAATTTGGCACTCTCTTTCCACCCCTCTCCCCAGACCATATCCCATCCCAAGCCACACATCATAGTGGTTTTGCTTCACACTCCCCTTGACTAGAATGTGTCCTTGAGCCCTGAGCTGCCTCTTGCTTCCCCGGATGGCTGACAGAGAAGGGTGTGAGAGTGCAGGAAGAAATGTCTACTGTACAAAGATAAACATCCATCTTCATAGCTCTACCCACTTTGGCCTTGGATTCCCCACCTAACACTGGCATTTGGGCCCTGGAAGCTTGCCCAGAAAGGCTCTCATGTTGGAAAAGGTTCCCTACTCCCATGCAATAGCTTCATGTTATTCTTGAGGAAGAAAGGAAAAACTTGACACAGAGCTTATGGGATGGGAGAAGGCAAAAGAAGCACTTGCTCAGTAATGCAAGTTCACTGGTGATCAGCGGAAAGCAGCTGCTGAAGGAAGCTGCCTTCTTTGGTTGTAATTTCAGATCAAAAGAGGGGAAATTCCATAAACTGACTCTGGCATTCATGCAAGATGTTCTTATTGCTGCTTAAGGACTTCAGTGTGAGAGGAGGGGTGGGGAGTCGCAGAAAGCTTTTCACTCCCCGCTCTCACTGGGGTTTTGGTTGCTCCAAGGGGAAGATACTTTATCTCCCCTGTGCTTTAATGGTTCTGTAGCCTAGGTAGGATGGCTGCTATGCAGTTATTGTTCTGTTCAAAGCCACAGGGCTTGTATTCAGCCTCTGAAATTAAAGTTCTGCCTTGAAGATTCAGGAAATAGCAGTCTGCTCTTCCACATCACTTTTGATGTTTCTTCACACTCAAGGAGAGTTTCCACCTTTTATATGCCAACCCCCCCCCCACACACACACACAATATGAACAACAACTGAAGTAGTCCTTCTAATTCTCAAAGTCAGCCAGGGGTTGGGGAGGAGAGAGTGCTTACAATACTTCATATAATTCAGCACACATCTTTTTCTTGCTCATTGCACTCTGAATAACTTCGGTCATTGTCTTAATGTTACAGGCTTTGTTTTTAACCAGGCCTAAGGAAACAGCATCTCTGCCGTCAGATGAGATTGAAGTGGGTTGGTACAGGAGAGACCAGGGGGCAGCATTGTGGAGATGTCATTGCCAATGCATGACACATACATTCTTTTTTAATTAATTGATTGATTGATTGATTGATATCTGTCTACCTCTGGTTTCTGACTGTAGCAGGAAACTCCGCAAACTCTGCAGAGTCTGGCCAGGTGGCTATCAGATGCTGGCCAAAAGGTCAATATGTTACTGAATGACAACAATATTAGGCCCTGTTTTGAGAGGAGAATATACTGTAACTCAGTGGTAAGGCACATGCTTTGCAGGTTCAACCTCAGGCAGCTTCAGATGGACTGGAAAAGACTCCTTTCTGGAATTCTAAAGAGCTGCTGCCAGTCAGTGTTGACAATACTGAGTTAGATCCAATAGCCTGATGTGGGTTATCTAAGGCAGCTAGAGATCATGCAGGGAAGAAAAGGCGAGCATCTCTATCTGCAGAATGTAATAGGTGCATCATACTCTATCCATGTCAGGGGCTTGGCTGAATCGGGTGCTGAAGGCTACTCTGACTCTGCAGAGGGGGAAGGCAGGCACAAACAGAGCAGCCTTTGTCAGAGGAGGAAGAGGATAGCTGCCCCTCCTTCCTGTCACATTCCCAGCAGAGAAAGCAGTAAGTTCAGGAGACTCTCAGTCGGAGGAGGAATTAGACAGGTCTGAGATAGTTGCTGAGCAACCAGGAAGGGGGAGGAGTTTGGAGGGCTCTTTTTTGAGAGTGGGGGGGATGCCCCCCTCCCCTTGGACTAGGAGGTATGAAAGGTTAAGGAGCAACAGAAGCACAGGGGAGGGAGCACAGAGAATTGGCGTGCTTCCTGTTGCAGGGGAGGAGAAGACTCAGAGTGAACAACTGGTTCCTTGAGATGGGTTGGCACCATGCCTCTCTCCATGTGTTATTGCAAATAAATGGCTATAAACCTGCCAGACACTCATTAATTCTTATCGGAACTTCAGTGCCCGCCTGTAGACCTGACAGTCCAGCTCTTCTATGAGTTTCAAAGGCGGCAGCACCCATTGTTTCCTGAGACAGACAGATGCCAACTAGTTTGATGTTGCTTGCTAGGCTCATTTGCACCTTCACCAAAGTGTTATGTTTAATGCACTGTGGGACAGGAAAAGCACACTTATGTTCAATAGGCATATTGACTCAATGGTTGCCACTCAAGTGGTACAGTCATGTGTATTCGCACATGCCATACACACAAATGACTCATTTACACATTATGGCATATGCACAGCATACTTTATTTTATTTTTTTTAAAAAAAATCTATTCATATTTTATGTACATTGCCCTGGAGTTCATGCTTGAATGATAATGCAGGTTGGACATTTTGAAAATTAGAACAGAAACTTTTCAAATAAGAATAGGGGGGGAAACCAGCATTTTAAAAAAAGATTAACAACTCAAACATTGCCAGTCATTTCCAATAAAATTCTAAGGATATTCCTGAAACAAAACACCAAGTGTAAAATTAATATATTTCTTTTAAACGTTCGTATATTTGTAGGGGCATCTTCCCATAAAATGCAGGTCGGTCTTCTATGTTAATAATTCAGGTAAAGTTCCCATTCAGAATTTAATTTTTATTAATGGTGGCACTTACTACTATGGACGAAAACACTCCATTTAGTTAAAGTTAAGGTCATGCTGTCACAAGTAGAAAAATATATTTAAAAACCGTAAACTTAACAACAAAGAAGCCAAGGGTGTATATGCCTGTGTGGAAGAGATGGAGGAGAGCTGAATTTGTCATGACAAACGGCCTCCAAAACAATGCAGGCTTGCTAATGTAGCACACAGCAGCAAAAGGAAGTGTGTAGGCACAAAGCAAAGGGCTGTAAATACTCAGGGCCTGTGCTTGAAATTCATCTTAAAAACAAAACACTTCATCTCTGTGGTCTGTATTTTCCAGCCCCTGTTTGTGGCAAGAAGCCACGCTTGACAGAAAAATAATAGTTTTGGCTACAGAGATGTAAAACTCTCTGACATGTTGTTATGACTGGGGATCCAGGGCATCTGGGTGATGTACATTCTTAGTTCCATTTTGCAAAGTTGCCTTGTAAGTTAAATCCAAGATATAGGACCAGATCACATCCCTGGCTAAATAAATACTCTTAATTTACCATTTCCTGTTGTCCTGCAACAACTCTGAATTTCCTCCTCCTTCTGCTACTATGTATTATTAATCTCCACTGTGGCCCTCTATTAATAGACAGCAACACCTGGAATACCATTTTTCATGGCTAAATAAAATAATGTTTTGTTGTCTTCTCATTGTTGCTTTGCAGCATGGGCAAACACACTCTTCTGGGGGACAGTTGCTCAACTGATGCATTTAAGCAAATGGTGGCGCTGGAGCTTAATACTCAGAAGCTGTTAATATTGCTTTACTTCATTAACAGCTGCATAAACATTAGCGTAGAAGACTGCGGGTGGCACTCAATGTTGTGCAACTGGAAAGCAGCTCACACAGCAGACCTTTTCATTCCCCTCGCTCCCCTTGCAGATCCCTGTAAAGCCTCTCCAGAGGGTCAGGGAGAGCTACCAAGCCTTATAGTTGTGTTATGTGGAATCATCCAACACTGGGTGGGGGAAACTTGCACCAAATTCTTTTGCCCAAATTCAGACGATTATCTCTGCCCAGTGTGTATGACCCAGACTCTACTATTCCAAAAGGGGCTACAGAAGGGAAGGGGGAAATCTATGGTGTGAGATTGCCTTCCATTTGCAGAGCAAAGGATAGGTAAAGGTAAAGGGACCCCTGACCATTAGGTCTAGTCATGGCCGACTCTGGGGTTGCGGCGCTCATCTCGCTTTATTGGCCAAGGGAGCCGGTGTACAGCTTCCGGGTCATGTGGCCAGCATGACTAGGCCGCTTCTGGCGAACCAGAGCAGCGCACAGAAACGCCGTTTACCTTCCCACTGGAGCGATACCTATTTATCTACTTGCACTTTGACGTGCTTTTGAACTGCTAGGTTGGCAGGAGCAGGGACCGAGCAACTGGAGCTCACCTCGTCACAGGGATTCGAACCGCTGACCTTCTGATCAGCAAGTCCTAGGCTCTGTGGTTTAACCCACAGCGCCACCCGCGTCCCAAAGCAAAGGATATAACCCTATAAAAACCCTTCTTGAACTTGTAGTCCAACAATATCTAGAGATCCACAACTCCCATCATTCCTGAACATGAGGAGGGATCTTGGGAGCTAAAGTCTAACAATGTCAGGAAGGCCATTCCTCCAACAAACCACAATACATTTCACCATTTGGTAGATAGTGGATATTCAGACCTGGATTATTGACTAAAGCTGCAATCCAATGCACACAAACCTGGGAGTAATCCCATCGAGCTCAGTAGACCTAGGATTGCACTGTTACACATTTCTGTTCCTGCAAGACTCATCAGTCAAACTAGATTTGCAGGTGCGGCAGAAGGATGTAGCAGAGTTGTTGAGATGGTGCAATCCCAAACGCATCTTAAGGTCAAGAGTACATCAGGAAGAAATTGACCAAAAGCAGGGGGAAATGGGAAACACAAAAATGGACGGAATAGCCATTTGCAGCATTAATTCAAGGCTTAGGAAGACGTGTTTAGAAAGCGTTAATTAAGCATGAGCTTCCTGAGAGAAAAGAGAAGAGTACTTTTGTTGAAGGACCATTAACTCGGTTTAATTTAAGGTTGCATCTGATTTCAGTCTACAGAAAGATCCAGTATTAGGAGAAGAAAGCAAATACAATGGATTGAAAAGAAGTTAAGTCATTGTGCAAGCTTGGGCAATAGAACTTTCTCTCCCTCCTCCCACTGGCCCTACACACACACACACGTTTTAACATTTCCCCTCTCCTAAGATGGGCTACCTTCCCTGGTTGACAAGCCCCAGCTGCCCCTCACCTCCCTATGCAGCACATGCAGAAATCATCTTCTTGACCATTGGACCCACTCTTGGTCTTGTCCACTCAATCCATCAGAGCCTGGCTTTGTATTCAGAGGAAGTCTGCTGCTCACCAAGGGTTTGAGATTCACAAACAGGGATGCGCAAATCTGTCCATTTTGATTTCCCGTAGTACTTCAGTCTTAAATCCAGACCACTTAATTTCTGCATCAGCTGGTGATTTTTTTATTTTAAAAGTCTGTACCAAAATCAGTGTACATTTATTTTTACATACTCCATTTTGTATGCACTTTTGCCTAATATATCCATTTTACAAGCAGTTTTCCACATCACAACACATTTTGTATGTTATTTTCATAAATATATGCATCTTTGCATGCACTTTCCCCCTAGCTTATGGTTTTTTGACTAGAGAACTACACCACAAAATTCAAAGAAATGCAAATTTCAAAGGACAGCTGTTTTTCAGTTCACATTTTGGTTTAGAAATTGAGAATTCCCGCCCCCCATCACCTACCGATCAATAAATGCAAAGAAATCCTTGCTGCTTAGACCTCACAGTATCAGTGGCGGTAAAGGTCCTGTACCGATGAAAACCTAGCAAAACATTGGTTAAAACAGATCATTTTCTTAGCACTGGATAGCACATTTATCCTTGAAGCAAAGAGCAGACATAAATGTATTTGTAGCCTAAGCCTGTTGCTTCAGTTTGCCACAGAACATTATACATCATCAGCATTTTGACTAGCACTTTTTTAACATTTTAAATTCTGCTGTTGTATGAAGATCACACAGTATAGTTTGTTTTATACAAGGCATTCATCTTCCCTTGTTAAAGGATACAGCTGCTTGTGTGTTATGGCATCATTCCTTAACTCACAAAGATAAAGCTAATCAATTATAAACCCTCTATTTACACCATAACAATTACAGATGAAGTGCTCAATAAATCATACTTCCTCCCCCCCTTTTTTTGCATAACTGTGGTAATAAAATAGCATAGACTAGGTCCTGAAGTATCATTGAGATATAGCTATGCAAATTCTCCCAGAATACACTCGAGTTGAACTCAGGGAAAAAAGAAGTTATGGAGGAGATATATTATATTTCAAGACTTCACTCTCAGAGCAGAGTAAACAGGAGTCAACAAGTCCAGCCATTTTAGGGATCCTCCAGGTGACCTATTTACAGCATTCCTCCTTATTTTCTTGCACAAATGAGATTATATTTAGTCTTCGTTGAATATTTCTCCTGATCAGTTGCGGGGTGGATATATCACAAGAAGTATCCATCCTGATTTGCTTGGAGGGTTTTAACACATCTTCCTGTTAGTCATTCACCCCACACTTTTCATTGCATTTCCCCATCACCTTTTGAACGGCACAATGTTTTCCAATATGATGTAGGCAATTCAGTCAAATTGCCAGATGAGTGGCACAGCCCCGTGAGCTGTCTGCTGCTAAATTACATGTCCAGTGGTGCCTTGGTTCTCAAATGCCTTGGTACTCAAACAACTTGGAACCCAAACACTGCAAACACAGAAGTAAGTGTTTTGGTTTGCGAACTTTTTTTGGAAGCTGAATGTGCTCCATTTAGAGTGTTACGCTTCCGATTTGAATGCCACACTTCCATCTTGAGTGCCACACTTCCATTTTGAGCGTAACGCTGAGGACTGTCTGTTTTTGCTATTTATTTTGTGTTTTTGTTTTCACAACGTTTTTGTTTTGTTTTTGTGACTGTGTGGAACCCAGTTCAGCTACTGATTGATTGATTGTGTAACTGCAGTACATCGTTTATTGCTTTCATTTTATGGATCAATGGTCTCATTAGACAGTAAAATTCATGATAAATTGCTGTTGTAGGGGTTGCTTTTAAAAGTCTGGAATAGATTAGTCCATTTTGCATTACTTTCTATGGGAAAGCATGCCTTGGTTTTGAAATGCTTTGGTTTTGGAACGGACTTCCGGAATGGATTCAATTTGAGAACCAAGGTACCACTGTATAGATCACCCACCCACACCTTGCTATATACGATTCCACTGCCAATTAATGTAGTCAATGAAACAATGCAGCCCTACTAGGATATATTGAATCTTCTCCATTTGCCTCTAGAAATGTTCACATTTATTAAGATACCTTATTATTAATAACAAGATACCTTAATAAATGTTACATTTATTAAGATAACTACAAAGCCTTAAAAAACTCAGGACCACAATACCTCAAGGACTGCCTCTCTCCATATGTACTTACCTAGACCCTGAGATCATCATCTGAAGCCCTTCTTTGTGTGCCTCCTCCACAAAAGGTCTAGAAGGTGGCAACATGAGAATGGGCCTTTTCTACAGTGGCTCCCATTTGAGGTATGCTCTCCCTAGGGTGGTTTGACTGGTGCCAGGTGAAAACGTTCCTCTTCAACCAAGCCTTGGGCTGGTTAATATCCAATAACCTTTTAACTGTGTTGTGGGAGGGGGTTCTTTGTTTTCATTCTTGTTTTTATTATGTATTTTGTGTCTTTTAAAATTTTATGTTTTGATATTGTGAGCTGTCCTGACAACTATGGATGAAGAGTGGTATACAAATTTAATTAATTAACTAAGCCAGCCTGGTGTTCTCGATATGTTTTGGAACACCTGCTATCTGAGGCTGATGGGAGTCCAAAACATCTGGAAGGTAGGTTGGGGGAAGCTGCTTTTGACAGTGGTTCGCTTGGGCAATATTTGACTAGTACTAGTTGCTTGGGTTCCATAGGATGAGGAGACTTAGTTATTCACTGAAGTCCATGGGACTCCACTATCTTAGATGCTTAACTTCAGTTTAACTGGATTGCAGATAAAGTTGATAAGTAATCTTGTAATTTATTTAATGGGGGCGCAAAGAGCACATCTATTTTAAAGGAGATAAAAACACCACAAGCCGGAATGAAATGCATTCAGGAGCTCGCACCTCGCTTTCTTTCCTTTCCAATTTTTCTGCTGCTAACCATTCTGAGCTTGAGTGATTTCCTTTTATCTCTAAGTGCCTTGATTCACACAGGCTTATTGACAGCTGCACCTGTTATATACTGCCAATGTTCCAAAATATTTATGCAAAGGGAAGCTCTATAAATAATTTGACAGTTATGTTTTCTATGTTTACTAGTTAATTTTTATGGGGTTGGGTAATATAAGCACTGTTTATCATTGACTTTCCATGTTTGCCTTTTTGATTTCTGCGCTTCATTGTAGCATTTTATGGCCACCATTAATGAATCAAAATAAAAATGAGCAATATTATAAAATGCCGCTAACAAACCATCTGTTTTGCTTTAATTACTAAAAAAATTAACATGCCTGCATCTGCACCGGCTTCTGAATACCAACTCCACTCCTATTTTATAATAACTAGCCATTACCATCCCAAAAAAGTTTTAACTTCTGAGACAAACAAATAAAACCGTAGGACAAAGGACACCAGAAAACTTAATCCTAGTTCACAGAAACTCGTGGTCATTGAAACTGGTGGGGCAGAAAGCAAGGAGCCCAACAGTAGGTGATGACGATGATGATGATGATGATGTATTTACATGCTACCCACCTGACTGGGTTGCCCCAGCCACTCTGGGTGATTTTTAGTAAATTAAAACATCAAACACAGTAAAACATCCAGAACTAGTAGAGTTTGTTTATTATTCTTGGTTTAGATTGGTTTGTTTTTTATTGTATTATGGAAAGTCTTGATAAATTTTTATTATAAAAAAAAACTGGTAAAGCCAGAGACAATGTCAGGCAGAGCCAACTAATTCCAGTTTTGTCCCCATCCTTCTTTCTGCCACAAGGTCAACACTGGCATTCATGAGGAGGAAGCTGACAATTAGTTTTAACCCCTGGACTGGTTCGAAGAAAGAAGGCAGGCAGGTGAGGGCTGGTTGGTGCTCAGTAATGGAAAAAAGAGTTTAGAGTTGACTTGAGTTCAGAAATAAGTTGGTTTAGGTTGCATATGATGCTTGTGGGTTTGAAGAGAATGGAAGGGGTTCTTGGAAAGATTTTTAAAAACTGGTTTAAGGAACATGTAGAAGGGTCAGGAAAAGGGGAGGTTTTGCCTGCTTCTTCTGTGGGCCAAAACTGAAATGAATGGGAACTAAAGCCATGATGAATATGACCAATTGCATTCAATGGGACCTGATGCAACTGAGAGGGAAGTCCTAGCTCCCAATGTTGATGGATGGAAGGTTGAGATGGAGCATAGTCCCAGAGGGCAAAGTTTAGCACATTGGAAGCTGTCTCATAGCGAGTCAGACCATTGGTCAGTCTAGCCCAGTGCTGTCTACATTTGGACTGGCAGTGACTCTCCAGAATTTCAGGCAGGCGCCTCTCCTAGCCTTAGCTGGATATTGAAGCTGGGGTCTTCAGCATGCAAAGCAAATGCTCCACCACTGAAACATAACTCTTCCTTGGGGAGCACTGCTGGTGAAGGGGACTCCACTGCGGCAGAAGCCTTGAGCTACCACCAGTGGTGATTCCAGCAATGGAAACCCATAAAATGGGTCATTTGGGCACTAAGGCCTTTGGATCCATCCAGAGAAGAAAACTGCCCAACACCTTCCACCTTGATGGACAGGACGTTGGATGCAATTCAAACTTTGATGAATCCAAACTCTGTGCCACAAATCAGAGTGATAATAATTCCCCTGATGGTCTGAATCCAACCTTGTGTTTCTAATACTGAAACATTGTGACATGCACAATCTTCTTCTACCACTTGTGTAAGAGTTCATGGATCGGCAGCACTCATGTATTTTCCCTTCCACTCACAGTGCTTTGGCTCCATGACTGCTATTAATTAAAGTTGTTTGCTTCATAGTCGTGCATGGTTGTTTCCTCCCAATTAGCTTTCCATTGCATATGTGACCCTATTCATTTGCTGCCGTGATCCATCTGCAAAACATTTAGTGGATTTCTTTCTTCAGCCAGTGTCCAATATTATCTTGCATAAAGAAAACCATCTGGTCATGTTGCAATTAGTCCTATTTCATGTGAGTTGCTTGAGCCAAGTGGTTTCAAGATAAGGGCGTTTTTTTCAAAAGAATTGTTTAAACAATTAAAACACAGTGGACTGAATTGTAAATTCTAAAAAGGTGCATGAGCTTGAGCTAAAACAAGATGCATTGACAAAAAAAAATAGAAACATCTTCTTTGAGGTATTTGAAGGAAACAAGCATGAATTGTTTTGAGCTGTTATGGCAATTCACACAGTCTGGAATGATTCCCTGCTAATTCTGATTTGGTCATACATATTCCATTGTGATCTGTTCCAAAGGACAGAGAAATTTAAATATGTGTTTCAAGGCAATCGATTCATGCCATTAAAACTGCAGCACATTTTATATAGGCAACTCAAGCACTAATGCAATAGCAAAGACAGATATGAAAATGAGGTGATCTCTGCAAAGAAGACCACAGAAACAAAAATCTGCTCTGGGAAAAGAGATAAAATAGAAGAGTTTTAAACAAATTCAAATCTGGGTGATCTATTTATCATAGAGAATAGTGCTCTGCTGAATTCAAAAGTCAAAACCCATTGATTCATCCAGACAGCTTCAAGCTGAGGTCACATTTTGCAACAAATATTGATTTCAGGGTTGTTGAATAATTTTATAAGTACAGTAATGTGTGCACGTTTCAATATAGTATTATATGTACAAGAACATGTATAATTGGAGGCAAGACCAAGGGGCTGGGAGAGATCCACTTACATTGGATCAATGCTTTATTTATCAGATGATCCTATGCCTAGTTCTAATACAGGGGTACCTTGGATTAAAAACAGCTAAGTTTATGAACAACTTGGATTAAGAATGCCGCAAACCCGGAAGTAGGTGTTTTGGTTTGTGAACTTTGTCTTGGAATAAGAACATGTTTCACTTCCTGTTGAGTGTGTTCCATGTGTAAATTGAGTCTCCCACTGCTATGGGAAAGCACGCCTTGGTTTAAGAATGCTTTGGTTTAAGAACGGACTTCCAGAACGGATTAAGTTCGTAAACCAAGGTACCACTGAGGTATTGTGTATTTTGGATTCCTTTTCTCTTGCTTTGAGCTCAGTGGAACTGGCTTTTTGAGTAAATCATGCATAGTTAATTTTGCCTCTACAGTCTTGAATATATGAGACAGCAATCAAACCTTTTCCCTGAGATCTGTTCTACCCAGTGAAGATTTGACTGAGGTCCTCCTTTTCATGGAAATACCTGAACCACAGAAGATATGCTTGATTTGTTAAAAAAAAAGGATACATGCAAATCTTATAGCTAATCAGTATGAAATCCAGCTGCGATGAAAGAGAATTAAAGCTGCCTTGTCTCAGGACTTCAACCATATGCGTCACAGTGAGCATCTCTCAGGCAAAGAATAATAGGTGTTACCCTTCGTCTAGGCTGTGACGAACTTTTCTCTAATCAGAATCAAAGGACAATAATGCAGCTAATAAAACCCGAAGACTTTGCAGAATCTTGATAATCATGGTGGAGTCTGAGGTCAGGCCTCTTGACTTCCTCATTAAAGTTTCTCATTCCGTGATCAGCATCTCTTTGCAGCATGGAAGAAGGTATAAACCAGCGAGTTCTCATTCAAAGCCTGGCTTCTCCTTAGCCTTACATTTACATTTGCTTCATCAGCCATTCTTAACTACCTCCTGATATTTGTTTGGTAACAGATGCCTGAAACATTCCATATATAATTAACGTTGTAAACATCCCCATGAATTATTATTATTATTTTTAAGAAGCATGCTGCTTGCATTTCCCTAGCAAAATACTGAAACGTCCTTAAGCATGGAGGTCTTGAAGTCAAATTCAAATATGGGTCTAACACTAATCCTTGGATATAAAACTGCTGATGGTGCTGTAAAAATTATGGTGCAAGAGCATTTAGAATACTATGGACAGTTCTGGTAACCTTATATCAGGCATGAGGAATTCTCTCCCTCCCCCGATGGCACCAGGAATCAGGGAGGAAACAAGAAAGTTCTTACTTATGATTTATTCAGTCATCACAGTGAAAGACAAAGAAGTACAATCAGTCCTCAATGATGACGTTGCTCACACTGAGCTCCTCCCCCCTTCCCTTCTAACAACAACACCTGCCTCTACAATGTCCGCCTGTGAACAACTGCCTCTGTGGGCTTTGTTTTTGCAGCCTTAACAAACACCATGTTTTGGAAGAAGGGCGGTCGGTTATGCTGTCCAGTGACATGTCAGCTAGCTGCTCTGCCTACCCTCCTCCTCCTAACACCTCATAACTCTGCTGTTTGCCTGTCTCTGAGCTGTTATCTTCCTCAAAGCCTGCTGTAATTCGAGACTGCCTTCCTCTTCTCTGGAAGCTACAGGAGAAAGGGGAGGGTCCTCTTCAGTCCAGTCCCTGACACCTGACCTCAAAAAGCATCCTGTAGAATTG
Source organism: Podarcis tiliguerta (assembly GCF_965153285.1). Lineage (NCBI taxonomy): Eukaryota > Metazoa > Chordata > Lepidosauria > Squamata > Lacertidae > Podarcis > Podarcis tiliguerta. The sequence goes on from NC_139538.1 coordinate 66,058,214, forward strand.
AAAAAAGATCCAGAAAGGGGCAAGTACAAGGAAAGGCCGCAGTATCTGGGACTTTTTTAGTTCAGAGAAAAGGTGAGAAAGAGGAGACGTGGTAGAAAAATTATGCAAGGCATGGAGGAAGTGGATAGATAAAAAGTTTTCCACCTTCTCTTGTAATTCTAGAATTCATGGGCATTCAATGAAGCTGAATGTTGGAAGACAAAAGAAAGGACTTCTTCACCCAGTGCAAAGTTAAACTATGGAACTCACTTCCACAAGAGGCAGTGATGGCCACCAACTTTGATGGCTTCAGAAAAGGACTAGGCATATCATGGAGAATAAATGTTTCAATGGCTATAGTCAACCTTTATGGTCAGAAGAAATCATTCTTATGAATACCAGTTGCTGGAAACTGCAGGAGGGGCAAGTGGTCTTGTGTTTGGCAACCACAGGCATTTGGTTGGCCATGGTGAGGACACGGTGAGGACCAGATGGGCCATTGGCTGGATCCAGCCAGCTCTTCTCATGTCCTCAGTTAATATTTCAACCCATTTACTGGGTGTTGACATTCCAGAATGTGGGGAAAAGAGCTTGCACAGTGATATAATAGGCAAGTTCTACAGTGATTACTATGCTTCTGCAGAGAAACATCTCTGGGCATAGTTTTAATTTTCTCCTGCACGCTCTGATGTCAGAGGTGTGAAACAACTCATGCATGAGTGGAAAGCACATTCTGCATGAAGAAGAGAACCTTTGGATCCAATCCTATGTGACATTTAATTTCAACATGAAGTCGGTTTGTCATTCCTTTGCTATTTGATGTATGAAACGTGTCATGCTGAGTGTCCTTTTTGCTCTAAGCAGTGCTCGAGGAACAGTAACATATAGTTTATGTCAGTGCAGGCTGTGATAAAACAGGCACAACTAGCACATTAACAAGCATATTTTTCGATTAAGGGGATGTTTGGTAGTGCTTTAGCAGTTTGTTGCTAAAAAAAGCATTGATGTCTGAGGCCTACATGTGACAATACTTTGATGAGGGGAAGGCCATAGCTCAGTGATCAGACACATCCTTTGCATGCAAAAGATCCCCACTTCATTTCCTTGCAACTTCAGGCAGGGCTAGGAAAGAACCAGGTCAGGTGTAGATAATACTAAGGAAGATGGACCAAGGGTTCGGGATTGTGGGTTTGAACCCCACATTGGGCAAAAGATTCCTGTATTGCACTAGGTGACTGTCATGGTCCCTTCAAATTCTACAGTTCTAGTAGAGTTTGGGTATAAGGCAGCTTCCAATGTTCCCCATAAATATATGTTAAAGGCACCAGTAGGGAAGGGAAGAGGGAAAATACCACTGGATACATATGACTTCATGATGGTCAAATGGTCAGGCACAAATCTGACACACTGATTTCCTAGACCGGCGTTGGTTCTAGCAATCAAATCAACCATCATTTCCACAAGTGACTGATCACATGAGTAGTCTACTTGCAAAAGGAGTGTAACACTGGAAATGTAGGAGTGGGGGAGAAATTTGTTTCAGTTCCCATTTAAAGGCAAATCTACCTAATTTGCACTTTCTGAAACAATACAGGAACCAATAAAAAAAAACCAGCCATCCTCTGTAATTTGCACTTCCCTGAATTTTGCAATGCCTTTCTCCAACCATGTAATGTACACAAAAATGCATATACAGTGGTACCTCCGGTTGCGGACAGGATCCTTTCCGGAGCTCCTGTCAGATCCCAAGGTTCCGCAACCAGAGGGACCACTTCTGCGCATGCGCATGCAGCAAAATACTTCCAGGTTTGCCGCTTTCGCAACCCGAAGTTTACGTTACCCAAGGGTAACGTAAGCCGAGGTGCTACTGTACTAAAGTGTGCATAAAAATGCATACATCAGTGAAAATATAAAACTGCATTATGCTAGGTAAATTTGTTTTGTGTTATGCATGGTAAAATTGTGTCTATTAGGGGAAAGTACATACAAAGATGCGTATGTAAAATGCACAAAAATTTTCATGAGGACTTGTTTCTCAAACTGATGTGAAAATGTGAAGAATGGAAATTTAAGACTGGGAAACTGAGAAACCGAGAAGAAACCAACATTGATAGATTTGTCCATCCCTAAGCAAATTCAACAAGACTGAACCCTCTGTGCTGGGAACCTGAAAATTGGAACTTGAAAACTGGGAGCATGAACACTCCTTTCAAATGCCAAATGATTTGTCTACTGCGTTTATTTCTATTTGTGTCTTTTTAGTGGTATCTTCTTTAACCTTTATATTAACTACTAGTTAAGTTTAGCCTTTCCCCCTCCCACACATATATCAGGGGATGAATGGGAGTCAATCCTATTTAAACGCATTGAAGTGCATTAGCATGAAAAATTGATGCAACCTTACGGCACCCTCATTTAAAGGTGCCTTTAAATTAGTTATAACATCTGCTGTCAAGTGACTTGCTGACATCAGATCAGATTTTGACATTTTTAACTAGAGTGTCCCAAATGAACATTTTGGCTTCAGTGATATACGGCATATAAGGGAGACAAGAGCCAAATGTTTCTGTTTCTTGTCCATGGCTTCCTTTTCCTTCAAATTTGCATGATGAAATTGTTGTCGTCCCCCCCCCAAAAAAAATTCTAAGCTCAAAACTGCCACATAAGGTTGTATAGGGTATTCCCATCTTTATAGAAGAATAATACATAGGACACAGAAAAGGGTCTCTGCGAAATGTACACTAAGGTACAACTTTTTTTACAACCTCATGTTCCAGTAGCTTAGTTAGATGAACTTTTGCCTAAAAACAAAGGAATGAATTGTCATTTCCAAATATTTGGGGGGAAAGTCACCCTGAAATCAATAAATTGATTTTGGTATATGTAACTGTATAATGTATTATGTAATATGCATAGCATACAAGAAAAATAGAGCTTGCAAATTTTCTAATACTTGCACTGACAGAGGAAGAGGCGTGTGGGGGAGCGCATTGCCCCCAGCATTGCAATCCCAGCGGGGTGCCATTGTGGCTTTCCCCCCCCCCCGCCCGCGCTGGGCTCCACGCACCTACGCATGGCGCGCCCCCAGGACACACACCAGCCCTTTCCCCACCTGCTCTCCACCCCCCAGTGATGGAGCATGAAGCTCCACCACTGAATACTTGTACAATGTTTTGTGCATTGTACAATGTACAGTGGTACCTCAGGTTAAGAACTTAATTCGTTCTGGAGGTCCGTTCTTAACCTGAAACTATTCTTAACCTGAAGCACCACTTTAGCTAATGGGGCCTCCCGCTGCCGCTGCACCACTGAAGCATGATTTCTGTTCTCATCCTGAAGCAAAGTTCTTAACCCGAGGTACTATTTCTGGGTTAGCAGAGTCTGTAACCTGAAGCATCTGTAACCCGAAGTACCACTGTACACCACTTCTTATTGCTTAGAATAAATTGAGGTTGCAGTTTGTCTTTGTTTCTGCTGCAAGCACTATAAAGTTCCTGTATCACTGTGATTGCACGACGCACACGGATCACTTCTTGGTATCAGGAGTACAGATGGCTCCTGCTTCCAGTGATTCTCACCAAAGTGATTAGGCACCAAAAAGACAAGCGACAGAGCCTAATATTTAAGAGAAGGGAAACGCTTGAGCTTCAAGATTTCAAGAGATAACATGTCCATTGTACAGGCCTGCCAATGAACAAGGCTACAGTCAGACAAAGATTAAGCATAGGGCAAGTTACGTTGGCTGCTGAAAATCACAAGAAGCAGAATTCTTTGTCAAATATTGTAGGTGTCTTCCTACAAAAAGCAAAAGTTGGATCCAATTTTAGTCATACCCATGAAGGTCAGTGGTACTTACCCTACTTACCTGGGCATAAGCCCTGGTGAATTCAGCAGGTCCAACTTCTGAGTAGATGTGATGAGGATTGCATGGTTCCAACCCATTGTACTTTAAGTGGATGTGTTGTTTTAATATGACATAGCAATTTCAAGTTGTCGAAAGCTGTGCTGAATAGTGAACGGTGCACTTAGAAGGTCAGGACAGAAATGTTTATATAGATAAAGAAATGTCTATTGCCCCAGTCAAGCACCCCTGCAGAAAAGGACGTGACAGCCCAGCTTCTTGAAGAGAAAGGCAAACCAGGTGAACAGCAGTGCAGAAGATTTACAGCTTCTGTTGTTATAGACTAATCGTGTGACCAAAGATTAGCTATAGGGGGTGCTGTTAATGCTCCTAAGCCAGCACTAAAGAGATTAACTTTTTTAATTTACTCTCTCCTTTTTAATAACCTTTACACAGTTGCCAAATAAAATAGTCCTGTTGCTTACAACCTGTGCTTACTTTGCTGGAAATCTGGCTCTGGAGTAATAGGAAACAACTTTTAACAACAGTTCTTGCCATGTCAGATTTTTTAGAAAAAAAAGATCACTGCGACGCATCTTTGTTTGCAGAGGAAGACAAATGAAACCATATTGCTGCTTATTCTCCCCTCCACCCATAAACTTGTTAACCTTTCATCAAGCTTGTCATTCCGAATGAATATCAAGTGACCACAATATGTAACAATATTTGGTCTTCCATCACATCCAAAAATGACGCTGTGCAAATATGTATGTGGTCTGGTTGTGGAGACAGCAGCACACGTGCATCTCTTCATCGTTACCCCTTCTGTCTTAGAACAAGAGGACATTTTCCCTCACCCACAGAGAGGCCTTACTTTACCCCTGAAAATACTCTTCCTATTTTGTGGTCCCTATCCTTGCCCATAATTACTACCTTCCCTGAAAATTGTGATCCTTGCACTCTAAGCTTTCTTGCTCCTGCCATCTGCCACCTAATCAATCAAATGTGTGGGTGATTATTTAGACCTATGGGACACCAGAGAGCCTGATTGACCCTTACACGCTGTCTTAAAGCCAATAAGAGGGATATGTGGCTTAAAAATGTGTGTGTGTGGTCATTTTGAAATACCTGGCTTATTTCAATAACAGATTATTGTCAATATCATTAATATCCAATATGAATCAAGCCCAAGAGGCAATAGAATTTTAATGTTTAAAAGATACAAGAAGAGTGAGATCTTCTGCATCCTACATCAAAATCCCTAAGATAATGTCATTTAGATGACCACAGTACACTGATTTAATGTTTTCAAAGAACTATCCATAATGGCAGTGAGATTTATTTCTGGAGCAGCAGTAGCTGGACAACATTCAAAGTGTGTGTGTGTGTGTGTGTGTTGGAGAGAGAGAGAGAGAGAGAGAGAGAGAGAGAGAGAGAGAGAGAGAGATTTAGGTTGTTTTAACCAATGTGTTTCCCCTTGCATTTTTTCGTAGTCGAATACCTTAGTGTTTCCAGGGTCCATCAAATGAAGCATCACTTTATGAATAGCTACTTTTCCTTGTGGAGAGGCATTGAAGGGGAAAAAAAGAGTTTTATTGATTTCCCCCTGTTTTATATTCCATATTACAATACACTGGTGTGAAAAATAACACGAGGAAGAATAAACGGAAACCTATTCAACAGAAGTACGAAAAGACCTGGCATGGACAGCGGAGTCAGGGTGTGCTTGTCAGTTTCACATACCCAGGGCTTTCTCAGCAAAGAAGGACTATTTGCTTCCAGGCCTTGGCTGGGTGGTCACAGAAAAAGAAAGGATGACGAGGGGCTGTGTTCCTGCTCACCCTGTTTGCCAACCTCCACCTTCAGCCATTCTCCCACACTAACACACTAGAGTTCCCTCTTCCCACCCCATAGAACCACTAAGCCTAGTTTTCACCATCCCAACTCAACTTCCCTTATTTGTAGCCCCACTTTTCACCTTCACCCCATGCCCATAGGTTCTCCCACCTCCCTTTGTGCAACACCCCCCCCCAGTTGCACACAAACCACCCCCATGGTAACCATCTTCCTCCTCCCACACACTGAGCACCTGTTCACCTTCCACCCGGTTATGGAGCCACCATCCTTTCCTGTTACATTTTTATTTATAAAGGAAGACACTCATTACCGATGCATTTTTTGTTTCTAAGTCCCTTTAATCTTAAAGGAACTTTCTTCCAAGTCAGGGTGTTTAAGGTCACAGCCTTTGTCAAACTTGTAACCAGGAAGAAAAAAATCTATTTTAAGCTTCTCTCTGCTAATCTGACAATGAAAGCAATGGAACATCATGAATCTCCAGCTGGCGCACTTTTGTACAAGTGCCATTCATTTCTGTGAAGTTGCGCCCATGAAACGCTTTGAGGAGCTAATTAATACTGTCAGGAGGACATCTAAAGCACGGGGCCGTGTCCCAATGGGATATTCAAATAGGTTCACGAGCTGCCCTTAAAATGCACGCATGGAACAGTCCCTATAGAATGAGACATCCAACCAGGTTGCTTCTCCTTATGTGAAAAGTTGTGTCATCTTTGAATGCAGCAGCTGGCACTGAAATGTTTGATTTGGGTCTCAGTCATTTCATCCAATGGCCATGGTATCAATAAATAAGTAAATTTAATGGTGTGTGCAAGCACATACCGTGGGCAGTATTCACTTCCCATCAGCAGAAGCCCTGTGCGAGGCAATGGGACATTTTCCTCTCTTTTACACTGCATGCCCTCCGCAGCCCCTGAAAATAGGCTCGGGTGGGGGGCAGTCAGGAAAACCTCAGAACAGCACAGGGAAGAGGTGGAGAGGGGGGGAATGGTTTCATCTTGCAAGCTGCAATGCAAAGCTTGTACAGATAAAACTACTGGAAGGGTGCAAGACTGACTTTCCTCACAGTGTGTGGTATCTCTCTCTCTCTCTCTTCTCTCTCTCTCTCTCACACACACACACACAACACACACACGTGTGTGTGTGTGTTGGGGAGAGACAGAGAGAGAGAGAGAGAGTCATGGATTTGTGCTTCCCATTCTTTACAAGAGGCATTTATATTGCCTGGGGGCAGCCAGACATTTGCAGGTGTAAAATTTCAGGTGGTAGCTAAGCATTGTTGCCCAATATATTTTCCTCTTCCAAAATAGCTATGGCAGAACCTTGAGTGTCCAAAGAAATTCTACATTGTTATAATGATACTCCACTCTTCCTTTTAGAGCACATGGCTCCCAGTGATCTCTCGGCTGGAGCACTAATCATATCAATGCTGCTTAACAAATCTATTGCATTTGGTACCCCAGTGACTTCAATGGACCTGAAAATGGGAAGCTGCTAGCTGAACCCTAAGTTTGCATCCTGTTTTATTTCCACCAGATACAACTCCTTAATCTAATGTATGACCCTGAAAGGGAAATATTCAGTCAGATATTATTTTCCTAAGGAGGGAGCAAATTAAGCAGATCCAGACAACTGAATTGCATACACAGATTCACAGACACAAAATGGAAATAAATTAAGGAAACTGGAGGACCTGGGCTGCTGAATCTTTGCAGAGCCATTTATAGCAGATGGAAAATTACCCAGATGCTTCTCTGCAAATAATCTATGAGATGCTGAAAACAGCTCAAGAAATTCTTGCAACAATAACATAAAACAGGCCATTTCTGCTATCAGCACAGAGAACCAGCCCAACATCGCTGCTTAAATTAAATTTTGTTCTATTTTCCTGGCTTGCCTAATAAATTGGTCACAAAGCAAACTACAGGACAAGGTCATGGAAAAAAGTCACAGGGGGGGAAAGAATGCCATAACTCATTAGTATATTTCTCTGCATTCGCAAATACAGTTCTGGTCATATCTCATACAATAAGCAAGTTTGCCTTGAATTATCACAGCAGAGCATGTAAGAGCAAAGGAAAACAGAACTGGATAGACAGAGCTGCACATTTCCAAAGATCCCAATAAAAGCCCTAAGCCAGACACTGAGGATGTACATGCATTACAAACTTATTTCCCTTTTTATCAGATTAACTGACATGGCTCTCCCAAATGATCCTGGGATTTGCAGAATACATTCTATTTTAAGTTTAAGGTCTTGCTTTTAGTGTATAAATTATTATTATTATTATTATTATTATTATTATTATTATTATTAGCCCTGGAGATGTCAGGGATTGAACCTGGGACCTTTTGCAGGCTAAATAGTTATTGTACCACCGAATCATGACCCTTTCCTATTTGGACAACTGACTGTAGACCAGTAGATGTGACAGAGGACTGGACAATATGAGAACTGGGAGGAGAAGCCATGAAGGAGCTAAGGCTGCCTTATCGTCTGCTTCATTTGGGGATTTAGAAGAAAACATACAGTGTCTGGAGTAAGAAGTAGCAATCCTGGAATTGGGTCATGATTTCTTCAGTGGGTACCTATGATTTCAGACCTAAGAACACAACTCCAGACATTTCGAAAATTAACAAAGGGTTCACGGGCTTTGAAGCAATCAATATCCGTTCTTGGTGTGCAAAACAGCTCCATTACAATCAATGAAAGTTTTACCATTCACCTCAGTAAATGCTAGATTGCTGCCTTAGGTTATTGCTCTTTTGATTTCAGGCTAATTTACATGGGTCTTTTCACAGACCGACCTAAACCATGTTTATTCAGAAGTAATTTCAATGGGCTTAATGTCCAAGGGGGCAGGTCAAGGACTGTGGCCTTGGAATGTCAACTAGAATTACAGAAAACTACACCACTTTCCTCAGCTATGGATTGTCTGCAAACAAATTTAAGTACGCTTTCCATTGGTGTTCCACCAACAATTAATTCATTTATACAGTGGTACCTCGGGTTACATAAGCTTCAGGTTACATACGCTTCAGGTTACAGACTCTGCTAACCCAGAAATTGTACCTCGGGTTAAGTATTTTGCTTCAGGATGAGAACAGAAATTGTGCTCCGGCGGTGCGGCGGCAGCAGGAGGCCCCATTAGCTAAAGTGGTGCTTCACGTTAAGAACAGTTTCAGGTTAAGAACGGACCTCCAGAATTAATTAAGTACTTAACCCGAGGTACCACTGTAGTGCAATCCTGTATGTGTTCTACTGTTTAAATTGTGGGAGATCATGCACTCTAGGAAATGTTAAATAGCGCCTTATAGCTGCCCACTGTGGCTGCCAGGTAGGCCCATGACTTGGTGAATTGGTATAGCAGGGGATTTGGGGTGGGGGATACTTTGCCAAGAGCTCTTCAGTCCTGGACAGCATCTTTCTGCTCTATCTTTAGTCATTTCAGGTTTTATGACTCCCACCAAACTTCAAAATATCAGCTTCAGAAGTCTGGCTTCAGGGAGAGAGAGGCTTGGGAGCTGCTGGCTTGACTAATAGGATAGACCTTCTGTTATAAAGCCTCCCCATTGGTTCCATCAACTGGGATGGGGAATGTTTGGCCTTTCAGATGTTGCTGAACTGCAACTGCTATCACCCCAGCAAGCATGCCCAATGCTTGCAGTTGCAGAGCTGCAGTTCAGCAACATCTGGAGGGCCACCTGATTAAATTGCAAAGTTTGGTGGGTCTTTCTCTCAAGTCCTAAAGCAGTTATCTTACCTTCACTTTCAATTTTGTTGTTACGTAAGCCAAGGACCATTAAATCAATGTGGGTCCCCACTTTCCCTCTCTTCTGAACTGCAAAGGGGGAGGCACATCCAAGGGCAGTCAAGGGCACAGGGCTACAATGCTGTGATGGACTGCCACGATTCCAGCTTTTGCTTGAAGGGTTCAAGCACTGTAAATCAGCAGCTGTGCCTCTGAAAAGAAGAAACCTGCGGATAAAAAAACCAGGCAGCGCATTTAGGCAGAGTGTTAATGCTCATCTTCTGACCTAATCTGTAAGAGCATCCCACCAGCGCCCCAAGCAAGACATAAGATTCTCTTAATGGCCACTCCTGACAGATATTGATTGAAGTGAGAATGCTTTTTCTAATTGAAAAATTAAAACTTACAGCTTTCCAAAAAAAAATATGGGGGGTGTATTCTAGCAATGGGAAAGAAATCCAATGCCTGTATCCACCCTGCCTGTGTGTGCTCCAACTACAAAGAGTTTTAACTATGCATTTCAATAAAGGCAGCATTTCTGAACACAGCCATCTTCATTCATGCTGGCTACCCTCTGTATTAGAATGTGTGCAGAAAGCGATGCAGACTGGGGAGGAATTACTAGGTTGAACTGACTCAATTAATGCAGTTTTTAAACATATGGTGCTTAAAGGTAAAGGTAAAGGGACCCCTGACCATTAGGTACAGTCGTGACTGACTCTGGGGTTGCGGCGCTCATCTCGCTTTATTGGCCGAGGGAGCCGGCATACGGCTTCCGGGTCATGTGGCCAGCATGACTAAGCCGCTTATGGTGAACCAGAGCAGCACACGGAAATGCTGTTTACCTTCCCACTGGAGCCGTACCTATTTATCTACTTGCACTTTGACATGCTTTCGAACTGCTAGGTTGGCAGGAGCAGAGACCGAGCAATGGGAGCTCACCCTGTCGTGGGGATTCGAACCACCGACCTTCTGATCAGCAAGTCCTAGGTTTAACCCACAGCGCCACCCGCGTCCCTTTTATGTGGTGCTTACTAAGGGGTTAAAGTTAACCTACAGCCAATTTCTATTAAGGCTGGGAAAGGGGTATGCTAGAGTCACATTTTAATACAAACTTACCTAATTTGTATTTTCCAATCCAATATATAAAGCAAAATAGGCTTTGAATGTTGCACAACTCCAGATCCTTTGACATAGTTCTCCAGTCCAAAATCTTTTGCAATAAAGCTGCATATTAGGAGGGAGTGCACAGTACTGCTTATATTAGTGAAACGAATGTATAGAAATGCCTTATACTAGGGGAAATTGCTGCAAGCATTCTCGGATGACATGGATGATTTCATTTCAGATCTAGCCATGGAACTGAATTGGTCTTGGTCGCTTTGATGGATCTCCTTTGAAGAGGGGCGGGACAGGAAAAAGCTGGACCAGAAAAGCTGGGCCATAGTAGTTCATGCATTGGTTACTTCAATAATAGATTGGCTTAGTTGGGTAGAGCATGGTGTTGATAACACCAAGGTTGCAAGTTCAATCCGCATATGGGACAGTTGCATATTCCTGCATTTTAGGGGATGGGACTTGATGATCGTCAGGGTCCCTTCCAACTCCACAAGTCTATGATTTTATGGTTCTGTGAGTCTATGCTATATGTGGAGCTTCCCTTGCTCTTGATCCAGAAGCTGCAGTTGGTGCTGGAGTGAGACCCTGTTAGCACATAACACCTCTGCTCAGACACCTGCACCAGTTGCCAATCTGCTACTGGACCAAGTTCAAGATGTTACCATTGGTTTATAAAACCCTTAATAGCCTGGGGCCAGTTTACTTGCAAGATTGCCTTACCCAATGTGACCACTTCAATCTGCAGGACTGGCACTGTTACAGGTGCTATGTAATACTGATTCTGCATTTGTAAGAGCTGATCTTTTAGTGTGGCAGCACCCAAACTTTGGAACTCATCAGGCCGGTGCCTTCAGTGTATCCCTTTTTGCACCCATTAACAGCATTTTAGTTTAGGCAATCCAATTGGAACGTATATAATGTTGATACATGTTTTAAACTGGTCTTTAGTTTGTCATTTATTTTAATTATTTTTGAATGTTTTAAATAGTTGTCTAGACTGTTTTCCCTCCTGATAATTTAATTGTTTTATTCTTTTTGTAAACCACTTTGAGATTTTATTACAATCAAGTGGTATATGGGACGCGGGTGGCGCTGTGGGTTAAAGCCTCAGCGCCTAGGGCTTGCCGATCAAGAGGTCGGCAGTTCGAATCCCCGCAGCAGGGTGCGCTCCCGTTGTTCGGTCCCAGCGCCTGCCAACCTAGCAGTTCGAAAGCACTCTCGGGTGCAAGTAGATAAATAGGGACCGCTTACTAGCGGGAAGGTAAACGGCGTTTCCGTGTGCAGCTCTGGCTCGCCAGAGCAGTGATGTCACGCTGGCCATGTGACCCGGAAGTGTCTTCGGACAGCGCTGGCCCTCGGCCTCTTTGAGTGAGATGGGCGCACAACCCCAGAGTCTGTCAAGACTGGCCCGTACCGGCAGGGGTACCTTTACCTTTACCTAAGTGGTATATAAATCTTATGAAATAAAATAAAATAAGCCTGGGGTCTGATCTGACAGAGGATGCACAGCTGGGAGAAAATGAGCAAAGAGGGGCAATCATGGGCCACTGCAGGGGATGGGTTGTGTTGCTCAGTGACAGAACATTTCCTTTGCAAGCAAAAGGTCTCAGGTTCTATCCCAACATCACCAGGTAAGGCTGGGAGAGATTCCTCTCTAAAATTCCAGAGAGTTGTTGGCAGTCCATGTAGGCAATACTGAGGTTGGCGGAGGAATGGTGTGACTCAGTAGAAAACTACTTCCTATGAAGCGAGGAAGACTCTTCATGTAATAGTTTCCACTAACCAGCCACATCTTAGACTGGATAAACTTGGGGTTATTTTCAATTGTGCTTGTAAGTGGCAGAGCCATTTTGCAACTCTCAACAAAAAGAGCAACTTCTGATCTGTGAGCATAATCCCTCCTAAATTGCCTGAACTTTATCCTAAACTCTCCTTGACATTTGTAAGAGCCATGGGAACGCATTCCAAAGAACACAGCAAATGAATGAAATGTACAAAGCACAGAAACATTGGCAAGGAGCTTTCCATTTATGACCATAAAAGAGGGACCGCTTACCGGCTGCTGCAGAGAAGCAGCAATTGCGGCCCGGCACAGACATGATGGATAGACTTCTGGTGTTGGCACAGGCCAGAGGAGGGCATCAAACCCCCCTGCACCAGCTGTGCTAGGCTGCCAGAGATCACCCATATTTTCAAGCAATTGTGGATAAGCTGGGGTGTGTAAATAAGCCAGAAGTGCCACACATTTGGCCTCAGTCAGTGTTAGATTTGGTCAGGCATAGGCAAACTCGGCCCTCCAACTGTTTTGGGACTACAACTCCCATCATCCCTAGCTAACAGGACCAGTGGTCAGGGATGATGGGAGTTGTAGTCCCAAAAAACATCTGGAGAGCCGAGTTTGCCTATGCCTGGATTTGGCAACCCAGAAGAAATGGCGAAGATGGAAGATGGAGTCTTGGGCCTTGAATCAGCCAAGGAGCATGATGGCAACAGAGATGGTGGCGGAGGTGTGTGGAACCTCTGAAACAGCCGGAGATTAGCAGTGGTGGCAGAAGCAGTGTGCTGGGCCTTGCAGGTGGCTGAAGTGTTCATAAGAAGTGGCAGTGGAAGTCTGATGACCACCAAAGAGGCCAAAGTGGTGGTGCATCCAGGTACTGGGGGTCTGGATTTGCCCCTCCCCCATTTGCTGTGGTGCTAAACCCAAGGCACTTTTAAGTGCCAAGAGTTGAAACAAAGGCACTTTTCAGTGCCAGCAACCTCACTGGGGAGGAATTAGAGTCAATAGGGCAGCTGCAGCATCTACAGCAGGTCACAAGCTGAGGGATAGTTGATACTGGATGCGCACCCAATGCCTGTGCAAAAACCGGTGCAAAGTTGTGGCCTGTTTTATCCTAAAAATGGTTGGACTGTGTCCATGGCAACTTCACCCAGCCTGGCCCCAGTGTCCGCAGCTTCACTGCAGCTGGACGCACAACGAGACAGCTCTTTAAAACACCATACAGAGCCGGGATAAAGGTGTCCTTGTTGAAGCTTAGTTTCCCTGTTGCATAAACAAAACTTCTTTGTGTCTAGATTTTCATGAGCCATGCCATTGTTCATTCCACAAATGTGTTATGTGTTCAGTGAGGATTAGCTTCTTTGAAAAGGAGAAATGCAGAAGTGAATTCAGGTGCATTTTCTAAATAACAGCAAGTCAACAGAACCTTTTGTACGTATTAGTGCTCCTTCAACCTGCCAGCTGTTTTACAGAGATCAAGGGACTCTGTTGTTTTCCTATCAATGGAACTGGCCTCCATCCAGCTAAAAATAGTCACAACTAATCCCCATTGAAATCAACACAGTTTACATTAGTCAAGACCCTTTGCTTGCAGCAGGACTGTTCCTAGTAAGATATCATGCTTCCTTCTTTATTCAACTGAATTTTGGATTGGTATACTGGAACAGGAAACAACATGTTGCAGTGTGGACTATTCCTGTGCAGAGTGCTAACCAGCCAAGTCCCGTTACAGGAAACTCCATTCCAGATAGCTCAGTCGGTTGAGCATGAGACTCTTAATCTAGGGGTCATGGGTTTGAGCCCCACCTTGGGCAAAAGATTCCTGCATTGCAGGATGAGCCTTGTGGTCCCTTCCAACTCTACAATTCTATGATTTCGTTTCCACTCCCATCGTTCTGCCCAGATACTGAGGTCCAGCACCGAGGGCCTTCTGGCAGTTCCCTCATTGCGAGAAGCAAAGCTACAGGGAACCAGGCAGAGGGCCTTCTTGGTAGTGGTGCCTGCCCTGTGGAACACCCTCCCACCAGATGTCATAAGAAAAAACAACTTCCAGACTTTTAGAAGGCATCTGAAGGCAGCCCTGTTTAGGGAAACTTTTAATATCTGAAGGACTGTTGTTGGAAGCTGCCCAGAGTGGCTGGGGAAACCCAGGCAGATGGGCGGGGTATAAATATTATATGTTGTTGTTGTTTTGGAGTTTCTCCCCACCCCTTGCTTAGTGTTTCTTTTAAGATCTTTGAAAAATCTCAGGCTATCTTCTTCTTGTGGCTGGATGGGGCTGTTGGGACTACATACATATATGTTCTTTAACTCACCGAGGCTCTCCCCTTCCACTCAATAACCCTTTCAGTTTCATTGGTTGTGTAGCTAATTTTATTTTGATAATGTGTTGGAAGCGTCTGAAGCTACAGGCCTATACACACTTGGGAGTGAGTGCTATTGAACTTACTAGAGTTCTTCTAAGAAGACATACGCCAGATTGCACTGTGTAAATTTACTGCAGTGATCTTTTAGAGTATGGTTCAATGCTGTTCCAGCAGCCAGATGCTTGCTCCTTTTCTTTACCCCATTACCATTTGCAGGTTTTGCCCATAAACAGTGCCTATGCTTTGAGCCTGTGAGAGAAGACAGGGCAGCAGGTGAAAATGATAACCTTTCAGCACAGGTTAACTATCATCTCTGTAGACTGAGCTACAGATCAGGATCTTTGGCTTAAATTAGCCTTTGGCTAATTAAACAATCTATGGCCTTTTAACTGTGACAGAGGGTTTATTGTATTTGTTTGATATTATGGTATGTATTTTTGTGTTTTTATATTATAAGATGTCCTGTGATCTTCAGATGAAGGGTGGTATAGAAATTTTAATATAAATGATGATGATGATGATGATGATAGGAAAATGAGCTTTCTGTTACTACTGCAATGGATTGATAAATAAGCACAGTAAATAAGAAGACATCTAATGAGTAAACCTACAGCTTATTGTCAACCTAATTGCAGCTAGAATGTCCATTGCTCAACACTGGAAATCAATAAAATCAATATGAACATTGCAGAATGGCTTACAATGTATGGGATATAGCATTGCTTACAAAATCGACCTATTACTCAATATCAATATCATCCTCAAAATGATAAATGTATAGAGAAATGGTCCCTGTCTGATCATTTTAAAAATAAGAAATATCAGGAAAATATCCAACCATATGTTTTATTTCCTATGTTGTAACTGAATATCTAAAGCAGAAATGGGGAATCTGTAGTCTTCCAGATGTTGTTAGACTTCAACTCCCATCAGCTCCGGCAAGGAGGCCCAATGGAAGGAATATTGGAAGCTGGAGTTGATTCAGGTGTTGAAGTTCACAGTTTCCCCACCCCAATATGAATTTTATTAAAATGCTGGCTAAAGTGATATCAAATCAATTAAGTGATCACTGTATGGCCAAGACAGCATGTATTGTTTTCTCTCCTTTCATTCTTTGTTGCTGTTGTTGTTGTTTGTGAACAGCTATGCTAATTTATTGATCTAAATAGATGAACACCTTACATTTTAAGAAACCAAACCATCAAATGCAATGATCTCCCATAGAAGGGAAAGGCATCCTTCATTTCTGTAAAAGATGCAGTTGATCAAACATTCCGGGTCCAGTGGACTCCAGTCATTGGCTACGTTGGTGTCCGGGGTGGAAGCAGGGTTTGCCCCATCTCAATGGTGTCTTCATCTGCAGTGGTGTCATCGGCCCATGGAAGCCATGTTAGATAACTATTAGGAATTCCTACTCTGCATTTGTATAATATAGATAGTTGTTATCTTTGATGTTAATGGAATCTCACATTTTATTGGCATTGCTTTGCTTGCTGTATAGAAATCACTTTGGGGTTAAACAAGGGGAAATGGTCTATTTTCATAAAATAAATACATATATACATTTCTCTTATAGATATGACTATATCTCTGGATAAAATGAACACATGCCATCATAATGATGAGCACTTCAACAGTTGCTATGGAAAGCCTACAATTTTACACAGATGTCTGGGAGGTTTAATGCATCATAAGAGGGACGTTACATTAATCATAGTGATAACATCCCTTATCGTTTAATAATTTGAATTGACAAAATGTCATCATCACTTGTAACTATGATCAGATGAGAAATTGTGCTGTCCTTTGTCACATCATCACCCAACAATTGGACTGAAGCTAGGAAATGAAAAAGCTTGCTCTTAGTTGACTGCCACTTAAAATGAATATCTCCATTGACTTGAGGCCCTATTGCAGCAATACTGCCAGTCTCAATCAGAACCATAAGTTTACAGCAAGGCCGTGCTCCCGGGGTTTATTTTTTAAATTTATTTCATATTTATATACTGCTTGGTTACAATAAAACCTCATAGGAGCTTTCCAAAAAAGAATAAAACAAGAAAATTTTCAATAAAAAACAGTTTAAAACAAGCATTACAAATGTTTAAAAAGTCAAAATCAACAATGGGCTAAATGGCAGATTTAAAAAATATGACATGTCTTGGTAGGCTTGCCTAAACAAAAATGGTTTTAGTAAGCATTTTTTTAAAAAAGAGTACTTGCCTGATGTTAAGAAATAGGGAATTGCAAAAATGGGTTGTGAACCTCCAAATCACATGCATTATCCCTAGGTAAGAGATGTGTGGAACCCCCTAGTTTTATTAAAAGTATAAAACCTTCCCTTTCTATTTCTTAGAAGTTTTTCTCCCCAAGCAGGAACCTTCAAATTCACTTTGAAGTTTCAGTTTAGGTGACATTTAGAGCCAACTGCTGCTTCTTCTTTGCTAATCAAGTGAAGAAAGGAGCATTTTCCATAGTACGAAGAACAGAAGGGGAGAATTAACCATTGCTCATATCCCCAGAGTAAGGTACAAAAATAATTATCATGCAGAAAGCAGAGTGTACTTAAATTTCTATGCCCACCTGCCTTCCTAGCCATAGGCCAAAGCTATCTGCTTTCAATCTGGATTGCTTAGCTAACCTTAATGAAGTGCTCCTGTGTTAAGCTCCACAAAGTACTCATTGATCCCTTGTTTTCATTCCTCTCCTTTGTAAAAGCTGCACTTTTCCTTGTTGCCCTCATTGCTATTTTCAGCACACTGTCACAAACCAAACCTTCAAGATAAGGAAGTTTCCAGCCAGTTTTGTTATTGCACTGCTACCTGAGCAATTGTTGCTTAAAAAAAAAAAAGTCATTAATTTTCAGAGAGCTCCTTGCTGCCCTTACCTCCCCACATACTGATTAAGAATGTAAATTCCTTCCCACCTCTTCCTGCTAACAAATGAGCAGGTCACTCCCATTTCATATTGATTCAACTTCCTCTTCCATTGTCTTCAGTGACCGATCATCATGCAGTTCGGGTTGTTGCTTTGCTTCTTTTGTACCCATGACAAAAAGTCCTCAGCAATCAGAATTGCTTTCTTCAAAGGTCATCTAATATATAGCTTTACTATATATGAAAACCACTGCTGTATTTGTATAGCCACTGATATGTATTTCTATATAATTTCATCTTCATCTAGCTACAGGCCTATTGCCAGAATGAAAATGTGAAGAAAAAGTATATCCTTTTAACAGTATGACTGCTGCAGAACTGGCTGTTTCCTGTACCATCATACTTAAACCAGATGTACCAGTGGCTGTTTCCGTGGCCCCCATTTGATGGCAGCGAGAAACTGGGGTGCCCCGGGAGCAAGACAGAAAGCATGGCAGCAGTAGGAAAACCATGGTCGTCCTGCTTAAATAGTGGCACTTGGAGGGCACTTGAAATCTTCTCTCGGAGAGACAAGGCTTTCCATCCAGCTCATTGTAATATTTGAAGGGGGTGGAATTTCTTGCAATAAAGTTTTGACTCTCCAAGAGATTCCCCCCCAAAAAACCTAGATCCTCTATCATGCTTGAGTTAGACAAGGGATGTAACTCAATGGCAGAGTATAGATTTTCCATGCAGAAGGTCTTCTGTTCAACCCTTGGCATGTCCAGGTAGGGCTAGGAAAAGGTCTTGTTAAGAACCATAGAGAACCGCCACCAGCCTAGGTAGACTAGGGCAATAAATCTTTTCTGGCTCAGTGGCCGCAATGCTTCTTGGCTACCCTTTGAGGGCCACTTGCCAACACAGATATTTCATTTGTTTTGTGAGTGTTTTTTTTGTAATCTTCTGAAAAAGAGTTATTCTAACGGGAGTTTGCAGAAACAGAATAGCAATGGCTAATTTTTGTTGAATTTAAAACGATAAATTATATCACAAAAATGAACAGGCTGCATTGTCAAATTCATTTCCAGTGCACTTATGATTAGTGATTAATCTGACCTGCAGTTTCCCTAAGTAATGAAGGTCCTCATTCATAGCTGTATATTAATGGGAAAACAGTTCTCCAGAACTTAATTATGGGATGTGATAGATCTCATACCAATAATTACACTTTAGTTTCTCACCGTGGCAAAACATACAACAAGCCTGCATACATTATTTTCTGAAAGGGTATGTTTCCTGTCCTGATAAATGACTTTCCTGTAGCAGTTGTAGTCAATAAGAGCACAGCAACTAGCAGAGATGCTCATTAACACAAGCTAATGATTGATATGCTCGCTTTCCAGTGGTAAGTCTGCCCCTAGTAATCCATTCCTAGAAAGGAGTAGTCACACAACGGGACTTAGCCTTAAGTAAATTACCCCTGAGATCATCGCTCACGGGATAATGAGGTCCTATAATTTGACATTATTAAAGTCACTATCAATGCAAAGTAGGAGCTACTTCCCAACATTGCCTTAGCAGCACACAAGCTCCTGACGTGTGTGCAGTTGCCAACACATCCTAGAAGACTCGAGAGACAGAGTACTGGTGAAATTGTCATATTTATTCAAATATAACAACACAAGATCTGCCAAACAATATCCAAATTATGTAAGTATGGGCAGGTGGGTTTGAATTGATTCAGGAAGCATATAAACAACTAGGCAGGTAAACAACTGCATTCTGTGGCTCCTCAGCTAGGGATTGGAAGAAAATTCTTCCTCCTTGCTAAGCGAGTCTTGGGCATGTGAACCCAACATGGCACTCAGGTCCCACTGCCCTGCATTAACTAAGCTGTGCATGCCAGGTCTAAACCCCAAGGACCATCACCCCACACTGAAGGCTATGGAAGGTAGCTCAAGATTGCACTTAAACCCAAAACATTGGATCAAATCTATGCTTCCAGGTGTCATAAGAAAGCTGCAAAGATAGTGCAGGATAGTACGCACCCCAGAAATGATCTCTTTCAGCTTCTGCCTTCTGGAAGAAGGTACAGGGTTATAAAGACTAGGACTAGCCGCTTGAGAAACAGTTTCTATCCAAATGCGATTTTGGTTTTAAACGCGGTGTAAGGTAGTCTCTGTGGGAGCATATTGTATTTAATTATGGGGTATCAGAGTTTTTAGGGGGTTAACCAGGCTGGGATAGCTGGGATAGCAGGTTTGTTGGTTTTTGAATGTCTGGTATAGATTTTTTCAATTTCGTTGTTCTGTATGGGACAATGACAATAAAGATTATTGTATCGTATCGTAATTCCTCAGGATGCCTGTCAATTAAGTCCTTCAGTTCCACTACCTGCCTACACTGGATGCCAAACATACCAAATAAGTACATATATCAAGAGCAAATCAAATAACTCTACAGTGAGGAGGAGGAGGAAAAAAGAGAAGCCCCAGGGGCCAATCGGGCTCACCCAAAATTTCCTACACAGCCCCCTGAAAGGACCACTAGCAAAAAAACAATCAAACCAGCCCCTGTGCATGGAAGATGAGTGCTGCGAAAGAGGTGGAGAGGATGTAGGCAGACTTTAATAGCAGCCTGATGAATCCCCTCCTAAGGGGCACTCCTGCTCATGTGATCCATGAGAGCCCCTCCCCATGGAAGAGACCGATTCATGCCTTCTCTCAAGTGTGCACACACTGAACTCCATGGGACTTAGTTCTGAGTAGTCATATACTGAGAATCACTTTAAATGTATGAGAAAGCAAAGCTACAAACCCACACAATAATAATTGGCCTAGAGTTCATTAGGTAGGTAAGCTCTGGGGTATTATAGCACAGAAGCAACTAGCACACTAGTCTTCAACTGGTGGGTCAGGACCAACTAGTGGCCTGATGCAAGGTGGGTCACAACATGAGCACTGCCACCATGCAAATATATGATAAAAGATGAAGGATTGGGTCCCCAAATGCATGCTTCTGTTAAAATCAGGCCCTGGGTCTGAAAAGCTTGAAGATACCTGATCTAGATAAGACTACATCAGACAGACAGTGTCTTCAGTTAAATGGCCGGCAAGGAAAGAAGCTCTATTTCATTTATATTTACAACCACATAAAACCAGTTTTTAAGAGAAAAGAGTCTGAAAGTTGGACAAAGGGAAATAATACTGGAGAAATAAGCATGAGAAGGATGTGGACAGGCTGAAAGGAGAAGTTCAGCAGAGTGTGAGAAATCTGAAAATTGTTAAGAGCCGAAGAGGCCTTAGGCCATGGCTATGAGAGACCTGTGATCTTTGGAAAAGAGCAGAAATGGCTGAGATCATGGGATGAAGTAATGGCAAAAAAAGAGCAAGTTATGAGCCTCGCATCTGTTTTGGAGTTTTTTTTTAGAACAACAACAATTTTGAGCCTGGGTATTTGAGTTTTACTGCAGATACCAAGAAGAAGAAAAACAAGTATACAACCAACCTATATGTAATAGTACCACTAGAGAACACAGAGTGTAGAAAATATTGGTAGTATAACAAAATATCTACTTCACTTTATAGAGCAGTGTACAGTGTTCCTATGTTTTAAATGGCTGCTTTAGGGCGAAACTGGATGTAACATCTGTAGAGCAGTGGGGCTGAAGATACCTTAGCTGCCTTTAATCCAAATGTACCTTTCTTATACCCTGGGGAAAACTCTTGAGGAACCCATTTTGCAGCTTCTCAGTCTGCTCATTCTAAATGGGAACGAAACTTGCTGTGTTATGGACTGATTGGATAGTGCCTGTGATGTCACACAACATCCCTCCCCCCCCCCATCACCAGAGACATTTTACAACTAGCAGTCAAGAAGTGACAACGTCATTGTTATATGATCTGAACAACTAGCACCAGTAAGCTGTCCCTGAATGTTCCATTTATTTTAAAAGATTGTTTATATTGACATATGTATCTCTTTGGATTTGCCCAGTGGGTCACTGGAATTGGGATGTTAGGAACTAGTACTGTTCTGGAATTTATTCTCCAATTTCTGAAAAGTTTTCGTCTCTTGTGAAAGAAGTTTCCATTTTTCTGACTTATTCTAAAGGCCCTTGAGGATTTATTTAGAATTTCAGTGGATTGCAGGATTTTGAGCATGGAACAACAACAGCAGCAGCAGCAATACATTAAGAGCATCCCAATGCAGGGCTGCCTTCAGATGTCTACAGAAGGTCATATAATATTTCTTTGACATCTGACAGGAGGGCATTCCACTAGTGAGAAGGCCCTCTGCCCAGTTCCCTGTAACTTCACTTCTCACAATGAGGGAACTACCGGAAGGCCCTTGGAGCTGGACCTTAGTGTCCAGGCTGAACAATGGGGACAGAGATGCTCCTTCAGGTACACAGGGCTAAAACTGCTAAGGAGACTGTTTGGGGAAAATGTGGGAGAGATTTGCAGCACAGCACAAATTTGAAGATAGCTCTGTATTACTAAATGAAAAGAGAGTCAGACATAAATGGAGGGGGCGCTGAGACTGATGGCAAATACTTCTGACAAACTTGCTGAAATGAAAAATCTTAGTGACTTGCAGCAGGATTATTGTCTCCCATTCCAGTTGCCTTTCATAAAGACAGGTGTTCAGGTTATCACATTATGGACATGTTAGCACAGGAAATCCTACTGTGCAATCAAAGTCAGACTGGATTCACTGTTCAATATAAATGTTGCAAAATTCATCAAGCTTGAGCTCAGGTGGGTTTTCAGGAACATTGATGCTTACTGAGAGGGCCAAGTTGAAGAGACCCGGAATGGTAAAGAGAAAGATTGAGTGGATAAAAAGATTAGAGAGATCAGAATGACAAGTGGAAAGATCAAGGCTTCCAACAGCACATTAACCACAGTCTTGAAGATCCAAAAGCAACAGACAGTCCAGGGTCAAGACAGTCAAATGGAAAGGAATGCATGAAGGGAGATGAGAAGAATGAATTGAGAGAGAAAGATATATAAACAGAGCTAAAAACAACCCTCAAGAGTTCAGAGGAGATATTGATGTGCGTTCAGGGAACTCGGAGAAAATGAATGAAAAATAGGAACAGAGATGGAGGCCTTTAAAAATATCCAAAAGATGCTATCTTCTCATACTTAGGTTGAAAAGGTAATTCAATTTTGAACAACTGTGCTGCCAAAGTTTCTTTAGAGGGCAAATATTCTCTGGAAACTATACTCCAGTTGAAGCAAGGTACCTCACAAGCCACATTTAAATTAACGGGGGCTCACAGGAACAACGGAAGCCACTATATATCAAGTCAGACCATTTCTTCACCTAGCTCAGTAAAGGTAAAGTACACCTGGACGGTTGAGTCTAGTCAAATTCAACTTTTGAGTGCTGTGCTCATCTCTGCTTTCAGGCTGAGGGAGCCAGGGTTTGTCTGCAAACAGCTTTCCGGGCCATGTGACCAGCATGACTAAACCGCTTCTGGTGCATGGAGCACTGTGATAGAACCAGAGCACACAGAAATGCTGTTTACCTTTCCGCCACAGTGGTACCTATTTATCTACTTGCACTGGTATGTTTTCGAACTGCTAGGTTGGCTCAGTACTTTGTACACTGATTGGCAAGTGGCTCTCCAGGATATCAAGCAGAGGAGCTTTCTATTCCTACTTCGAGATGCCAGATATTGAAGCTGAGATGCTCTACCACTGAGCCACAGCCCTTACACAAACATTCCATTCATTTCAGGGTGGTGTTGTGGTCTAAACCACTGAGCCTCTTCAGTTTGCTGACCGTAAGGCTGGTGGTTTGAATCCCCATGATGGAGTGAGCCCCCGTTGCGCTGTCCCAGCTTCTGCCAACCTAGCAGTTTGAAAGCACACCAATGCAAGTAGAGAAATAGGTACCGCTGCAGTGGGAAGGTAAATGGCGTTTCTGTGGTCTCTGGTTTCCGTCACAGTGCTCCATGCACTAGAAGCGGTTTAGTGTCCCGTTGTACCAGAAGTGGTTTAGTCATGCTGGCCACATGACCCAGAAAGCTGTCTGTGGACAAATGCTGGCTCCCTCAGCCTGAAAGTGAGATGAGTGCCGCAACCCCATAGTCGCCTTTGACCGGACTTATCCGTCCAGGGGTCCTTTACCTTTACATTTACCATTCATTTCACCAAAGCTTTGAAGCAGAAGTTCCCAGTGGGAACTGATTACAGGATTCCAACCATGAAATAATGTCACTTACGGCCCCTAATAAACTGTTGGTTTAACACCCCAGTCTTTCCCCACTGAAGAAGAGGAAACTGCATACTTCGCTAAAGAATGTACCGTAAGAACATTAAGTCGGAATGGTTGAATCATTATCACTAACAAAAACCATCAGAGTTGTGTCAGGTAATGGTTGTTGGAAACAGGTGTGTGTGTGTGTGTGTGTGTGTGTGTGTGTGTGTGTATGCGCACAGTCTAGTTTAGAGCCTGTGGTCCTCTGGATATTGCTGGACAACAACTTTCATTATCCCAGACCATTGGCCTTGCTGGCTGGGACCGACATTCTTCAGGTTCCCCACCTCTGATTTAGATAGCAGATTGTTCTATCTAAAAATATATACACTGGAATTAAGATGAGTTCTGTAATCTATGAATACCACACTTGAATCTTGGTCTGCATATTTGAATGCGCACACACACACGTAGGACAAATGTTTAGCATTGTAGTATTTTCAGCACAGCAATTAAATATAACATATTTCTGTTCCTGCAGGGTAGAATGGAATGTCTCTGCTATTCCTTGCTTAAAGACAATCCAACCTTGTAAAAAACCCCAAAAAACCCCATACAGGTCCCCAGTGTATGTAATGCTAGTGCAAGTCCAAGTTATCCATCAGATAAGAACCGATGAGCCTTTATAATCCTGGCAGCTGCTTGAGTTTGTTCTCCTCTTGAGAATGCAGGATATGTGCTAGGATTTAACAGACAGCCTGTTTTTTATTAGTTCCTGTAAGGGAAGGACAATTGTGTTTAAAAAAAATCATTTTAAATGCTCAATGATTCTCCTTTCTTTTGCTGTTTGTCAGATCTGGGGGCAACATTTACTGTTTATAAACTAGGAAAATAAGCACTACTTTTTAAAATATTTCTCTGCTTAAAAATGTGTGTGTGTGTGTGCGTGCGTGTGTTGTTGTAACCCAACTAAGAACAATTTTGTCAATTGTCACTTGATTTTTTTTATTATTATCTCATAACAGAATTAAATGTGATGAAAGGGCTCTCATAGGCTCAACTTCCTCCAAGGATCAATGACAGTCTTATGAGATGCAGAAGCCTGGATTCTGAACAACGGGATGTTTTGTAGCAAAACCCTCCCTCGTCCCTTTTGGGAAATTGTTACAGATAATGAAAACAAGCCTATGACAATATGAGATGCCACCCTCTGTATTCTATGCACGGACATTTTATTCAGATATTTGTCAGCTCTTGCCTACCAAAATTGTCTTTAAAAATAATTAAAAATGTATTTTATCATAAAGGAATGCCACACCGAAAATGAAAATAACTTTCTGAATAGGAAAGGGGGAGGGAAGTAACTCGAAATGCTTTCCTCAACATTTAGAATGGCATTTTTTTTAATACTTCCTCCCCCCCCCCCCCCGAGATTAAATAACCTTGGGCTGCAGAGGAACCAATTTGAATCTCGCAGTTGAAAGCAAGGGGTAAATTTTCACCTTCCTCAACAGAGGCTTATATGCACAATCCTTATTAATGTTAATGAGATTTTCATGGAAGATCTTCTGCCAAGATGAAAATTTACTCCCAATTAGAGAAGAAAAAGAGAAGATTGTTCCAAGTCCCTTTTGAGGGGGCAGGGGGTACTGACTCTGACTTTTTTTTGGGGGGGGGAGAGAGTACAACAGCAAATTAGAGAAGGATGTTAAAAGATAGATTTCTTGGGGCATCTTTGACAATTATGATTTGTTTACTAGACTGAAAGGGACTGAAAGGGCATCCAGGATACAGGTTGAATACAGCAGAAGTGTATATAAGATTTACAGTGCAAATCCATATATAGCTACCAAGAAGTCATATCCATTGAGTTTAATTGGCTTCACTCAGTGTAGCATAGTACAGCAGCAAAAAGGACTGGGGAACCTCTCCAGGTGCCTGCACACTTTCACAGTCCTGCTAAGACTAGGGTAGGGAACTTTTGCCCTTCCTGGTATTGAGAGCCAGTGTGGTGTAGTGGTTAAGAGTGGTAGTCTCGTAATCTGGGGAACCGGGTTCGCGTCTCTGCTCCTTCACATGCAGCTGCTGGGTGACCTTGGGCCAGTCACACTGCTTTGAAGTCTCTCAGCCCCACTCACCTCACAGAGTGTTTGTTGTGGGGGAGGAAGGGAAAGGAGAATGTTAGCCACTTTGAGACTCCTGAAGGGGAGTGAAAGGTGGGCTATCAAATCCAAACTCTTCTATTGCAGGAATCCCAGCTCCCATCAGCCCCAGCCAGCACTGGCCAATGGTCAGGGATGGTGGAAGTTCTAATCCAGCAAGAGGGCCACAGGTTCAACACCCCTGGAGTTTGGCTTACAGTGACATGAGAACCAGGCCATTGTATTTTGGGATCAGAGCGATGTCACAAGATCTGACAAACTGCATGGGGAAAACATCATGTAGGGAAAGGGTTAAGCAACTCCAACTCCAAGCTCCTCTCTCAAACCAGCTTTTCCTCTGTGAATGTGGAACAGCATTTCAAGTGGTTGTGTATAAGGCATAATTTTTGCTTTTAAGGATGCTGCTATTGACTGCTTAATTGAACATCAACTGATTTGATTTAATGTTACTGTGTTTTATTGTACTGTTACCAGATCAGTAAGTCACTTTGAGAGCTTTGAAATACACACATGAATAAATGAATATATGTCTTCTTACTTTTTTTTTTAAAAAAAAGCAACTTAGCAGAGGGAGGTTCCTACTGAAAAGAAACAGTAGAAAGCTGAACACATTAGGAACGAATCTTTCAAAGAAAATAAACAGAAGAAGTATTATGAAACTGGGACGCGGGTGGCGCTGTGGGTTAAACCACAGAGCCTAGGACTTGCTGATCGAAAGGTCGGCAGTTCGAATCCCCACGGCGGGGTGAGCTCCCATCGTTCGGTCCCAGCTCCTGCCCACCTAGCAGTTCGAAAGCACCCCTAGTTGCAAGTAGATAAATAGGGACCGCTTTCTAGCGGGAAGGTAAATGGCATTTCCATGTGCGGTGCTGGTGCTGGCTCGCCAGATGCAGCTTCATCATGCTGGCCACGTGACCCGGAAGTGTCTTCGGACAGCGGCGGCTCCCGGCCTCTTGAGCGAGATGAGCGCGCAACCCTAGAGTCGGTCACGACTGGCCCTCATGGGCAGGGGTACCTTTACCTATTATGAAACTAGCATAAAGTCCTTCTTGTTCATTGCTTCTGTCATCTACTACTAAACACATTCTGGGAGGCCACAAGAAAAGCACCCCCAGAGAAGTCATCCTGATAGTAGAATCATAGAATTGTAGAGGTGGAAGGGACCATGAGGATCATCTAATCTAACCCTCTGCAATCCAGGAACCTTTTGCCCAAAGTGGGGCTCAAATCCACAATCCCAAGATCAGGAGTCTCATGCTCTACCAACTGAGCTGCATGAAATATAATCTCTATTGACATGGGGGAGATGTAAGAGAACTGGTAGTCTTTTCTGTAAGTAGTTCCCAGACCATGGAGGACTTTCACAATCTGGATCCATATACTGTCATACCTCAGAAGTTGAATGGAATCCTTTCCAGAAGTCCATTCAACTTCCAAAACATTCAGAAACCATAGTGTGGCTTCCGATTGACTGCAGGAAGCTCCTGCAGCCAATCGGAAGCCACGGAAACCACGTCGGACCTTCAGATTCCAAAGATCATTCATAAACCAGAGCACTTACTTCCAGGTTTGCGGCGTTCAGGAGCCAAAATGTTCAACTCACAAGGCGTTCAGGATCCAAGGTGTGACTATACTAACTGGAAACCAGAGGCACCACAGTGTTAAAATCATAGGGCCACAGTACTAGAAACCCTGGTCTCCCATGTCCTAGTCCAACACTCTAGCCACTACACCACTCTGCCTTTCACTGGTGGGTGGAGAGATGCATGTGTGGCAACCTCCCATTTGTGTGGAGCTGGAATGAATACAACACTGCTCCTTTTGCCCACTCATTATATCTGGCCTCCAGAAGGTTGTCCACAACTGAATGCTGCTCTCAGGCTTGGGGAAAAGCTTTGTCTCTGCAAGAGACTATCAAATCTGCTGTAGGTCTTCTTCTTCTCATACAGAGGATGTTTACTTTGCAAGCTGATAAGCAAAATCTCAATCCCCGGTGCCGTTGCTTCATATACTGTCAGCAGAAACATACTGTATCTCTCTTCATATGTAAACCGAGCCTTTAATAATGTGTTGTTTGGAATATTCCCCTTGAATTTCAGCCCAGCCAGAATGTTAGTGCTTTCATGGGCAATGTGCTAACCTGCACTAGAGATTATTTTGGTCCAGCATTCCCCCTACATGGGGCGCAAATTATGCTGTAATACACACTGCCAGCCACCTATTGTTTAACGGGTAAGTCAATAAGCAAATAATACATTAGCGTTAGTGTTCAGCTCCCACACAGGGAAATAAGCATCCAAATGCAGCCCTTTCTTTTCCTAATGAGAATGTTATTCCTGCTAATCATTGCCGGGAGATGGGTGCTATTGACAGCTCCACTTCACAGCATTGGAGAGATGCTTAGTTATTTTCAGGACAGTGCTTGCCTCAGTGAGCGGAATTTTTAAATATTTATGGGAAAATTCAAGATCTGAGGTTTTACTCTTATCTGGGCTAATTAGGCAGTGCTGCTGGAATTACTTATACATACTCACGGCCACCTTGCATACGTAGTCATCTGCCTGCATGTTTTATTTATCATGTGGCTTCGTCTGTTCCTTAAAAATTGGTTGAAGTTTGCACCACTCTGTGAATTATTTCTCCCCACTGTAAGCTGTGACAAAGGCAGTACCTGCTCCCACCTCCAGAGGCATCCAGGCACCTGGCCCAGGAAATCCTCTTGCCATCCCTCTTTGCAGCTAACTGGGATTTTTGTTTTTCTAAAAAAAGAAAAATAGGTGCTATTGTTTTTCTGTGTGTTTTTGTTCTATTATGACACTGTATTGAGATGCTTCATAGGAAGCAATTCGTAAATGATAGGAATAATAACCTTAGCTACATGGGGCCAGAAACAGAATCCAAACTTTGAGACAATCAATGGTAGTAAAAGCAACAACCTTCCTTCAGAACAACCTCCCATCAGATGTCAAGGAAATAAACAACTATCTGACTTTTAGAAGACATCTGAAGGCAGCCCTGTTTAGGGAAGTTTTTAATGCTGATCTTTTATCACTTTTATTATTAATAATATTCTGTTGGGAGCCAACCAGAGTGGCTGGGGAAATCCAGCCAGATGGGTGGGGTATAAATAAATTATTATTATTATTATTATTATTATTATTATTATTATTATTATTATTATTATTATTTATTATTATTATTTATTATTATTATTATTATTATTATTATTAAAAAATGTTCATGGCCTGGAGCAGTGCATTTTGGCCCCATCCCCTCTAGCAACAGCCTTTTGTTTGGTGCCAAGTCCTGAAAGGAGGTTTCTAAACATGTTCATTTCAACATGCTTACAAGGCTACCTATGATGGGGAACTCAAAATGTGGTGGGTTTCAAATGGTTTTAGAAACCTGAAAGAAAAAAAAATCACTTCAGCAGCCCTACGCAGACATATAATTTAGTTATGCATACTTGTGTTGTTGCTTTTTATTTTAAAAAAACAATCAATTTCCCCTGTATATTATTGATAATTGTTTGCTATTATTTTATGTACACTGCTTAGATATTTTGTTATTATTAAACTGCTTATTATTATTTTCTAAAGAAATAAATATAAAATTATGTCCACTATGTCCAGACAACTTAATGCTAGGATTTTAAGGAGGCCTGGGTCTTCTTATCTTCTCTGAGGTTCGTTAGAGTCTCTGCTTGGTAATATGCTGATATATTGCTTTTTACATATCCTTAATGACTTTGCATTAGTTTTTGCTCAAGTATGCACTTTTTAATTGCAGTGCTTATCAGGGGTACTGGTTCTAAATGGAGAGTCTGGTCAGTGAATTGCAGAGAAAACTATAAGTAGGATATAAAGGGATGCTAAAGTCCCTGGCAGTGAATACCATTCAGTTCAGCAACCCGGCAAGTTCTAATATACACAACCTTGCTCTGACACATTAATGGGAGTGCAAGTAGTTATACTGAGGTAATATATACAACACACAAAGTCCGTTGTGATGACCACACCCTAGGCAAAGTTGCAAGATTTATCTATTGGTTAACTTTGCTCTGTGGGTAAGAAGGGAAAAATAATAATGTACTATTTTTGAAACAAGTTCCTCAGATCTGCATGATCTGGGCACACCGTCGTAATAACCACTGGTAGCTCAAATACAACTAATCCACTGCTCATTTTCGTCTCTGGTAATATTGCCTTCAATTTATGCACTTGCCAATGAAGATAAAGCCTAGCCAAGGGCGTGTGAGTACTTAAGTATATTACTAACCCTTCCTAAGAAACTGGAAGAACTGCATTTTTCATGAAACCACCTCAGGGAATCATCTCTCCTGGGAAAATTGTGGCAAAATAAAATAAAATAAGCTGACTTGAACTGCAGCTGAAGAAAGGGGTTTGTTTTACCTGTATGCCATTTTTGAATGGAACCTGTTTGTACACAGGAACCAGGCAAAGTCAGATGGCCACCACAGACAACTAGTTCTGAGTGTCATGAAAGGACAGGAAGGAAATTGTTAGATATTCAATTTATTATTCTTGTATATTTTACTGCCAGAAAAGTGGTGCTGTGCTTGTCGGAATTTCTGCCTCAGGTGCCGAAATAATGTAACTGCCCTTAGATACAATGCACCTAGACTTGGGGAAGGGGAAAGTGCTGTCTGCTTCTCTGCCTCAGGTAACAAAATGTCTTGAGCCAGCATTGGCCAGGGGGCATTACACTGTAGTTGTGCCTCAGCTCATTTAAGATCCAGCCTCATTACCACCACCTTTAGTTAGCTCCAACAGATCACCAAAGTACTTGAAATGGGGCCGTATGTTCATCCCTACTTTCCACAGATTTAGACCTTCCCAGACAACAAACCTAACAGAATTAAAAGAGGTTTTACATTATCTGTGCAGTGTGACTCCTCTCCAGTCTTTGGAGGCTCCTCCCCACACCAGCATTGCACCATTTTCTGGGAGGTACAACACTGGCATATCACTTATTCTTATTATGTATTCCAACATGGAAACCAGAGACGGAGGTTATGCACTTCTTATTACAGGGGAGAGACCAGGAGCTCACCAAGACAGTAGCTAAGTTCTTCTAGTTGATTTTTTGTTACTGAAGTATGCTACAGGATCCTGCTCTTGCTGGAAACCCTCAGAGATGAGGCTGATTGCTGTGCCATTGGGGTGGCGACATGATCGCACTGGCCTATCTATTTTAAATGTATTCTGAATGTTCTTATGTGATGCCAATAAATGTTACTTGACTTGACTTATTCTTATTTGTTGTCAGGGAGATGCTACAATGAGGCTTCCTTGCAGGAAGCCATGCATTCTGGTGTTATCATCATAGCATAGGAAAGAGACCAGCATTTGCTCCCATCCAATGGAAGATAATACAAGAATGGGGGAAAATATTTATTTATGTATTTATTTCCTCCAAGGAGCTCAAGGTGTCATACATAGTTTTCTTCCTCCCTGTTTTATCCTCTCTTCAACCCTGTGACGTAGGGTGAGAGAGACTGAGAGTGATTGGCCCAAGGTCGCTCTGTCTCAAATGCTAGTCAACAATGCCTTCTTGATCATAATGTCTCTGTCCTAGCATGTATGCATGTTGAGATTACACAGATATATTTTGGGAAGCTATTCACAAGAAAAACAATTCCTTCATGCTGAAAATCTGTCACCACCTTGACCCAAGGAATTTATGAAAGTAGTGTGAAGGCTACGTCACAAATTATGCTTATAATTAAGGACACAGAAAATGTTTACAGCTAATAAACACTGGAATTTAACAAAATTAGGGTATTCATTCCTGGAGCATTTAAGTTATAGCACCAAGCTAATTCTATCAAGAAGTACCTGTAAATGTATGCCACAATCAAATATAGGCTAAAGATGAACTATGAAACTGGACAAGGATGTAAATATTTAAAGGCTGTTACCTGTGTCTGTCTTCTGATTGCACAAGCATTTTTCCACTTCATTTAAAACTAATAGCTCATATTAATTCATATGCACAGAATGTCACTGCTTCTCCTGTTTTTGCCCGCTGACCTCCATCCTCATGCACCTGTTAAGGAAAGTGTACTCATGAGAACATGAGCATATCATTGTGTGGCATTAACTGAACTCTTGTCAATGAGATCACCATCGGACAGTCAGTTCGCCTACAGTACCTTTCTGCTGTATGAAGTACACCAGGGGTCATGTGACCCCATTGGTTCCCTCCCCCTCCACACACACCCCCGAAACCAAGCTTGAAAGAAGCATTGAATAGGTTGTGGCATTTGCTTTGTTGTTGTTATACCGTGTACAGTGGTACCTCGGGTTACATACGCTTCAGGTTACATACGCTTCAGGTTACACACTCTGCTAACCTAGAAATAGTGCTTCAGGTTAATAACTTTGCTTCAGGCTAAGAACAGAAATCGTGCTCTGGCGGCTGGCAGCAGCAGGAGGCCCCATTAGCTAAAGTGGTTCTTCAGGTTAGGAACAGTTTCAGGTTAAGTACAGACCTCCAGAACGAATTAAGTACTTAACCCAAGGTACCACTGTAATGCCAAAATAAGCTTTATTTGCAAAGTATAAAAAACAGTTACACAAACATCCAAATTCAACAACCATAATTAAAATATGCAATAAAATAAAAATAGCACAGCAATTTAAACAGGAAACTCAAGCAGAGGGATCAAGGGAATGTCATTGCAAACAGGTGTGTCTTCAAAAATCAGTGACAAGTGTGTGGCACATGAGGGGAGCCCACAACACTTTTTAAGTTTTGCAAGTGTGCCCCAGTTTCCAAAAAAAACTGGTGACTCCAATGACTCCAACTCTCTGCTGAAACTATTTATTATTCTTATTTATTTCATTCATTCACTCACTTACAAAAGTACTTAAATATCACAATTTCATTTAAAAAGGTCAAAGAGGTTTACAGCAACTATACAAACAATTTAAAAAACACATAAAAATTATAAACACATGCTTTTTTCTTTGTGTCTACATTACCCTGACAACATAACCTAAGTTTTCAGCAAACATTTAAAACAAGACACCTGCTGAATCTCTGCGGGACTGAGCTAATGGACCACTTAACATTTATTTACCATGAACAGCACGGTCACTGGTGAACAGTCTTCCTTAATGCTTTGTATTTTGACCCTGGATTTCATCCTTTTACTGTACACACTACATAAAGAGGTAGAACTGTGCTGAAGTCCTTTTGAGCACATGGGCCTTGTACCCATGAGCTTTTGGGCTATTTTGAGAAACATTTTTCTATTTTTGGTGCTTACCCTACAGGCAGGAAAGTAGCCAGGATGGGTCACAAATATGTCTGCACTACTTTAACATCACAGCCTGTACTAATGTACCAGTGTCAAGATCAGAGCTAAGTTTTCATAACCATAAAGTCAATGCAGTAATCTATACGAACCAACATTGCCATATCTGGTACTGAAGCACCATTTTCCATACAGAACTGGCTAGAGGTGGTTCACAGACACCAAGATAGGCTTGCCTCACTGCAATGTAGCCCACCTAAGCATCACAATGGTGAATGGGCTTTACTCTCAGTTAAGTGGGTATCATAATAAACATCAGAGGTCAGCAAACTTTTCAGCAGGGGGGCGGTCCACTGTCCTTCAGACCTTGTGGGGAGCTGGATTATATTTTTTAGAGGGGAAATGAACGAATTCCTATGCCCTACAAATCACCCAAAGATGCATTTTAAATAAAAGGGAACATTCTACTCATGTAAAAACACACTGATTCCTGGACCATTGAGAAGGCGATTGGGCCGCATCTGGCTCCCGGACCTTAGTTTGCCTACCCATGATAAAGATCAATCAGGCAGCTGTCTGTCTCACTGAAGGGCTACTTTATATTACAGTCATACCTCATGTTACAGACACTTCAGTTTGCGCGTTTTTGGGTTGCGCACCATGCTGAACCCAGACGTAACAGAACGGGGTTACTTCCGAGTTTCAGCACTTGCACATGCGCAACCTGAGCACAACCTGAGCGTCACATTCGCAACCTGAGCGTCCACTGTATTCACAGCTCATAGGTATGCCCTATAATGCAGTCACAAGATGCAGAGATGGCCACCAGTACCTAAGATGGCTTTAAAGGGTGATCAGCTATAGTTGTAGGACATAAGTCTATCAATGGCTACTAATTGTGATGGCTATATGTAGCTTCAACATTTCAGAGTTTGTATAAGCCACTAATTGCCAGTTTCTGGAGGGCGACCATTGGGAACTGTTGCCTTTATGAACCCCTGTAGGTTTCTCGTTGGGTGCTGTAGAAAAGAGGGTGCTGGATTGGACGGGCCTTTGGCCTGATCCAGCAGGGCTCTTCTTATGTCCTTCTATATCTTAGAACTCTGTGGTGTTGCAGCTGATCAAGCAGAGAGTCCACCCATCAGTACGGACACTCAGAGAGCAACAAGCTGTCTCATCCTCTCACCAATTCATTTCACAGCTCAACTGAGTCACTTGTCTTCCTTTACCCAGGCAAGGCTTTAGGCAGATCATTCTAACACACCCACATCCCATGATAGGGTGTTACTGCAGCAATCCAGGGTAAGAATGTCCTAATCTGGATATTCTTGCAGTTGGAGATAGATTTAGGAATAAGGGGGGGGGTGTAAAAATGCAGGACACTGCATTGGTTACTTTGACTATTTAATTGAAGATCTCTGTCAAGGGATGTGTTATGGCCAGTGGAAAGCAATTTGTTTGCAAATAAAACTATGCCTCCATATTTATCCAATTTCCTTTCCAACACTGTCTGCAATTCCAATTTATATGCTGCTCTTAATGTTTTCCAAAATCTTTTCTGTCATGGCACAGTACACTCTTGGGAGTTTGCCAGAGTTTGCTCTTGCTAATTATGCTCTGTTTTAGGTCTTCAGCTTAGTATGGTGAGCCCAGATCCCACAGTTGTTAATCATGTTTAGTATATTCTTATGGCACTTAATTTTCCCCCAAGGGAGATTAGGTGGCCTGCATGCACACAGTAATAATTACCTTTAATTTAAGTGTTTTATATTCCCCACACCCACATAATGCAGACTGTTATGGTTCCATCACTGGGGGGTGGGGAGGGAATGAATATATATCCAGTTTTAACTCCAGCTACCTATCCAATAGATGGCAAATTAATATCCACAACCCTGATATTTGCTGAATGAGTCATTACTGGAAAGCCATAACTGTGACTATCAATTATTATTAAGGTGACACCATGTTTTGTCTTCCAGAAACATTTGGCATCAAAAGGATTGGTGGTGGGGATGATTTCCTAGATGTTCATTCTTTATTTGTTTGTTTATTGCTTTTTAATGGCTCTTTGCAGACCCTGTGATGGCCCTCTCTGTTGCACCCTAGGTGACATTTTCTTCTCCCATAAATGAGTAGATAGCATTAATTAGATTCTGTCACACAGTCACTGCACCAATTACTGCCAAGGTGGCTATCGAAGCTCTTAGTATTTACAAAGTAGGTCCTATGCGACCATCTGCAAGAAGCTGAATTCCCCTATCCTTGTTCCCAATACCTTGGCTTGATGTCTGTTTCCCAGGAAGAAGAACTCCATCGTTATTAGGCAGTCATTCAACCCTTCCCTTCTTTGTATCCTAGAAGAAGCTCACAGTTGCCTGAAGTCTTCAGCCATGGTTTGGCCATGGGAATAGGCAGCAGCAAAGTTCTTCAAAGTTCATAAAACTGGTGTTTCATATTTTCCCCAACCGTCAACCACTGCTTGATAAGAGAAAGCCCTTCTCCTTCAGGCCTGAAAGTGAGAGAGAAAAAACCTTCAAAATGACTCCGATAAGCTGGTAACAGCTGCTTATGTTCAGTAAGTGTTACCAGGCAACCACAATTCTAATAATCATATATGATTTTCCAGGCCAGAATCTCTTAATCAAGTAAAGTCAGTCAGTACCTATTCTTAAGGTACAGTCATTTGCTTTTTTTCATATTAAACACACACATATATACTCATCACGTATACAAATGGAAGTAATTAATTTAATTTACATGATCTTGGCTTCAAGTGGCCATGATTTGTATCTATGGTTTAGGGCAGTAATGCTTCTGAATACCAGGAGCTGGAAACCACAGGAGAAGAAAGTGCTCTTGTGCTTGGCTCCTGCTTGCAGGTTTCCCAGCGGCATCTCGTTGTCCACTGTGAAAACAGGATGCTGGACTAGTTGCCTGATCCAGCAGGCTCTTCTTGCATTGCAAACACACATTTGATTAGGCAGTTATTAGCGCAAACAGTATTCGCCAAGTAGTGCCATAGGTGACAGAACAGAAACAGCTTCTTCTTAAAATAACTGTGGATTTCATTTTACAAAGTAAGCTTCTGGAACATGAAATGAAAATGAAATGGTAGAACATTCTGTTGTAGGTTTCTGCCCTGAAAAGATTGGGAGTTGCACATCTTGTTCATTACACATTCGTTACAAATGGTTTAATATTTTAAGCAAAGTAGACAGAGGCAGACCCTCCAAGTGTCCCTATTTTCCAGAGACAGTCCCGGATTTACAGAAGCCATCTCAGTTTCTGATTTGATCCTGGAATGTCCCACTTTTCCTTAAGTAGTCCCTATTTTCATCGGAGAAATGTTGGAGGCTGTGAAGTTTTGCGACTCCCAAGCCAAAGAGATATGTAACTATACAAGCTTTGGAAGACATCTGAAGGCAGCCCCACAGAGGGAAGTTTTTTAATGTTTAATGTTTTATTGTGTGTGCGCTTACCTCTCTGTCTCCAGACCCACATGGGCTTCCTCCTTCCCTCTTCAAGTAGACTTTGACCCAGGAACTAATTATATACACATAGGAGCTGCCAAACTGATTTCTTGTGGTCAGCTGTTCCACTCACCTCCATCATGTGACTGCTTTTTGCAGTGTTCCAGACTCCAGTGGAGCATCAGAGCTAACTATGAATCAGTGGTTTTTCAGGGGCAACCACATTCTGAATTTAAAAAATCTGAACTGCATCTCAATTTTGCACCACTGAATGAAGTGGAAACAAGCCACAGTAACAGAATGAGCCCTCGGAATAACTTTTACAGTGCAGTGTCCACAAGGCCTGCCTTCAGCATTGGCAGAGCTGCCAAGCCCAAATGCTAAGCAGAGACGGTTAACTCAATTACTTTTTATGGCTCGTATTTTACCATTTGTGCCTGTGAGAAGGAAAGCAGAGTCAAAAAATACGTTCCGCTCTGGGTAATGAAACACCAGACTGTCAAGCCAGTCACTCATTTGTGCGCAAAGAACATTGCTGATGCAAAACGAATACGAAAATGTGTGCTTTTTATAAAGCATGCTTGAAAGGGGTTGGGGTGGCTGTTCTTAATAAAATATAAACACCCGAAGCAGGTTTACTCTTGCAAAACCAAGGGAATCCTTAACATAAACATTGAAGAAACCTCTTGGGTTGAGATGGAAGAAATCAAGCTGTTAACATCCTTTCTCCTGGGCCAAGTCAGGCTATAAGGGGGCAAAAATATCTGCTTTCCTTGTAAAAATATATGAGCACTGGCTGCTTGGAGTGTGGCTTTTCACCTGAAGCCTAGTAAGTAACCCATCGTGAATCTCTTTGCTTTCTCGAGCAAGCCCGGTGGGTATTCACCACCCAAGGTTCAAATTCCCACAAAAGCAGCCTAGCAATGCCTCAAGAAACTCAAAAAGGCCAGCGTCTCTCATTGTTCTGAAAGCATTACTAGGAGCAAACTCAGAGACCAGAGCTGAGATGTTTAAAGATGATGATGATGGCTGCTCCCAGTCCCATACTATAATTCACATGTACCAAAATAACACTGAGAGGCACAAAAGATGCAATCAGCAGCCACTTCAAAGTGTAAGTGGAGGCATTAAATGATGGGATGTGCTCTCTCTCATGTAGAAAACCGCCCACATGTTCAAGACTAGCATTTCCAAGGCTAGGCTACAGCCTGCTCTCTGACAGTGCAGTTTAATATGTGCAGGTAGTGTTCATTAGTTTTTATGGGGATGCACCTGAAATATCAGCTTGGATTTAGTAAGCAAGTCTTGCAACATAGTCCAATGCTCCCAAACTAATTTCAAATTAGCATAGTTTACAAAGGGTATGTTATTACTCTGTTGTTTAGGGAGTGTGAGGTCTTGCCAAACCAAGGTGTGATTTAGCATGTCATCCAAGACAGGCTAGTGCCTAGAAGCAAATAAATGGAAACTACATTTTGTCACCATATTGGACCTCAGGATATTGGCAAACCAGAGCCTAAACACAATGTCAGGACTAAGACTGAAATAGCAGATTTGTCAAAAGCCAGCTTAATGTTGTGTGCTGAATATCTATGCTTGATATTCACCAATTTCAAAGGCTTATTACACTAAAGATGCAAAGACTTATCAGGGAATATGCAAATAATAAACTTTGGAGATCATCACAAAATGCCTT
The DNA here is from genome assembly GCF_965153285.1 of Podarcis tiliguerta. NCBI lineage: Eukaryota > Metazoa > Chordata > Lepidosauria > Squamata > Lacertidae > Podarcis > Podarcis tiliguerta. The sequence continues at coordinate 66,096,580 of NC_139538.1, forward strand.
AGTTAACTTATCCGCACATAATTTCAGGCATTCATTCACCAAATGGTAACTTCCCACAGTGGTTTATGCAATTGCATGATAATAAGACAATTAACTGGATGGTTAAAGATGACAATTTTACTACATGTCTGCACCTGCTTGGTGGTAAAATTCCATTTGACCAGATAATAAAAATGGAGGAAATTACCTGCTGAGGTAGTTTGGTCATCTGGAATGCACCATCTCTGATGCTCTGCTAAGTGGTGAAGATAAATGTATAGCTCCCTAACATCTTACTATTTCCAGTTGCATATGGATGTCTCCTTGCTATCTGGCTGAATGTTATGGAAGATAGACTTTCAACCTGGTTTGCTTTCTTTTTGGTACCTCATGGCATTCTCAAGGCAGCTCACAGTTAAAACAATATGCTATCCATCCATATGCTATCCATTGTTCCTAAGACATTCTGGGAAGTGTGGCTAGTACGATCAGGTACAAGGCTCTCTCCACATGTTCCCACTGGATGCATTTCCTGGCAAGACCCAATATGGTAAGTGGCAACCCCTTCTAAAAATTTCAGAGACATTTCTCCCCTCCTTAGAAAAGCTATAGAAAAATCAATCTTTGTTTTTGCAATGGGAGTGTTTTGGGAAACTAGAGCAGTATTTTTGGCCCAGCCTTGAAATCCCCACTCAGCCATGAAGCTCAATGGGTGGATCTTGGGCCAAGCATTTTCACCTTAGCAGAATGTACTTCACATGGTGGGATGATAAAATGGTGAAGTTGGTGGGGGGGGACCATATGTGCCATCTTTAGCTCCTAGGAGAAAAGCTAGGATATTTAGACTTAATCTTCTTAAACACGAAGATGTCAACAAGAAGCTTATTTCGGAGTGGAGATGATTTGCAAAAGTAATTTGTAATATGGCAGTGGAGCCCATCAAGTCCACTGAGTGCACAAAGCCAGTGGCGATCGGGGGTGGGGAGAGCTGGGGCATGACACTCTGCGGGGCCTTCAGGGAGTCTGCCTGCCTCCTCCCACTCAGCCACCCTACAGGTGAGGGGGAGGCAGAGAGCGGACCATTTGGGGCAGTGCAGAGCCTGTGGGTGCCCAAGACACCATATCACTCTCAGGAGAGACATGTGGCTTGGACACACTGCAGGCCCTGTGGTGAGTGCCGCCCGGCATTTTGTCACCCCTCTCAGTGGTGACACCCGGGGTGATCCGCCCCCAGTGCACCCCCCTCCTCCGCCCCTGCACCAAGCCCATAAACATGCATAAGTTAGGCTTCTGCTCAAAGTACAGAACCCAAGCAGATACCACCTAGGAGAATCCCAAGACATTAATCTACCAACCATGGGCCAATAAAATAAACAGCCCAGTTTTATAGAACTTACAGTTACAGAAGTCTCTTAATAAGAGTTTTATGTACTAGCAACCTTAACTTGCTGTGTTCAGCATTGGATCTTAAAGAAACCCGAGAGAAGATTTTAGGATATGCAATGCTGAAAGCATAAAAATGTCAGAGAATTATTTTATTATTGGGAGGGGGGTTGGCATTCTCTTCATATATCTCTTCCTGAACATCACTGTTTTTCATTTAACAGATAATTGAGCTTAAAGGTTAAGCTTTAAAATACTCATGTCTTCAAGGCTGAGGAGTCGGATTCTAAGCACTCAAATGACTTCCTTTTTTTTTTTTTTTTTTAGGAAAAGTTATTTCTGTAATGGAATGTTCAGACTGATGATCCTCTTCGAGATGGTTTATGATGTGATCAGGAACACTGTGCATGACAATCTTCGGTAAGTATATTTTCTCAATCACCTGAAGCTATTCATGAATTAGAGGCCATTGACACACCAATCTCAAGTCACGCACTCATAATATAAGGATTTCTAATATTATCTTGTTCTTGCCTTCCCACATACTGCTGCAATATATATATATAAGAATGTTGCAGAAAGGCATATATGTAGCATTACTACTCTGTAGAATTTTCTTCTCCGAAAGCAAAACTCGAAAATCTATTCATCTCTCTTCCTTACTACAACACTAAATGGACAAAGGAGTGAGCAGGTTGGTTGTTTAAATCTGTTGAGATTATCTGACTGTCTAAAAGTACAGCTGCTGCACACACATATTTATAGAGAGGAGCTTTCGGATTCCTGAATACATTAATTTAGTTTTCATCCAGATTTCCTTTTGCGCTGCACTTTCCAGGCACAGGACTGTGCTGTAAAGCTCTGTGTCTGAGCAGTTTTGTTACACTTTTGTCTCAGTATGTTCCCCAAGAAAACCCACATTTCTTCACTGAATCAAAGTGAACAGCAATCCGTAGAAAAATATTGCCATTTGCTCCAATTCAGCGGTAAAACAGGTTTTCCTGGCAAAAGTGCCAGGACCAAAAAATAAAACCCCACTTAGACACGAAGCTTTGAAGCTAAGACCTGTGCCTAGAAACATGGCACAAAAGAAAGTCTGGATGAGACACTAGTTGGCCAACTAAGGTGCAATTAATAAAAACTAAAGTTAAGAAATCTTCACTCAGAAAAGGCACAGTCTTAATATAGGAAGAAGTAAGCTACTGGTCTAAACCACTGAGCCTAGGGCTTGCTGATCAGAAGGTCGGCAGTTTGAATCCCTGTGACGGGGTGAGCTCCCATTTCTCGGTCCCTTCTCCTGCCAACCTAGCAGTTTAAAAGCACATCAAAGTGCAAGTAGATAAATAGGTACCACTCCAGCGGAAAGGTAAACGGCGTTTCCGTGCGCTGCTCTGGTTCTCCAGAAGCGGCTTAGTCATGCTGGCCACATGACCCGGAAGCTGTACGCCTGCTCCCTCGGCCAATAAAGTGAGATGAGCGCTGAAACCCCAGAGTCATCCGTGACTGGACCTAACGGTCAGGGGTCCCTTTACCTTTACCTTTAAGCTACTGGACTTTTTCATTGTAGTAGACTTTTCATCACCTGAGAAAATATCCCTTCCTTTCTAAAATATACAGCACAGTTTGAAACAGGAATTGCCTGGTTTACTTCTTAGAATTGCTCACATAGCAATTCTATCCAAGTATCTTTTCTCTCTATGCAGCTATGACATTATATTCACCAGCTCTGGACGTGTGATTACAGACCAGTGAACTCTCACCATCTCAGAAAATTGGATCTACCTAATTGTTATAGATACTCTGAAGAAATGTCCTACATATAGAGAATTAATAAAGGAGGGGGGCACCTCTTACATGTTCAAATCTACTGATATGTAGATGGCACACATTAATATAAAACTCCCTTCTACATTTAGAATTACCCAAATGTACATATATCATTCTCTGTTTTCTCCATCAACCTTCCTCACGTTTTTTGTTAACCATTATCTTAAAATTAAACAGCATATTATCTGAGATCCTATTACTGTACTAATCAATCATAAACTAAATATATTATGAATAGTCTGTTCATAAATCTTGAATTGTTATCCTTAAATGACTTGTAAAATATAACAGTGCCTGTTGCTTCAAAAATCTCATTGATCTTCAAGACATACCTCTACAAGGAAGGTAATTATTATTTCCAGTTTACAGATAAATAACTAAGCCCAAACTTAGTTATTTGGAACTAATGAGAGGTGAGCAAAAGATCCCTTTGTCTGTTACATCAATTTTCTCTGGTGCAGATTGTGCATTCCGAGCCTCTGACTATTGTTAAGAAAGAAGTGAGATGTAACCTCACATGTTCCTTCCCCAGGCCTGGCAGAGAGCCACTTCTTTTGTTACCTTAATAGCTCATACTTAGAGGGTCATTACTTCACCAGGAAGCTAGCCTGGCTATTCCAGGAATTGGATCCACTGCTGAACAGCTCTTATGGTCAGAAAGTTCTTCCTGATGCTTAGTAGGAATCTCCTTTCTTGATTCTTTTTTTTAATTGAAAGTTTAAAAGTACATAATTTATGGTTACCAGATTTTTTTCAATGAATCTGGGGACACCTTTTTTTTTTTGGAAGCTGAGTAGCAACAGGGAGTCAGTAGTGGGGATGGTGAGGCAAAAGACCCTGGGCCCAAGCACACACGCATATTGTATAAAGGTGCAAAGCCCTTCTTTAGCACCCTGTGAAACATAAATGCGCAGAGTTTTGGAAAACTGGGCAACTGCGTGACACCCACCCATGACTCCCGAGCCTCCCCCAATCTCCTGCCCGCTTCCCCCTTTGTTTTTACTGAAGGGCTTTGCACCTTGCCTGACAGAGAAACCGCTCACCTTGCGCCCCTCCTGGGCAACGGCTGCCCACCCACAACTCCTGAGCCTCCCCCGATCCATCAAAACAAACAGGGAAGGAGGCAGGAGATCTGTACCACCGGATGTCCCCGGTTCTGCTTTGGCAGTGGCGGTGGCAGCGAGCAGCTCCTGAAGCCAGCCGCAGCCAACTACGCAACCAGGCTGGCTCTGGGCTGCTGAGGCTGCTGCTGCCACATTTCCCAGGGACAGATTTGCAGATCTGGGGACATTCCGGGGACGGAATTTGTCCAGGGACAGATTTGGAAATCTGGGGACTGTCCCCGGGAACCGGGGACATCTGGTAACCCTAACATAATTATATGTGCACTAAACATGGTGAGACGTAAATAAAAGAGAGAGAAAGAAAAAGAGAAACAGCACTTGTGTAGAAGGGAAAGTAACTTGGATCCACTGCTTCAGGTCCTATCCTCCAGAGCAGGAGAAAACAAGCTTGCTCCATCTTCCATGTGGTAGCCCTTTGCAAATTTGAAGATGGCTATCACATCTCCTGTTATCCAAGCTAAACATACCCAACTCTCTCAATCATTCCTCAAAAGGCTTGGTTTCTAGATCCCAGTTCATTTACAATCAATTCTAATAACTATGGATTCTATCAAAGGCAGAAACAAACCTTCATGAAGTCGTAAACAAGAAAAGAATGCTAAGCTTAATGAAAATAATAGATCCTAAAACTATGATTGTTAGAAAAATGTTGGAATGAAGTTACATGGCTTTAGTAGAAATGTTATAAGGAATTAAGTGTAAATAGATTAATAGAGTATTAAAGGGGGAAATAAGGTTAGAATGTATTAAGATGATTACAGGATAGAAAACAGAGGAAGATGGAAAGGAATTGCTGAAATAATTAATAGAAGTGGAATACAAAAAGGGAGGCGTGAGGAGGTCGTGGAAATAAGTGAATGAAAGATAAGATATTGAAACTGTTGGATGTGTTTGATGTATTTGAAATTGTTTTTGTATTGTATTGTATTGTTCTTTTTTTCTCTTCTTTTTTCATTTTTTTTCTTTCTTATTTTACTTTTTCTTTGTAATTGTTGGAAAAGCAATAAACATTACTTAAAAAAAAGAAAAGAAAAGAAAATAATAGATCCTCTGCATATTAGTCTTACATATAGTCTTGGGGAAATGGAAGGCGGGGCTAGAATGCTATGAAAAGGCAGCACTAAAATAGCCACATGCGGTTTCCTGCTGCTTATACTGCTTTCCATCTCTTTTTTACTAGCTCTCATAAGGGTTTCTCCCTCCCTCCCTCCCTCCCTCTCTCATGAATGTGTTGCACCTCCAGATCTTTTTTTATTAGTATTATTCCCAGACTTTTTTTTTATTTACTCCCAAGCAGTACATTGAATTTACATCGCAGCATATTATAGTTTTATTTAATGGGTGAGGTTCCCTCTCTCTGGCTATGTAGATACACATTTTCAACTTTCTGCCTCAGAAAGAACCCCGCCGTGGAAAATCCAATCAAGTTTCAGTACTAGCTGTTGAGCTTTATTGCTGCTGTGATTTCCCTCCATTCCCAGGTGAAAAGTCGTTTCGGAAACTTTTAATCCTTTCCCAAATCCTTGCATTTCAAAGCAAAACATATATGTTAATCATAAGCTGTTGTAGCATTGTTTCCTATCTTTTTTATATTAAAAAAAATAATGCTGAAAAGACACCTTTGTCAGGGGTCTAGACTGTGTCTGCAGTCCAGAAGGTGGTTGAGGATTCATTCCCCTTTAAATCCCTGGGACTTCATCAATATTTTGTATTGAGTTGTGGTCCAAAGATTCTCCATATGGAATGGTTGATTCTGTCACAAATGGTGAATTTAAAAAATGCATAAAATTAACACTGAAAAACTTTTGCAATAACTGAACTTTGTAAACCTTTTGTGGCCTGGGCAGGCCTGGGACTAGTTCCTATGTCTTGTTCCTCTCTAAGGAATCAAGTTCAGCCTTCATGGCATTTAACCCTGGCTCAACATCCTCTGAGGTTAAACTGTAGACGAAGCTTGAAGGTTCCCAAACCTTCTCTGAGTTACTAAGAACAACTTAGTATCTGCTATGACTGTTTTAGCAAACTCTTCAGCATACCTTTTGGGTGGTTTACCCTTTGTGGCCCTTTCAGAACTGCATACTATACACAAGTCTTTCTTGCTGGGCAGGCCATAGGCCTCTTATATACCTGCTGGGATTGACAAGGCATCTGACACTCACCTGAATCTCATAGTTCTCCTGTAGCTGCCTCTGATTAGTTATCATTTAACTCTTGGGGGAAATAATTAGCATCACACGTCAAGTGCATGGAAGTTGTCGAACCAATTAACCAACTAGAAGGATTACTGTTAATAGCACCAGTTTTCCTATAACTTGATATTGCTGTATAGTTTTGATGAACTGCAAAAGCATTTTTAGTTTGCTTTCTGTTGCCACCCTGGAACTTTTCTTTATTAGTGCCACTTTGTTTTGTTCAATTCCTTGCAAATGAAGGAAAACAACTTTTCTGCTTGTATATGTTGATAATATAATTTTGGTTACTGAGGACAAACAAGATTGTACAAAAACAAGACTGGGTGCAGGCCTGGCCAGGACATAGGCATCCTGACTGTGGCAAAGGTGACCTGTGTGCTTGCTTGCTTACTTGCTTGATTAACAGCTGTTGGGAACTTCAAGGTCCCTGCTCTCCCTTCTTATGGTCTGTGTACTGGACCTGGAGACTCCAATAGAGAGCATTCCATGTCAAGAAGGAGGGCAAGTGGGCACCCTATCAAATGACAGGACAGGAGTTACACAGAGCAGAGCCTTTTCACTGATGGTGCCCATTGTATGCCTCTCTCTTCCCAGACCTGCACTCTTTGGCCTGTATTTTGGAGCTTTATAATTTAGGAAGACTTTGGAAGAACTAGCTGACAAGTCTTATCAGTTGCTGAAGTGTGAGCAGATTTTATTTGCTGCTATTCTGTGCTTCTGGTGCACCAGAGTTTACACCAGTGTATGAGAGTTGGCCAGGATGCCAGAAGGGGTACAATTTATGAGCTTTCTCCATTATCTGCAGAGCAGGGGGTGTTCAGTCAACAGTGCAAAGGCTGAGCTGAAGCTTTCCCTGCTGGTTACCTGCTTTCAGTAATAGGGGTTACTGTTTGGTAGTACCCAATTGGTTAGCTGTCAGATTCTAGAGCTCCCTGTTGGTGGCTCTTAGGTAATTCACAAAATACAGAATCCATTCATAAAACACAGTGTTCATTCATAAAGCAGTAACATAAATCTCCATTATTACATATTGGGTGTATATTTCAGCGGTTGAACGTACACGTTTATGGCCATGCTGTAGTGTAGTGCTTATGCAGCTGTGAATAAAAGATAGCTAGGCTCATTGTCTCAGGGTTTGGCAGGGAAGAGGGGACAAAACTGATTTCCAATACCCCCCCCCCTTTATTTCCATAACAAGTCCTTGAGTCTGTACTCTGAATAGTGACACCAGGGACCTAGAAGGTGCAGGGCTTGTCAGTCCAACCCCTGACAAGTCTCATCAGGGCTGACCTTAACGCAATTGGAGCAATTGGGCCAAATTGGGCCCCGTGGGCCGCTCCTAAGGGGGCCCCTGCACCAGGGCAATCTAGATCGATTTTATTTCTATCTATAAGGTTTTGCAGACTTTGGCTATGAACTGGGGCCTACAAAAAAAAAATCAAGTTGCGCCCCACTGCTTCAAATTGGTCCCCACCAATAGTTGCTGGGCCTGAGTTGTCCTGCCCTTGCATGAAGTCTTGGGTTTGCAATTTTGGGAGAGGAGAGACTGCCCGCTGGGGAGTGGGAGGGCTGGCGAGGCCCCCTAGATTTAGAGGCCCTAGGCGTCAGCCTACTCCGCCTATACATTAATCTGCCACTGAGAAGAAGGCTTCTCACATTTTTGTTCTGTAGAGAGCCAATCAGAATAAAAGAAGGAGACTCAGCCACTGAGGGTTGGCTCCTTGAGCCACTCTGTGAAAAAGATGACTTCTTTCAGAGAAAAATAGTGTTTACGATGGCAGTTTTAGTGGGAAATATAATATTATTTTTCTTTCAATGTGTCAAATGCTGCTCACCCACCAATAAATTTGTTTTGCCCCTTTTGTGCCTGTTTTCTGTTATTCCAAGCTATTATAATCTCCTAATGCTCTGCTGAACATTTCAACTTTTTAAAAAAAAAATGCTCATTGTGAGAATTATTTTAAAATGGATTTTAACAGTACTATAAAGCAATGAAAAGAGTGTGCAAATTTTCAGAGTGAATGCTTTCTCTTATTTCTTACATAAAAAGGTAAATTATTCAATAGAATATCTTTCTTCTTTATGCTGATATTTGTTTGCAATTCAAAGAAGGAGGTTAATGATTTCAATATTACTTTAAAGAACATAGTCCAGCCATTCAGAAATGGCTGGAAAAAACGTTGCCCCATTTCATAGAATTGTTGAATTGGAAGGGGGTCGTCCATTCCAACCCCCTGCAATACAGGAATCTTTTTGCCCAACATGGGACTCAAACCCACAACCCTGAGATTAAGAGTCTCATGCTCTACCAACTGAGCTGTCTGTGTTCCTGAGCACTTATGTAAACCACACTTTGGCCTACACAACTATATCTCTGTGAGGTACGCAGTGTGGGGAAATGTTCAAAATATTGAGTCTTGACTGCCTCTGTTAGAGAAATAAAGTGCCATAAGGACAGAGATGGCTCCGGATAATTTTGTTGTCCTAGTTTACCTCTTAGTGCCTGCGTACGACACCAATAAGTGGGTGGCATCATACCACTCTGTGTCCACTTTCTGGGGCTGTGGTACAGATTAGGGTTCACAGCAGCATGATCAATAGCTCCACTAACTAGACTGGCCAGTGTAGCTCTTAGCTGCCTGGTGCAGTTGCACAGAAGGCAACCACAGCAACCATTATGTGGGTAAAGTAGTAGAACTAGGGTCAGTTTGATGGAGGCAACAAACATCAGCCAATTAGCTAACAGAAAGGAAAGCGCATAGACTCAGTGCCAGACACCAAGTACTTCCCCCACTTGTAATTGTTCATGCATTGCCATCCTATGCCCTTTTAAAATGCAGGGTTTGGGAGGGGGCATTATTGGGTTGTTTTTGTTTCGATTATATATTTTGTGGTTTTATATTTTGATTTTACTCTGTGAACCGCCCTGAGACCTCCGGGTATAGGGCGGTATATAAATTCAATAAAGAATAGTAATAATAATGCATTCAGCATGCATAATGAGGAACTCAGTGATGGTGTGGGCAAAGCAGTATTAACAAGGTACATACCCCATGATTGGGATTTCTCCAAAAATTCAGAAGACTGTACAGCATCCAAGTTGTCATGCCATAAGCTAAGTCCAAACATGGTTTGTTCGCACATAATGTAAAACATGTTGGATAACTGTTTTGTCCGGCCTTGGTTCATCATAGCTATGTTTCTTAAAGCTCAGAAACCTGGGATTGGGTGGAAGGTAGCAACTCAAATAGCTTAATAAAAAGGAAGCTGCTTGTGGGTCTACCTACCTCTGTCAGGTAGGTAGGTTGCCCTGTCAGGATCTGGGGGTGTGAATATCCCGCTCCTGGGACCCACTCAGGCAAAGAGGAAGTATTATACGTACAACTGGTCCTATTAAACGTCTGACTGGCTTGGCTACTTGCCCTCAGCAATCTGTTGCTCAGGTACAGACTGAGCTGCTCCCGAATTGCCTGTTCACACTTAGTGACTTGCTATTCTGCATGCTTGCTTCCCAGCACAGCTGCCTGAATAGCATCAGTCTGGTTCTCCTCCCAAAGCACCAGGCCTGATGGACACAATTTCTGCAATCATATCACAGCAGAAATTCATATTATGCTTATTTTAATTTTGCAGACACATTTTCTTAATTCAAACATGCAGGAGTTTTAGATGCTTGAGCCCCTGTCTTCAACTTTCCATGAACAATACAGTGGGAAGGGGAGGGTTGAGCTGCTGTGAGGAGGGATTTGAAGTTAATAGGAAATAGTTTTGCTCTTGGAATCAGTGAATTATTTCTAGGGACTTTGTGGCCGCACCATAATCGAAAACCTTAACTCCTTAGACAGTCCTTTACACTTGAGGTGAACGGTAATGCCTGGAATTTCTAATAAACTAAAAAGCCTGCTATAAAAGAGTGAAGCTTATTTCCCCCTTCTAAACATGCTGATATTTGTAGCTGATGTACCATCCATTTAAAGTCTTATTTTCATAAACCCTCAGAAATAGGCTTTGGGAACACAGTTATTGCTGGATGCAGTATTGTGGATCAAACCTAGCAAAGCTCACTGAAACACATTCACCTCCTTATGCATGCTAGTTTTGCAATTTCAGAGACTCCTGGTCAGGAGCTCTCTAATTCCAAACCTTTATCTTCTACAGTTGAGTCCCATGTGGAAACTAATTCTTTTTGTTTATTTCAAACTGCATTAAAATATCCAATGTTCTAAAAGAAACTTCATCCTATGGTTGGATTAACCAGTAGGCTGGGTAAGCTTTAAGCAAAGGTCCCAAGCCATATATGGAGACTTTAGTGTACCATTGTTATCTAAAAGTGCTACCAGGAAGATAGGTAGGGCAGTACAGTTCTCAATTTGGTTTTATTCAAAATTGTTTCAGGACTTGCTTCAGCAATGTCCTTGTGACAAGAGGATTCTCCAAGCCTTCGGATGCAGAAAGGATAGAGACAGTGAAGGCACTATTGTAATGAAAGCTTTCAAACAAAGCTTTCAAAGTTTTTTTCTCAAACTTGGGTCCCCAACTGTTATTGGACTACAACTCCCATCATCCCTGACCACTGGTCCAGCTAGCTAGGGATGATGGGAGCTGTAGTGCGACAACAGCTGGGGACCCAAGTTTGAGAAATACTGCTTTAAAAAGAAGCTATAAACACCAACACATTTTTAAAAGGGGGTCATTGCTGAAGAAACACAGGAACAGTTTTGGAGGAATGGATTCTCGGGGATAAATGAGTGAATGGTGTCAATTATGGAGAAATGTCTAGTGCATTTGGGAAATGTCCCTAGCTTATTGGGGCTAAGGAGCCTGTGGCCTTTGAGAGTTTGCTGAAGTGACCTTTGGGTATAGTGGGTGGGACTGATGTGAGTTGGAGTCCAACAGCATCTGCAAGGCCACAGTTTCCCCATTTCCTGTTGTAGATTAGAGCTAAGTGGAATTTAATCCAATATAAGTGTTAAAACATGGATGGGGAACCTGTAGCCGGCCAGATGCTATTGAACTCCAACTCCCATCAGCCCTTCTTAGAATGACCAATGGTCAAGGATAATGGGAGCTGGATTCCTACAACGTCTGGTATGCCACAAATGTTTCATCCCTGACCTAGAGCTTGAAAGTCTGGGGCTGCATGGAAGGTAGCACTTCAAATCAATAACATGCTAAAAGACTCAGTGGAAATAGCCAGTTGATATGAATTGCCCTACCATTCACTTAATGCCATTATATGAACCTTGAGGAACATAGAAAACTCACCCATCCAGTTCAGCATTGTCTACACCAGTGGTGGCCAAACTTGGCCCTCCAGATGTTTTTGGCCTACAACTCCCATCATCCCTAGCTAACAGGACCAGTGGTGAGGGATGATAGGAACTGTAGTCCCAAAACAGCTGGAGGGCCAAGTTTGGCCACCACTGGTCTACACTGACTGAAAGTGGCTCTCCAAGGTTTCAGGCTATCTGGTGATGCCAGGGATTGAATCCAGAACTTTCTACATGCAAAACAGATACTCTACCACTGAGCTTTGGCCCTTCCCCTTAAAACCTGTGTTGGTAATGTTTTAAGACAAACGTGACCTGGTTTCCAGTTCAATCGGAGGTAATTTCCAAAGTACAATTCTGCTGATGATTCCCACCCCCTTCTAATGTTGGCAAGTTACTTCTAGCACAAGTGCCATGAAGCATGAGACTAAGGAGTAAGTGGGTACAAGTTCAGAAGATCACATTTTGCAAGCTGAAACAACTTCTTTTTTCCATTACATTACAGTCATTCTGAATCACTGTCCCCCTTAAAGCATTCCAAGAGGAAAGGAGAAGGTAAGGAAGTGGTTTAAAAACAACAATGCCATGCACATATGGAGGAAGGCTAGATTTTAAACAATGGCAGTCTAGCAAGGAGACAGAATATCACAGCAATGTCAAATAATATGTTTGTTTCCTAAAGTTCCCCCCATAGATTATAGCTCTGTCTCTCCAGTGACCACTTCCAATTCTTGAGGGCTCTAAAATACAAGCAGAGCTTTCATGGAAGGCTCCAGGTTCAATCCCCAGCAGCTCCAAGTAGGGTTGGGAATGAAACCCTGGAGAGCTGCTACCAGTCAATGTCAAGAATACTGAGTTAGATGGACCATTGTTTGACTCCAAAGCAGCTTCCTATGCATTCATGAATTGGAGAAAGAGCAGCAGTTTCTCTTGAAATAAAAAAAATGAAGTGAATTCAATTATTTATCCATACGAATTTGCTTTGCCGCTGTATTTTTTCACCCTCCTACTTCAGGAGTTTCAGTAGCTTAACTTACGGTACCTTAAAGAAATCAATCTATCTGTGTGCACCGCCGATATAGTCAACAATGGATGCTGGTGCTTGAAGAAAATAGTCATTTCTGTAGAAATTTATGGACGCTATATCTGTATGTTCATGCTGTTTGCATTCATTTTGTACTCTGCAGTAATAAAAACAAATAGAAAACAAACAAAAACATTGTGAATGGTGTCTGCTGCTATAGTTGGAATATGTGAAGCTTTTGAACCACAGGGCGATTAAACCTGTTTATGAGCACATAAATAAATATGTAACCACATAAAATGAGGTCTCAACATGAAGGCAATAGGGAACACATTAAGAGTCCAAGACCTGAAATGATTGGTTTATGTAGGAAGATATCTGTTCTTTGTGAGAGGGGCTGTGCTTCTAAGCACACAAGAAGAGTCCTGATGGATGAGACCAAAGGTTTATCTAGTCCACAGACCCTCCAAGCGTCCCTATTTTCCAGGGATAGTCCTGGATTTACAGAAGCCTTCCCACTTTCTCATTTGATCCCAGAATGTTCTGGTTTTTCTGGTTTTTCTTAGGATGTCCCTATTTTCATCAGAGAAATGTTGGAATGTATGGTAGGACGTCCCTATTTTCATCAGCGGGTATGAAGTTATGTAATCCCTGAGCCAGGGGATGCGGGTGGCGCTGTGGGTTAAACCACAGAACCTAGGACTTGCCGATCATAGAATCATAGAGTTGGAATAGACCACACTTGATTGCTGTTTGTTCTGAGTCAGCACTAAACTGCAAGTTTCTCCCATGAAAAGCAGAGGGAGAAACTGAGGTGCAAATAAGCGCTAATTGTACAGGCCTGGCCTAATATACAGTGGTACCTCAGGTTACAGACACTTCAGGTTACAAACACTTCAGGTTCCAGACTCCGCTAACCCAGAAATAGTCCTTCAGGTTAAGAACTTTGCTTCAGGGTGAGAACAGAAATCGTGCTCTGGTGGCATGGCAGCAGCAGGAGGCCCCATTAGCCAAAGTGGTGCTTCAGGTTAAGAACAGTTTCAGGTTAGAAACGGACCTCCGGAACGAATTAAGTACTTAACCCGAGGTACCACTGTATTTAGAAAAGAGGCACCTTGTTTTTATCTCTTATCAGGGCAGCGGCATTATGATGGTAAACTTAGTGCCGTTATCCTAAAATGCTAGCAGAAAGGAGTCACAACCTTTGAGAGAGTTTGGTCATCTAACTCAGCTCTGGAAGCAGGGAAGGGGATGGCATCATATGACTCCAAGCAGGAAAGGATGTGAAGCCTTCCAAAGCTATGCAAGCTCTTAAGCTCATCCCCCAAATAAGTTCAGTCTGGAAACTTTAGGCTAACATATGTGTTATGATCAAACATCACATTAAACATTTGGCAGTTTTTCAGCTTTTCCATTATGCATCTTCTGTTACTCACTGGAAGCCTGGAGGTCACTAAATGAAAGAGACTGGCTGGCAGGAAAGAGTACTTCCTTCCTGTCTCATTTTCGGCTTGTTTACTTACCATATTTGACGGAACCTTTGTGTGGAATCAATTAAGGATGTTCACTTTTTAAGTGTCTGTCTGCATGGAGAGCTTTCTGTGCTCTTAGTCTTAAGTTTCTAAACATAACTATAAATGCAGAGAGCAGGCTAGCTCCGCTGTCTGAGCCAGGGGGAACAGTCTCCATCCTGCCAAGGTTGCAGCCCAGCTGCCCACTCCCCTATTTACATACCCAGGCAGAATGTTGCAGGAAAGGACCATGTCTGCATGTCTGCAGGTGTGTCTTGTGCTGTATGGAGGACCGGATTTAGATGAAGAGGGGCCCTAGGCTACTCCACTAGTGAGGCCCCTCCCTATCCCCCACCCTCACAACTAGAAGAAAATGGAAGAGTGTTATAAACAAAATTGAGTGAAGTCAAGGAGGATGACGGGTATTTAAAAGATTCTGCAATTCACAATTTCTCCTCTAAAGGACATAAGCGCTTATTGTTAAATACCGTGGTGAATTTTAAAAATGCATAAAATTAACACTGAAAAACTTTTGCAATAACTGAACTTTGTAAACCTTTTGTGGAATAAGCATTATTTTTTAGGAAAATGAAGTTGTAATGTTATTCTTTTAAAAAAAAAAACCCGAAGGAGTGTGTCAGCTCAGCCCTGTAGAACAGTGGCATTGCTTGGGTTCCCGTCGACACAGGCAGTCCTGCTTACATGTGCGTCAAAAATGGAGCCGAAAAGGGGTGGGGCAGAATGGGCAAATCCTCACTTCCTTGTGTCCTGTAATGAGCCCCGCAGTGTAAGTGGCTTCCACAGAGGAGCCACAGAAAGAATGTGGTTGGCCAAGGGAGCAATGGACTCAAAAAGGTTGAAAACCACTGTTTTACGCAATGGGTGTGTAATGCCTTATGCCTAAAACATCATTTCTCATTTTGAGATTTTTTTTTACAGTATCTCTTTTTCATGTTCTAATCCATGATTAGAAAATATTTTAGAGTTTTTCTATCCCACCGAATTAGCCCTGTGACTTAAGTAGTGAGCCATACTAATACAATCTCTGGAGTGGAAGAGGCATTTCACAGTTTCAGGATAATTGCTCCCTTTTATACATGTGCCTTTGAATACCGTTGGCTTGCTCTGAAACTAGGATATGCAAAGGCATGAGAAATAAACAGAGAAAATTATTAGTCTGTTATTTTTTACTACCTCGGGTTCATGTTGGGCTAGGTACCCAACTTAAAACACTTAACAACTGAAGAAACAAGGGTCTGTCAAGAAAAGTTCAAGGCTCCAGCTGCTGAAGATGCAATAGCATCTTAATATTGCATAATATTTGGAGCAGCGGACTTGGTCAACTTCCAAGATTCGGCTGGAACATATGCCTTTTCTCAGAAGACCCCACTAATTACTGAAAGAGAGTGACAGAAATTGGGAAAGCTCATCTTGCTCCCCACTTCTGGTTTGGTAACAAACGGAAGCAAAAGAGCGGAAACATTGGTTTAGATCCAAAGTGCTATTTTCCACGGGTTTCCCTCCCATTCTCCTAGCAGTTCATAGCTGTAATGGTGCTAGGGGTTGCTCGTGCGTAAGCTTGTCCCAACCTCTGGCTGGGTTACCTTAGTGAACCTTTCCGGTCCGGGCAGCCACTCGCCCGTGACTGTCTCAATTGCTGGCAGAATCCGTCAGTGGGCGTCTCTTAAACTTCTCCCAGCAAAGAAGCTCTTTGACGCCACCTACTCTCCACCTACTCTCCCTGCGCGGAAGCCTTCTGCGCAAGGAGGGTGTAGGCAGTGGAGGACCCTTCCTCTCCCCGCTGGTCCCCAGCAAGGAATCATGGGACCGCCTCGCTGATTCCCCCATCTGCCCCCCTTCTCCACTGGAGCTACGTTGATTCTCTTCCCCAGAAGACGGGCTGCCTCTACCACTCCTGGGATGCTCTCTGGGAACTCTTTGGAGCTTGCTCTCTCCCTCGGACACTGATGGCAGTTCCCTGACAATAGCCCTTTTTATTTTTTGGCCTTGTGTATGTAGAGCTCCTGTTCTTCGGACCCAGCTCCTGCCAACCTAGCAGTTCGAAAGCACGTCAAAGTGCAAGTAGATAAATTGGTACCGCTCCAGGAGGAAGGTAAATGGCGTTTCCGTGCGCAGCTCTTGGTTCTCCAGAAGCAGCTTAGTCATGCCACATGACGCAGAAAAACTGTCTGCGGACAAACATCGTTGGCTCCCTCGGCCAGTAAAATGATGTCAGCGCCACAACCCCAGAGTAGTTCGCGACTGGACTTAACTGTCAGGGGTCCTTTACCTTTATGTCGATAATGTATATTAGGGGTGGCTAAGTTTTGAGCCTCCAGATTTTGCTGGACTACAGTTCTCAACATCCCTAACCATTGGCCATGTTAGCTATGGATGATGGGAGCTGGAGTCCCACAACAGCTTGTGGGCCACAGGTTTCCCTGTCCTGTTTCCAACAAAGTTGGAGAAAAGCAACTACTTATTATTTTTTTAAGGTCTACATTGATCTCAGAGCTCCCTTAATGTCCATAAATATGAGTAGTTGAATCTTATACATATCTACTTGGAAATCAGCTCAATTAATTCCAAGCAGACTTACTCCCAGATAAGTATGTTATATGGCACCTTTATTTCATCGATATATTTTGCAAGCAAACTCGTACAAGGTTTTCTTGTGTCTGAAATGAAACAGTGAAAGTGTTTTTTTTTAAAAAAATTAAAATATAGCAAAATAATTAGAACCGACTAAACAGAATTTATGATTACCCTTTTAGTCCTGGCATTTTCTAGCAATTAAAACTGGCACCAGAGTGAACCCGCTGCAGTTCATTCATTGACACATGAATGCAAAGTTCTTTGAAAAAGACTCATAAACCCACATGCAGTCTGTGCCTCCTGAGGTTTGTATTTGCATTTCTGTAATACCCAAAGAAGTATAACACTTTCTGTAGCCAGATAACTACACAGTCTCATCTGCATGGTTTATTCCAGCAAGCACATGGAATATCATGAATTCAAAAAACGTGGCTCTAAAATTGAAGGCAGAAGTTTACAAACTTGGGCAGGGCACATCTTCTCTTGAGACGTGCATTTCTCTTAGTGCTTGCGCAATATATGCTTAGTTAGGTGAATCTCACCCATTGATTTTAGTACTTTGATATCCTTGATACAAAATTCAGTATATAAATCCTATGAACTACAGGCAGAGATACTGCATACAGCACAGACTACCATCAAGAGGCATCACAAGTGAATAGCTGCGGAAAGGATATAGACAAGATTCCATTAGGCGTCTCCATTCACCCTCAAAATCGGGGTGATTTTCTTTACACAGTAAGTAAGACCTAAAGAAGTAAAAGGAAGAAACTAGGTACATTCTGTTCTGTTCTGATGCAATCACTATATTTTAGAGGTGTGGAGACCAAAAGCTGTCAGAAGTATTATCTCTGCTTAGCGAAGAAATTGCAAGCTGCCATTCTGATCTCATAAGCATCACTGAACTCTTCAATAACTCAATACAATTTACAGAAAACGATCCTCAAATCCTCTCTTTTACAAGAAGAAAGTTGAAATTCATTTTGCAGAAAATAACAGAAGAGAAAAGCAGGGCATTGCCAACTGCCCAATAGTAGAGTCAGGGAAATTAGTTTTCCTCTGTCCATAAGACCCTCTAGTACCTAACTTGGTTCCTAAAATTAACCTTCTGGCACAGGGACACCCCCCACACACACACACACTTCCAAATTAATCTGTATTTATGATTAGAAAAATGAGTACCTTCAAGAAATCAAAACTGGCAGGTTAGTTCGTGACTACATGCCAAGTTGGTGAATGTCTGAATAGTGCTATACTTAGGGCAGAAGTGGATTTAGAGCAATGCGACTGGTTTGCCCACAACAGGCACCCAACCTCAGGGGCACTGCAGGGCGCACCACAACTATGTTGTAGAATGGAAGGAGAGAGGCAGAATGCCAAATTTTGGCATCACACAGCAAGCTGCTGAAATTTGAGACCCCAGTGTCTCAAAATGAGTGAAAGCAAGGCACAAAATTATGACAACTCAATAGCTCTCTATTCTTTCCTAGGGAGGCGCACATGACACTGTAAGAACCACCAGTATATAACTGGTGGCAAATGTGCTGTGTTTTTTTTAAAAAAGGGAGCCATCAGCATCAACACGAGCAACATTTGGAAGACCTGAAATACACATTGACAAAAGCTGTGAAGGCCTGTCAGCTCTTTGCAGCTAGAGCAAAGCATTGACTCTCATCTTATTCCAACTAATAAAAGACGTATTCATTTGACTTTCTTCTTCTTCTCATCATACAATACTTGTACAAGTGCAGTTAATTGGTTGTGCCAAGAGTTTGTTTTCTGTATTGACACAGTAAGAGATGTTCATGGACTCATTCCTTACAGAACCAGGTTTTGCAGTGTAATTTATATGCCCTTGTGTGCACACTTCCCCCTAATATATGCATTTTTGTACAGTTTGGGGTTGGAGAATTTTGTATCGCGGAAATCAAAGAAGAGAAAATTTCAAAAAATGGCTGCACTTCTGTTCATGTATTGTTCTGGGAAGTGGAAATCTGATACATTTGCTTTGAAATATGAACTGAATCCCTCCCATCCCTACCCGTATAAGTGTGGGACCAAAGGCAAGCTGTGTGAGGTCAAGAAGCGGCCAGGACAGCACCTTATCTTCCTCTCTCTCTCTCTTTCTTTCTCTTTCTCTTTCTCTGTCTCTCTCTCCTATCCATGGCCCTTTTAGTCTCTCCCTCTTCCTCTCCACTCAGTAGGCAGTCAGGGCAGGGGCAAATTGGTCTGAAGGGTCACTTGTAAAGGGGTTGCCCATCCCTATCTTCTTCGATCGTTCCAGCAATTTCACCTCTAGCAGCAGACCTCGACAACATTATATTGCTCCTGGAAGAGAAGAAAGAAGCAGAAGGGAAGGGATGGACAAATGGGAAATTATTGCTGTTGTGGAATGTCTTCCTCCTCCTTGTTGCTTCAGTTTCGCCTTCATTTTCTGCAGCAGCACAGCAAATGACTGCTTTTCAATACATTTTTCATGGCTCTCACTCTCTTCAGCAACCCAATTTGATTTTATCAATAGAATATTAGATTTGAAAACAGCTCATGAGCTGAGAGGAAAGCAGTTTTCTCTAGTCCCTCAGACTGCCCAGTTTTACAGGACTGAACTTCATTCTCAGACACAAAAGAAAGGGAAAGTTTATCTTGTGCCTCTGGGCATTTCCCATTATCTGAGACTAACATTAGCAATAACTTTTCAGAAGAAAGAGGGAGAAACTTGCTTTCACAATGGATGGACACATCAAAAATATATTGTGAGGCAAAGGAAACTTTCATGGTCTGTGACAAGGATGGGATACAGCACTCTTCCCACTTGTGATTCTTAGCAACTGGCATTCAGAACCATAGTGGAGGGAGTCCATAGACATCATGGCTGGTGGGCATTGATAGCTTTTGTTGGAAATGCAATAGCAGGGATCATTCAGTTAGTAACCTAAGGGGGGAAATGTTTATAGCTAGCCCAAATGTTACCTAGCAACCACTCTGACTGGCATGAACTTTGCTGAGGTAACTCAAGTTCTGAGTTCTGAGTGTGGTTCTAAGGGAGTTTTCCCCTCTAGGTGTGATTGTATGAACTAGACCTGAAGTAAAAAAAGTCAAAATTTCTCGATTCTTTTTCCCTAAAATTTTGTGCTGTTTTCCCCCAGTGAAAGCTTATCGGGATGTATTTCTCTCTGTGTTATTTAAGAGGACTTTGCTAACAGCCTTATCCTCCATGCATTTGTCTAACCTCCTTTTTTAAAGCCATCGGAGTTGGTGGCCATCACTGCAACAGGGGATGGGCTGCAAATGGGATGCACTTTCATAAACAAAAGCAACTTCTTTTGGTGCTAACTTGGAATAAGGCTTATTAATGATCTCAAAAGTGCCATCAAACATATTCATCTCTGACTAACACAGCTTTCATATTACAAAGGCCAAAGAACTTACTGAAGAACTTTCCTCCAACATACACTAGTGTCCAGTCAGAAATTGGTGAAAGGTCTGGGAAAATCTGTGTCAGTCAGAGACGAATTGAAGGTACATATTTTCTGGCCAGTTATGGGCATTTCAGGTGAAGGAAACTCACGAAGCACCTGCCCTTGTTCTGTCTTTTTCAAGTTTATTGCTGTATTTGGTCATGATAGATAGTAGCTCTACCATAAGGCTGAACTAACTTGCACCATTTGTCAGGTTACATTAAGGCCTCACTTCAACATAGAAAATTTAATTATCCTAAAATACCTAATGTAGTACACAAAATAATGTTAACTGTCATGTCAAAATTGCTAAGTAGATAGATACAATGATTGAAGCTTGGGTTTCATTAGACACTATATTACATAGAGCTGTACTGAAAGATCTATTGAGTACAGTCTCCCTGACAGAAGTTAATTTGCAGCTTTCATTTAAAGAAAGTTCCCAAATAAGAAAATATCAAACTTGACACTCCTATTATGCTTACAGTTTTTTTAAAAAAAGAAATGTGTCAAGCTTCTTCAAACCACACAATATGCAAGGGCTAAGGTTTTTTCCATTTTCAAAGCCAAAACTTAACATATTCCGCAGGCATATGCTATGGCATGATGCTAAGTTTAAAAGCGACTAGAGGTCTAGCTGTAAAAGAAGTCACAGAGGAGGATGTGATATGAGTTACGTTTTGGAAATAAAACATCTTGCCAGAGATCTGGGTGCTCTGGTCCTGCCAGCTGTCACAATGTATGAACGCACCATATAAATAGTTGTGTATATAATTACACTTATTTGCAATGAGGAACTTGAAATAAATAGAGAAATAAGAAGGAAGTGAAAGCACCTGTAACTATAGCCACACTATGGATAGATCCAAACTTTGTCCCTTAAAAATCAATGGGATAGAATTAGGAAGATGAAAACAAAAGAAAGAGAGAACTACGGCAGTTATAAAAGATTCTTAAGAAGAAGTAAAACAATAAATACAGCTGCAATATGGATTGGATCCAGATTTTGCCGTACTTAGGGTTTACACTAAGTACAGTGGTACCTTGGATTATGAACTTAATTCGTTCCAGAGATCCATTCTTAACCCAAAACTGTTCTTAACCTGTGACACACTTTCACTAATGGGGCCTCCTGCTGCCGCTGTTCTGCCAGTGCACTATTTCTGTTCTCATCCTAGGGCAAAGTTCTTAACCTGAGGTACTACTTCTTGTTGGAAAGGCGCCCTGGGAAGGCTGCCAACTTCCCAAGTCTTCAGAGCGTCTCTCCGGTTGTCCCCTCTCTGCTATAAATCTCCCTTAGTCCAGAGAGACCGGTAATAAGCGACCCCCCTCTCCTGAGAAGAGCACGCTAGTCTTCTGGTATATCATAGAAGAAAGACTCAATCGTAGTTCTAAACTACTTTATTTACAGTCTTATAATACAGAGACTCCATCAGTACGTCTGTACTCTCTGAACACAAGTACAGAACTACGACACACTCAAAAGTGAAACTAACTTCCAACAGCACTCAGACTTCCTGTCTCACACTCACTCAGACACTCACATGATTTACACAAAACATAGTAACACTGCTGGAGCAGCTCGGATAGATAAAAATCCTAATACTTCTGGGTTAGCAGAGTTTGTAACCCGAAGTGTTTGTAACCTGAAGCGTTTGTAACCCGAGGTACCACTGTATAACTAACTTTGCATCTAACCCAATATGCAATTTCAATAAGTCCTGTCCATTACCCTTCTTCACTCTGTAAACATGTGTGAGCAGCTGGTTCCTGGCTATGTATCTCAGAAGAACCTGGTGTGAAAAATGAAACAGTAAACAATCCATGTATACTGTGTTCTTAACGGCTTCCCAGTTGAGTCAAAGGATAAAATGCCAAAGGTTATTCATACAAACTCTGGAGTCATTATATTGAGCCACTAAAATTGCACTGGGAATTCCTCCCAGGTAGACTCAGGCTGTCATATCACAGGGTGTTCCTTGTCAGCAATCATCTTTGCCACTTTGCCTACCCAGGCAATTCCCAGCCACAGGCCTCCTGAACATTTAAGAGACATTGATCCCTCTGAAACATAACCCTATGGGATCCTATGGCACAGCAGTGGCTCCCTGTTCTTTGTCACATCATTAAATACTAAAGCACTCATGGTTTCTGATAATTCCACAACACTGTTCTACCTCCCCAGTAATCTTAATATCCCATGCCAGAGACTACCTGTATTCCACACGGTGGACATGAATTTTAATTCTGACTAATTTTTTTAACGAACACTCAACATATATTGTCATTTGACTGTTAGCATATGGATGGATGAATGGAGAGGTTTTGCAAAAGACCTTTGGCTGTATTCATTAATGCTAAATCAAAATAATAAATGTCATAAAATCGTCTGGTGAGGTGGCGCAGGGGGGAGGGTCTCATCAGAAATGGGGATTAGGAATGTGAAAGGATGTATTCATTCCAACTGTTTTGCACCCTGCTCAGCCAACGGCAGATTTTTTATGACACGGCCTCAGAAGTTGCCCAAACTAGACTTCTTGCAGCAGTGAGAATGCAAACTCCATTCTGAACAGATGGCGATTGCTCAACTTTAAATTTCAAATTTGCCCTTTATTACCTAAGTTTAAATGAAGACAATAATGCCCAAAGGGCTTTCACAGGCTAAATAAATTCCCCCTGCTGCTTCATGACCATGCTGGTTCCACAGGGAGTCAGTGATACAAAGCATAAATATCCTTTTAAAGAAAAACAGGATGGTGAGATACCAGCTGCATTGTCATTTAACCAGACGATAAACTACAATCCTAATTATTTACATGTGAATCAAAAGAACTGATACAGTTCTAAATGAAAACTGCTTTGGTTAACTGAAAGACGCAATGCTACCCATTGTGTATATATGCCATCAACATCAAGAAAAAGATGTTGTTCTTCTAAGGCAATAATCCCTTCCTGCCAAAATAAATAAATAAATAATCATAGGGTCATAGAACCAGAAGGATCCTTGGACGTCCATGCTCATAGCAGGACTCCTGCAATCCCAGGAGCTATGACAGATGGCTACTCAACTTCTTTTTAAATTCTTCCAGGGAAGGTTGGGCTGTAGCTCAGTGGTAGAACATCTGCCTAGGTTCTGTGGAATGTAACATAAGCAGTCAAGTACAACACTTCCTGTTTGCCCAGAGTGGACACACGGGGGGGTGGTATTCCAACCAGGAGGACTTCCTGTCACACCTATCTGGAGCTTCCTCCCCCTGCATGTGACCAAGTAGATGGGCGTGACCCTGGGAGACCCCATAAAAGGACCAGTCGTGCAACCATCTTCCCTTGTTGTTGCTGTTGTTCTTTTGATGCTGATACTGATGTATTTTGCTGTTTGCTGGCACTCAGCCAGCAGCACATGGGCTCATTCCCATATGGGATGAACTCAAACTGTCTTCTGTAACTACAAGCTTAAGCCTGCCTTCAGGGATCCAATTGTTGACTGAATGTGAGTAAACTTCTTATTCCTTTTAAAAGAAGATTGTTGTGTCTTTGTTCTTTTTAGGGGGGATAAAAGGGCACTTACCAGAAACAAAACCCAGATGGGATTGCTTAAGTAAAGAGATTCAAACATTTGTACCAACTAGCTTCCTGCTATATACTGGGGAATGTACTCTGCTCACAAGCGTGAGTGGGGAAGGATAATATTAAATCAATATATCCTCTCCTAGTATCCACAACATTCTCACAGGTTTAGTCTCCAGGATCTCTGGGTATCTCTGGGAGAGACCATCATGCCATCTGTCATGGATGCTTTAGATAAGATTCCTGCATAGCAGGAGGTTGGACTAGATGACCCTTGAGTCCCTTCCAAATCTAAGATTCTGATTCTGTTATTCCTGCCTGAAACCCTGAAGAGCTTCTGCTGCCAGTCACTGTAGACAGCGCTAAGCTAAATGGGCCAATGGTCTGACTCAGTATAAGGCACCTTCCTAGGTGCCCCCCCCCCCCAGCATCTCCTGGACCAATCTCCACCACAGTTAAACAGCTCTTACCC
Organism: Podarcis tiliguerta; assembly: GCF_965153285.1. Lineage (NCBI taxonomy): Eukaryota > Metazoa > Chordata > Lepidosauria > Squamata > Lacertidae > Podarcis > Podarcis tiliguerta. The sequence goes on from NC_139538.1 coordinate 66,120,982, forward strand.
TTAGGAAGTGTCTCCTTGCAATCTTCATCCGTTAATTGCAATCCTGTCCTCTGGAGCACCAGAGAAGAAATCTGCTCTATTTTTTAAAAATTAAATTTGTATACTGCCCTTCAGTCAAAGATCACAGGGTGGTTCACAACATAAAAATACAAAATGAGGACACAAAATACATAATAGAACAAAAACAGAAACCAGCCAATAACTCCCCCCCTCCCACAAACACATTTATAAGGCTATAGAATGTTAATCAGTCAATGTTAATATAGAGAAACGTTGTCATCTGTCCAAAGTCATCATGTTAATGTATTTTGCATATTGTGTGTAACAAATTATATCATAGGCTAATGAGTAATTCCCAACAAATGCTTCATACAACTACCTAGGTGTGCAGTGCAAAAGTGCTAAATCATCCTCTACAAAAAGTGCCAAATCATGCTTAGGAAACACTGCATCAAGAGCTGGAAGAGTGCTATTATACTCAACATGTTCAGAGTCCATGACATGCCACTTCTGGAAAATAATGACTCGGTGTTTCTGAAAGAGCCCTTTTAGATGACAATCTGACACTTTTGTAACATGCACAGCTCAGCCCTTTTCTCATGCATTACTTAGAAATTCTTCAGTGAGAACTCTTTGATGTATAAAAGGCAGAATACATCAGCACTTTTGCAGATTGTAAGTTTAGACTTGCTGATCTGAAAACCTTTGATAGCTCTTGTTCGTGGCAGGCAGAACACATTGACCATGAATCATTGCCTTTGCAAAACACCTTTGCCATCACACCCACAAAGAAGATGCAAGAAGCATAAATGTGATGAAGCAGCTTATATTTATTAAAATATAACGGGGTGGGCGGGGGAGTCTGGGCAAAGGAGTTATCCACAAAATGTGGGAGGATGTGGTCCCTCCCATCTCCAAGGCATGTTTACTGCCACACACTGTGACCACACAGCAAAGGACTGAAAGGAAATTATCCCTCTTTCCTGCATGCCACTTGTGCACTTTGGCCCCACTGGCCCAGTGTTCAGTGTGATGTCGTGCATGCCCAACCCCAAGGGGTGGGGCACCCCAAGTCAATGGTGAAGGGAAGGACCTGAAATTATAATTTAATCCTTAAATTATCTCAGCTGCTTGGCCTACCCACATTCCTCCCCTAGGAGAAACTACTTGAGGACAGTGGCGTAGCATGGGTTGTCAGCACCCGGGGCAAGGCAAGTAATTTGCGCCCCCGCTGCACTGTCCCTCCCCCAGATAGTCCCTCGCTCTCTCTCCGCACCGCACGCCTAGCACCCTCCCCTCCACAGTGGGCGGCGACCCGGCGGCTCGGATCGGATTCGCACAGCCAGCACTGCAGTGAGAGAGAGTGAGTGAGCCAGGTAGGGGCAGAGAGCTGCGAGTGCGAGCACGCCCCCCCCCCCGATGTTGCGCCCGGTGCCACTGCTTGAGGAGGAGGAGGTGAATGTCATTGTAGAACAGAACTGCACAATATTGCACACCACAGGTCATTGTTGCCACATATGATTTGGAACTTGCTAATATTTCAACTTACATATTGTACTATGTTTGCTAAAAGTGTTTTGAAGAAGGCTGATCTAGGCAGCTTGAGACATTATACAAAGGCGCATAGTATAGTGAACTGTAGGTGTATTTCACAAGTTTGTGCTTTGCTGTTTCAGCTCCCATTTTTATCTACCTGCCCTGTACTTTATTATCACATTCCGAACACCCCACTTTATATGCGTTGAGAGATGAGTCCAGCTTGACTCCGATTTATATAAACTATTCAGTTAAGACAAGGGCATGGGCTCTCCGCTAAAGAAATATAAAAAAGGAGAAACTGAAGAGGAAGGGAGCAAATTCAACCATATTCATCCTGCTGTTTGAGGTTCTCAAAAAGGCAACAGAATGAGATTCAAATGCTGCAGAACAAAAGCAATGAGTTCTAATGAAAAGCAGTGTGTTATAATATACCATCCCTTTTTTATTTTTCCAGATTTTACCATGACTATAAAGCTTTCAGATTAAAATTCATAAGATATGATCCAGTTATTTTATAAAGCTTGACTCAAGGAGTTATAATGGCATCACATTTTAAATGTCATTCCCTTCCACAGAACGATATGTGTGTGAAAGAGAGAGAGAATGAATGAGAGGGGAGAGGGGGGTGGGGAAGGTAAAGGAACACATTATCTTTGGGAGTCAATTTTCTTCCTGGTCTACAGTTGCTCCCAAGGTGAAGGCAAGAGTCATACTTCCTTCCTCCTCCAAGTCATTCATGGGTACGGTGGTCCTGTGTTCTATTTTAAAAGGACAGTTCTATTTTTAAAGAGGATCATGCTCTCTCTGAAGGGATTCTCTGTTTTAGGGGTCAGGAACCTATGCTCATCCAGATGTTATGATGATGTTATTAGACTACCACTCCCATCAGCCCCAGCCAGCATGACAAATGGTCAGGGATGATGGGAGCCAGAGTCTAACATCTGAAAGACTAGAGGTCTCCACTCCTGCTCTGTCCAGTCCATGTCCAGCCCATGCTCACTTTAAAAATAAAGAACCACAAGAAGAGAGAGCAGGGATTTTAAATTGCCCATCAACAGTTAGCACCAGGCAAATAGTCTGAGTAGACACACTTGTCACCTGGCCTGCCTTCCCCTTCATGGTTTAGTCTCATCTTCTTCTAAAGCCATCCAAGTTGGTCCAACATGTTTCATTTCAGTTTGAATTGGTAAAGTCTTGCTGGCATCTGTGTGAAGGGAATGTAACCATGGTCTTGGCTGTTGCTGCATGCTGCTATGAACATAATAACTTATTTATTTACATTATATTGCATTTATGTCCCACTTTTTGTCTCAGAGGAGCTCAAGGTTGTGTATGTGGTATTGCCCTCCTCATTTGCTCCCCACAACAACCTCGTGAGATAGGTTAGGCTGAGAGGCAGTGACTGGCCTGAGGTTGACCAGAGAGCTTCATGGCAATGTTAAAATTTGAACCCTGGTCTCCCAAGTCCTGTTCTAACTGCTGCTGCACACTGGCTCTCCACTCTGAGAAGACCCTAGAGACCAGAAGTGGCCACTCCCTGCCCAACAGCGTTTCCTCATTTCCCATTTCACCAACCTAATTCCCTGCATGTTCAGGACCGGCACCTGCACACAGACCTCTGTGGCAAGGAACTCCTCAGGCAAACATCAGAAAAGTGTGGGTGGATTATACCAAAGGCCCATCTAGTCCAGCATTTTCTTCTTACAGTGGCCAATCTGGTGCCTGTAGGAAGCTATCAGAACCTGCAGTCAGCCTGAATGATGAAAATTACTTTTTTAAAAAGATGTTCAAATTTTTGTCACGTCCAAATACATGTGGGCCAGATGTAAAGCAGCAAACTGGGAGAAGACAGAGAGACATGTTTGATGCCTGTCTGAATGCAAGGCTGAGGCTACAGAAGAAACAAGCCATCATGTGCCATATCCACTTCTGTAGTCTCAGCTGTTTTGCATTTGTTCCCACCAGTGGAAGTACAAATGAAAAAGAGAACTGAGTCGGTTGGCGGTGAAGGAATGGTTCCATTTTCAGTTGCAGAGACAAGACGGCAGCCAACTCACAAAGCTAATGATTATATCTGGAGATGGTCCAAAAGTTAATGCACGCCAAACTGAATAGCTGACAGTTTGGCCAAACCTGTTAAGTCTTTTCTGAAGTCTGAGTTAGGGTCAACTGGCAGATACCATTTCCTCCCTGCCTGAAATGCCTCCCACTCAATCAGCCATTTTTAAGGGACAAGGAGACATTGCAGTAATAGACAATTTAACGGCAGACAGCTGCCAAAGATCAGATGGCGCTAAAGACTGTTTGGAGAGGGGGTGGGAGAGTGGAACGTGGATAAGTCAAAGCTGGAGAAGATGCTCACACCTAAAAATATCTCTCAAATCCTGAAATATAGCTGAACAAAATCAATGCATCACCCCTCTATGTGCATTTCTTGTTATAGATCTATATTTAAAGGTCCCGTGTTTGCGCTTATGTGGATGAAACTGGCCCTGTCCACCTTGTAGGTAGTCATATGCCTGCAGTCATCATAGACATGAATGATGGATCATAGAATCATGTAATTGCAGAGTTGGAAGGGACCTGAGGATCATCTCGTCCAAACCCCCTGCAATGCAGGAATATGCAGCTGTCCCATATAGGGATTGAACCTGCAACATTGGTATTATCAGCACCACGCTCTAATGAACTGAGCTACTGGAAGTGCTAAGAAGAGATGGAAAACGCCAGGACAAAAGATTACAATATAATACGCCCAAGTCTGGACCTATGAGGAGAAACCAGTGAAAAACCTGTAAGATTAATGGGAACCAAATGCAAGTAATGCCTCTCTTTTGTTTGTGTTTACATTTTAGTTGCTTGATTATTTCTTGTAAACTGAGAGGGCAGCAAGAATGAGCAGATCGGTATAATAAACACATAGGCTTCCTCTGAATGCATGGAAGTTGGAGGTGGAACACACACATTTGAGGGTGAGAGCAATGGACACAGTCCTGCATGGGTTGAGTCTACGTAGGGAGGGAAGGCAGGAACAGATCTACTCTGTTGCATAGGTAACCCTTGAGCAGGTGGTGTGGGCTGGGCACCATTACTCTCCCAGCTTCCCAGCACAACAGATGGCTGGCCCTTACTGAGAGGAAAAGAGGCAAGTGCAGGGAGCTTGTCCCTGTGTGGTGCCTGATAACAGAGCAAGTAGTAAGGTGATGCGCAAAGGTTGAAACCTTCCTTCTAGCAGTAGCACATTGCTGCAAATCTAGACAGCATCTTAAAAAGCAGAGACATCACCTTGCCAACAAAGGTCCGTATAGCTAAAGCTATGGTTTTCCCAGTAGTGATGTGTGGAAGTAAGAGCTGGACCATAAAGAAGGCTGATCGCCAAAGAATTGATGCTTTTGAATTATGGTGCTGGAGGAGACTCTTGAGAGTCCCATGGACTGCAAGAAGATCAAACCTATCCATTCTTAAGGAAATCAGCCCTGAATGCTCACTGGAAGGACAGATCCTGAAGCTGAGGCTCCAATACTTTGGCCACCTCATGAGAAGAGAAGACTCCCTGGAAAAGACCTTGATGTTGGGAAGGATGGAGGGTACAAGGAGAAGGGGACAACAGAGGATGAGATGGTTGGACAGTGTTCTCGAAGCTACGAACATGAGTTTGACCGAACTGCGGGAGGCAGGGGAAGACAGGAGTGCCTGGCGTGCTCTGGTCCATGGGGTCACAAAGAGTCGGACACGACTAAACAACTAAACAACAACAACAACATTGCTGCAGTAGGTGCTTTAGCTTCAGGACTTCAGAGCATGAGTTCAGGACTTTGTTTGTAATGTCAGCCCTAGTCACCTATCCAATTTGGCTAGTAAAGCAGATGCTGATAAGGATCTGACCCCTGAAGACAAAATGGTTCCCCACCCCTGGTTTGTGGGGTTACTATGGAGGAGGAAAGGGAGACACCCCAGAGTAAGCAGACGTGTAGCACCAAGTGTGTGTGATAAATGTGTACACAGAGAGAGAGAGAGAGAGAGAGAGAGCAGTGATAAGCTACTGTTGTGTAGACCTCAGGTTGTTAGAAAGCCTGAGGCCATGCTACTCCTAGCTGCCACATCTTTTTGGAATGTGCCTAAAACTTGCTGAAAACAGATTTTTTAAAAATTATTAAAGAATAAAAAATGTGCATTGCCTATTAATTTAAGACCTTAATGCAGAATTCAAAGACCTTTTATGTTGTAGTGCTAGCAGTGAAAAGTCTTTTAACTAAGGGGTGTAAAAAGGACAGAGTTAATTGTTAGCCCTGTACTTTATATTGCTATTTCAACTTTTCTAAGGATGAAACTCATAACCACTTTAAAGTATTTTAAGAAAAATTATGCAGTGGAACCACAGAAACCAAACATTATGGGGTTATTGTTGTTATTTTGAAGAAGAAAAGCACCATTTGTTCTTTAAAATGCATTAGTAATATTAACAAATTCCCTTTCTTTCAACACAGTTCTCCCTTTTTTCATTATATTAAAAACACTCTTCGAAATGAGACATAGAAACTACCAATTATATTCAGGATCTGTTACCACCCTAAGTTAAATCTTCAATAAAATGCTGTAGAGGTTATGATATTACCATGAGGTTTTTGCAAATGATCTGGTATCAGAAACAATTTTGAACAATGGAAAGTATTTTTTTTTTAAAAAAAAAAAAGATACTGCAGAAAACATTCTGACCATTGTTGATACTAATTTATTCTACTAGCAGTAAACTTATTGTCCACGAAGCAGTGCTTTCATGCTCTGAACATATGCATCCATGAAGGATATATAGGACGGGCCCTACCATTAGGTACAGTGAGGCAATCACCTCTGGCAGCCGATATTGGAAGGTGGCACCACTGACAGCCATTCCTCTTCTACTCCTGGCAATTTCTCTGTACTGGAAATCAGGCCTGTACAGAGCACCAGCTTCTTATCCACAGGCCTGTCAGATGCACTGTTTGATGCACCTTGCCTAGTAAGAGGTAAGATTCAAAGGCCAGTCCAACCAGCTTCTGCACATACCTTTGTCTTAGGCAACAAGATGTCTCAGGGCAAGCTTGGAGACATATAAGCAAATAAAGAATCCAAGCATTTGCAAAAATGGAAGGCAGAATTCTTCCTTCTCTATCCCAAACACAGCCATGCATCAGTAATCTTTCTTTGGCTAAAATTTAAAGCACATAGTACATCCCAGCGTCATGGAAAAAACACAGGAGAAAAGAGGTAGGAAATTGTGGAGGAGAGTGTGAACATCTGAGATATATCCATGTATAGATATATATGTCACAATTGGCAGAGGGTAATTTAACTGATGGCACAGGTTACCCTTGTGCATATTTGAATAAGTCAAACTGCATTTATGCAAGAATCCAAAGCTCCCATTACCCCACATGCTTATCACTGATTTTTGATCAAGCTCAAATGAACAGAACAATATGGTTATTTGGGCTGTGCAAGGGAACCGCAACACCTGGGCAGGCAAAGTATTACCACCCTCTTGGAATGGAACATGCACATTAGGGACCTTATTCCTTTTTGGATGTTTATTCTATCCCCACCACCTCATTCACACCAGACAGAAAAAGCATGTGGGGGGAAGCAAATAAAGGAGGCATTTAAAAGCATTGGATGTGTCCTAATACAACATGTACCACTGTGGTGGGAAGATAAACAGCTGGCCACATGACCCGGAAAGCTGTCTGTGGACAAACGCCATCTCCCTCGGAGCACCGCAAGCGAGATGAGCACCGCAACCCCATAGTCGCCTTTGACTGGACTTAATCTTCCAGGAGTTCTTTACCCTTTACCTTTACCTTTTATCCATAAATCAACCAAGTTTGGATAGCATGTCATCGCAACTGGAACAAATGGCAAGTGCTACCCTGTAAAGGGACACGGGTGGTGCTGTGGGTTAAACCACAGAGCCTAAGGCTTGCCGATCAGAAGGTTGGCAGTTCAAATCCCCGTGATGTGGTGAGCTCCCGTTGCTCGGTCCCAGCACCTGCCAACCTAGCACTTCAAAAGCACGTCAAAGTGCAAGTAGATAAATAGGTACCGCTCCAGCAGGAAGGTAAACAGTGTTTCTATGCACTGCTCTGGTTCGCCAGAATCAGCTTAGTCATGCTGGCCACATGACCTGGAAGCTGTACGCCAGCTCCCTCGGCCAGTAAAGCGAGATGAGCGCCGCAACCCCAGAGTCGTCCACGACTGGACCTAACGTTCAGGGGTTCCTTTACCTTTACCTAAAGAGTAGATTATCTAAGATGGGTCTCCAATCCCGTATGACTCCTGACCTGATGCTAGCTAAGCAAGGAGGGTGTGTGTGTTGTTTTCAACATCACCTGCTGCCATAATGTCAACAAGAGTGGTGGAATAGAAACCAGCCTTCAGGTGTTGGTACAAGTATCTCAGGAGTTATAGGATGCCAGGTTGGGAGGAGCTGAAAGTTGGTGAGACTGGTTATTGAGTTGGGTGCCAGGCTTTGGATTGGTTCGAGAATTAATTATGGTGTTAGTAGGGGTGCTTGCTTTGCTTATAATAACTATGCTGTTGTATTCAATGTATTCTGAAATTGCTTGAATCAGACACTTGGAAAAGGTTGGCGCTTTTGCAAGCACTCCCCAAAGCTCTGTCTTTTTCAGGTTGAGCAATCGTATGCTTGTGCAATCTGGCTATGTGTCATTATTTCATTCCTTCAGAACAGGCATTTTATAAAGGTATATACGACCTCCCATTCTCCCTCTACACCTCCAGAGCTCCACTGAGATCTTTCTGTCCCAATCTTGCTTCAGTTGCACGGTCATAATTTTTGTCTCTTCTGATTCCAAGCATCATATTTGTCCTATTAGAGTTCTTGGGGGCTTTTTTTCTTTCCTTTGAAAGAACAGGCCCTGAAATCATTTTTAATATTTTCCCTAAAAAGCACTGTGATCTAATAAATCAGACATGACCTTGGAGAGCAGAGATATTCAGCAACGCTCAGAAATCTCAGACCTTCTCTGCCTCCTCAATTGGAAAATTAGGATAACAGCTACAAGCCACGGAAGGGGAAAGATTAAATATTTATGCAACAGTTTAAAGAGCAACTATCGTAAGTATTACTGCAGTGCTGAGAGCAGAACAGTAGTACAAAGAAGAGCAAAGCTGAGGCTGAAGCTCCAATGAACTCCAGTAAAAAGGATGCAGGGGGAGTCAGGCAGAAAAGAAATGGTAGCATGTTAATTATGAATATAACACTGAAAATTAAAGCAAATGAATGCAGAGTTGCAGTGAAGAATTTTAGACGCTTTTCCAAGCACCATTAAAGGCCCCAAAGTTGAACAGAAAAGCCCCAGAACACATCTAAACAGTGGTAGTTAATATCTGAAAGTGCCTGTGCATTTTCAGGATAGTTCTTTCAGACATCTTTAATGCTTCTCTGAAAGTAAAAGCGGTGACATACTTATAAGCCTATGGCTCTATTCAGAAAAAAATGCCTCTGTGTCAAAATGTGTTTACATATGTTGGTCTATGTCACAATATATTGCTATGATTTGGCCTCTGTGGATATATTATTCAAGTATTCCTTTATCTGATTCTTATTTTACTGTAAATAAAAGTGTTTTTGCACTTTATAAATGCATGCTTTCCCTTGTTTGTGGTTGCTGGGTTTTGTGTTAAGGATTGTTGTTGCCTTCAGGTTTCTCATGTTATTTTATTATATAGGCAGACTAACAAAGTCAGAATTGCAGCAACTGTTGCACATCACATTTGTGGTGTCTGTTAGGGGTATGCATCGGCTCTGTGTGTCCCCTGAAGCATAAAGTCAATCCAGATAATTCAGGGTAGACTTTCACATGACCAAAGTTAGATGGTGCCATTAAAAAGGCATGTCAAACCATGCCAGATCTACAGTGTTGTTGTTTTTCTGCAGGGGGCAAGTTTGCAACCCCGCCCCCAACTGTTGGCAAGGGACACACACTCCAAAAGCAGAAAGCCTTCTTCTCTTGGTGGTGGCAGCGGTGAGGGAATGATGAAAGGGAGAAAGTCTTTCTCCCCTTCATGTTCCATGCAGGCTTTCTTCTTTTGGCAATGACAGTGTGGAATGATGAAGGAAATACCGTATTTTTCGCTCTATAAGATGCACCCGACCATAAGACGCACCTAGTTTTAGGGGAGAACAAGGGGGGGGGAATTCTCTCCCTCTCTGCGCAGCGCCTCTCCAGCAAAGCGGGAGGAGAAATGGAAGGGGCTCTGTTTCTCCTCCCTCTCTGCGCTTTCTCAGCACTGAAGAGACGCTGTGCAGAGAGGGAAAGCTGTGCAGCGCCTTTCCAGCGAGGCGAAGTCAGAACAGCAAGAGGGATTGCTGCTTTTGCGATCCCTCTTGCTGTTCTGGCTTCTGGGATAGCTGTGCAGCCTGCATTCGCTCCATAAGACGCACACACATTTCCCTTTACTTTTTAGGAGGGAAAAAGTGCGTCTTATAGAGCGTGCATCTTACAGATTGTGAAGCTGAGGCTCCATTACTTTGGCCACCTCATGAGAAGAGATGACTCCCTGGAAAAGACCCTGGTGTTGGGAAAGATTGAGGGCACAAGGAGAAGGGGACGGCAGAGGACGAGATGGTTGGACAGTGTTCTTGAAGCTACCAGCATGAGTTTGACCAAACTGTGGGAGGCAGTGGAAGACAGGAGTGCCTGGCGTGCTCTGGTCCATGGGGTCATGAAGAGTTGGACATGACTAAATGACTAAACAACAACATAGAGTGAAAAATACGGTACTTTTCTTGACACTCCCTCTCCTTCCTTCTCCCTACCCTATAGGCTGCTGGGTGGAAGATAGATCACTGTTGTCAGAGGACTTCACCTCCTTTTTCTTTCACTCAGTCTGTTTCAGCACCCCATTTATTTGCCCTTCCATACTCCTCCTCTCCCTTCTCAAGGAAACCCCCTGGTTTATAATGTTTATATCACTGCCCTGACACTGTGAGTCTCAGGTCTTCACATTCTTTCCTTATACTGCTGGCCTCTGCGGATGAAGAAATGGAGTTGTGCAACGTGATGGTCAGGGGCCCCCATGTTAAACAGTCCTACATATTACGAGAATGGAATATGGCGGCACTTACATAGCAAATGTAACATGTTCTCTAGCCCTGAAACTCACAACTACTGTGAGTCCATCACTGCTACAGCTAGGAGGATTTTGTATTCCAACATTAATAATAATAATAATAATAATAATAATAATAATAATAATAATAATAATATTTTAAAGGGCATGGGAAAAGCAACATTTAAAAAAGAGGCAAAACACCCGAACACAGCACAATGATATGGTATGCTGTCACAAAACCTTATGGTATCTACGTAAACATGATGCACTGCAGCCATAAAGTCAAACAATTATTATGCAAAAACAACAGTTATAACAATTCAAAGTGGTCAATCATATACTCAACATGACAACTTTATTACAGCGCTCAACTGAGATTGTAAGAGGAACAAGCAGCACACATAATTTTGAAGGAAAAGAGTACTGGGAGACAAGACGAATATATCAAGATTTTTTTATTCGAAACAATAATTACATTCAAAGGCTATAAACATATATACACCAGCAAGACTACAATGGCACATCATAAGATAGAATGACAACTTATTGCTGAGGCTGAATTAAAGAAGCCTTGCGACAGTCAGGTGAAAAGATTTTGCTTCCTCCTAAAAAGCAAGCCTTGCCACTGTGCTTAGGAAAGGCTCTCTTCCTCAGTATATAGAACCCGTAAGAAACTGAGAACGCCTGCATTCATTGTCTTCTCACAGACAAAAGCACCTTAACACAGGCCAACTATAATCTTCATCACTCCCAACCTTGTTCTCTGCTACCTCAGAGGGTGGGGCTGCAACTCATAGGCTGAAATTACAGGAGAGTAGTTTGGGGTTGAACATTAGGAGAGAAACTTCTCCCAATGCAGTAGACAATGGACTCAGATACCAGAGGGCGGGAATACACTCTCACTTGCCAGAGGTCTTCAAATAGAGTCTAGGCAACCATCTGTTGAAGATGCTGTAGCTCCAAATGCTTCCAAAAGTTGAACTAGCCTACAAAGCCCCCTCTGTGATTCCATGACACTGCCTATAGGGAGTGGGCTCTTACTTGAAATTTATTTCTTGCACCGTGAGATGGTTCTTAATAATAAGTATAGGTGCTGGCTCAAAAAAATGGGAACGATCATCCACAGATGGCTAGTACCTTCCTCTACCTGCTTTTAGCTGCAGATCCGCAGCATGAGTCCCTAGCGTGCAGTGAATCATAGCCGTGTGATTCCAGGACAGATGGCGTGAGAGTTCTGAGTTTTGAAGTGTTAAGTAAGCCCTGCATTTGGGGTGAGAAATCTTTTCTTGGGAAATAAAAATCTCAGAAGCACGGACGTTCATAAAAAGATGAACCAAAGGTGTAAACTGAGACTTTGGTCTCTTTCGTGCTTCACAAAGTCTGTGCAATTTTGAAAACTTTGAGACAAAATGTTCTGACCTTATAAACGTTATGAAAGAAAGTACCTGATTGTGCAATCCTATGTATGTTTACGGGGGGGGGCAGGGGGAGTTCACTTTGCTCAGCTAGAAGATATACCACTGGGCCTTACAACCTAGCTGTAGATTTTTCTGACAGGACACCCCCAAAGCAGTGAGCTTTCCTTGCCCTTGTTACCCAAGATAATGTAACAAGAGGTGCTGGTGATTGAATCGGAGACCGTGAATATGCAGAGGTGTGTGTTGCACTTCTGAGCTATGATCGCTCCCAATAGTAGCCAACAGAGCCACTCCTTTCTTCCAAATGCCACATTTTGCTGCCACTTAGTGTGAGGAGGAGAGAAATCTTTGATGAAAATAGGGATGTCCTACTCAATAATCATCATCATCATTTTATTATTTATACCCTACCCATGTGTCTGGGTTGCCCCAGCCACTGTGGGAGGCTTCCAACATAGATAAAAACATAAATAAACATTAAAAAAAACCACCTTTCCCTATATAGGGCTGTCTTCAGATGTCTTCTGAAGGTTGCATAGTTGCTTATCTGCTTGGCTCAGGGGGTTGCATAACTCCATAGCCTCCAGCCAGAGGCAGAGGAAGGGGGATGTGGTGGGGCGGGTCGCCCCGAGTGTCACCACTGAAGGGGGTGACAAAATGGCAGGTGGCACTCACCGCGGGGCCTGCAGCATCCCAGAGCCACGCGTCTCTCCTGGGAGTGATGTGGTGGCTTGAGCGCCCACAGGCTGTGCACTACCTCCAACGGTCCGCCCGCAGCCTCCCCCTCAGCTGTAGGGCGACTGAGTGGGAGGAGGCAGGCAGGCTCCTCTGAGGCCTGTGGAGCGCCCTGCCCTGCCCCACCCCACCCCGCGGGTGGCTGGCCCCACCCCTGGGCACAGGGCATGCGCACCGCCCCAGGCGCACAATCGCCTTGCTCCGCCGCTGCCTCCAACATTTCTCTGATGAAAATAGGGACGTCCTAAGGAAAAACGGGGCATTCTGGGATCAATTCAGAAACTGGGGTGGGTTTTGTAAATCCGGGACTGTCCCTGGAAAATAGGGACACCTGGAGGGTCTGGGAGCAGTGGATTGGCTCCATGGCTGCACCCATGCTGCACTCCCATGGCCTTCCCTCCTCCTCTCAGCACACGGCAGCAACACACAGCATTGGGAAGACAGGAGAACAATGCAGCAGCAGCGGCCACTACCGACCACTTCCCTTTGTAACTGAGCTTGTTCAAATCCTGTTTCCATCTGAAGGGATTCCTACCAGTAAAATGGGAACATGGTGAAAGAAGCAGCCCTCTGTGCTGTTGCCAAGACAAACCACATAGGAATAGACACCACTGTGTGTGTACTGAAGTGCTATATAAATGAAATAAATATTGAAGAAGAACATAAATGAAGAGATACAGCAAAAAAATAAATCAAGGCACTGCATATTGGAAATACAAAGGTCACTGGCAGCAGGCTTTCTTCTTTTCAAGGTTCAGTCTCCAAATTGCCCCATAGGTCTCTACAACTAAATCGAGATTGGGCCCTTAAAAATATCTCCGAGTACATTCAAAGCTCTATTATCTATAAAAAGCAGTTAAAAGATTGTCTTCAAGTAAAACTCCAAGGTTGGATGGGTTCACTGGCCATTTTTTAAATTAAATATTGATTTACTTGTTGCAATCTTACTTGACATCCTTTGTCATGCTCCAATGAAAAGAAAAGTATTAAGCACAATGGACTGCTGTCCTATCCACTTTTGTGAGTACTGAAAGGTTGACTCTCCCTGCATTGGGGTCATTTATGCTGAGGCCGCTGTTTCCATCTTTTCCATATTTTTTCCTTGACGTGGCACCGTTGCCTTAATTAGATACATAGCAGGCAGCTATTCAACAACAGTGGCAAAAGCCGCACCTGTTGAATTTCTTCTTACCCACAGCTTTTAAAGGGCATGGGATTCCAGCTAAGAAAAGAAGGGCAGATAGCAACCCTAACTGAGAAGTGACAGGCCTTCGTCACTGGGTCCAAGAATGACTAATCTACTCGTGAGATTGATCATTTTGTATCCTTCACTAAAATAATATTCTTGGTCTGTGACTAGGCCCTGTGTCTTAGGATGAGCGATTACTCTGTCAGTTACTGGGACAAATTTTGCAGCATAGAATATGGCCTGTACTGAAATGAAACAGAAAGGAAATTATAGGCGACATCTGCAAACCCAGTGCATAAACTGCATCATGATGTGCCATGTTTTATTTGTTTATTCATATTTTCAGCCTTTAAACAAAAAATGATTGCAGGCTTGGAATGATTAATGTAACCAGCATTTGGCTTAATGTAAACAGTGTTAAGAACACAAATAGCCATCTCCATCAATTTTCTGTGGGTGAGTTCACCCATTTAATTGGCTAACATCAGTCATCGCGGAGGGTGTCATCACAGACCATTACTTCTGATCACCTCCCAGTTTGGAATCCATTTTGGGGGCTATTTGCCTTCAGTGGTTGAAAAGCTGATGATCCATAGTGATTCATCATACGATGACTGATCCTAAGCTGTTTCAGTAAGTGATATCAATATATTTGCAGGTGAATAACATAACAAAAGAACTCATCTGTCATTAGGATTGCCAAGTCATAACCTGAAGATGTTGCATATTTCTTTAAAACAGTGGAAGAAGTGATATGATGGAACAGTGACTTCTCCTGCCCAGAGACGTACCTAGGCTGCCTTGTGCCCTTGGCAATGAGCTATATCGGGGACCCCAAATCCCTTGCGCCCTTGGTAAGGAGATGTATCAGCACGCCAGCCCCACTGCTGCAGTGACCGGATTCCTCCGCCGATCTGCCCAGATGAGCCTGTGCACAGAGCAGCGGAGGAGAAGCCTGGAGAGAGGTGTGGTTTTTTTGTACCCCCTAGGCCTGCACCCTTGGCGGGCATCAACCTAGCCAACCCCTAGGTACACCCCTGTTTCTTCCCTGTTCCCCTGGTCCAGCTTCTTCCCTCACCTGCTTTATCAAGGAGGACTCTAGATTACCTTAGAGCAAGGGGGGAAAGGTAAATAAACAGATCAGGGTTGGAAACCAGATGTTCCCCACTTCTGCTCTGTTTATCCATCCCTGACCATTGCCCATGATGGCTGGGGCTAATGGGAATTGGAGTCCTACAACATCTGGAGGACCACAAGTGCCTCACAACTGAAACAGAGCATGAGAAACATCACTGACCAGCTGCATTGTTTCTCACTTCCTTGGCATTTCACATTCCAATCCTCAGTATGTTTACCCACTGCATTCAATGTGAGTGTGCATTAGATTGCAGCCTTAAATGTAGGCGGATAATTCAGCGTCTCTGGGTTCTAATCCAGCCATGCGTACCAAACATTCTGAATACATATTTTCTTGAATTCGTTTTTCTTTGCCGCTTTTCCATTTTGCCGTGTAATTGGCATCACCTTGTGAACATGGCAAGGCTATTAATTTCCCTAGAATGGAAACCATGGAGAATCTCTGCTACCACACTGACACTTGGCGGATGCAAGAAGGAGTGTTAACAGGCATTGAAGCCTATTTTAGCTTGAACCAGATGCTTCTGAGAGTGCCCCTAAAGCTGATAGATGATTATGACGATGGCCTTGTGAGACTTGGGCTCCTAAAAATGTTTCTTGCCTTGCTATGGCATTGGGATGGCCAGTTACAAAGGAGGATGCAGTTCCTCACCTTTCCTAGTTGCAAGACAGGAACACATGTTGAGAATCCCCTCGTCTACACAACTATGGAAGGTGCAGAAGCTCTGACCTCCTTTTCATATGGCCAAACTATATAAGCTCCCTAGGCTAGTAACTTAGTGCTTATTTATAGTGAAGCAGATGCTTACTTGCTGCTTATCTGTTTTCATCTATTTATTACATAGCACCTAGGCACCATCTTTCAATTAAAAAATGCAAATTCATGAAAATGAAGTTAATTTCCTCTGAACCGGGGATATGGTACTTTGGCCCAGTGCCAATGAAACCCTACCCAACTCGCATGCTTGTACCATGTTGTGACTCACTAACACCAGTCCCTGGTGACCACATATAGAGAAGGGCAGGGGTAGCCAAAATGGTGCCCTCCTGATGTTCCGGAATATAATATCCATCATGCCTAGCCACTGGTTATGCTGACTGGGGCTGATGGGACTTGCAGTCCAACAGCATGTGGAGGGAACCATGTTGGCTACTTGCAGTTTAGAGAATTGTCCAAACTAAGCCACTTGATGGTGGACACTAAGTCAAAATAAAAAGGAAGATATGCTTGAATCCCGTGACTCGATGGATCTTGCACACTCACCGTCTTCTCTACATTGTGTTCAGTATGTGAAAGTGCTTCTATGTTGGCTGTTAGTGGGACAGGCCTGGTTTAGATATGAATATTAGTCACTTGGTTTCTCAGTACATGGTGATCCACAGCTGAACGAGTCAGAGAATGGGCGCCTCCAGACTCTCAGCATTTCACAGGAGCCATTCAAGCGCATGAGGGAATTTATGTCTGTGAAATTAAAGTGGATTAAAGCACTCTGTCTGCTTAACAAAACAAACACCACCACCATCACCATATATATATGGATGGAACTGTATTTTGTGGTTAGAAAAGTGCCAGGGATATGCATTGAAAAATGTGGGAAGAACGAATGATTAACAAGAAGTCATATAACACCCTGTACACAAATTAGGATGAATGCAGAACGAATGCTCAATGTTGTATAACCTGCCCACAAACAAACCAGAACAAATGCTCATTAAAGGCCAGATATCATCTAGCCTCCACACAAACTTTGTGCAAGCACATCAAGATGAATGCTCACAAAGCAGGTTGCCAGGAGGAGCCTACTGTTAGTTATGTCTAAGGTCTGCTGAAATAAGTGGACCTCATCTTCCCATTCTGCTCCCTCTTCCTCCTCTGATCATTCATTGTCGCCCCACCACCTGTCCCCTGGCTCTGAGCCTTCTTTCCATGAGGGTTCCCTTGGATATTCCCCACATACTGCCTCCTGTTACTCTTCTGCATTCAGCTGTGACATAAAGGCAAAAAAAAAAGCACCCAGCTTTCAATCTCTGAGCTACGGCCCTTACTCATGGAAACCAAAAACTGATCCGTATCCAAAATCCAGACACAGTAGGTAAAGATTGATTCATGGCCATAGGCCTACTTTAGCCCATTTTTAGACTAACAGAATTGTAGAGTTGAAAGGGACCCTGCGGATCATTCTAGACCAACCAAATATGCCGCTGTCTCGTACAAGGATTGAACCTGCGATGTTGGTATTATCAGCACCACGCTCTAATCAACAGAGCTAGTTAGGGACTGAGACAGGGTGCAATTTTCTGCTCATGTTGAATTCAGTCTTTATCCATTAGCTTGATAATAATAATAATAATAATTTTTATTTATTTTTATTTGATATGAAAATCTCCAATGTGTACTAACAGTTCTAGATATTCCTTACAAAATATTCCATCCAAAGCATCTATCCCTCTTTATCATGCCAATTACCGGTAGCTAGCAAGATAAGTAAGGGGTGTAATGAGCATGTTATATGAGTAGACTGCAGGTCTGTTTATTTATCCTTTTTATACCTAAACAAATGTTGGTTAGGAATAGACACAACTACTTATTCTGATCCTGTTCTGAGTAATATTAGCATCACTGCTAAGAAGGCTCGATATAGTTTACTTTTCAGAATTATATAATTGCTATTATATAAACACAATTTCACTTTCATAGGATAATGAAGTGAACAAGATGAACATTGATCCGTTCACACAACTTTAAAAAAAGACTAACAATTTCCAGAACGCAGTTTATTGACTGGTTGTGTTACTGTGTCTCATTATTGGATAGTCTCTGAAATATAACTAGTGGTGTGATTTACGGTAATAATGTGGCTAATTTTCAGTTGTGGGTAACTAGCATGATAGGCTTTCATATAATAGACATTTTATTTCACTCTTAACTGAGATAAGAGACTAAAACGTCTCTAACCAAATTATATTCCAAAGAAGTCTTTAATAAAAAGTATTTCTGCAATCCTTTATTGAGTTACTGGAAATCTGAGAATGGTATTTTTAATAAAAGAGTACAATACAAAGGAATATTCAAATCACTATAGACTGGATTATAATACAATCATATAATTACGGGGAAACACACATATTTTATACACATTAATAAGGAGGTGTGACGCTCCTAATCCTATGTTTTCTTCAATGCTTTAATAATCAGTTGGAGGGTGTTTTATCATTTTCTTTTATCATTCTTATTGGCTGTTTTTTTCACACACCGATTCCTCGAAGTCATTGCTATTGTATAATTATTAGTCCCCACAGTTAGGCTTTGATGCAGATACAGAGGAAAATAACAGGAAAATTAATGACTGAATCAACACTTAATTTAGTGACCAAATTAAGTGTTAAGCACTCTTCTCCCCACCCCCACCCCTCTCTCTTCTCCCCGCTCAGCTCAATGGCCCTACTTTGCAAATCCTAACCCCCACACTCCCACATTTGTTTTAGCTGGCAAATGTGTTTTAGGCATTATGTGTTTACTGGTTTAACACATACTTTTGCCCTACTAGGTTTTGTTTAAACTAGCTGGGATCCAAAGCACTATGAGTTGATTTCTGTGCACACACTGGAGCATTTACAGCTTCCATCTTACCACAGCAGGCTCCACCTCTCCCCGTCCCCCCTCCCTCAGTGGCAATCTTTCTATAGCATCTGAGAGTTTGTTCACTGCCTCAGAATGCTGTCAAGTTGTTTCCACCCTCCACCCCATGTATTCCTTCTGCTCAAGCTGTTCACATCAGCACAGCTTCAGTGGTGTCAGATTTGTTTCTGCTTGTGTACCCACAGGTGAGTGTAGATGGGTGAGGGTGTCTTTACCCTATGAAAAAGCGCTCATGCCTTGGCTCGAGACAATCCATTTGAAGCCATTTGGGGAAACAAGCAACACATCAATCAAGAGTATTTTATAACAGATACAAGTACAGTACATACGCATTTTGGATCACAACGTGCGAACACGAATTAAAAACTCAGCACTGGAAACTGGAATGCACAGTAAACAGACGTGTGGACACAGCCTCCAGAAGTAAAACTTGACAGAGTTCAAGCTGGCTTCTTAAACCATACAAGGGCAAATTAGCCCATAAAATAAGCTCCACATAGGCGTTCGGTTTATATGTGCAATCGTCATTGCACGATGGCAAGCAGGGACATGCTTTCAAGCCCTGCCACATCTGGAACATGACGTTCTCCATATTTCCAGCCTTCCACATGTTGGAGGTCAAAAGTCTGCTGTGGGGAGCCTGATTAGACAAGGTTCTAAAATGCATGGGGAAGCTCCTTGAGGACAGGAGACTCTCCACTGCAAAAATTATCTCTCTTCCTGTGGGGGAAAGCAGAATCTGGCACATCTGGGGGAGGGGGGTGCTGCCAGCGCAGTGAAGACAAACTGAATGCCCAAAGGGAATACTGTTAAAAGCCAAATCAGAAGATTGGTAGCCAACACATTATCTGGATGGTATTGACATCCACCGAAATCAAAATCAACCAAGAAAAATCTGCTCCAAGCTGATTCCTCAGCAGCTGATCACAGTTCATCTTACACAACAGGGCAGATTTCTAGGGTTGGCTAGAAATTAAACAGGAGGGATGGATCTAAACATTATTGTTGTTGTTAAAATTATATCTCATCCTTCTTCCCAAAGGAGCCCGGGGTGGCGAACAACCTGCACTAAAACAATGAAAACATCTTTAAAACAGATTAATAGGAAAGACTATTATGGAAGGTAACACTTTATAGTTCTGCCACCCACTCTTGGCAGATGCTTGCATTTATTAGTAACACTGATTTTTTAAAAAGTTTTATTGGCTTAATCATCTGCTCCTCTGGAGATCTGAAAGTTTCTGAAAAGAGGAAATCCATCATTAAAGGGCTTGCCAGTCATAGCTAAATCTGCAATCCTAACCCCACTTACCTGGGAGTAAGCCCCACTGAATTCATTGAGACTTACTTCTGAATAGACATGGCTAGCATTGCAGCCTAAAGCATGACTAGCATAGGAGAGTCCACCATTTGAGTCCACCATAAGCCAAGTATGGTTTAGAGATTGTTGTTGTTGTTTAGTTGATTAGTTGTGTTTGGCTCTCCGTGACCCCATGGACCAGAGCACGCCAGGCATTCCTGTCTTCCACTGCCTCCCAGAATTTCGTTGAATTCATGTTGCTCGCTTCTATAACACTGTCCAACCATCTCGTCCTCTGTCGCCCCCTTCTTCTTGTGCCCTCAATCTTACCCAACATCAGAGGTTTTTTCCAGAGAGTCTTCTCTTCTCATGAGGTGGCCAAAGTATTGGAGCCTCAGCTTCAGGATCTGTCTTTCCAGTGAGCACTCAGGGCTAATTTCCTTAAGAATGGATGCGTTTGTTCTTCTTGCAGTCCATGGGACTCTCAAGAGTCGCCTCCAGCACCATAATTCAAAAGCATCAATTCTCCGGCGATCAGCCTTCTTTGTGGTCCAGCTCTCACTTCCATACATCACTACTGGGAAAACTATAGCTTTAACTATACGGATCTTTGTCAACATGGTGATGTCTCTGCTTTTTGAGATGCTATCTAGGTTTAACATCGCTTTTCTCCCAAGAAGCAGGCATCTTGATACAGAACCTCAAAAAAGGGCCCTTTATCAGTTTGCACCTGCACAGCAGATTTAGCAGGTACACTAGTCACCTATTCAGTCTCCCCTCATATCGAAACATAATGCAAATATGTGACCTCTTCTGTCCTGTCAGTGTTGATGTACAAGTGGTCACACTAGTCCCATGCATCTCCTGTGAAACCTGCTAAAAAGTCTTTTGAAATAACTCATGAGAAATGCAAAAAAAGTACTGAAAAATGTGAATATGCTGAAATACTAACACCCCCCCCCCCAAAAAAAATGAAAACTAACAGACACCGTAGTTAAATTTCTATGTTTTAGAGATACGAAAACAACAACAGAGAATTGTCAAAGCATTAAAGCATGATGGGCAACATATTCTGCTATTTCAGAATTTATCTGCTGACTTATTGAGGCACAGCAAATCAATGAAACCAGTTACTGAAACCTCAGTGAGTTTCCCTATAAGAATCTTTGTAACTGTTGAGACTATATCACCTAGGTCTAAGACACTGTGGGGAGGTGTTACTAGCTCTATTCTCGACACCACCCCTACTAACGTTTTGAAAGAACTCGCTTAAAAGTGGGTTTCATTTATGTTAGTCATTGCTCGTATTTTGACAACTCTACATTGGAAAGACAGTAAACCTCCAGCCGTAAAGTGATATGGAGTAGATGCCAATGATTTGGAAGACTTTGATGGTGAGTGAACTCTTTTAACAGTGAGTCAAATACAGGGTACAGACAATACAATCAATAGAGTCCTTGGATAATATACACTTTCTCTCTGAAATTTATAATGTTACATTTTTTAATGAAAATATATGGGCTACCGTGAACTTAAATGAGTCATGGCTTGGTTGCTTTGCGTTCTAAAATGTGAAAAACTTATCTCAAACAGAAGCCTTCCATAAAAGTTAACATTTAAAAGGGAGGGAGAGGTGGTGTTTTTATAACTGAACTAAGCCATAATTGCAAAGCACATTTTAAAGTTTTTGAATCAATACCAAGAATAACACTCTTAATGAAGGAGACACCAAACAAATCTAGGCATTAGGTTGTAATGATGAAAGTCTTTCACTGTCTCAAGCCCTGCATATTTTTAGGGACAGCCTTGATTCTTCATGGGTTAGTTTAATCGCATAAATTCACGTTTCACAAAATCAATCACAGATCAGTCCGACTCAGATGCATCTAAGATGGAGTTTGGTGTTGTGAGAAAAAGCAGTGGATATGAGCCAATATTAATCTGAATCTCATAAAGATCTTCTGGAAGATGTTGAGATTTCATTTTTCAATAATCTTTAGGTAAATACACGAACAATTTTGTCTCTTACTCTTATAGATAAATATCACTTCAGTACCACCATTTTTCCCCATACAGAAACCTCTTTGTACCATTTATCATTTCAGACACCCAATATTCTTTAATCTTTCAATTTATCTGAAACTCTTTCAGCTGGGCTAACCAAAACTTGACTTGCTTCTCAAAATACAATCCAGATAGTGCTTCAAAGAGGCCCAGTTCAGAAACTACATTTGTTGGTATTCTCACACTGAAAACACACTGAAGACTGAATCTTTCATGTGTGTACATATTCTGTACAATTTTTATGATTTATGCACCAGCTAATTCAAATGCTAATTTAAAACCAAAAACATAAGATGGCTGACCTAAAAATTTCAATAAGCAAAATTCAAAGCCATGAAACACTAAAATAATGCTGGAGAACTATATCCAGCAGGGTGGCAATCCCCCCCCCCCCGGGACACAAATTTGTAAGCCCAGGACAATCAGCTGACCCTCTGAGCTTGCAAAGCACAATCAGCTGATTGTTGGTGCCTATAAACCCTCTTTCAGCCCTGTATGACATCAGGTGTGAGGCAGGTAAAAATTGCATATTTACCTGTCTCACACCTGATGTCATACAGGAGGTTGGGTGTGTGATAGGCAGGCATGGCTTGGCCTAACAGCACTGCAGGCTGAACAGAAAGGCCAGGCAAGTCTGATTAAATCCATAAGCCAGATGTTCTCCACTATTATATTTGTGGGATGTGAAACACATAGCAGTCAAGTACAACATTCCTAGAATGGACATGCTAGGAGATGCTTTGTACCAGCCAGGAGAAAACTTTGTACCAGCCAGGAGCTGGGACAAAACTTCCTTTGCATGTGACTAGAGTGTGTGTGGCCTAATCTGGGGAAGAGGAGCACACCATCTTCTTTTGCTCCTCTCTTCTCCATTTTGTTTTACTCTATGTGTTAGCAGAAGTGACTACCTGTCTGCAGTCACTGGGACTAACTCCTTATGGGATAGTTCCACATCTATATATACTTTTGTAACCTAAGTCTGCCTTCAGGGATCTAATTGTGAACTGAATGAATGTGAGTAAACTACTTTTATATTCACTTTATTAAGATTGTCGTGTATACAGTGGCAAAGCTGCATGTTGCGCTACCGGAGGCGGAGAGCAGCCGGGGGCGTGGCATGCATCCCGGGGGCGTGGTACACTGCCCGCAAGGGCATGGCGTGCATCCTGGGGGCGTGCCGCACCACCTGTGGTGCCATGGCGGCTGGCGCGTGCAGGGGTGCGCAGCGTGTGTCAGGGGGTGCCACAATGGCACGCTACTGTAATAGTGGTGCCGGGGGCGGTCCACTCCCTCCGCACTCCCGTTCCTTCGCCAGTGTTTGTATATTCTTTTTAAGAGGGACAAGAAGGGAGCTTACCAGGGATCTTATATGGAGTAGTTCAGACGGACCTGCAACAAGCAAACCACTTTTAAAGGGGAATGTTTAAACTCTGCTAAGACATAGAACTTGCTAATGCAAGTTAGGAAGGATATTATTAAACAATATATTCTCTCCTGCCTCCCTAAACCATAGCTGTCAACTTTTCCCTTTTCTTGCGAGGAACCCTATTCAGAATAAGGGGATTTCCCTTAAAAAGGGGAAAACCTTGATAGCTATGCCCTAAACATCCCCACAAAATTAACAAAGTTTTAAAAAATCACCAACCATCTTTGTTACTAGTGGTCCAGTCAGTTGCCAGAAGTGCTTTCTACCAGCTTGAGATGGTAATACAACTACAACCAATTATGGACCAGG
Source organism: Podarcis tiliguerta (assembly GCF_965153285.1). Taxonomy (NCBI): domain Eukaryota; kingdom Metazoa; phylum Chordata; class Lepidosauria; order Squamata; family Lacertidae; genus Podarcis; species Podarcis tiliguerta. The sequence continues at coordinate 66,144,853 of NC_139538.1, forward strand.
GATAGCCTAACCTGTGGCATCCATGCCCTGGTAACCTCCAGAGTAGATTACTGCAATGTGTTCTATGTGGGCCAACGGCATGGCATTCTCAATATTAGCAGCATATTCAGGCCCAGTTTTACACAAATAGGAGCTGCTTCCTCGTGTTGTGTTTTTTCTCTTCAAAATGCATTTGAGCCAAGTGTTTAATCTTTTCCTAGTTGACGCTTGCATATATTTTGTCAGGAAAGCCTGAAATTTATATACACACAACACCCATGTGTTTGGAACAGATTCTTAAGTTAGACAGTATCATTTTAAGAAGTTCTGATTAACAACTGTAATGTCAATTTCAGATAAGGCATCGGCAAAGTTTTTAAAAGCTTCTAAGCCACAACCTAAATAGGATTGAATTGAAGACAGTGGGGGAGGAAGCATATGTCATAAGATCAGGCAAAACATACAAAGGGATTGAGGTCCGAATTGCAAACCCATGACTTTTCGTAGAACAAGGTTAAATACCACCATGGAAAATAATGACCAAGGAAGAGAAGTTATAATTCCTGTTTTTGTTTGCTCAATATTATGCACTGTATAATCTCCCTCATGAAACAAAGTGCTTGCTGAGGCATGTATTGAAGTATCACCATAATCAGTTATTTCATTTTTCTCATTTTACTACATTCCTCTGCCCCAAAGCACAGACCATCTTAAGTGAAGAAGTGCCAGAACAACCGACTGATGGGTTTCTGTTTATCACCGCCTGTGCCTTCCATGACAATTTCATTTTCTAAACATTCTCATACTTCATTACTTCGCCTCTCTCATAATTTTTCAGTGTTTCCCATTGAAATGGAGTATTCCATTATTTTTGATTTATTAGGCCTTTATCTACGTTTAACGATGACTGATTCCCCCAAAACTGGTTTTTAAAATTTTGCAAAATATTGATTAGCACGTTCATTTTTCATCACCCTTCTCTGGGATTCACACACCACATTAACTCATTAATGACATGAACTGAAGTTAATAATAGGATAAATCATTCAGTGCTGTCAGGGAATTATACTTGCATTAGGAATATTTCTCTCTGTCTCAACCTTGTGCTGTCTAATATGCTACATGAAACAATACAATTCTAACACATTTGATAACATGGAATATAAAGACAAAGGTTGGACAATGCAAAATGATTCACACAGAGAGAGGTTATCTTCATGGGCCGCAAGGCCAGATTTAGGCCTCAGACGGGAATTATAAGTCAATTTCCATTTTCTAAGCCAAAAACCCCACACATCCTCTGTTGTGAGTATATTTCCCAAAGTGGAGGCAATTTTAAGATTATCATAATTGGATTTGCAAAATAAAAGCAACTTAATTGAGCATTCTATTGCACAATTAAGCCAACGTGCAACAATTGTTCAGTTCTACAATTTATCGTGGTGCTCGTCCTCCTGTGCTGGTAACACGATGAGCAATTAAGGCAGCTGAGCATGAAATACACAATAGTGATTCAAATTTACTTTGTAAAAATCACAGATACAGATAGCTGTCCCAAATATGTCATGCCAGCTAAAGGGAAGTTGGAAATAGCTGAACACACAAAGACACACAGCTGACTAGGAAAGGATCTGTGTACCATCTTAACCATAATTGCATTTGGAAGCAGGAGAATAAATTTGTTTAATATTTAGTTAATGTGCTTAGTATGAAGTCTATATATGTGAAATGGGGTGATGATCATTTCTTTCAAGCATTCCATCTAGATTTATGACCAAGGTGGCTGGACCTATGTCAGAGTCCATACTTTCAATGGGCTGGCTCAGGGGTTGTCAACCTGGTCCCTACTGCCTACTAGTGGGCGTTTCAGGATTCTAGGTGGGCGGTAGGCGGTTCTACGGCACAAGCTGAATCCTCCGTCCATCGAGCGCTTGTGGACTGTAAGGAATTTTTACCATCAAGAAAGATGCATTAGTCGGCGGTAGGTATAAAAAGGTTGACGACCCCTGGGTACCCCTGTTTTAAAACCCCATTGATGAGTATGTGTATCATCTTAAGGATGATACACCTCTGTTCTGAAAACAGAACAGAAGTTCTATTGAACTCCCTGGTGTTTTTATTTTATTTTCAACTTATCCCTTTTTTATATAAAAGTAATACACTGATGTGTCTCCTAATTAGCTGAAATGTCATGCTCATTTTTAATGTCTCACGGGGTGGGACTGTATAACAGAAAGATATTCACAAAAATGGATAAACTCTTGATAAACGAGCCCTATTTCATCAGGGAGAGAGTACCACTCTATTTCATACTATGTTTAACTTGCACTTTTAATAAAAATCAAGCCACAGCTAAAGGGTTTTTCATCTTCTGCCTCAGAGGGGAATCATTTTATTAGAATTTAAAACATATAGATTAAATAAGGACTTTCTAAAAATTCTTAAACTTACCTGCTCAGCTAAATAAATTTTCTGACTCTGCAGTTGGGATAATTTTAATAGAGTTTTTGATCCCTGGGTAGACAGATATAACAGTCATATAAATCCAAGATTTTCAGCATCTTCAAAAGCATAAAATGTTTATGAGAGAATATGGCTTTAGAGACATCTGGTGGTTATACAATCCTAAAGAGAGAAATCAACAGTGTCGGTATTAAGCATAAATTCTGGATTTCCACAAAAACGTCTTGTAAAGAGAAAGGGAGATTAGCTTGTGTGTGTTATCTACAAATACTTGAGTCAATTTGCCACAAGGGCTGACCTTGTTTCATGAGTAAAAAAAAAGTTGTGTTCTTATTTTAAAAGGGAGAAGAAGAAGAATAAAAACAATAATAAAGAAAGAAAGATTTATTATTGTAAGCAAGAATGCAATTGTCAGGCAACCCGCCCCCCATGCAAAAAAAAACCTTTGACATTTCTGTGAAAAACAAAAAACAACAACAAGCTTTTCATCATCATGGTTGTGGGGGGAAATCCTGAAACCATAAATGCCATACAGCATGGGGGTTATCAGAAAGGGTCAAGAGGCCTAAACCCCAAATCACTTGTTGCCCCAGATCTTTGTCTCTTCACCACATTTTTTTATACAGTCGTACCTTGGATCCCAAACGCCTCGTGAGTCGAACGTTTTGGCTCCCGAATGCTGCAAACCCATAAGTGAGTGTCCCAGTTTGAGAATGTTCTTTGGAACCCGAACATCTGACAGGGCTTCCGATTGGCTGCAGGAGCTTCCTGCAGCCAATCGGAAGCCACGCCTTGGTTTCTGAATGGTTTGGAAGTTGAACAGACTTCCGGAACGGATTCCGTTCGACTTCCAAGGTCTTTCCATTTCTACTAACTTCTGCTTTGTGGGGCCAACTGCAAAGTGCAAGTTTATGACTGAGTTAACATCAGGGCAAGCCGAAGATATATTACTGCCTGAAGTGAAGGAGAAGCTGACTGACCTGGCAGTTGAATCTTAGTTCAATCCTGGTGATGGAACACCCTTGGGAGCAGCTGAATATTCTCAGGGCAGCCACAGGGATGTTGCTAAACATGTAAAGGGCACAGAGCGGCTGGCATAAATTTGCATAAAATTAACATATTCCAATATATATGTAGAGATGTCTCTGGGCAAATTAAGATGGTGGATAAACAGTATTTCGCCAGCAATGGGCTTTGCATTGTGCCCAGTCATCCTGCGAGTGAAGGTGTCTTTATTTTTAAATATTTTTAGAAAGTGGGAGGAAAGAGCAGCCGACTGAGGGTTTGGCACAAACACAGGTTCTGGGACCCTGTAATACCCCCTTAACAATGCTCATGACAGTCTATATGGCACACATAGTTTCACCCTCCAACAGAAAGGGGGTTAGTGGACTCAGGAGAAATGGCTGGAAACCAATAATATTTGTAGTTATGCAGTGGGTCACATGTTGGAGGCAGGTGTGTGTGTGTGTGTGTGTGTGTGTGTGTGTATTCCACTTGCTGCTTGGCACTACTAGTGCCATCAAAGCAGCAACATGGTCACAAGATATACAAGTTTGGCTGGTAGGTGAGTGCTGGGGTTGTAGGCAGGTAGGTCGTCTGAAATGTGGTTGATCTCATACAAAAGCTGAGCAATTGAAGAAAATAAGAAGAGGTCTGCTGGATAAGCCAAAGGCCCATTTAGTCCATTTACTCTCACAGTGACCAACTAGACACTTGATGGAAAACCACATTTCTGGGTTGGTTTCAGGGTACAATGAGACAAATGCAAGCAGTTAACCTGGCAGGCTGGGCATGTGAAGACTAGGAACTGGAATAAAGAATACATCCTTTGTATAAGGATCCAAGATGGAGGCATGTGAATGGCTCTGTATATTACAGACAAAAAGTAAGGTCTTTTAAGCATATGGGATGGCAACTTTTTCACATTTTGTTTAGGTTGGGTTTGTTTTGTTTTTTGTTTGTTTGTTTTGCTAATAAACATTCCCACCAGCTACTTTAAATTGCTCATGATTTTCATCATGTAAAATGTCCAGTTTTAATTACATGCTTTTAAGTTATTTGTCACAACAAAGGAATTGTTTCTTTCCTCCAGCCTAGTGCAAAGATTACCAAATAGGTTTTTTTTAATATTTCCATCGGCACCAAACCTGGATCCATATTGTTACTGGCTTTTTAAAAATGTGCTCTATTCGTGTTTCTGGTTTTATTGGCTGTTCTTGACATACTGTGCATGTTTTCCTTCTGCCAGTAGCAACTTGCCAGGTGAGGTGGAGCTAGCTTCCCAATCGGAGGGGCAGCTTTGCTTACAAGAAGGAGACCAGGATAGTCAGGGCGAGGGGAAGTCATTTGGGGGCAAACACACTGGCAGGAGCCACATCACTGCTCCCATTCCCAGTGAACAACAGCCACCCACCTGCCCAGATATAAGAGTAATGACTCTACACCACCCAATGAGCTGCTTCTGTTTATACCAGAGCAACTCTCCAGATATTTTGAACTACAACTCCCATCATCCCTAGGCATTCTAGCTGCTGGGAATTGTAGTCCACAATATCTGGAGTACACAATGGCTAGATCTAGACACATCAAAGTGATTCAGCTGAATGTGTTGTAAACTCATACAAGGAAAGTGGTGTCCAAACTTGGCCCTTCAGCTGTTTTTGGACTACAGCTCCCATCATCCCTAGCTAACAGGACCAGCGGTCAGGGATGATGGAAGTTGTAGTCCCAAAACAGCTGGTGGGCCAAGTTTGGCCACCACTGTGGTAGGGAAAGACAGAACTCAAGACTCCACAGCGACATCTGGTGTCACAGTGTCATATTGCATATACAACGCATATAAAATGCTTTTTCTTTACCAATGTAGCTGAATCCAATGTTGCCTACTCTCTGGTTTATACTTTAAATACGCAGTTATCTTGCAGTACTCAATGGGTGTCATACAATGCTCATTTTTCTCAGATTAGACACTTAAAGGTAATGACTAACTTAAGTTCATTAATTTCAGTGGGCCTGCTCTGACTACAATTTAGTTGAATACAACGCAGTGATACTTCTGAGCAGATATGCATCGTGTTGCACTGTAAGTTGACTTTCCTCCCAGTTTTAAAAATGAGGAATACAGGCCTGGAGTAAAGGTCATAGCTGCTCAGCAAGCATTAATGAGCGCTATATATCTTCTTCTAGCCTGGAAGTACCAAAGAGGAGTGCAACTACGGTGTACCAGCCTCCATAACCACAGGCTCTCTTGATCACAAAGCCCTGACTCAACAATAGATGAAGGGAAATTTCTCAACCTTTCTATATCCATCCAAAGCAGCCTGAGGAGGTTGCTTCATGCCTCTCCTGACCCCTTTTACATTAGGGGAGGAGGGGGGAAAGCATTTGACTTGATACTCATGGAGTTTTGCTGTGAACTAAGTTCCTCCCCCATTGGTTTAAGCACACAAAAGAGAGAAGATGCTTAAATAAGAAAATAGTCATTTGTCCACAGATGGAAAGGGGCAGAGCAGCCCTGTTGGTTCACTTGGATTTCTCAGCCATGTTCAATACTTTCAGGTCAACACCATGCCCCCAGTGCCCAACAGCAGCGTTCATTTTCTGCAGTTTTATTACGATGGCGATTTAATGTATTTTACGGTTTTGTCATTATGCCGTTTGATATTTTATACCAAAAATATTGTCTTGCTATTTTGATAAACAGGTTGGATTCTCTCTCCTCTCTCTCTCTTTTTTCCCCAGTGGCAGGATGTAATTTTTAAAAAAGAAATCAATTGAAATAATAAATCTGACAATTATGTCATAAGGATGTGTAGTGAAAAGGGAATGAAGAATTTAAAAGATGGCAGAAAAGGGAAAGAAACCTTGAGAGGAAGCAACCAGAGTTAACAGATACCTATTTGCCTTCAACCCTACAGCTTGTTTCCTCTTGAAGCTGTATCACAGAGATAGACTCTGCAACAAATTTACATTGAGGTCATTGTGCAACACAATCCTCTGAATGCTTATTCAGAAGTGAGTCCCACTGTATTTAGTGGCTTTCAGTCCCGAGCAAAAGAGAATAGGATTATATCTTCCACACAAATTGGGCATAAATTAATCATATCTTCTTCTGTTTTTCAGCTAGAATGCAATTAGCCTTTATATTTAGCTATCAAGTACCTGCACCTCACATGATTCGTTAGTAAAAATATTGTCATTTGTCAACTCGCAGCTTCCCTTCTAGAGCTAATCCGTGGCTAATCATAATGTTCAGTAATAAGCAACCTGCTGGGTGATATTTTTTAAATGTTAGGTGCTGTATATTAAAAATGCATCCCCACATCATTTGCATCAAGGCAGCTGAAAGTCATTTACAAAGGCCTGGAAGTTACCCGGTGCAAATTTTATGAGCTCCATTATGATTTAGTTCTCCTTCTTTGTAAACACTGACCAAAGTTATAGTCAAACATGCATTTATTTAGGGAGCAGCTATTATTAGCATTGCCAGAGGAAGAAGAGGAGAAGCTTGCAAATGGAAAGGTCCAGCTCCAGACATAGAATGAAAGCTGGGAAGCTGACCCCAGTAGGTGCCCACAATGCTTCCATGCCCCACTTCCAGTGCCCACCATCACTTTGACCCCCTAGGGAGTACTAAACCACCAAACGCATAAACCAAGATGCCCTATAACAGGCAACTACAATGACTGCCCCCTGGTTTTCTGCAAAATAGTTTAATAACAAAGATACAGGGTCCCCAGTCCAGCAGAAGTTCATTATGCTCCTTGCTGCAATCCCATACCCAGTTACCTAGCAGTAAGCCCCACTGAATCTTAATGAGACTTATTTCTGAATAGGGATGGGTTAATCTGTGCCTCTCATTTTTCCCACTCTTAAGTTGAGCTTGCCCCATTTTTGCATCAGTTTGTAAACTTTTAAAAAGTGTATAAAATGAGTGTGCATTTTCCTAATATATGAATTTTTGCAATCGATTTTCCACGATAAAATGCATTTTGTATGTTATTTAAAATGATAAATGCATTTCTGTGCACACTTTTTCATAATATATACTGATTTTAGACATGTGTTTTGGTTTGAGAGCTGCATTGCAAAATTCAGAAGGGCAAGTTCTGAATTTTGCCCCTTGGTTCAGAAAATGTGATTTAGAAAGGTTTGCATTAAAATATGAAGTGAACAGATTGGTCCCTCATCCTTACTTCTGGCTACACGTGTGCAGGATTGCTCCATAAATTCCATTAACTGAAACCACTGGAAGAAGTTAGTCTTTTTCATTGTGTTTTCATATTTAGTCACACCTAGCATTAGTGAGATCAGGGCCTGTGATGAATTCTGAATGCCCAGTGCCATGCTGCTAAACAAATTGAGAGTATTTCTTGGATTAAACTTTTAAGCCAACTTTTAATACATTTTGGTGGCAAACCTCAAGAGTGTGTGTGTGTGTGTGCACATTATACTAAGAAAATCCCAAATGACAATGCTGAGAAGTCATTATAAAGAACTGACTGCACACTTTTCGTTCAGAAATATGGAGGCGCATAAAAGAGTAGTAATTATGAGAACAAAAACCGCATGGGTCTTTTGAGCTTCTTAAAGTGTTGACTCTCTTTCAGTCAGGCTTGGGAAACAGATCCAGCAGGAAGGGCTTCTAGGGCTTTCGTCCCCCACTGGTTCATTGCTTCTTATCTGTTTTCTTTACATTTAAAATTAGTTCACTAAATATTATCTATTTAGACTCGCTGTTCAGCTTGAGCCTATATTACACTTTAAGATTGTATCACTGCTTGGGGGACAGCACACCAGCCACGGAATTTAATTGAATGATAAAAATTAATCACATTAATGCTTGCTTTTCACTAGCATTTATCTAGTTCTTCCTTTCATATCTACTTTAGTTTTAGATACAGTGACTTCACTTCACTCCATTAGCATATTGGTAACTTCTTTATATGTTGGAGTTTCTGAGAAAAATATAAAGAATGGCGAACCTCAACACAGAACTCAGTTAATTAGAAAATGCAGAAGACAGCTTGATATTGATTGATTGATTGATTGATTGATTGATAAATTAAGTACAGTGGTACCTCAGGTTACATACGCTTCGGGTTACATATGCTTCAGGTTAACTCCGCTTAACTTCAGGTTAAGAACTTTGCTTCAGGATGAGAACAGAAATCGTGCGGCGGCGGCGTAGTAGCAGCAGCGGGAGGCCCTATTAGCTAAAGTGGTACCTCAGGTTAAGAACAGTTTCAGGTTAAGAACAGACCTCCGGAACAAATTAAGTACTTAACCCGAGGTACCACTGTAGAATTCTACTGCCATGTTGCTACAGAGAACAAGAGCACTAGGGGTTTAAGAGTGGTGGTGTTTTTTCCAGAGCTAGCAATATTCTGTTTAAGTGCTTCGCAACTCTCAGTTGCCCTTACAAGCACTTTGTATGGCACATCAGTATTCCTATCCTCATACCAGAGGATGGCTGAGAGACTAGTTAGACAGAAATAAGTGGATAACACATGAAAAGCCCTCCAACTCTGTTCCATTATTGTGCCTTGGGTTAGCTCTCCCTTGTGTTTAGCTTCTACTCTCTTCTATTTTAACTTGGATAATTTCTAATGTTCATTTTGGAGTCCGCTCATGAGCTTTGTAGAGCAATGTCACCTGTTGATTGAAAGATCCTATGGTTCCTGCACAATCCTAGGCATATTTTCTCAGAAGTAAGTCTCGCCAAGTTCAATGGAGCTTACTCCCAAACTAAGTGTGCATATGATTACAGGATGATATTTAGATCAAAATCTACATATGAAAGCCACCAGTGAGGGAATGTGGACACAGACTTGGGCTCCACCCTGCACCACGGAGAACTAGTAGGCTTCTTACTGATCACAAAATGCTTAGCAATAGTTCAACAATGGAAGAAGCAGACTGTATCTGGGAAGAAATGTGGGCCCCTTTCTTTAAATATGTTAATGTCCAAAATCAAGACCTTGTAAAATCAACTGCTCAGTCTTGTTAGTGGAGATGTTATGTTAAGTAATATATTTGAACACTGAATGTGTAAGCTTCCATCTAAATTCAATGGATAGAACAAGCAACATTAGCTATACTGCTGGATAAGTGGTTATTGGTTCTTGAATTTGGAAAGAAAGAAAGAAAGAAAGAAAGAAAGAAAGAAAGAAAGAAAGAAAGAAGCTATAAAAGGGAATGCCTATTTTCATACACAAATTTCAAATTATGCTTAAATGTTGGCAATGCAACTGGGAAAACAATGTGAATGTCAGACTGCACAGCGTTCAAATGATAGGTTTTAATTTCCAGCAAAATGCTTGCAGCTAAATCCAGTATCCTACTGGGAAAATGATACAATATACGCTACAGTTCTGTGTGCTACAGCAATTACAAATGCATGTGAATTTAATTCTGTGTGGGAAGGAAACTGCTCTCGATGCTGAAAGTCATTCTACGACCTGTGCCCCTTTATTTCTTACCTAGGCACAAAATCAGCTCCAGTTTGCAAAGATGTTAAGGTATCTTTGATGCAATTGCTATTTTTGTGCCCAGTAAATCATCATCATCATCATCACCACTGTCACCATCAGTGAGGCAGCTCACTCATGTAGGATCAGAGCCATATTTCTCAGTTTCTGGGAATACATAGATTTAGGGCAGCCTTCCCCAAACCTATTTCCTGCAGGTGTTTTGGGTTACAGATCTCATCATTCCTGACCACGATGGTTGGGGCTGCTAAGACTTATAGAACAACATTTGAGGGGCACCAGGATGGGGAGAGCTGGTTTAAGGTCTAGTGTGCCTAAGGTCTAAAGGAGGGCTGAGGAACAAGTTCCAGCCTACAGACCAGCTCCTGTGTTCTTCCAACCCAGCCAACCCCTTTAACAGGCAGGTGAGCCTACCTGCCTGCCAGTCACCTGATATCAACATGATAGACATACAGTGAGACAAAATATTATCTCTATAACAACAACAATAATAATAATTTTATCATTTATATCCCGCCCATATGGCTGGGTTTCCCCAGCCTCTCTGAGCAGCTTCCACTACATATAAAACAAAATAAAATGTCTCTAGAGGATGAATGCAAAAAGTCACTCCATGTCAGACCTGGAACCTTGTGTCTTTTTTGTAGCTTTTTCCTGTGCATGTTGACAACATTGTATTCAGTCCATTACTTTCAGGAGAGTGCTTTAACTTAAAGCAATCGATTTGAGAATCAAGAGGATGAATATAACATTTGGCTTTCAAAAAAACCCCACCTAGGTAAATCCCCCAAAATGTCAGCAACTTTGTTTTATGCAGTCTTGTACTTTACCCAGCTGTTGTCACAATTTCTGTTCCTCAACCCTTTTTCCTGTGGGCTTTGAGAAATACCTGCTGTTCCAACGAGCTGTTAGAGCTTGTTTGATATCCACCAAATGTTAGCACACACTATAAGTTAATTATTAACACTTTGCTGTGAACGAGTGCCACTAACTTTTCTCCCCCCTGAGTAGTGTTTTGATTAGAAAGTTTCACAACAGTTTTTATTTTTATTTTTTTTTTATTTTTGCTTTCCAGAGGCTCGCTTTTTCCTCTGAACTAGCACAACTGCTCTCATCAGTAAAAACTACAACTAATTTAATAAGGCATCAGAAGGCATAGTACTGGTGGTGGTGGTGGTGGTGATACATTAGCTCAGAATTCACTTTTGGAGACTTTGGCCTGGGTGCTTTATTTCCCTCCAAAGTAATTTGCTTTAATTGAAAAGGAAACCTGAACTAGGAATTGAGATAGGTCAGAATGTTTTGATTTAGGTGTTAAAACTAGATTGGTTAAACACTTATCTGAGCAGTCGCTCTACTCTGAAAAAACAAGGCATCAGTCCCTAGGAAAGACGGCAAGACAGACGTCCCCACATCTCCAAGAAGCCACCAATGAAAACTAAAGAGCTGTCTTGTGTGTTCAATATTTACTTATTTAAGGATTAATATATTCTACCCTTCAACAGGCTTCTTGGGTGGCTCAATGGCTCAGCTTCTTTAAAGAAGACCCCAAAATTGTAGAGCTTTTTTTTGGCAGCCCTACTCAATATAAGTTGTTGAGAACCAAGCCAGCATCTATACTGTTACCTCTTACACAGCCCTCACCTAGGTAACCTACCAATTCTTCTGTCTCTGTCCACTTCTCAGAGCTGGGGAGTAGGATGGTTCTTTTGCCAATGGCTCTTAATGGCTCGTTATTGTTTCTTAATAACAGCTCTGCATTTAACTAGCCTGGTCAGGCTGGTTTTCACAAGCCGCCCCAGGGATTCCTTGTCTGGCACAGTTCTGCAGCTTTCATTTCCCCTTCATATCCCACATATCAGCTGGATTCTGACATTCATTAATTTCTTGGGTTTAGGTGTGGGTCTCTTCCCCTCTCGGGACGTGGGCGGCGCTGTGGGTTAAACCACAGAGCCTAGGACTTGCCGATCATAAGGTCGGCGGCTCGAACCCCCATGACGGGGTGAGCTCCCGTTGCTCGGTCCCTGCTCCTGCCAACCTAGCAGTTCGAAAGCACATCAAAGTGCAAGTAGATAAATAGGTACCGCTGTGGTGGGAAGGTAAATGGCATTTCCGTGCACTGCTCTGGTTCACCAGAAGCGGCTTAGTCATGCTGGCCACATGACCCGGAAGCTGTACGCCGGCTCCCTCGGCCAATAAAGCGAGATGAGCGCGCAACCCCAGAGTCGGTCACTACTGGACCTAATGCTCAGGGGTCTCTTTACCTTTACCTTTCTTCTATCCTGAAACCCAATGGAACTCTCAGCTGGTCTCCCATCCAGTTACTGACCAGACCTGGACCTGCTTAGCTTCAGCAAAGCAGTGGTTTCATGCACCTTCAGACTACATTTTTGCTCTCCATCCAACCTTTTCCAGCGTTAGGTAAACGGCGTTTCCGTGCGCTGCTGAGGTTCACCAGAAGCGGCTTAGTCATGCTGGCCACATGGCCCGGAAGCTGTACTCCGGCTCCCTCGGCCAATAAAGCGAGATGAGCGCCGCAACCCCAGAGTTGGCCATGACTGGACCTAATGGTCAGGGGTCCCTTTACCTTTACCATACTCTTCCCCTCAGATTTATAACAATACAAACAGATGGGAATCCTTGAGGTTGTTTTTTTCAGCCAATGTGATGCTCCTCTGGATGTCAATATATTGTTGCTGGTGTTATTATTTCTTACCCACTCTTCACCACAAGGTCCCAATAATGAAAAAATAAGTGCCTACTCAACACATGCGCCTCCACATGAAATTCGGGGGGGGGGGTCCCTAAACTGTCCAGAGAAGATTTGGGGGGAATGAAGGATGTGATGGGAGGAGAGAGAGAATATTACCATTTCACAAGCCCACTTGAGGAGTTCCTTAGAATTCAGTCTGACTGGAGGTTTTAAGCTCACCTTACTGCTTTGAGGCAGCCAAAGGATGGTGCATGTGTTTCTTGCCCGTGAACATTTCTCCAGCATTCTGCAGCCGGTACTTCCTGATCAGAAAAAGCCCCATGGGAAAGTGTTATTTCATGGTGTCAATCCCTTGGCTTTAATGGAATGGTGGAAAGCCAGAAGCTGCAGAGTGCAGGCTACCAGTGCAATGATTTGTAGAATGAAAGAGAGCACTCGCCTCCTCCCTCCAGTAACCTCAAAATCAAGGTATTCATGGTATATGTAATGTTCATGTTGATGGAGGGATGTATGCGCACACTCACACATCTCTAGCTCACCAATGAGATTTTCAACAGGCTTCTCTCTCCCTTTTGGTAATTTCCAAAGGCAATTTCTTTTTCTCATTAATTGGGGATGGTGTAGAATAAAAATAGGATAAGTTTTCAGTGCAGCACTTCTATATGTTAACCATAAAACTGTGTTCCCCACAGAGGCCATGCTGCCCACCTGGGGGCTTCATAAACCATTTATTTCTGCTGCCTACCTGGGACTGCAAAGATAAAGGGTATGTCAGGCCCCTGGCAGAGCACAGACCACGGCTGAAGGCCTATTCTCAGCTTCCTGGGTCAAATGTTCCAAGGCCCTGACTCCAACTCCTTACCCTGATAATTTTAGTCTAGGCTTCTAAGAAAGATCCCTTCTTTTACTGCACTGTGATAAAAACTAATTGGCAACTCACTTATAGCACTGATCTTTCTCTTCAACTGCAATTGCCCTTTTCTCTTCGCAAAAAAAGAACTGACTTTTGCCTCAGTTGTATAGTTAACCAATAATTTTCCCCATTATCTTGACATTTCCTGTGCTATTTGACATTTAGTTTGCCGTGTGTGTGTGTTTGTGTGTGTGTGTGTGTGTGTGGTGTTGTTTTCCCCTTCAATTGTTTTCTTTCTGTCTCATTAGCTGCCTTTTTGTATCTACAGTTAGAAGCTCGGGAAAGGATCTGCCTAGAAATTCAGCATCTGCTTCACAAGCTGAGTGTCAGTATGCATGTTTGTACAGCAATCTTGTAATTAAACAATTTACTATGGTAGGAGAAACCACTTCTCTAGAGTGGCTGTTCCTAGTCCTAGCTTGATTTCAGGCAGCTAAGGGATGAATTTCACCATCCTTGGTTAGCTGGCTGTCCTTTAGTTTTTGTCTATCCAGGATGAACCTATTTTATGTTTGTGTATACTAGTGGCAAAGTGGTTGTCTGAATGCTGTTGTTATTATTTCAGTTTATTAGTTGCATGACTCATTAAAAGTCTCCAAGCAACTTACAGAATTTTCAAAACATAAAGCATGACATAAAATCAGAAAAGGAACAATGTGGTTATTTTTCTATAATCTATAAAGCAAACCCAACAATACAGCAGCAAAAAAACCCACCATCAATAGTTTACAATTTCATCCTATTTCATTAAATGGCTGGCAGAAGAGGTACATTTTTACCTGGTACTGAAAGGATGTCAATGATGGTGCCAAGCAGAGCTCACTGAGGATATTCCAGAAAAAGGAAGCCACAACTGAAAAGACCTTCTCCCTTGTTGTGAGTTGCTGAACTTCCCTCAGAGGGGTCACCTGGATTAGGTCTCAGATGAAGACCAGGTAGGTTCACATCTGGAGAGGTACTCCAAAAGATAGTTGAGTCCTGAGCCATAGGGGTCATGCTTTATAGGTCAAAACCAGCATTTTGACTTGGGCTCAGAAACCTTCAGACACCCAGTGCAGCTGTCCCAGGATCCATGTTATATGACTTGCTCACCTGCAGTCAGGCAGCCACATTCTGCACTAGTTTTCAAAGGCAGCCCCACACAAAGCACATTGTTCTAATGATATAACTGGTGCTCATATTTCCTGACTTTGAAAACACATGTCTTGGCAGTTCATAATATTCTCGTCATATATGAGGTGAAAATTATGGCCTCATAAATTCTTCTCCAACAAGGATTTTCTGGTTTTATAAAACCATTATCTATCTATCTACAGAGATATAGATATATCTGTAGAAGTGTGATACAAGCAAGCTCCCAATTTATGCACGTGTTCTGAGGCATCATGCACATCAGTGGGATGTACATAAGCCTGGCCCATCTTGTATTGCTCTAGCCCCTTCTAATGATTTGAATGCGTCCAAGGGGAGTTGCCTGTATTTTCCAAATACAGTGGTACCTCAGTTTTTGAGTATCTCGGGATTCAAACGTTTTGGTTTTTGAATGCCGAAAACCCAGAAGTAAATGCTTCCATTTTTGAGCGTGCTTCGGAAGTCAAACGGCTTCAACTGCATTTTTCCCTCTTCAGTTTTCTCCATTGAAACTGCAAACCACCCTCTGTGCCTCGATTCTCAAACATTTCAGAAGCCGAACGGTCTTCCAGAATGGATTACATTTGAAAACCAAGGTACCACTGTAATTCCACATCACGGGTGAAGGATCTGTGGCCCTCAAGATGTTGTGGAACCACAGCTCCCATCATCACTGACCATTGGTTGTGCTGGCAGGAGCTGATGAGAGTTGGAGGCCACAATCACACGGTCACAGCTCCCCCCCCCCCAAGAAACCTGGGAACTGTTGTTTGTTAAGGATGTTGAGAGTTGTTAGGACAGCCCTACTCCCCTCACACAGCTAATAATTCCCAGAGTGGTTTAACAATCAACCTCTTCATAAGGTAGGGCTGCCATATGGCCAGGTTTCCCCAGGCACATTCAGGAGTTTGGCCAGAAAATGGCGTCGGGGCAGATTTTCGGCATTTCAGTAAAATGTTTGGTAAAACCTGGACGTACGGTAATGGGGGTTAGATTTTGTGGGGAGATGTTCCCAAGAAAAGCTGGACAACTTTGACAAAAAAAATAAAAATCTGAACAACTTTTTCTGGATTTTCACTTTTGGGAATGTGACAACCCTATCACAAGGAACCCTGAAAATGGTGGCTCTGGGAGGGAAAACAACAATTCTCAGCACCTTTAACAGATTTCAGCTCCCATAACTCTTTGGAGACGCCATGACTGTTTACAGTGGTATCATAGTGCCTTAAATGTAAAATGAGGAAGTGGCCAAAGTCAAACGACATCTAGATGGTCACAGGTTCCCTACCACTACTCTTAAATATATTCCCGCCCCCCTGCAGAAAGGGAAGGTGTTTAAAATACAATGTAATTTTGCCCTCTGTTCCTCAGCCGTTCATTTCTATGTGAATTTGATTAGCCACACTGTAGTTATGGAACCCAAGAGTATCTTTCAAAAGCAACTTGTATATCAGTTAGTGGTTCCTTGTTTCCAAGGGCCAGTGAATGTTAATTTTAGAGTACACTCGTTTTTTCCTACAAATCAATGGTCTTCCAAGGAATAAATAGCCCTTTAGTGCTCATTTCTCTTTGGACCTCTTCAGATGGTGATTGGAAAACCATCACACTCCATCAATGTGCCACTAGATTAGTCACCTACTGATGCCAGCTGCAAAGCCTCTAATTTTGTAATGTAGTGCAATTAGCCAGCTAGGAGAAAGTGTGGCCTCCTTGGTTATATGGTCTCATCCTGTATTATAAGGGAGCATGGCTACCAGGGTGACCCTGAACCTTGAGTGGTGATGTTCAAGTGATAACCAGTGGCTATCATCCAAAGCAATTTCATTGTTCTTTACTCCCTGTCAAAGCCCTACCCTTTTCCCTTAAAGTATTACAGCCATTAGTCCTCTGACACCAAAACAGATGTCCTTGCTTCAGTCTACTTGTACACTATCTGTAAAAGAATCAGTTACCAAGGCCCTCCTCTTAAAGGTCACTTTTATCTTAAGATTTTGGGGAAAGCTTGTAATAGAATCTTGCATTTAACTCTTATGTCTAACTTTTAGAGAAGAGGACCAAGTCATTATCTCCGCTGAAATGCAAAACCTGATTTATGCTCACATTAAGTGGTGGTGGTGGGATGTTTTGTTGTTTGTTTGTTTTTTTAAAGAAAGCTCTTTATTCATTCCTATACATGTTCCTTCTATTTAAAATTTAAAGCAGCAACTAAACCACAACTAAACCGAATTCTTTTCAACAGGGGTAGAAAACTAAAAGGTCTGGGAAGGTACTTCAGAGGGGTTTTTTTTCAAAAGTTCCCAATGTGACCAGCAGTGCTTGCTATTCACCCCACAGAAAACAGTGGGGAGAGTCTATAGCTCAGCTGTGGAGCATGCTCATGTAAAAGTTCCCAGGTTCAAAACCTGGCATCTCCAGGAAGCTCTTTCACATAGCAGGACTGAGAAAGAACACTACATATTATCATGGAGGAGTGAGACTGCCAGTGCCTGTCCAGTTATCCCAATGTTTTTCCATGCCTTAGGATATAGACCCCAAAGGGTGAATGGTGGTGGTATACTGAGGAATTTAAACAAGGCCATGAGATGTCTTGGGTCAGCAATAGTTCTCATCCAAGACCTTCTGGTCTTAAACTCTCATAGACTAGTTGGCATGGATCAAGAAAGATATTCGCGCGCAGCAGACTGCCAGCTTCAGTTAACTCTAAATTCTTGCCACCATTTCATTCTCCCACATCACCCTTTAAGACCTTTTCCTAAGCCAGGGGGGATTCTATGATGGCATCCAGCTCCATGGATCATGTTCTTGATATATCTTCCTTCTCCACACATTGGCCGTTATTATAACATCAGGCTTTCTAAATAAATAGTTGAGAAGTAGTTCAGCTTAGATGTGGGAAATAAGATAAACTCATGAGATCAAGAAGGCAACAGTTTTAGAAGCATCAGATTTACAAAATTTGAGGATTTCAGGAAAGGAAGATATCGGGGAGTCTGATCCACCAACGAGAATTGAGGTATTGACAAGGGACTTTTAGTCCTGTTCTGACAATCAGGTGAGCTGGAACATGCCCTCTGAGCAGAGTTTTGACATGTTCTGCACATTCTCAGTTTTGAAACACAGGAGATGTTGATGGACTTCTAGGACAGAAGTTGGGGAGAAGTAAAGGTGAGGATTGGAGAGAGATGTACAATTTCTTCCTGGCACACAGAACAATTATCAAAACATTTTCTGGCTGAGTGCATGTCAGGTGTATGGGATGTGCAGGGTAGGCAACTATGAAACCGTGTCACCAAGCCATTAGGACAAGTAAAATGGAGTTGTGAAGAGAGTGGCTCGTAGAGGTGGGCATCTTTTGCCAACATGGGTGACTTGCAACAACTATTTCTAAATTCTCCACTTAGTGCTTGAGGTTAAACAAATTGAATTGAATTGCTCCCACCCTGCACAATCAGGGTTATGGTCTCTGATCAACTATAGGATGAGGTAAATTTGTCCCTCATAATTGAATGAGAGTTGCAATAGCCTGAGAACTATTTTTAGTCCCTTCATTCCCAGATACATTTCAAAGGGATTGTGTGTGTGTGTGTGTGTGTGTGTGTGTGTGTGACTTTTGTACATATCACATGCCTTCTGAGTGCTTCTCTGCCACTTGTGCTAGAGGCTGCTTTATGTTCCTCCTTTTCTTTTCTATTTCTTAGAGATATCATCTGTCTGGTGTTCATCATTTGGGACACTGCAGAAGCCTTGGTTGTTTCTTCCTTTGTACTGCTAGATTACAGAATCCCTCTTTTGGCACATTCCAGATGTTTGTCTTAGTTTCAGGGTTTTTTTGGTCCCCTGCATTCTCATTTTTGTTGTTTTGCTTCAGCATTTATCAGTTCGACATCACCAGCTTTAGACCATTTATTATTTATTTTATTTATTTTTTAAATAAATAAATAAATCTAAACTTCCCTTCATTGAAACAGATCCCAGAGCAATGTAAAATAACAGCAAAGGGACATAAAACATCTGTTTGCACTAGGGATGGGCAAATCTCTTTCCAGACAATGTCAATTTCCATGAGCTTTTACCCATATATCAATTTTGTCTCATTTCTGCATTAGACTGTGAAAAATAATTGAAAATTAGCATTTAAATACATACATTTCTCAGAATATGCTTTTTAAAAATGTATTTTCTGTCTCCATATGCATTTTTAAATTATTATTATTTAAATGTTTTTGCCAAAAGCTGTATTAGAACATTCAAGTATTGAGAAAGCCAGAGGATAACCAACAATGCAATCCTGACCACATTCGCTCAAAAGTAAGCCATATTGAATTCACTGGTTGCTTACTCCCAGGTAAGTGGGGTTTGAATTGCAGCCTAAGAAATGAATTCAATATAGCCCTAAGAAAATCATTCCCACAGTACAAGCATTTCAGCTTACCGGACGGAAAAATCTTTCCTCTCCTCCCCCACATGCTGTTCTTGGGTTACCCCACCCAATAACCAGTTTGGAGAACACAGGGGAGGAGTGGGGGGGAACTGTGCTAACCTAGTGAAAGATTTAGGGCATTGCGGACAGTTCCATCACACAGGACAAAGAGTCGAGGGGGCACAACATTGTGAAGATCCATAACTGAGAAAATCCATTTTGGGGCACCAAATTTTGGTCTCTCTCATGGCGCCATACTACCAAAGATTACCAAAGTCCTCCCCTAAATAGCTGAAGGACTTGTCTTGGCTTCCACTAATGGTTGAATCTGGCCCTCTAATACCAAAAAATCAGTCCAGCAGTACATTTAGCAGTAAAGAACTGCTCTCCTGTAGTGTCCACACTCCCAATGGAGTGAATGATTACCATTGACTTTGGGGCACCTACACCTACAAAGGAGAAAGTACTTTACTGAGGTCAGTGCTGAGGGCCTTCTGGCGGTTCCCTCACTGCGAGAAGCAAAGTTACAGGGAACCAGGCGGAAGGCCTTCTCGGTAGTGGCGCCCGCCCTGTGGAACGCCCTCCCACTAGATGTCAAAGAGAACAACAACTACCAAACTTTTAGAAGACATCTGAAGGCAGCCCTGTTTAGGGAAGCTTTTAATGTTTGATGTATTACTGTATTTTAATATTTGGTTGGAAGCCACCCAAAGTGGCTGAGGAAGCCCAGCCAGATGGGCGGGGTATAAATAAATAATAATTATTATTATTAACATAACTCAACTGACTGTGTTGGCAGATAGTACAGAAGAGAATGACTTGCAACTCAGCTAAACTGATACTGTTTATCAGAAAGGTTGAAGTGTACCATAAAGTGGGAACTCCAAAATTCTTGCTGCTGCTGTTATTATTATTATTATTATTATTATTATTATTATTATTAACCTTTCATCTGATGATCACAGGGCAGTTTGCAGTAGAAAAACACAAAAATACATAGTATAATAATAAATACCACACAAACACACACACATTTTAAAAGGTCATAGATTTTTTAATTAGCCAAAGCCCTGTGTGAGGAAGAATGTTTTTGCCAGGCACATAAAGATATGTACTGAAGGTGCCATGTGAGCCTCTCTTGGGATAGCATTTCACCAACAGGGGGCCACCACAGAAAAGGCCCATTCTCATGTTGCTGCCATCTGGACCTCTCATGGAGGGGGCACACAAAGAAAGGTCTCAGATGATGATCATAGGGTCTGGGTTGGTTCATATGGGGAGAGTAGGTCCTTGAGTTACTGCAGTTTTGAGCCATTTGAGACTTTATAGGTCAAAACCAACACAGTATTATTCTAGGATTGTTCAGTATTGGCTTCAACTCTACTAGAGGCGATCCACCATGGTTCAGCCATGGGCAGCTATGCACTCTGCACAATACAGCAGAAGTATCTCATGTCTGTGTTTCCTCACCTGTCACAACACCAAAGCACAATCTAATTGTCCTCTTTTTCTTCCAAACCCAGTCACCTATCACATGAATTCATTGGTAGAATAGTGGTTTCTTTGATCTCTTCCTAAAACACAATCAATGGCTAATAATTATGGCAACATTAAAATAAAAAAGGTTGGGATCCATCAACCATCAACTAACAAAAGCATTTAATGGAAGGCAAACTCAACTTGTATATACTGTACTTTGTGGGAAACTCTTTCAGTTTTATAGGTGTTATGCAGCCAGCTCACCAGATGAAAAGGCAGTGATTATTATAAAAAGACTTCACAGACTTAACTCTCAGTGAAATTAAACAATACACTTCTCTCACATGAAGAGAAAGGGGCAATTACTGTTGACAGGTAAATACATTGCTATAAAGCTGCTGCATAGTAATTTATGATTGCATATTAATACAAGGACAGGCTATATAAAACTGTACACTAAAGCCCACTGGCTTCTCATAAGTCAACCTTTACACGGAACCTGCTTGAAACAGACTTCCCTTGGGAATTCCTTCAACTTGTGAGCACCCAGGGCATTACGGCGCACTGGTATGGTTTAATGATCTTTGTCTATGGGGTGGCAGGTCCAAGGAGCTGGTGGGACTGTCCCTCAGTTTTGGCTCAGGGGCATGACTCCTCATTTGTATGCAAAATGTACCGGATTATACATTCCATTTGCACAGTGGGGCTTTCACCCTCTCTTCCCTCTGCACGCCTCCTCACACACACTCCCCGAAAATGCACAGACAGAACTATTGCAAGAGTGCAACACTGAATCCCACCCTCTGTGTAGAGCAGCCACAGCACAGTCCCAATTTCAAGTCGCCTCCGTGTGGCAAACCAACTTCAACAGTTGGGTGGTATTATGACCGCAAATAGAATTTCCTGTGCTTTCAAACACAAAGCTTTTTATATGCGACAGTTTATATAGTCAGTCTACTGGGAATAATTATGACCCACTTCACTGGCAGAGAAAGCCACTCGGGTGCCTGGGGTGGCATGCCCAGGGGCAGTGAGCACCATACATAAGGGCGGGGCGAGGGCAGGGCGTATTGTGGGGCCTCTGGAGTCTGCCTGGCTCCTCCCACTCAGCCGCCCTACAGCTGGGGGGGGGAGGCAGCGAGCGGACCGTTGGAGCAGTGCGGAGCCTACATGCGCCTAAGCCACCGCACCTCTCCAAGGAGAGATGTGTGGCTCAGGCACACTGCAGGCCCTGCGGTGAGTGGCACCCAGCATTTTGTCACCCCCCTCAGTGGTGACACCCGGGGTGGACCGCACCTACCACACACTCCTTCCTCCACCCCTGTACTTACCCCAGGCAATGGCATGCCTGTCTGCCATGCACCGAAATAAGAGTGTGCTACTGGCACTCCAGATGAATGCTGTATATCTGGAAACCTGAAATTCATGACCTCCACACCTCTCAAATTCGGCGTCCACATGCACAGGCCTCCAACTGAAGTGCCCATATCACACCATACATTACATATGATACTGGTGGTCCACGCAGACCTGCTCCTTTACTTGGTTCTGGTTAAAGTTTATGACTATGCCATCTCTCAGTGGGGAAAGGTTCCCAAGATTTTTCTCACATGGGAAAAACACACATATGCACAATTCAAGCCTTTACAACTTACAAAAAATGTAAGGCAACAAAATCTTAACATTTCAAAGAAAAACACTTCACGTTCCTGCCAAAACGCAAAGGCCACTTCCCAGAAGGCTGTCGAAGTGAGCAGGAGCAAATCCACAGGGGACAGCTGCTTGGAGTGAGTAATTATCTACTTCAAGGTGCCAGGCAAACTCTTCCTCCTACCTCAGAATCCCAGCCACCAACTGGGAAGATTTTAAGTATATTTGTGGCTTCTTCCTTGCTTACTTTTGAGTGGGGCAAACCTGCGATTTATATATGTTTGGATGTATTTTTAGTCTTTTAATCTCTTCGGCTTTTTATGTTTTTAATATTTGTACTGCATTGTAAGTCACTTTGGGTTACTTTAAAAATAAAAACAGTGACTAAAAAGGCAATAATAATGGTAACATTGTCAGCCAGGAAAGTGTCTAAACCAGGCTCAGATTTTGATATGCACACATATGTGAAGCAACTCAGGTCAGCAACTGCTGAGAGCTTAGAAGCTTTAGAACTATGCCAAGGACATGGGAACTGTAACAATGACCCTTGCTTCAGTCAAATGAGAGCTATACTTTCTGCTTTTGGCATTCACTTGACTATCAAACTACAATTTATGGAATGTCAGTTCTAGTAACTGGAATATACATACATGAATTTAAGATAGAAGGAACATGCAACCTGTACTAAGTCTTCAATCAAATGTAGTTTCAGTCACTGCTTTTAGAAAACAGAATCCCTTTAGACTATATAAGCATAATCTCTTCTCCAGTCTGGGTCATGCATTGCCCAGTTTCATTACTTATGGCAAGATTGGTTTAAGGACAGCTGCTGATTTCCTACTTTCTGAAAAGCAAAATTTAAATTCTGCACTTACATCGCTTCATCTTTCAGCTTCAATTCATCTTATTTCCAAGCTGGCAATTTCCTTCCTAGAGGAGACTTTCAAAATTATATCAAATCAGTGAAACAGCATTAGGTCAAGAGGCCTTAAGTTAGAGATCTCAAGGGAGCTTTGAGAATGGTTAAAGGTATGGATGCAGTTTACAGCTTTAACAAAGTAAATTCCTTGAAGTTGTAATGAGGTTATGTTGGATAATACAAGGGGAGGGAGGAAGAGGTCATTCAAAACAATATTTCCTAATACTTTGAAGGCTGTGGTGCAAATTAAAATAATAAATCATTCATTGACAGGGAGCAGTTCTAAGGAAAATAGGGTGTAGATTTCAACAAGTTAATACAATGAGTATTTTGAAGTTTTTACATTCTGCACAGTGCAATAACAAGTAGGATGGTAATTCTTATTAACTAAAATCCATGCTTCCAAAAGGTGCTAATTTCATTCTACCAGATTGAGGCAAGAGGTTCTCTTTTTAAAGAAAACATAGTGGGTAGGGAAATTCTGTCGGTTGCTCACTGGATATATTAGAACTTGCAAGGGATTTGGGAGAAAATGCAAGGAAAATGCAACAAAATATAATTCTGCAAACCCCATACTCATACTCATAGCATACTCAATCATCACAGCATGCTGCTTAACCAGAGGAGCAGGAAAGAAACTGAAATCTGGATGGAATGGGGTAGAAAACTGCTCAGACCCAGCTTTCTAGGCATAACACAAGTGGAAGTGGGGACGATGAGTCACAAATCCCCAGGATGCCTTGGAGGTATTTTGGGTTTGGCAAAGGTGAAGCGAGATCCCTATGAGACAGCCCAAGTCAAAGCTGGGGCCTCTAAACTGCTCTTTGAAAGTAATGTCTCTAAGACTACCAAAATGCCAGGGTGGGATGATGGGGGGAAGTGAGAGCAGGCACCAGAATGGAGACAGCGCATGGATGGAGAGCTCTGTTGAGATTTACAGGTTTAGCTTGTCGCCAGAGGGAATTGTTTTATCAGTGCTCACTGATCCCAAGGCTTTGGTGAAGGGAGCTGCTTTGAAAGAGCAAAACCTATGTATTAAAGCTTATGTAAGAGTCCAGGATGGGGAGGAGGTGCAGAGGGCGGGCCCTGGAGTGACTTGCAAGCTTGTAATCAAAGGGGATTGTTTCCCTTTCTACTTTCCACTCTAAAATCAGCTTTAGAGTGTACAGTGGTGCCTCGCAAGACGAAAAGAATCCGTTCCATGAGTCTCTTCGTCTTGCGGTTTTTTTCGTCTTGCGAAGCAAGCCCATTAGCGGATTAGCGCTATTAGCGCTATTAGCGGTTTAGCGGCTATTAGCAGCTATTAAAGGCTTAAGGGATTAGCGGATTAGCTGCTAAAAGGCTATTAGCGGCTATTAAAGTCTTAAGGGATTAGTGGATTAGCTGCTAAAAGGCTATTAGCGGCTTAGATCAGCTGTTAAGCGGCTTAGCGATCAGCTGTTAAGCGGTTTAGCGAACAGCTGTTAAGCGGCTTAGGGGCTTGGGAAAAAGGGGGGGAGCGAAAAAAAATCTCAAGACTCACAAGACATTTTCGTCTTGCAAAGCAAGCCCATAGGGAAATTCGTCCTGCGAAGCGCATTGAAAAACGGAAAACCCTTTCGTCTAGCGGGTTTTCCGTCTTGCGAGGCATTCGTCTTGCGGGGCACCACTGTATATCACAAAACCCCCTGAAACTATTTGTTTGCAGTTTGGCAGGTTTCTTACCTCTCTTGTGTGAGTAGTTTTCAGACCAATTGCAAAGAGGGCAAATGGGTCCCATCCTAAACACATAGCCCCTTCCCTGGCAGCAAAACCACTGCATCAATCCTTCTGACATTTGCAGGACTCATGCCTCAGAAGGGGCAACCTTGCTGGCAAATTTAGTCCAGTTCTGCCCAAATATTTAAAAAAAATTATACACTGATCTTTTTTTGTAGTGGGGGAGTGGGTTACATTTTAGATGTGTCCATCACAAAGCCTCTAGATCTATTTGTTTGTAATTCTGCAGGCTGTATCCATTCCAGAGGGGCAACTATGCCAGCAGATTTCATCCACTTCTGTCAGAAAAAAAGTTTTCACCATTTTAAAAAATTTCCTAATGGTGAATGGAAGTGGGGAAATGAAGTACGTTGGGACCCTGTGCCAATTTGGCCAGCTTCCGGATTGGTCTGGGCCAAATTGGGCCACTTACAAAGCAGGAAATCAGGGTCTGGGTGAAGTGTGTGTGTGTTTGTGTGTGTGTCCAAGATGCTAACGAATGTTCAGCCACATTGAGGAATAGTAAAAATAGTCATGGAATTAAAAATGCAATATACATAGATATTAAGAAAAAACACGTGTAAACCAGTGCTGCTTGCCAAATTACATATTTAGGGTTATGCTTTTCTTCTTTGAAGGTCTCCCTCCGTCTCAGTCCTCTCTTCAGGCCTTTGTCCCAGTCTGACAGATTTCAAGCCAGAGCGGGCCTTGGGGCACAATTCTGCAATAATTTGACAGGCTCAATGTATATTTATTTCCCACATCCAGATGTTCCACTGACCTACCATCCCCTTCAGCTTTCTCTGAAGCTCAGCAGTCAAATTCACTGACATGGTCTGGTTGTTATGTGCCACTCTGGTGACACAAGGCAGCCGTAAATAGTGCCAACCACTCAGTTAAGTAGAATTTATAGCTGATATGCTGAACCAGAGTGGTTCAAAAGTTGCCCTGGTCTACCTGCCCTTATGTTTTTCATTAAACCAGCCCAAAGACCAACAGTATTATTAGCTTGTAGAGAGAATCTTGGCCTTTAGAGTATACCTCAATCTGTAGCTGGTTTTATGGGAATGGATTTATAGTCTCCTGTTGTTGTGGCATCGGTGAAATCATTTCCGTACCTCAGAATCTCTCGTTTTATGACAAATAATATGCATAAATTGATAGACAAATTCATGACTCTCTGTCTTTGGGAAAATGCCCCAGTGTATCACTTGGCAGGTCTTTGAAATTTATTACAGGCACGTTAAAATATATGCAAAACTCTCAAAGGGAAATGTATTCTTTCCATGAAAAATCTAACAGCAAATCCTAAAGGTGGGTTAATCAGTTTTATTCAGCTTTCAGTTTGTGACAATGTGTAATCTAACTAAAAGAAAAAAAAACTTTTATGACTGTATCTTCTGATATAATCCCCTACAATTTTTGTTTTTGTTTTTCTCCTTCTTTTATACTTGAACCAAATACATATTTATATGCCAGTAAAATGAATATAATAGAATTTTCTGCAGTGATGGGAAAATAAGATAATCCATATTCTAATGCAAATGCCAGAATTTAGGGGCGAGTTGATGCCGACACGTTCATCAGACAATAACTCCCTCTCCGAGTTACGACTTGCAAGTACAAAAGAGTCGCCCGAGATCAAATGCCGGAGACAGAACTTTTGCAGCTCGTGTCACCCCAAACAAAAGACTTTTCAGCAAAGATAGTTCACCCGTTTGGCCTCATGGAAAGATTCAAAACGATCCAGAAAATGCAGGTGGTACAGTTCCTGCAAGAATATACCATCTCCTATTACAGGTGGGTGATAAAATATTTTAGAATGTTCCTCAAGGTCAAAAAAACAACAACCCTGAACGCAATGACAGACATTTCTAATCATATGGGTTTCCCCAACATGCAAGCTTTCCACATGCAAGGGCTTTTCAGTTGGGGGTGCACTAAACATGTAATTCCACCCTCATCTGCATTCCAAAGTGGTATAGTCAGTGGTAGCTGATACCTTCACATGAATCTCATCTCTTTTAGAGTCTTGTAGCCCAAGAGACAGAGAGGGAGGGAGAGGATAGGTGCTCATAAAATGGAGTGTCTGGTATCTATGAAGGTGGCTGATACTAAACTGCCTTTAAGTTTTATTTTTCTTCCCCAAGCGTATTGGAAATGAAGGCTATTGCAAATGCAGTCTGAAGTTTTAAGAGTATGGGACCAACCCTGCAACCAATAAGTGAAACTTTTTCATGACCATCTCTCTCTCTCTGCCGATTGAAGTCTATATAATTAGCTACCATATGACCAATTATTTTAACTTAATCAAAGAATGCCTTTTTTGTATTCCGTGGTTGTCTTAATACATCTTACTATCACTATCATATTATTTAGACATTTTATTAGATGAATATGTCTCTTGGGGTTCAAACAATTGATCACCTTTATTCAACAAACCTGTCTCTTTTACTTCCTCTAAAGATGGATTATACTTAATGGAAACATTATGTTAAAATGGAGCATGTGAGAAATCTATAATGTCCTCTGTGTTAAACCAGGAGGGAGGTAATGAACTGCCAGATGTATCAGGAAACTTACTTTTCATGTTTAAGGTGTTAAAAAGTTTTACTGTAATCAATCTACTGAGTTACAGATGATTAATTACAGCGTCAGTAAATTTTGTTGTTATTTAGTGAGGGTGTATAAATTAACAGTAGCAACTAGCCAGATTTTGTAATGCAATTGACAATTAAAAAGCATATGCAATTACAAGAAAATGGCAACAGTAAATGGAAATATATTCCAGTTGTTTAATTAAAATCATAAATACACTGAAGAGCCATAATCCTTTTGATTTTTCAAATTTTCAAGGCTTATGTGGACTTGCACTGAAAAGAATGGGGTCCAGAATCCCAATATGACCACTTAGCAATTTTGAAGAGAGGAACAACACATAGCTTTCTCCTTCAGAAAAAAACACCAAAATGCCCTGACTTGCTTTGGGCCTCAAGCAGCTATATGAGCAAAGATAAAGCAGACCCAACACCTTTCATTGCCCTGAAGAAAAACCAAGATGGCAGCCTCCATCCCATTCTATGCACAAAAGCTTGGTGGCCTCGTAGTTCTCTGACTTTGATGCTGATAACATGACATGGTCCTCCACTATAGTCAAGGGTAGTGCTGAGGTGGAGGTGGTATCTGAGGAGCTGAAGGAAGGAATAAATAGGAGAGGTTTAGTAGATTGACAGAAGTTGGCTTTTAGCAGCCATCAGCTACCACTCATTGTACCACTTTGGAATGCAAATGGGGGGGGGGGGTTACATGTTTCAGACATCTAGAAATTCCAGTGTTTGAAACACCTGAAGTTGCTGAAGGAAGATGAAATCCACAGAAGATGAATGACTTTCCTATCGTTTCTTTAGCCATTGACAGTAATGCATTAATATAGCTTAGTAAGGTCTAAGCCAGGGATGGGAAACCTGTGGCCCTCCAGATATTCTTGGACTCCCAACTTCCATCAGCCCCATGTCATGGCCCATTTCAGATAAGGAAGGCACACATCTGATATTTAACTCTTTATTGACAAGAGAAACACAGCAGCTTCTACAGTGCTCTGAATGCACACGCATATAAGCCTCTAGCTTCTAGGCACCTGTCCACAGGTCTGAGCCCCAGGGAGCAATTGTAGCAACAGTGGGGCTCCACTCCTCCTTCTTCTGATGGGTTGCATGCCAGTAACCTGAAAATTCTCCAACATGGAAGTCATCGCTGCTCTTCTCTTTCCAAGCCCCTCCTAGTTCTAGAAGCCAGAGGGGAGGTGGGGATTCTACTGACCTGTCCCTCACCTCACCTGACCTGTCCCTGCTTCCTCTGACACACCCTAGCCCAGTGATCTGGAATGATGGGAGACATAGCTCAACAACATCCTGAGGGCCACAGGTTACTCATCTGTGGTTTCTGTTCATAACCATACCACCGAGCTCCAAAGGGGGTCAATAAAAACAGGTTCCTCCTGGTTGTTGTTTTTTTTGAGAGATTGCTACAAAACCACAGGCCGCTTTAAAAATAACAGCAAGCAGCCTTCCATCCATTTGAAAACCAAGGCAGTGCACACTCCTATTCAAGCAGTGTGATTTATTGCCCCCTGGTAAATTATATATCACCGTTCTGAATATGAAGAATGAGAATAGTAACAAACAAATCCTACAGAGCGACCTCAAATTGACAGGAGAACACTGCCTGTGGATTTCGGTATGCATTTGGAAATTGCTTTCCATGACAAGCATTTGAGCCAGGTGCTGTAAATTTTAGAAGACAAAAGCTTTGACTTGCACTTTGACACTTGACTTGGAACTGGATTCTGCAATCCAAGCTAGCCTTTGTGGAAACCTGAATTATGTACAATGGGTTTTTTTAAAAAATAAACCAAACAAACATGAACAAGTTTGGAAGTAACAGGAAAGCGATGTGATGCTTTAAGCATCTACAAAGGATTGAATGCAAGAAATCAGAGATATCTCTTTTTTTTAAAAAAAGAAAAACCAGTGGCCCCTCAAGTTCAGCTATTTACAAATCACAAAAAGTCTTACTCTTTTTGGAGTTCGCTTGAATCCCTTCCTTGAAATACTGAGACTGGAGGCACCCAGAGTTAAGTTGGGTCTGAGGATTAGAGGGTTAAATAAAAGGGGTAGGTTTTGAGAAAGAACTAAAAGGGCCAGAGAGACTTGACTTGTTGAATATAAGGGTGGAGAACAAGGAAATAATTGTAGGTGTGAGTAATGGCCACAGGAGGGAGACGAAATAAAAAGCAATGCTTTTTTCTTACCCACCCGCATAAGCTTTAAAAAACAAAGAAAGAAACACATTATTTGTTTTTCCATCATTGGAGCTTTACAAATTGCATTGATAGCATGTTTTGCAGGCTGTAAAGTTCTATCAAAGCAGCACAAACAGTTGTTTAAAGAAATATGGCAGTATTAGATGCAAGCTCTCCCTCTCGGTGTATGTGTACACATAGGGGAATACACAAATGTCCGCAAAGGGGATGGCATTCATTGCTCAAGAGAGGAGATGAAGACCAAACTAAAGAATAAGCATATGGAGATGAAACAGTCTGTGTGTTTTTATAAGGGGGGGGGGGATGATTTCAGCGATATTAGTTGATTAAAAGGATTGCCTTCCAGAGAGAACAACAAAAATCATAATAGATTTGGTTCTGTTTTTGCACTAAAAGTATAATAAAAAATGAGTCTGGATTCCACTACTAAGCAATGAAGTCTAATATCTGCCAATACCAAATGCATTACTTTAAAAGTTGTTTGGAAGAACCACACTTTGTTGCTTCTTCTCTGAGCCTCCATGAACATTGGGGACATAAATCCATGTTCTAGAAATGGCCAGTGTTCAGTTAAATCTGACAAATATTTCTGCTGCTCATGCTACAGTGTGTGAAGATTCCCAATACAGCTCAGTATAGTGCAGTAGTTGCCAGTACAATTATTATTGTTGTTATTGTTATTAATTGAATTTATATTCTGCCCTATACTCGGAGGTCTCAGGGCAGTTCACAGAATAAATACAACATGTATCAACAAACAAAGTGCCTGGATCAGATGTGTTCCTTTCTCAATTTAGAATTTAGAGCAGCCTTCCCAAACCTTCTACCCTTTCACATGTTTTGGACTGCTACTCCCATCATTCCCTGGTAACATGACCAAACATTTAGAGCACTATGACACCACTTTAAATGATCATGGCTTCCCCAAAGTATCTTGGGAGCTGTGGTTTGTTAAGGGTTCTGAGAGCTGTTAGGAAACCCCTGTTCCTCTCACAGAGCTACAATTTCCAGAGTAGTTTAACAATCCTAGGTGAATTTTGAAGGCACATGAAGCAACTGTCTTGGTGAAGCTAGGCTGATCGGGGTCTGGTGAATGCATGAATGAGAACTACATATATTCTACCTTAGGTACACCTCACTTTTCATCCGAAGATCTCAAGATTAGTGCATACACATATATCTTTCCTCCCAATAATAAAATAATAATTTATGTACCACTCGCATGCCAAAATGGTTTCTAAGCAGTTTAAAATCAGTTATAACATCAAAAAAATCCACACATAATTAAAATACATAATAAAACCATTCCATGGACGCGTTAAAAACTTCAAAGATTAAAATATACAATAAAACAAGCCATCTGAAAAGCTTAACAAGTAAAGCAGCAATTTAAATCATTAGATCAGGAAGTTTAGGTTCGGAGGCAGGTGTGTCTTCACAAGCAGCTTGTTAGGTAGGTTAGATTGGAGTGATCCCAAGGCCATCCAAAATGGGAATCTGGATCTTAGTCTCCCGGGTTCTGTCTTTCAATATGCTGCTGATTTGGAAGATGAGACAGCCATGCCTTCACTTCTCCCCCCTCAGCCCTGCCTTCACAACTTTAATCTCAGTCTACCTGTATGCACACATATACACTCTCTGCCTGCCAGGTGACCATACCTGATGAACAAAAGGACAGAGTTCCTATACCTTTAACAGTCATGTAGAATACCAGCAGGTATAGTCAGCTGCTACTTCCCCCTAGTTTGTGCTTGGTGATTGGAAACAAGAGGAGCTGCCTACGATAGAAGATTGGAGAACCAAAATGATGGACTATGCGGAATTGGACAGAGTGACAGGAAGGATTCGGAATCGACGAGATCAAAGATTTACAGAAGATTGGGAGAAGTTTATTCAATATTTGCAAAAACTAAGTGATAACCAGATTACGTTTGTAGGTTTTAAGGAAGCTCTGTGATGTGAAAATCTAATAATAAGTATAAACAATGAAATTAAAGCTACCAGAATAAATAACAATAAGTAGGATTGTGTTAAAAGTTACAAAATGAAGGAAGTTCAGACAAATTGAGGGAAGTAAAAAAAAATGGAATTAAGAGGTAATTAAGAAGTTTGAATGTACAACTTTGTTTTCTTTTTTTGTATTTGTAAACCAATAAAAATATAATTTTTAAAAAAAGAAATAAATTGCTCTGGGGGGGAAAATAGTTTGTGGTTGGTGACATCTTGACTTCGCAAGGACAAGCCGCAGGAGAATTGCTCTTAGTACATATAATCTCCTTCCAATGAGCCTGTTATTGACAGCATTTACCACAAGCAAATCTCATTTAATTCAATTAACAGGAAATACCACAAATTCCAACAATAAAAGCCTCTTTCCCCCACATCCCTTCATTTCTGAAAGGTCACATAAGTTTCTCATTAAGGCATCTTTCACAGCAAAACCAAGAACTTTAATAATAAAAAAGAAGTCTGTTATCTTTTTACTGTTGTATCTCTCCTTTTACAACATACACAGTCACTCACTTAAAGCAGCAAATCACTCTAATTGCTTCTGCTGCCATTGAAGGGTAGGTCCCCCCCCCCCCCGCTCTCCTCAAAGCTGATTCCAGCATTTTTTGATGGTGCACTGTATAAGATTTTATTGACCAACAAAGAAACATCATGAAATACATTTCCATCTCCCTAATATTGATTTAAGTCAAGCCCGGTAATCATATAAAAGCAAAGTTTTTATAGCCTGCCAGAACAAGAAACTGAAATGCCGAGCTGAAAACAATTGTTTTGGAGAGAAGCAAACTTCTTCTTGTCCAAATGGCAAGTCAAACTCAAAGAAGAATGTTTGCAAACTTTTGATAGCACAAGCCTCTGCTTTTATATTTTTTCAAATCAAATTGCAAGCACGCGGCACACTTAACGCTGGAAAAGGTTGGATGGAGAGCAAAAATATAGTCTGAAGGGAAGGTGCATGAAACCACTTCCTTCCTGAAGCTAAGCAGGTCCAGGTCTGGTCAGTAACTGGATGGGAGACCACCTGAGAGTACCATTGGGTTTCAGGATAGAAGAAAGGTAGTATGTCAATAATTTATCAATCCCATGCAGAGAGGCAATGGGTGGAGATTCCACTTAGCTATCAATGCTAATAGATGTTGATAGACATACCCTGTCTAACCCTTGTTTCAGGGCAGGCAACAAGATGGGCTTCTCTATGCATCTGCCAAGAGCCACACCTAACAGGCCAGGCCCTTGCTAAGTGCCAGAGCTCTATGAAACTGCTATTTCCCTTTCCTATTGCTGTTTGTTCCACCCTAGTCAGTGGTGGCAGAGGCCAAGAGTAGTAGATGCTGCAATATAGAACACGGGGACTTTTTTGAGCCACACCATTGATCCATCTAGGTCAGTATGGTCTGCCCTGACTAGCAAAGGTTCTCTAGGGCTTCTCACAGGGTTCTTTTCCAGTCCTACCTGGAGGTGCTGGGGATGGAACCTGAGACCTTTTGGGTGCAAAGCAGGTGCTCTACCACTGAGCTACAGCCTTTCCCCAAGCCAAGGCTTTGTTCTCGTAGAATGGGACCAGAGGGGGAGGCTGAGCAGCAAGGAGGGCATTTTGCCTGAGCCATCTAAGTGAATGGGGCTAGCATGCCTGCCAAACGCCTATTTTTTCTTTTTCCCAACACATAAGGAGAGCCTTTAGCAGCAACCAGAAATGTCTCATACGTTGATGGCACTTTTCCAGCTGAAGGTTGACTTAACCCCTATATCTGAATTAATGAAAATATTCTCTGCATTGTTTCTGACACTAGAGATTAATATAATTCCATCCAAAGCCCTCTTTATCTGCTAAACCTTTTCATTATAACTTTGAATAGAAGTTCTCGTTCTTCATCCGCTCCTCTTCTTTTGGTCTTGTCTTGATTTGTTTTTATTATTATATTATTATTATTTCTTGAAAAGAGATTTTTATGGGAACAACTTGTATGGAGCCTATATTTCGACATTATATAATGAATTCTGAAATTGTCCTTTCCCATACAAACATGTCTGTCTGACTTCATCCCTACAGTATTAAAGTGTAGCTATGAAATCTTATCTATCTTTTGCACCGTCTTTGTTGCAGTCTCTATTTGACACCCACTGATGTTTGATTTTCATGTTTCACACTTGACGCTATGTTATGGTCGACATGCGATGATATTTGGTATTGGCTGTAAGGAAAGTGGATGTGTGGTGGTGTATCATAGTGGTTGTCAGTTTTTCAGCCTTCAGAGAACGCTTTCCACCCTGGTGGGTTTGTCAAGGAACACCTGTGCTTTGCAGAAGATCCTAGGGCATCTTCTTAGATGCACACTTCATTCACTCTTGGTCCTCACAATTAGCCACTGTGAACTGAAAGTGCCGCATTCCCCCAAGGCTGAACATTGCGGAGACATATTTTATCTAGCAAAGGTAGCATCCAATGATGATTAATATTTGGCAGATGACAGCTTATAAGATTTCAATATTTGCAGCCTGCCAAGCAAGCAAGAGAAGCGAACAAGGGTCTGGTTGTAAGGTTTTCAAAAAACTCACATACAAAATGCTGGTTTTAATTTTGAATGTAACATTGCTCATTCAAATGATGAATTTGGAATATTCGTTTCAGTTCTAATTTCAAGCACTGTCTGGATACCCTGAAGGTAGAGATGGGTGGATCTATCCTTTCAGTTTGCCAGGATTTCCAATCTTAACTTCAGTTTGCCCCATTTGTGCATCGATT
The DNA here is from genome assembly GCF_965153285.1 of Podarcis tiliguerta. Classification (NCBI taxonomy): domain Eukaryota; kingdom Metazoa; phylum Chordata; class Lepidosauria; order Squamata; family Lacertidae; genus Podarcis; species Podarcis tiliguerta. The sequence goes on from NC_139538.1 coordinate 66,179,325, forward strand.
TTAAAATAAAAAATAATAATCACAAAAACTTTTAAATGTGGGTTTCTCCTGAGCAGTTTTGTACACATTTTGGTTGCTTTAGGCACCATTGACTATGGTGTCCTTCTCAAATGACTCAATGGGGTGGGTGTTGCAGTTAATGCACTAGGAGTGGTTCCACTCCTTTCTGCAAAGTTGCTACCTGGAGACTGTAATAGGAGACTGTTGCCTGGATCCATAGCCAAGGACTTACTCGGTCTCATGTGCTATTCAGCGTCTATATGAAACCATGGGAGCCAGTCAGCCAGGGATTTGGAGCCCAGTGTCATCAGTATGCCGATAACACACAGCTCTGTCTCTCCATTCCATTTGAATCAGGAGAGGCTGTGAAGGCATTGGACCAGTGCCTGGAAGCAGTAATGGACTGGATGAGGGCCAATAAACTGAAGCTGAATCTTGATAAGATGGAGGTGCCAGGGGTGGCCAGTTCTCATGTCTGGAAATTAGGATAATGACCTGCTCTGGGAGACATTGCATTTCCCATGAAGAAAAAGCTGGTTGTCTTAAGAGTACTCCATGATACAAATCTATCATTGGATCCCCAAGCGACTTCTGTGGCTGTGAGTTCCTCTGCCCAGCTTAGGCCTCTGCAGTCCACTCTAGTGACCTCCTATCTGGGCTTCATGAGCTGCCCTTGAAGATAGTCTGAAATATGTAGCAAGTGCCACCCTGAGGTCCTCTGGGGAGAAAGGCGGAATAGACATTGCTAAATAAATGGTGCAGAATTTGGCTGCAAGGTTGGTGAGTAGGGCCGTCAAATGGGACCACGTTTCACCAGTGCTGAAAGCACTGAACTGGTTGCCAGTGAACTGCCACCCCTAATTCAAGGTGTCAGCGCTAGCATACAAAGTTCTAAATGGCTTCAGACCAAAGTGATTAAAGGATTACCACACCCAGTATCACCCATTTCAGGTGCTTAGCAGGGGAGACCCTGTTCATCAGGCGTGGCAAACTGGATCTGGCAAGCAGGCTGTCCTATGTCCTATGTCCCATGAGCCAAGTGTGACTGGTGGGCAGAGCCAATGAAGTATCAATCACCTGACATCACAATGACTTCAGATGACTCACTTTTAACTAAGGGGTTTGAAATCAAACCATATTGGCACAACACCCATATGACAAATGATCAGCTGAAGGTTAAAAAAAAACAAAACTCAACTCTAAATAATATACACATAGTTTCAAGCAATAATATACACATAGTTTCAAGCAGTAATATACACGTTTTTGCCAGCATTTTTGCCAACACTAACTTTTTAAAAATTTGTTTTTGGGTCAACACTTTCCCCTGATATAAGCGTTTTACTACACATACTTGTTGGAGAAGTCCATCACAGAATTCGGAGAAGTGCAAATTTCAAAGGCTATCTATAGTTTAGTTTGTTTATTGGTTCGGGAAGTTCGAATTAAGTAGGTTCGCATTCAAACGCAGATTGAATACTTTTATCCCTTAGCCCATCTTAAAGTAACCATTGACAAGTCCTGGATCCAAATGAATTTTAATCTTCAAGGCCTCTTGAATCTTCCCAGGCAAATACTTTAAGATGTTTCCCCAATACCATCACCACTATTATAATCTCAGATTAATAGCTTTCAGCAGCTTCATTTATTTACCGGCACAGAATATCAATGAGAATCCATAGTGTAGGTGATAGAAGCCTGCTTTAGTGCTGCTGCTTCCACTGAGTTGTGCGGAATACACTGTGGGAAGATCTCGCATTGAACTTTCTGTCACTCTTGCAAGGGAAGGCACAAAAGAAAATGTCTTGCATGTTAATCATTTTTGAAGCCTTGTAATTGTTTTCTGATGAAAGCTGGAGCTGGTGTGATAGTTCTCCAAAGACAGTAAATGACTTTTTCCTATTGTCTTCTTCACAGGCGTGAAGCACAGAGAAAAGAGCACTGAATTTCCCATAAGAGCACTAAAGGTGAAATTTATACTTGCACAGAGTCCTGTGTATCACTTAAATGACACTTAAAGCACATATTAAAGGATAAATCTTGCCTTCACCTCCTCCCAACAGCAGTCAGGAATCTCGGGCTGTAGAGCTAATGGGTTTCAGCTGCACCAGCACGAGGAGTCCGGGGAGACATTGTTGGCATTGACAAAACTCTGTGAAACTACACTATAGGTGGACATAATATCAGTGGCGGCTGGTGCCCACTGGAACTTACAGGGGGAAAATCAGAGAGGCCAACAGTAAATAAAGCCAGAGTCAACTAATCCTAGTTTTGTCCCCATCCACCTCCCTGTTATTCAACAGGGAGGCAAAGCTGTATCTAAGCAGGAGGAAGGTAATAGACAAGCAGGAACACTCCATGGACTGGTTGTAAGTAAGAAGGCAGGCAGGTGGGATCCAGCTGAGGACAGACCCCCATATGCCCTGACGGGCTATCCTCTACTGCATATATTACAGACCTTGGAAGGGAATGGAAGATTTGTTTGAAAATGTAATGTCCAAGTCTACAGGGCTCTGTAATATATGCAGTGGAATCTGGTCCATTAGGGGGTCTGTTCCTGCACTCATCTAGGTTTAAAGATGTTACAGAGACACATTTCCTAGCTCTGTTGTCATTGCACAGGTAGTGGTGGTGAAGAGAAGACCTCCATTCCTTCTTTCCTTCTTCCTTCCTGTTTGCTTCCACCAGAGCAAGCAGAGCAAGTAAATGAGTAGGAGAGAAGGATAAGTGGATCTGGAGGGTCATTAGTGGGTAGGAGTTAAGGTGTATGTGCAAGATGGATGGAAGAGGGGTCAGAGGCTAACAGGTAGAGATGATTCCTCTATTAAGTGCTGAGCCAAACGTTCTACAATGAGAACTGAAAATAGGGAGTACTTTGGAAGGTGAAAGGTACTGGCGGAGGAAGAGGAGTGCGGGGGGAACACACCGCCCCCGGAGTGCGATCCCCAGGGTGCCATCATGGCTGCCCCCCACCCGCGCTGGGCGCCACACCCCCGCAGGTGATGCCAAACCCCCAGGACATGCGCCACGGCCCTGGGACACACACCAGTCCGCCCCTCCCTGCTCTCCGCCCCCGGTGCCAGAACATGAAGCTCCACCATTGGTGAAAGGGATGAGACTAAAGTGTGCTGCTACCTTTTCCCTGTCTGTTCCATTTTCACCACCTGTTCAATGCAGCAGTGTTTTTGTTGTTGTTTATGTTTAGGACCCAGAATGCCCCATGAAAAGCACTGTGGCATCCATGTTGCATCATTCCTGGGTGGAATTAGCTGAATTTAAAAGTGGGAAAATGAGAAATTGACAATATGGTTTTATTCTGGTCCTATTTTTATAGCATTTTCTAGAATAAGCACCATTAATGCAGCTCTGGTTCAGAAGCAGTATATGGGCAATATTCCCAGACTGTAGAAAGAAAATGAAATTTGGGCTCATTATTACTATTATTAGTTTATTTTATTATTATTCCCTGCGAAGGAAGTGTAATCAGATGAGATGGCACATTCACCATCCAAAGCAAAAGCATTTTGATCTACCCAGGCAATGTATTTGATAGCAATGGCAGGACAAAAAAGGAACAATGACATTGGGTATGTGTGTGGATGTGTTGCGGTACAGAAGACCTAAGAGGTTAACTGACTGAAGCTCAAAAGGCTGCTATAAATACAGAGAGCTACACTGCCAGGTTCCGAAGGGAACCTTATTTAATGTCTGATGGAAAGAGTGAATTCTGTGAGTTGTCAGAGGAGATGAAATGGGAAAAAGTGAAAGTCAAGATCCCTTTTATGACAAGCAGGTGGAAAGGGCTGGGGAGTTGGACATATGAATTTCTCAGGTGTCTATTGAGGTTTTGTTGTCATTTTTTGGTCCGAGCACAAAGTACATTTCCTCCTTCACCACAGAGTGATCACACAACCGGCTCCCACCCACCTGAGACTGAAAGAAGAGGGACAGATTTCAGAAACGAAAAAGGAGGTTTCCTGACACTCCTGAGATTTCGCAACTTGCACTTGTATAAATTTAAAACTGGCTTTGGCCCTTATCTTGCCCCTCTCTCACAAACTTGAGTTGAGCACCCCTTCCTTCCCTTCCCATCTCTCCACCCCTCCTCAGCTGGTGTCGTTTGTGGGAAATCCAGGAGGGTTTCAACCAGTTTGCCCTTTTTTTGGCAAAAACACCCCTCATATTCATAGGGAAGGTGGCTCTGCCAGCAACCAGTGTAAAAATTATTCAGAAGAGTACCAAGATAGAAAAGACTTTGTTGCCGATAAGCTAAGCAACTGAGGATTTCAAGTGTGAACTTTAAGCCTGTCTCGCAAGATGAAAAGATTAGAAGCTTCCGTTTCCTAGTCCCTTACTCCTCCCTGGCTGCCCTGGATCAACAGTCGGTGACACGATAGGAAAATGCACTGCACCCCGACAATGAACACAGGATCAGCCACTTCCGCAGCTCTGCTCAGCAGCCACTCAGCCAGAATCAGCTAATACCTTAGATAAGGATTGTGTCTGGAGCAACAGCAACATAGGGAACAGTCAAGGACTCTCTTTTGCGCACGCTCTCTCTCTAACTATTGTGCTACATGATGGAGCTGCCCCCCACAACACACAATATATCCTCATTTTCCTTCAGATTTAAGCAGCTCAAGATTTAAGGGAAATGGAGCAAAGACAAAACCAGTCTTAGAGAAAATGCTTGATAACTGTTCAAAATCAGGTTTTTCCCAAGGAAGCAATTTACCCAGGAAGGTGGTGAGAAATTCACAACTGTTCTGGACAGTCAGAACAGCTCGCCCAAAGCAGTAGTCAATCATTCCAGAAGATTTACGAACTGGCGCCCTGCACAGTGTGCACCAATTTCCAAATGACTTTGGTTTGTCCTAAAAATGAAACCATTTCCCTCCCATAGATGACACATTTTGGCAGTACTGTTGGGGTTCATTAGGGTCCAAATGAAGACAATGGGACAGGAGCACATGATGCAACACTTTGTGGATCCTTCTTCAGATGACTGAGGACAATAAACACATAATCCGAATGACCTGGACATTAACCAGGTGATCCTTGTTGACCTCCATAGGTTTCACATCAAATATCCAAGTTGACCAAGGAAATGGTCTAGCAACCTGATGTTGTGCCATGATTGCTATGGAAATGATCAGGTCCAGGATGGGAGACCATGAAATCTGCTCTGAGCTTGCAAAAAACAAAGTACATTAAGTAAAGGTGCTCATAGAAATACTTCCCCATCACGACACAGTGAAAACGTTGTGGAGAATGGACTTCAGGGATGGACCGATAATGAGAGCCACTTATGCATTTCGTGTTACTCAAGGAAGCCCAATGATAATGGAGCAGCTAGGGGGGAGGTAGGAAACCTATCGCCCCCATGTACTCTTAATGGGAGCCTAAGTAGAACACACATTGTTCAGTACAAAAGCAAATTATGGAACGTGTCTATGGGGGCACATATTTCTCATTAGTACTACTAATCCTGAAATTATTTCCTTTGTGAGGCATCAAAAAAGAGTTTTTCCCCCTCTCTAAATTCTGTGCTTCTGTTAATCAGAACATCTACCACCAGCTGTGAAATTAGCCTCACTGTCTGAAATATGGGTGGCACATTCCCTCCAGCATTTGAAACCACAGGGAAGGACATTGTTTTGCAGCTGAAATTCAGCAGTCATTTATAAGAGCAGCAACTTAATGCAATTAATGCAAATCATTTAAAGCATGTTTTAAAAGAGTATTAAGAGCATATGGTGATTAATATGTGCTAATTAAAGACAACCTAATTATTTCCACATGCAAATAGAGGCTTATTTGAACATGCAAATGCAGAAAATGAAACACCATCTCCCACATATAAACTTCAAGTGCCTATTTCGGGCCTGCTCCTTGAGGTTAAAAGAAATTAAGCTGTTTAAAATTAAAGAGATTTCTATTTAATCTTAATTTTAATTGCTGGAGCTATAAATTAGCAAAGAAATTGGCCACACTAATAATAAAGGAAGCACTTGATGTGGAGACATATTTATAGTACAATTAGTAAACACCAAAACCCATTGTTGCAGAAAGCCAATCAGGGATTCTGCCTTAGGTCTACAGCATAATTTCATAGAAAGTTAATTCCACACCCATTCATGCCAGTTAAACTTTGGAACAACTCCAGATGTACCCAAACAAAGCATCAAGGGTTTTTTTCCTGCATTAATGGACTTCATCTCTAAAATGTCTGTAAACAAAACAAACAAAACTAAACAAAACCCTCATGAATTTAATCCCTCCCCAGTCACTATAATAACAATTACGATCCTCCACTAAAGACTTAAAGTATGCAACTGGATCTCTCTTCTGCCTTGCTCCTTGATCCTACCTTCTAGTTTCTTCCTAAGTCTGGGTGACTTCCTGGCTCTCTGCTACCCACTTCTCCTAGGTCAGCCTCTGCCCCTGCTAGCTCTTCCACTCATCCTTAGGACCCTGCCAGTCCCTGACATTTGCTATTGGATTCCTAGCTTGTCCCTCGGCTCTGCTTCACATCAGACTGCTGATCATGGCCCAGCCCTGACACATAGAATTCATAGAATCATAGAGTTGGAAGGGACCTTGAGGATCATCTAACTCCCTTCAATGCAGGAATATGAAGTTGCCCCATATGGAGATTGAACCTGCAACCTTGGCATTATCAGCACCACGCTCTAACCCACTGAGCTATTTGACCACACGTTCACTAAAGAGCAATTGGAACTTACTTTGACCAGTTGTGACCAAGGAGAGCAACACCCTCTATCATATGTCTGCTAGCTGGTTCAGCCTCTGTTTTTGAAAAGCGTGTTCTCCTTCATGGAGAGCACGTGTTGCGGTGGGGGCCTCCAGGACACTCCAAAGTTGGAGGGCTGGCTAATTGATTGTTGGCCACTGATGCAATTGGGGCTTCCCTTGTTGTTGGGAAGAAGTTAATGTTGCTCCTGGTTGCCTTTGGGGTGAGGGCAGGTTCCCTGCTCCGCGTAACCCCCAAGTGTATTCCCCCATTCTGACTTTCGCATTGTGCGGAATGTCAGTCTGTCCCCCATGGTGGGGGCAGATAGTCGCAACCAATGCCTACGCAACCACTCACAAATTTGTATTTTAATAAAGTTGTGGCCAAAATTATGCCAAAAATCTTAAACAAAAATTTCTGTGTGATGTGTGAGTTATTTGGGGTGGACCTGGGGACCTCGACACACAATTCTCAAGCAAGAGGGGAAATGACAGAGATATATACAAGTTTTGCATGGTGTGGGGAAAGTAGCTACAGAAGTGTTTTCCTGCTGCTCTCAAGGCCATCCAACGAAGCTGAAACCTGGAAGATTCCAAACAGACAAAGAAAAGTACTTTATTTGCACATAGTGAGCCAGGGATGGCCGCCAACTTAGATGGCTTTAAAAGAGAATTAGACAAATTTGTGAAGAATAAAGGTATCACTGGCTATTAGCCACAATGGCTATGTTCTACTTCCACTGTCAGAGGCTTCTATAGACGCATCTCTGTCTTTTCTTTCAGTGTGTCCCTTTTGTTCCAGAGGGGAAGTCTGGTTCCCCCCTTTTATTATGTGTGATTGTTTGATGTGATATGTTAAACTGATCTGTATTTTTATATGTATTTCGTATTCCTATACATATATGAATTGTGGGGGACGATGGCTTTGAGCAATAAAGATGAAGATTCAGATTGGTTAATTTCCATCCAAAGAATTCAAAGCAACAAACCTCCCCTTTCAGCTGTATTTATGTAAAATAGTTAAACTTATTAACTCACAAAAGGGCATTAGAAGAAATAATTACTCAGCAGAGTTTTGAAAGCGTGTTTACTGGGAAAGTCTATGTATTAGAGAATATTAAATGTTTGCCATCACTAGATAACCTTACATTGCCCGCAGGGAAATATTTCACGGGGAATTAGTTTCACTTACTTTCCCACGCTTAGATTATCTCATTTCCTCACCAAATGGCCATAACTTTCCAAATCATTTGTAAGAGAATATTGACCATGTCTGACTAACGTACAGTCCCTGGACTTCACGGGCTTTTCACTAAGATGCAGAGGGGTAGACTAAAGGAGCCTCTTATCCCTTCCAGCTCTACAATTCTATGAGTCTATGGTTCTATATATATATTTTTAAAAATATTAACCACACTTCAGCAAAAGGTTCCAGGGCAAGGTTCAAAAATATGAATAATAATACTTCACACAACATATACATACCTAGCCAACAAATCAGTCTAGCCAAAGACCAGAAGATAAAATAAAAAGCCCAGAACCTAAATATATATATCAAACAAAATTTCTAAAAATTAACTACAAGCTAAGATTAAAATCCCTGAGTATGATGGTCTTCAACTGGCACCAAAATGTTTGTAACATCACCATGAGGCATGGCTCTTTAAGGAACGTATTCCAAAGCTGAGACACTACCACAGAAAAGGCCCTCCTCTACAGAATTTCCTTCCATAATGCAACAACAACAACAACAATTTATACCCTGCCCATCTGGCTGGGTTTCCCCAGCCACTACAGCTAGCCTGGCAAGGTTTTTGTATTAACACCTGCTTATCTTTTCTTTAAGCCATGCTTCCTCTACTGTCAATCCACCATTTTGTTATCAGTCGTCCATTTTGTATTGCCTAGCCATTAAAATCAATGCATATAGAGCAAAACTTACGTAAACCAGCCGGTTGTAGCCAGTTACAGGTAGCAATGAAAGCTAGATGAACATCCATTTTCCAATATATTTTCAATGTTTGGCGTGTGTGGGGTTTTTTAAAAAAAAAACCTGAGGCTAACTTTGGGCCAGTACCGATGACAAACTTACCACAACAAAGCTCACTGGAAGCTGAGGTGGGTGGCATTCACATGATGCCAAAGAAGAGGTAATGCTTCACCAAAGAAAGAGGACAAAACACACTGCACAGATTAGCCTAAATTTTGCAGTTGCTAATTTAGGTACCCCCCCTCCCCGTACGGGCCAGTCTTGACAGACTCTAGGGTTGTGCGCCCATCTCACTCAAGAGGTCGGGGGCCAGCGCTGTCCGAAGACACTTCCGGGTCACGTGGCCAGCGTGACATCGCTGCTCTGGCGAGCCAGATCCGCACACGGAAACGCCGTTTACCTTCCCGCTAGTAAGCGGTCCCTATTTATCTACTCTGACGTGCTTTCGAACTGCTAGGTTGGCAGGCGCTGGGACCGAACAGCGGGAGCGCACCCCGCCGCGGGGATTCGAACCGCCGACCTTTCGATCGGCAAGCCCTAGGCATTGAGGCTTTAACCCACAGCGCCACCCACGTCCCTTAGTTGCTAATTTACAGGTATACAAATGCAGATTTAGGAAATAAATAATATAATTTAAATGGAAATACAATGTAGAAGACTGTGACCAAGTGACCTGTGTGCCTGTTAGTCAACTGCCCAGTCGCTTACTGTTGATGGGCATCTTCAAGGCCTCAAGTCTCTCTTTTGAAGATTCTTTGTCTCTAAAACCAGGCTGGGACTGGGCTGCCCTTCAGAGAGAATACTACTCCTTCAAATAGAGGTCTGCTATCTATGCAGAGGTGCCATCTTCCATAGAACATCAAGGGGGCCCAACACAATGTCCTGACATTAAGTACACGGCGTTGTGTGATGTCCTGACGTCACTCCACATTTGGTCTCAACATTGGGGAGGGTCTCAGACCTAAAAAGAGCCTCACCCCCTGGAGCCACAACCTATGCAACTATGTTAATCACCCTCCTCATTATCAGTAACTGAGTGTACATCATGTCCATGTAAATGTTATGCAAGCTGTGTGGTCAGATTTACATGCAGCTAAAACTAAAAATGTGTTTTTGTTTTGTACTTTTATACTGTGAACTGCCCTGAGATCTTCGGATGAAGGGCAGTATACCAATTTATTAAATAGTAATGGTAATAGGATGCGGGTGGTGCTGTGGGTTAAACCACAGAGCCTAGGGCTTGCCGATCAGAAGGTTGGCGGTTCAAATCCCCGCGATGGGGTGAGCTCCTGTTGCTCAGTCCCTGCTCCTGCCAACCTAGCAGTTCGAAAGCACGTCAGAGTAGATAAATAGATACCGCACCGGTGGGAAGGAAAACGGCGTTTCCGTGCGCTGCTCTGGTTCGCCAGAAGCAGCTTAGTCATGCTGGCCACATGACCCGGAAACTGTAAACCGGCTCCCTCGGCCAGTAAAGTGAGATGAGCGCCGCAACCCCAGAGTCATCCGTGGCTGGACCTAATGGTCAGGGGTCCCTTTACCTTTAATGGTAATGATAATGGCCCTCTTTGTTATGAGCATTTCATAGATGTGGCCCACAACATTTATTCTCAATGGAGAAAGAACACAGTGATGTGCTGAATCACCCTTGCCCCAAAGTGGTGAGGCATTAAAAAATAACCACAGCAACCTGTATCTAATTTCAGAGCAAGGAAAGAGTGACACCATGTGGTAACCTACATCACAACTTTCCTGATTGTGAACAGAACATGTCCTTCATCTCTAGGGTGTTAATGCTCAAGTTCTGGCCCTTCATCAGAATCGCCTAGTCAAATATTTAGAGATGGTCACTTTCCATATGCAAATACCCTGCAAGTGTCTGCTGGAAAACAGCAAGCATTTGTTATGAAGGAATTGTGTCGTTTAAAGCATCAACCAAGGCAAATCTCTTAATTCCCACTGTAGCTGACACTTGTAACTCATAAATAAATCCCAAATTAGGAAGGATTTGAATTTTTTGCTCAGTTTGTTTGCCTTTTCTTGATTAGATCATTAACAATAAGGCATATTAATTAAACATGAGAGCAGTTAATCTAAGAGACTTAACTGAGGATATGAGATTTAGGAGTTCATCAGAAGAAGTGCATTCGGGGACTAATCACTGCTGAATCTGCATTATCTTCCCTTATGCTGCTCAAAATGTGTTACTCACCAGCATATGATGAGGAATGATAAGAAACAAACAGGGAGGTGTGTTGTGTGTACAGACCACCTGTGTCGTGGAGTATTAGACAAATAAAATACATTTGATTTAAAATAAACATCTGTTATCATATTTATTTAACGGCAATTAACAGCACAATCCAAACCCAAGTTCTGTCAAGATGAAAGGGTCTTGGATCTGGTGTATCTTTGGCTTCCCCAGTTCTGGCGCAAGTCCCTCAGCTCAGCTCAGCCAGGCCTCTGCTTGAGGAATTTAAGATGGCAGGCTTTACACCAGCATAAGACCTCAAAAGGGGCACGGGTGGTGCTGTGCGTTAAACCACAGAGCCTAGGACTTGCCGATCTGTGGGAAAATGGTTGCTTATGCATAAGCGCATGGGCAGAAGTTTCTTACAGGGCAAAGCAAGATGCTGCTTGGGGCATGGACAGCGCGTGAACAATCCATGCTAGTGTGGTGATTGGTCCACGTAACATGGTCTGAGGTGGCGTGAGATACTGTACTGTTCTTTGTCTGCTAGCTGATACAATGTTGTATCATTTTGCTGAACACAACAATAAAGGCGGGCAGCAGCTTTTGAGGCTGTGAGAGATCCCTTCAAAATCCATCTTGGTGTAAGACTGCCTCATTCCAAAAAGACGAGCAGGCCTCGTCACCGATCAGAAGGTCGGCAGTTCGAATCCCCGCAACGGGGTGAGCTCCCTTTGCTCGGTCCCTGCTCCTGCCAACCTAGGAGTTCGAAAGCACGTCAAAATGCAAGTAGATAAATAGGTACCACTCCGGCAGGAAGGTAAACAGCATTTCCGTGCACTGCTCTGGTTCACCAGAAGTGGCTTAGTCATGCTGGCCACATGACCCAGAAGCTGTATGCCAGCTCCCTTGGCCAATAAAGCGAGATGAGCGCCGCAACCCCAGAGTCGGCCACGACTGGACCTAATGGTCAGGGGTCCCTTTACCTTTACCTTAAGACCTCAAAAAGGGTTGATCCAAGGACAGGACGAGGAGAGAGAGACCTATTCCAAACTATGTTCAACCCAGTCATATGACCTAGGGCCCAATACTCAAAAATCTGGTCCATAGTATCACCTCCCAGAGGCTCCTGAACAGAGTTTGGAACATTGGGTAATTTGCATTGGTGTAAATTATGCCTGTCTAAGTTACACTGGCTCCCTCGGCCAATAAAGCGAGTTGAGCGCCGCAACCCCAGAGTCGGCCACGACTGGACCTAATGGTCAGGGGTCCCTTTACCTTAAGTTACATCTGTCTGAGTTGCACTGGTTTTCTATAGCTAGGATTTCTCTGCAAGACACTAGCTGCACCAGGTTAAATGGGTCCTTGCCATTTTGTGTGGTTTCAGTTTCGCTTTAAATGGATTTGCTTTTTGTGGGGGTGAGTGTCAGCATAGCGCTAAGCAGCTATGAATGCAGGGAACAAAGTCTGCTTGAGACTTGCCGCCTCCTCTGCCATGCACCCCCATGTGCCCTCTAAACCTGTTCTGGGGTTTTCCCAGCCTTCCGAAGCAGATTTTGAGGTGCACAGGGACAGAAGGCGTTGTGGTTTCATGGCACAATCGGACCTCATTCTGTGCAAGCAACAACTTAGTTGAATCTCACCTTCTGTTTTTAATTGATTTTGCTCTTTTTATTGTACATCACCGTGAGATGGTCGTATAGATGTTGATTAATAATAATAAAATAATAATAATTTACCCTATTATTATTATTATTATTATTATTATTATTATTATTATTATTATTATCAGCCAATTTACTGCTTAAGAAGCCAGTGCAGAACAGACTAACCATTGCAGCAGGCATCCCTAACCTCCGGCCCTCCAGATGTTTTGGACTACAATTCCCATCATCCCTGACCACTGGTTCTGTTAGCTAAAGATCATGGGAATAGTAGGCCAAAACATCTGGAGGGCCAAAAGTTGGGGGTGCCTGCATTGCAGCATAGATGAATGTAACGCACAGGGGGGAGGGGGGCTTTCTTCCACCATGTGAAAGCAATTGTTCTCCACATTGCAGACAACAGCTGTAATGAAAACTCTCTCGATGTCTATTATTGGTGAGCCTCATTTAAACTTACGTAGAGATTAGTCTAGTGAAATAGCCCTCCCGCCTGCAACCTCAGTTTAGGAATCAGGAATCCTCCCCCAGTACTCAGAGCGAAACTCTAGCTCAGTGATCAATTCCTACCCAGGACTCAGGAAGAAAAGAAGCTCTGTCCCTCCTACTGCGTAAGGCTATTTGTAACAGTGGCTCCTACTGACACTTGCCTCAGCATTACAATGAAAAGGAAATGTCGCAGCATGTTCTGAAAATTGCCAATCATTAAGCATGAAGAGCTTCGGTCTTGTCTACCAAGGCTATTATGATGCATATTCCAGGGCTCCAAACTACTATGTCATCGTGCTGAGCAGCACAACACTGGCTGCACCTTTTGAAGCTCTCAGGTACATAATAAAAGTGTATAGCATGGTATATCTTAATGAAGTGCTACTTTAGACTCTGCTAGAAACGGTTGTGCGCAGGAGCCCTTTGATTCTCACGTAGGCGCCCAGCATTTAATAAGCCTTTCAAGGACTGCTCCGTTTTATTAATAAAACGCAAACAAAGCAACAAAATTATTCTCTCTCTTCATCACAATCTCATTCCACACATCTCTGTTGTGCAATTTATTCAGTACAACATTCCAAATGCTAGCTAACAACATCTTTCTCCTCTGTTTGCTCTGTTAATGCTAGGAACTCATTAAACACACTGACATTTTTACTCAGCTCAAGATTTGTTATGCTTCTACCCTCCCCTCGCCCACACATACACACCCTGACTAACCAGAATCTTCCTTTTTTCATTTGTAAGATTCGTTGCATTAAATGTACAAAAAAGACTTTGCTGAATTGTTGGAGATGCCTAATGTGTTCATGTAATCCAACACTGCAGATGTAGGGCACATTCAGGGGCTAATGTGCAGATCTCCGTGTACACTGAGGCTCCTTGTTTTCTTCCTTGAGACAGTCGCACTTCATATGCGCAACAGTGCACTCAAAGGAGATATTTTAAAAGTGTGTGGGTCTCCATGAGAGGGACAGAGTCCTATGGAACATCATATTGTGGCCCTAAAGCATTACTTGTAGTATAAAGCAAAATACATTCATTATTCATTCATTCATTCATTTAATTTAAAATCTTAAAAACAGAAGACATCTTTTTTTTTTAAACCCAACTAAATTAAAACACAACCAAAGAGGCAAACAAAATCTAACAAACAATGAAACTCAGCAGGTTAACAAACTCATCCAAAGCTCTGGGAGAACAGGTAAGTCTCCACCTGGTTCCAGAAAGCCATATAAGTTGTGCTAGCAGTGTTTGGAGATGAAATTCCACAACTGGCATCTGTTTCATAGGGGTTTTTTTACTGGCAGTTGACATACTAATTCTCGACCCAAATATGGCTCCTTTGTCTGCTATAACTACAGGATTCTGACATGCAGAGAGAATACACAGATACTTTTGCTTTGTTTCAGTGGAACTAAATCTATAATTCATTTACAAATTAATCAATTATAAGTCATTTTAATCCATCTCATGTAAGAGTATTGTTATAAATTTGTAGGGTGCCAGGACTCCTCTTATAATTTGTGGGTGTATGTTAAAATACAAGCCAGGAGCTAGCCTAGTGACATACCCTCCAACATTTATCTGATGAAAATAGAGATGTCCTAAGGAAAAGTGGAACATTCTGGGATTGAATCAGAAACCAGGATAGCTTCTGTAAATCTGGGACTGTCACTGGGAAATAGGGACAATTGGAAGGTCTGTAGCGATGGCCCACTAAAGATGAGTCACAAACTGGAACAAATGGAGTGGCTCTGTGCCATAGAGCAAACGAGGGGGGCTCTCTCAACTCAGAATTAGTCAGAAAGACAAAGCCTTTTTCTGAAGTAGAGTTTTAGAGTTGGAAGGACAGCAGTTGTCTTCAGGGTTTCAGTTTTGCCCCATGTAACCAGTAGGAAAAATAGTTGTGCAAGCAACTGGAGAAAGGAGGTTCAGAGCAATGTGGGCTGACAGTTTGACTCCAAGGAGAAAGCCATGAGAGAAACATGACTCTCTCAGAGTGCAATGTGTGGAACCCCCTCCGCCATAGGCTCAGGTTGCATACATGTGTAAAGAAACCATATATCATAAAGAAATTGCAGTCTCTGCTGTGCCTCATTTCAAAAGGAAACACAGACCTGGACCCCCGAAATCTCACACTGCTGTAACCCTGTGTATCATTGCTTCTATGAAGAACAATCCTTTGCTTATTTACCCTGAGGTAAAGGTAAAGGTAAAGGGACCCCTGACCATTAGGTCCAGTCGTGACTGACTCTGGGGTTGCGGCACTCATCTCACTTTATTGGCTGAGGGAGCAAGCGTACAGCTTCCCGGTCGTGTGGCCAGCATGACTAAGCCGCTTCTGGTGAACCAGAGCAGCGCACAGAAACGCCGTTTACCTTCCCGCCAGAGCAGTACCTATTTATCTACTTGCACTTGACATGCTTTCGAACTGCTAGGTTGACAGGAGCAGGGACCAAGCAATGGGAGCTCACCCCATCGCGGGGATTCGAACTGCCAACCTTCTGACCAGCAAGTCCTAGGCTCTGTGGTTTAACCCACAGCACCACCCGCGTTCCTACCCTGAGGTAAAAGGTAAAGGTACCCCTGCCCGTATGGGCCAGTCGTGTCCGACTCTAGGGTTGTGTGCCCATCTCACTCAAGAGGCCGGGGGCCAGCGCTGTCCGGACACACTTCCGGGTTACGTGGCCAGCGTGTCGAAGCTGCTCTGGCGAGCCAGCACCAGCACAGCACACGGAAACGCCGTTTCCCCTGCTGAGGAAACCCTGAGGTAAGTCCAGGTAAATTGGCAAAATAGCTGCAGCCTCGATCTCTCGCTTTGACAAAGAACATTTGTCTTGTTGTTTTTATTAAGCCCTTATCACCGCTAAAAAGCCAGGCCAAAAATGTCCTGCAATTTTCAGCAATAGGAAATACTACACTTATGAAAAAATCAGGAAGCATTTGTAATGGTCATATCGGGGACTGTGAAAGAGAGACAGGTTACCAATGGAACCTTTTGCCTCCGCCAGCAGAAGCAATGGATAAAAGAAATAAGGGAGTGCTGAATACAAGAATGCAGTGAATGTATGAATTATTGTTAAGCTCAGTTAAGGAGCTATTAGTGAGGATGTTCTGGTCATCCATCCTAATACTAAGGGAATGCCTGATTCCCTGAACTGATTAGCACACAGCAGAAATAAATGGGATTATATTAAAAGGCATGGGAGAGCATTTTGTTGATGAAAAATAGAACTGCAAAGATCTCCCTTGCTTCGTTTTCTTTGCCCAATGGAGAACAGAGGGATAGCTAATAACAGTAGGAAGAAATGCGTTTACACGGAATAGATATGCGCAGTATTTTCTCCTTCCTGAACAGATGAATAAAAGAAAGGGGTTGTATTCAGTATCCCCCCCCCCCCAATTATATATCCTAACCCTCCAGGCCACTAAACGTATAGCATCAGAAACAAGCACAGCCGTAACAGACTTGCAGCATTGCAATATGTGGCAGGGAACACTAGCGCCAGCTAGTTGCATGCAAGACTTGCACACATTATCAAAATGGGTTGGGTGAATGAGAATCAGGTTTAGACTGTGTTCCAGAGCCATGTGGCGATGATCATGGCAAACCCTTAATCAGAAGGACGTTATGCACCTGTGTAATTGTAGTAACTCTGAACGGGATTGCAACTGGCAGATGACATAGCTATCATTAATTTACGTGGTGTTCTTTTTTAATGGAGAACGGGCAATTAGAGCAAACTACATCATCAAACACATGGAAATTTAGTCACACCATTTCCAACAGTTCTCTCAGTTAAAATATGCAAATCCCTGGATACTCAAAAGGGGAGAGCACTATTCATTCTGCAATCTTCCAGATCTTATAGAGTTTGAAAAATGAAGCTTAGTTTGGAGTTTTTTTAAAAAAAGCAAGCATTCTTCTTCCTCTTCTTCTTCTTCTTCTTGCTCCTCCTCCTCCTCTTCTTTTTTTTAAGGAAAGAGAACCCACAAACTGTGTTCAGAGAAGAAACTTTCCTATGTATTTCTGTACATAGCAAACCGCCTAAAGGAGCCAGAGGAAGTATGAAGATTAACAAATTAAGCCTGATCAAAGGCTGTCCCAGCATGGAATAACATGCTGAAGAACATCCTTATCAGATCTTTATCCTCGGGACTTTTAAAAAATAGATGGTAAAAATCAAGCTTGTGAATATTCAAATATTCAGTAAAAAATTTTTTTTTGATGTTAGAAAACTAATGTGCTTGCCAAGGTAGCAGGCCTTTTAAATTCTGAAAAACCAACATTTCTTCCTTGAATAACAAGTAGAGCATCTTCGTTATGGTGTGATTTGAGAATCCTACACATGTCTGGTAAACCCCATTGGGTCCAATTGGCACTTACCCTCTGGTAAATGTGTAAAATATTTTACCCTTAATCATATTGTAGTCCCAATCAAATCGTAACTCAAAAAGGTAAGCCTCACTGAGTTCAACAGGACTAACTCCCAGGTAAGTGTAGAGGATTTCACCCATAGTCACACTTCAGTCCCAATGAAATAATTGAAAATAGGACTAATTTGCCCCATTAAATTCAATGGATGCCATCCAACTTGTTTCTCAGAAAACATGCAAAGGGTTGCACTTTTAATCAACTAACCAAATAAGGAGGTTTGAGCAGTCCTGTCATGTACATTTTTACTCAAGAACCCAAGCAAATTAAATTACACTTTCCTCCAAGTTAAGGTGCATCATAAGCAGGGGAGTCCTGTGCATGATTCCTCAGAAATATGCACCCCTCTGCACCAGAGGAAGGTAAGGGGAGAAGGCACCTCCCACTGCTTGACAGCATAGGGTTGCCATATTTTGAAGAGCAAAAAAGAGGACACATTTGCTGACTTCTACTTTTAACTATGGATCGCTATGATGACTCTACCCATAAAAAAGAGGACATGTCCTGGGAAAAGAGGACCTATGATTGACTTCCTTTCTTTCTGAAACCTAACATTTCCAATTAACCCTTTGCCTCTCTGCTTGAAATACAACTTGCCCCTTCTGTGTCCAATCTCTTGCTACCACTGACTTCAACAAGGCTTACTCTCTACTGCAAGGAAAAGGGAACCTGTGGCTCTCAAGACGTTGCTAGACTCCAACTCCCATCAGCCCCAGCCAAGACAGCCAATGAAGGAAGTGGCAATAATCCAACAACATCTAGAGGGTGGTCTCCATCCATGCCATACTGTGTTTAGGATTGCAGCATCAATCAATTTAAAAGGTCGCTGCTAAAAAAAATCAGGCAGTATATTTTTAATGTTTGGGGATGAGTCTTTTCTGGATGGGTCTCTGTGCGAATCATGAGGGGGTTGTCTAAAGACAGAGAAGGTATTTTCTCAAAAACTATTATTTGCCAATTTGTCAATGAAAAACCAAAAGATTACTCTACATTTATTTAATAGAGTGACAACTTTATTTATAAGGCAACGTGCCCCACACCAGTGCAAATGGCACTCTGTAGTCTCCATCAGGGATTAACTTGCCATCCAAAGTCCCAGGGAATAATTAATTTATAAAGGGGTTGATAGATATCTGATGCAATGTGCTGGACAGCATAATGTAAAACAAAGGAAGCAGGGCAGGGGTGGTAGAATCTACATGCAGCACAGAAAGATTTAATATCATACTGAACAAACCAGCAAAAAATGGAGTGACCCCTGTGAAAAGAACCTACAGAAAGGAACATTTACACACCAACTATAAACCCCACTGAAATTATCACTCCCATGCATCCTTCAGAAAGGGAGGCTATCATGAAACTACTGCCAAAACTTTAAATGCAAAGCAACAGTTATGAAGAATCTGGGGCACCAACTGGTACAGTATTTCACACAGTGGAGTTTTCAGTGTTGTAGTGGAAGAAACCCAGTTGTTGTTGTTTTCTTTATTAAGCTTCGCACACACAACAGAACATAATGTGACGTACCAAGCGCTGCAAACTTCATAATGATCTAAACTAAAGAACTTTCTAATCTAGTCCATTATAATAGTTCCCCAAGGCCCACTAAGGTAATGCAAGTAATGGAATTTTGATGGTGGCGTATAAAACATGAAACCTAGATTTTTCGTATTAGCATAGATGGCCAAGCAAGACTTGTAACAGCAATTAGTGTGAAAACGCATATTTCAATCCAACACACACACTAACTTCAGTGTAAGGTCCTGAGATCTGAAATGGACTTTATTCCTGTGCAAGCATATAGTGAGGATGGATCCCATGCAAGTATACAGAGGGATGTAGCACAATGAGGATAAAATAATTTTCATATTTTCATAATCTTAAAATTTGATGCACTGAGGAGATCCGTCATGCCTGGCGCCCAGGGGGACGGATAAAGTTGAAGGCAAGGAGCAGGAGGGTTATGAGAGGAGCAGCAGGGGCAGCCCCACGGGCCCTACCCATGCCATGGCATCCCCCTACTTGCCCCACACATGAGGAGAATTCTGAAGCAGGTAGCTGGTTCTACAAGCAATTTAGAACTCTACAAGACTGAAGCTCTACATCACTCAAGGTGCCTCCACATGCAGAACTTCTTCAAATTTGATAGGCAGTGGAGTCAAGTGATGTGAAGGCAAGGGAGAGGCCAGGAAGTGTGGCTCCACTCTCCCCCTCATACAGTTGTAATCGCATAGGAACTGGGGTGTTAATAAGATTGTACCCACAAACTTCCTGGGGCACAACTGGGCAGATGCAATTTCATCTGTGCTGTTCCTAGCCTCCCTACATTTCTCATTTCGCTTGATGTTCTGCTACTGCCATCACCCTCCTACCAAACAAAGAAAAATTGGCAGTGGAGCTACATGGACAGGGTTTATTGAGTGGTTATTTTATTTGCACTTGGTTATTTTATTTGCACTTGGACTTCTGGAAAGTTTCCCCAGTCACTCAAAATGTTGGTTCCCTGGGGAAGCTGAATACAATGTCTTTCTTCGAGACTCAAATCAATACATGTTTATCTGTGAAAAGTGTGCCTTGACGAAGCTTTCCATGATGGCTCTCAAGTTCTTAAAAAAACAACCACAAAAAACCATTTAATCACAGAATGTGTAACTCTGAGAAGCGGTTCAGTTTAGCCGGGACTGGGAAGCTGCAGGACTCTCTATATATTTGGATGATAATGGACCAGAATATTTGAAGCTTTGTATGCAAACTAGCTCTTGGTGCTTTATAACTTTGGAAGTCATATAGCAAAGACTTGACCTCAAACACAAAATGAGCATTAAAGATATTTGACCCACATCCAAAGTCCACTTCTAGAGTAGGAGTTGCCAACCGCAGCACTGATGCCACCAAAAGCAAGGATATGGGCCATCTGTGGACAGCAGGAGGAACCCACCTGAGCCATGGGGTCAGGCATGCATTCCAATCTGCCTTTCCCATGTAGAGCAGCTGCCTGCTTCTTAGGTTCAGAAGACGAAAAGAAAAAGAAAAATTACCTTAGGTGAGAGCGATCTCAACAGTACTATAATTCTTCCTAGAGTGGTACTATAAGCTTCATTTGTGATACACCTGTCGACAAGTTCGCCAACTCTGCTGCTACTGTACTACTCTGCTCCAATATAAAGCCAGAAATCCCTGTGTGAGTTATACCTAAATGAGGCCAAGCTAGGAATAAAGAGGTTTCTGACAGGGCAATGTTAATATTAAGTAATACCAAGCACAGTTCACAGATAACTCTTCAATAGCTTCCTGCTGTTAAGGTTAATGGCAAAAACCTGAACTGGGGAAACTTTATCTATTATTTTTTTATATAGTACACAAAGTCCTTTGAAATGAATACTCAAGATTTTGGGAGAAAAGTGATAATATGGCTGTTCCCCATCATTTTTCACCACCATATAACCTCCTGATTTCCTTTTACTTTCCCTCTAGATTGCTGTATATTATTCTAACCATTTTGTCATATATATATATATATATATATATGACAAACTGATATATTATCAAACTGAAGGTGGAAGTACAGCAGCAAATGTCATGTTCTTTTTATACGATTTTTATTTTGATCATTCAATATCTATGCAACTTAATATATTAAAAATATCTTTAAGGTATACACAAAAGTAGCAACAGACAACATAAATGAAATATTACAAAAAATTGCAGTTGCATATCAAAATGTTACATTAATACAGTGCTTTTTTTTCTTTAAAAAATATTTAGGGGTGCTCTCATTTTCCTACTCATATTGAAATACTGCCCCTCAATGAGCCCAAACTTAGAATCACAAAATGTTTAGGGGTATGCGTACCCCTGTGTCCCCCCACAAAAAAGCACTGCATTAATACAAAGGTCTTTGGGTCAGAAGGAGCTGTGCCAGTTTCATATTTGGACATCTTTGGAATACTTGAAGCGAGGATGCCTCAGATGTTCATGGTCTGATTTGGAATACCAATTTCAGTCGTATTATGAATCAAGCAGCATTTCCTCTCCCCCTACCCAAGTGCTTCTCTGCTCTCTGAACCTAATCTTTGCAATCCAAGCGTAAAATTTCATCCACTAATGGCACCACCCAGCTTTTTGTGCATTATCTCAACCATTCCATTGGTGATAGTGTCAATTAACTGATTGAGGGGAGGAAGATAATGAAGAATGCAGCTGCAATCTGTTAAAGTTTAACGTATTGTCAGGGCTGGCTCCGGGTCCCAGCTCACCAAGGACCAACGCTAGCCGATAGTACAGTATCAAAGTCTTTATTGAAGAATAGTCTCCATTTACAAGTCTCAGCGTCCCAGCCCTACTTCTGGACTTTAGACCGGCGAAGCTCTGTCTGGATCTCCACCCCCCGTGCACCAGTTCAAGACTCTAATCTTACTCCACCTCTTCCTTCTCTCTCTCTTCCTCTGGGTCTTACTACCCCCCGGGGTCTCATTCCTCCTGGACTCTTCCGACGCGGAGCTAGACCCCTCTGACTCCTCCCCCTCTCTTCGGCGGGCTTTAGGACCTGGCTCCTTACCCGGGCTGCCCACCTTGCCGCCCTCCTGTACATTTGAACTTGGCGCGCGCGCGCGTTTTACTTTCCGGATGACCGTTTCCTCGCTCCCTGACGAGGGTGTGGCCACTCCTGCCTCACGTTCTCCCTCTGCCTGCGCGCTCCCTGATCCCGATGCCTTGGACTCCTCCCCCCTACTGCACCCTGGGGGGGACGCTGGTCCGGATTTCCAGCTGCTACTCTCTGAGTCCCCTTCTTCCCGAGGTGTCCCCCTGGGCACTCCCCTTGCCCTGACCATGGGGGCCTCTTTCTGTGAATCCTCCGAGTCACTGGAGAGACTCAGAGATCTTGGACTACTGTCGCCGCTGACATTTCCTTCCGACTCCTCCCCCTCGCTCTCTGTTTCTTCCCTCTCCAGTGACTCTGCTCCTGAACCCCTGACATCCATCCCCCCCTCGAAGCCCCCCCTTCCCCCCTCCCCTTCCTCCGGCGGGGGTGCTGGGTGCTCCGTCGTTGTGGGGGTGAATGGTGGATACAGTTCGTCCCCCGTGGCGTGCATCCAGTTAGAGAAATCCGGCTCGTCCTCCATGTCTTCGCCGACCTCGTTCTCCTCTGCTTCCATCTCCGTGCCGCCATGCTCGAACCCAACGTCCTCCCCCATCACGTCCATGTCCCTCTCACCCTCGTTCCCCTCTGGGTCCGTTGCCTGCCAAGGGCCCCTCAGCCACCTCTCCTCTCCTCGATTGTCCCACCAAAACGAGCGGTCTGAGGCAAACCCCGAGGGCGAGCCCTCCGGTGAACGTGTGTCTAATGGTGGTTCTTCGTCCGAGGTGAATCCCTGGAACGTGCTGGTAGAAAGCGTGGGTGTGAAAAGCCAGTCGTCGAAATACTCGGCTGGCATGGGCCTGTGTGGGAACAAGGCATGAAACTCCTCTTTGAGGAGAGGCTCGTCCAGGGCATAGTCCGGCACCCAACTGTTGGCGCTGGCCGGGGTACCTTCCCTTGCGAGAAAATATTCTACTCCCTCTTCCCCCCATCTCGAGTCCAAAATCTCTGTGACCTGGTTGATGGGTTCCCTTCTTGGCGACTCCCTCCTTGGGGGGATCTCCTCATACTGGTCTGGTGCCGTGCCCTGCGCCTGAAATCGGTGAGGTGCTTTGTAGGGCGTGAGCACCGACCTATGGAATACTGGGTGCATTCTGGATCCTTCCGGAAGTGTCAACCGGAAGGCCACCGGATTGATCTGTGCCTCAACTAGGTAAGGTCCTAGCTGCTTATGTCCGAGTTTCTTCTTAGCTAAGGATCTGGTCGGCACTGCGTGGGCCGCTAACCACACCCAGTCTCCCACCTGTATGTCTTCACCAACCCTCCTGTGCTTGTCAGCCTGCAGTTTGTATGCGTGCTTTGCCAGCTCTAACTGCCTCCTAAGCTGCTCGTGGACTTCCTGCAATTCCGCCGCCAAGACTTCCGCTGCCTGTGGCTCCCCCTCCCCCAGTCTCTCTAATCCCGGGAAGGTTCTGGGATGCCTCCCGTTGTTGGCGAAGAACGGCGTCACCCCTGTGGACACGTGCTTCGTGTTGTTGTAAGCGAACTCAGCGAGCGGCAGGTAGTCCACCCATGTCGTCGGCTGTTGATTTGCGTAGCATCTCAGGTACTGCTGCATGACGGCGTTGACGCGTTCCGCTTGTCCATTGGTCTGCGGGTGTCTCGCCGACGCTAGGTTGATCTTGACGTTCAGGAAACCCATCAGCTTCTGCCAGAAGCTCGAAATGAACTGGCGCCCCCTGTCGGACAAGATAGACCGTGGCAGTCCATGCACTCTGAAGACGTGGTCTATGAACAGTTTGGCGGTCTGTTCTGCCGTGGCGACCTTCGCGCACGGAATGAAGTGGGCCATTTTAGTGAACATGTCCACCACCACTAGCACTGCCGTTTTACCCCTTGAGCTGGGTAAATCCGTGACAAAGTCCAGGGCCACCCTCTCCCACGGTTCGCTCGGAGTCTGCAGCGGTTCGAGCAGTCCCGCCGGAGGTTTGTGCACTGACTTGGCCCTTTGGCAGGTGTCGCACCTCGAGACGTACTCCGCGACTTCCCCCCGCATCTTGGGCCACCAAAAATCTCTGGCAACGAGTTCTGCCGTCTTCTCCTTGCCAAAGTGCCCGGCGGTGGGTGCGTCGTGTAACTGCTGCAGTACTTTCGCCCGGAGGTCGTCTCCCGGTACGTAGAGGGCCCCTCTGCGGATGAGCAATCCGTCTCGTACTTGGAACTCGTCGTCCTTCACCGTGCCCTTGTGCACCTCCTCCATCTTGGCTTATGCAAAGGGGTCCCTCTGCAGTGCTCGACGGACCGCCTCCAAGTCCACGGTTGCTGCAGCGCACGCCCACGCTTTCGGAGCGAAAATGTGCTTGGCCGCTGCTGGTGCCGTCTCTTCGAGGTATTGCGGCTTCCTGGACAGTGCATCCGCCATGATGTTGTTGTCGCCTGGGATGTATTCTATCCTGAAGTCGAAATCCGCGAAAAATTCCGCCCATCTGATGTGCCGCTGGTTTAGGAATCTTGCCGTGCGCCAGTACTCCAGGTTCTTATGATCCGTGCGGACCTGCACGGTGTGCTTGGCCCCGACGAGGAAGTGTCGCCATGCCTTGAATGCTGCATGAATGGCCAGCAACTCCCTGTCCCAGATGGTGTAGTTTTGCTCCGACTTGCTGAGCTTCCTCGAGTAGAAGGCACACGGTCTCCAGTCCCCATGCGGGTCCTCCTGCAACAGTACGGCGCCCACGGCTCTGTCTGAGGCGTCTGTTTCAACCCTCATCGGTTTGCTGGGATTCACATGCAGTAGCTGCCCTTCGGACGAGAAGAGACGCTTAAGGTTCTGAAAGGACTGCTCCGCTTGCTCCGTCCAGATGAACTTCTTCTTCTTAGAGCTGAGCGTGTCAGTAATGGCCGCCGTCTGCATCGCGAACCCCTTGATGAACTTGCGGTAAAAGTTGGCGAACCCCACAAACCGCTGGACCTCCTTCCGATTGCGCGGGCTCTTCCAGTCCAACACTGCGCGAACCTTGGCGCTGTCCATGGCAAGCCCCTTGTCCGACAGCTTGTAGCCTAGGAAATCCACCTCCGTCCTGTCGAACTGGCACTTCTCCAGCTTGGCATACAGCCGATGCTCCTGCAGTCTCTGCAGAACTTCCTTGACGTCACCTTCGTGGGCCTCCTCAGATTCTGAGAATATCAGGATGTCGTCCAAGAAGCAGACGCATGTCTTGTAGAGGAGACCCGCCAGGACGTGATGCATGAAAGCTTGAAAACAGTGGGCGCCATTTTGTAAACCGAAGGGCATAACTCTGTATTCATATGTGCCCAGGGGCGTGAACATGGCAGTCTTCCACTCGTCTCCTTCCCGTATGCGAATCAGGTTGTACGCCCCTCGCAGATCCAACTTTGTAAAAACGCGTCCTTTCCTCGCCGTCGCCAGCAGGTCATCTATCTTGGGCATGGGAAAGGCCGCGGGCTTGGTTCTGGAATTTAAAATTCTGAAGTCTACCACAAGTCTTTTTTGGGGCGTGTCCCTCTTCTTCACAAAGAATACAGGACTGCCCCCCGCTGCCTTCGACTCCCGGATGAAACCGCGCTTCAAGTTGAGGTCTATGAACTCCTTGAGCTCCTGCAGCTCATCCTCAGACATGGAATACAGTTTCCCGGCTGGCAGCGTCGCTCCTGGCAGGAGGTCAATCTTGCAGTCAAAGGGCCTGTGGGGGGGCAGCTTGTCCGCTTCCTTCTCGCAGAAAACCTCCAAAAACGCTGCATACTTGCGAGGCACTGCTTGCAGCGTGCCTAATTGTAGCTGCGGGTCGTCGCCTCCCTCTTCCGGGCTAGGAAGGATGCAATGTTCCGCGCAATAGGAGGAGCCGAAGGTCAGTTGGCGTTGGTACCACGCCAATGCTGGGCTGTGCCTGTGCAGCCAACTCATGCCGAGGACTACAGGCGTGTCCGACAGGTGTGTGACATTAAAGCTGATGACTTCTCGGTGATTTCCAATCCGCATCACCATTGGTTGCGTTTGTTGCACCACCTGCCCCCCTAACAAGTCTCTGCCATCCACCGTGACAACGTTCAGGGGCAGCGTGGCTGGTAGCAGTGGTATATTGTGCTGCTGAATGAATTCCAGTCCTATAAAGTCAGCGTTGCTGCCGGAGTCAATGGTGATCGGCACCTCCAGAGTGCGTCCATTGGGCAGTTGGAGAGACGCTGT
Source organism: Podarcis tiliguerta (assembly GCF_965153285.1). Lineage (NCBI taxonomy): Eukaryota > Metazoa > Chordata > Lepidosauria > Squamata > Lacertidae > Podarcis > Podarcis tiliguerta. The sequence goes on from NC_139538.1 coordinate 66,205,627, forward strand.
AAGCTGCACCACTGGTTTGGGTGGGAGGGGGTCTGTGGGTTGCAAAAGTGCTGGGGATTGTTTCATTGACTTGTCTGACTGGACCCCAGTGCCTCTTCCTCCAGCCAGACTCTGTCGTTTAACTGTTGCTGCGTTTTCAATTGAGCTGCTTCAGCGACTGTTGCGGAGGCTGCAGTGTGCTTGTGGAGCCTCTGGGGACACTCTTTCGCCATGTGTTGAACACTGTCGCAGATGTAGCACTTCCTGTTCCCTCTAGGAGGCTTCGTTTTGGCTGCTCCCGGTGTTAGGGCTCTGTTAGCTGACTGAGCCCTGGCACCTCCTATCTCCATCGGCTCTTCTCCCCCTCCCTGCGAGGGTGTGGAGTGCGCACGCGCTGCTTCTCTGGGAAAGAAGGGAGGTGCTCTGGCTGGTGCCCTTCCCCAACGCCCTTCTTCCCTGTTGCAAGGACGTTCTTCCAGATGCACCCCGATCTCCAGAGCCCTCTGGACTACCTGCTGGGTGCTCCTTGGTCTCTCCCCTCTTCCAATCTCCGCTTTTACATCTGCATTCAACCCCTCCCAAAAGAGGTCTCTGACTGGCGCAGAATCTTTTTCCCACCCCAGGGCATGAACCAGTCCGAAAAATCGAGTATGGTACTGCCTCACGCTGGCTTTGCCTTGTTTAAGTCCATGTATGTCCCTCCTGGCAATATCGACGTCTACCTTTGATAAAAAGCAGGAGTCCATTGCTTTAATAAAAGCCTTCGCATCTTGGAGCGCTGGATCATTGTCCCTCCATAGGTTCCGCAGCCACGTTTTGGCTTCCCCATGCAAATGGGACAAGATAAACCCCACTCTCTCTCTCTCATCTCTAAAGTCTTTGTCAAGTAAATCCAGCGCAAACAGCAGGTCTGCTCTGAAGTTGGGGTACTGCTGCAAACTCCCGTCGAAATGCGATACAAGGCTTCCTCCCCTTCTCCCCAAACCTATGCCTTCTGCCTTGGCTCCCGTTTGCCCCTCTTTGGAAAGCACGTCCAACCTGGCCTGGAGATCCCGGCAGGAGGTAACCATCTCCTCCTCTCTCTTCCTGGATGCAATTACCTCAGTGCTGAGTTGTGTCACCGCTTCTTGCAGGGCTTTTATCTGCTCTTCCGTCGTCATCTTGCCTGAGTTTTGTGAGCTCTGTAAGCACCCCTCCTCTGTCCTCGCTGCGCCGACTCACGTGGCGAGGTTCTTGGTGCCAAAACTTTAAAATTGAGACAGAGCTTACTGTCAGGGCTGGCTCCGGGTCCCAGCTCACCAAGGACCAACGCTAGCCGATAGTACAGTATCAAAGTCTTTATTGAAGAATAGTCTCCATTTACAAGTCTCAGCGTCCCAGCCCTACTTCTGGACTTTAGACCGGCGAAGCTCTGTCTGGATCTCCACCCCCCGTGCACCAGTTCAAGACTCTAATCTTACTCCACCTCTTCCTTCTCTCTCTCTTCCTCTGGGTCTTACTACCCCCCGGGGTCTCATTCCTCCTGGACTCTTCCGACGCGGAGCTAGACCCCTCTGACTCCTCCCCCTCTCTTCGGCGGGCTTTAGGACCTGGCTCCTTACCCGGGCTGCCCACCTTGCCGCCCTCCTGTACATTTGAACTTGGCGCGCGCGCGCGTTTTACTTTCCGGATGACCGTTTCCTCGCTCCCTGACGAGGGTGTGGCCACTCCTGCCTCACGTTCTCCCTCTGCCTGCGCGCTCCCTGATCCCGATGCCTTGGACTCCTCCCCCCTACTGCACCCTGGGGGGGACGCTGGTCCGGATTTCCAGCTGCTACTCTCTGAGTCCCCTTCTTCCCGAGGTGTCCCCCTGGGCACTCCCCTTGCCCTGACCATGGGGGCCTCTTTCTGTGAATCCTCCGAGTCACTGGAGAGACTCAGAGATCTTGGACTACTGTCGCCGCTGACATTTCCTTCCGACTCCTCCCCCTCGCTCTCTGTTTCTTCCCTCTCCAGTGACTCTGCTCCTGAACCCCTGACACGTATATAAAATGTTATGCTTGAATATGTAGTGTTTAAAATGGTTGGGAGCAGGTGGCGCTGTGGTCTAAACTGCTGAACCTCTTGGGCTTCCTGATCGGAAGGTCGGCAGTTCGAATCCACGTGATGGGGTGAGCTCCCATTGCTCTATTCCAGCTTCTGCCAACCTAACAGTTTGAAAGCACACCAGCGCATGTACATAAATAGGTACTGCTGCGGCACGAAAGTAAACGGGGATTCCATCACAGTGTTCCGTTGCGCCAGAAGTGGTTCAGTCATGCTGGGCACATGACCCAGAAAGCTGTCTGTGGGCAAACACTGGTTCTGTCAAGTACTAGTGTGGTTGCTCAGGAGCAAACAGGCAAGACTCCCACCTGACTTTTCCAGGCTTTATTATCTGTACAACTATTTACAGTGCAGAGCGTCGCAAGTCCATGTCTGCTCAGTTGCAGGCAGAATCTGGGAGTGGGCGATCCTTATACCTTCCCCAGCATAACAGTCATGTGACCCCCATCCTTCTCCTCCCCTCTACTGCACAGAGTGGGTGTGGGCAAAGCGGGACTTGCCTCCCCTCCGCTTTGCCCAGGCTTGGTTTTGAGGCTCTCCCTAGCATCTTCTGATCCCTGTGCCCCTTCCCCACTGGAAGCGGGGCTTCCCTCCTCGCCAGAGGAAGAACTGTTTCGCAAGATCTTCGAAGGCTCCCTGTAACACAACTGCCCTTCCACCTCTCACCTCTGAGCTGATGGCAGTTCCCTGACAGGCTCCCTCAGCTTGAAGCAAGATGAGTGCCACACCCCATAGTCATCTTTGACTGGACTTAACCACCCATGGGCCCTTTACTATTTTTTACCTATTTAAAATGGTATAATGAGAAGCTTGCTGCAAAAGGCTGGTGTTTTTACATTGATGGTGATGTAAGCAACCTCACAACTCACTTTATGACTCATCATGAGTTGGTGTCCTGACACAGCTCATGAGTTGTGACCTGCGTGGGTATGTCTATGCTTAAATGCTGAAAGGAAGCAGCCTGTGTGTGTGTGGATTTTTTGCAGAGAGAAAGAGAAATCCTCTTTTGGTAAAGATGCTTAGAATATCACTCTGCAAGCAGAGTGAGGAAAGTTTATAGAACTGAAACTTGTTGCTTGCTTGAGTTTGTTATTTTTGCAACATTTATCTTGTATAACTAGTATTTAAGACTGCTCTACAGTAACACTATACAACTCATTCTTGTCGTGGAGAGAATTAATTTCTGCACAAGACCGAGACAGTGGCTTAGCGTGGGCTGCCAGTGTCCAAGGCCACACGGGGGGGGGGGGTGGAGGAGGGATGGACGGAGTACACATGTGCATTCAATTGACTAATGGCATCCGCATCACCCAGGAGATCACAGCCACAGAGATAAGAAGAGTCGTTCTGTTTTCTGGAGCAGTCACTTCCTGGTTTGCATGGAGTAGCTATTTTCAATGAAGCTCAGCAACCAAAGCATGCAGCTGTATTGAGGCAGCACCGGGTGTTGAAATTTTGCACCCCCTAACCATTTTGCACCTGGAATTACAACTCCTGTGGGGGCCCCCCATGCTACACCACTGAGTTCAGATGAGGAGTTCTGCTGAACAAATTTCATACAATCCTATACTCAGTTATTAGGGAATAAGCCCCATTAAACTGACTTGAATTCACCTCTGTCTGGACATATATAGGATTGCACAGTAAATCCAGCTATTCAGCTTCCATTCCCATTATTGCTGGTGGGGATGGGGTTTCAGACAAGGTGACACAGACCTAGCCCCAGCAGGTAGATTAGGTCAGGACTTAGGAGCCATACTCACAGCACTTGTTTGCACACACACTTCCTCCTTTAGCTAAGGATGTGTGAATGTGTGTGTGGTCCTAAGTGATAGGATGTTGCACTGCATAAACCTTGCTTTATGCAATCAGTATCCTCAGAACCCATTTCAAGTAGATCCTTTGCTTTCAATCAGGAACAAGAACTTTTTGATTGCCTTCCCAAAGAAATAATGCATGCCACCACCTAAAGGAACATAAATAAGCAGCCATGCAAATAGGCTTATTTCCTCTTCATTATTTTAAAATGGGGAAAGTTCTAGGCACTTAATCATATGTCAGTCTATGGATCTACTTTTAATTTTAATACTCCATATACTCTGTTAATAATAATTCATAGCATTTTATATTTAATTTCTGCAATACACTTTATAAAAATTAAATGGCTAATTAGTAATATTAATAAAATATATGATCTATATTCCAGTTCTGCTAATGAACAAGTGCATAAATTTTGCAATATTTAATGTGTGCATAAAATATATCTCGTGCAGCACAGTTTGTGTTGATTTAAATAATAGCTTTAGGCTTTATTAAATAGTATATCCAAATGCTCCTGTTGCCTAGGCCTTGCTAATACCCAAACTGCAATATCAGCAACTTAACTTCAGTTTCAAGTTGCTGTGCGTTTGTTTTTCTTAAATTTTATTTAGCAGCACAGTACTCTAAAATGCAAAAATATAAACACTGCGGCAAATACTGAAATCAAAAGACATGTCTCAGCTCATATAAACAGTTGTTCTTTTAAAAAGAACATCTAAAAGACTTTTTGTAATTCAAGGAATAAACTGGCTCCTCTCTTTTTTTGGTGTGTCAAGGGATTATTTGTGTATTGTAAGAAGAGCACTGAAGTTTTTCAAGTGATTCAGTTCAATTAAAACATTTAAATGTATTTCATGCTGTGATTCAAAGCAGGGGTGGGAGAAATTTTGGTCCTCCAGATATTGTTTGACTTCAACTTCCATGAGTCTTTCAAGCAATAAGCTAAGTAGGGATGGGGGAGGAAACCGATTCAGTTCAGATTTAAAGGCAAACCTACCTAACTCACTTTTTGAAACAATAAGCAACTGGAAACTCAGCCCACCATCAAAATTTGCACTTTTCCAGATTTTGCAATGCAGTTCTCCTTCCAAGTAGTATGTACAAAATGCATATACTAGGGTATAGTGTGCATACAAACGCATCTATTGGGGAAAATTGCATACCAAAATGTGTTGCATAAGGGGAAACTTCTTTGCAGACGTGCCCATCAGGCAGAATTGCACCCAAGAATGGGTGCTGCAGAGGAAATCTGCACTAAAAAATTGTGGCATTTTCATGAGGACTTGCTTTTTGAAAAACCAAACCAATGTAGAAATCAACTTAAGAGTAAAGAGAGAGAGAGAAACCAAGAGAAACCGAAATTGCTAGATTCACTCATCCCAACTTGCTTCTGAGCAGACATATACAGGATCGCACTGCACATATCTTATAGTGGTACCTCAAGTTAAGTACTTAATTCATTCCGGAGGTTCGTACTTAACCTGAAACTGTTCTTAACCTGAAGCATCACTATAGCTAATGGGGCCTCCTGCTGCCGCTGTGCCGCTGGAGCACGATTTCTGTTCTCATCCTGAAGCAAAGTTCTTAACCTGAAACACTATTTCTGGGTTAGCAGAGTCTGTAACCTGAAGCGTATGTAACCTGAAGTGTATGTAACCTGAGGTACCACTGTATTTGAAATAGAAGCATTTCATTCTTATGTAATCCATTTACTACCATCACTGAGTTTTCTTTGAGGAAACATTTATTTCTCAGAAATGTCATAGACCGGCTTGACTGTAATTTCTGTAAACAAATGGCATGCAGTGCCCCAATTATAAGGCAAGATGGATCTGAATGCAGCTGTTCCAACTGTCCTTGAAAAGAATTGCTTCTACATGTAAGCTGGGGAGGAGAGAGGGGCTTGTGAGTTAGTGAACTAAAGCTTTTGTGATTATAAACACAAGGACATGGAAGCCCCTCTGAAATCAACAGGCATTACCTCTCAGTAAATACATTCAGGACTGAAAGCTAAGGAGCCCATATATGCTCCTTCCATGATAGACAGTTCATGATGTCACAGTGCCTGTAGCTTTTTCTAAGCAACATTCAGGATCAGGCTATTCAAAGCAGGCTTTGGAACAAAACAGCCAGAGGGAAAAGCAGAGACTTGGCTCACAGTGGATCACAATCAGCTTTGTTTTCCCTGTGTGTTGCTCCTATTCCTTGCACTTAATTACTATCTCCCAACCAGGCTATCTATCACACAGCTTACTTCCATAGTACTGTGCTTCACCAGCTCCGTTCTTCTCTATTATCGAGCTCATTTTGTCGAGGGAAAAGTTCCTTCATGCAATTTCTCAAGGTTGAACACCTATTCAAGAATGAATAAACAGCCCTAGTCAGATATATCTTTTGTACTTAGGATAGAAGAATCCAGATGGTGTCAACACCACCAAGAGTAAATAATACAATAATAAAACAAATGCCTGCTTTCCTCTACCCTCCCCATTCCTTTTTCCTTTTGTATTGTGCCTGTTGGATCTGAGAGCCTTATCTTTTCATATATGCACAACACTTAGAACATTTTAGGTGCTTTATAAGCGGATGAAAAATATTGAGATAAAAGCTGACAATAACCTGTCTTGAACGGTGCTGAGAATTGCAGTGCATCACTTAATGGGGGAGACTAACAATGGAGTATTGTGTTCTGCTGTAGAAATCCTAGAAGTATTGTGTGCTGACCCCTGTGATTGCCTCAAATGCAGGAAACTCAACTGCATAAGTTGTGGTTAGCTGCTTGGGACAAGATGTTAGCCTTGGTGGCTCAAATAAAGCAAGGTAATTCTTTTGCAATTCTAGAGACAAGGCATCTGAAATTGCGTAAGCTGCCACAGCCAAGATCCTTGACCATTCTAAGGTCACACAATATGATTGCTTACGTAAGCCAATATTCAGAGATGTCGGGGGATGGGGGTGGGCTGGCACCAGAACGAGTGAGCTTGCATCTTATGCTAGAGCAGCTCCGTATTGAGAATGCATTTTGAGTCGAAAAGTGGATTATAATCCCCACAAATAATAATTTGGTATCTCATATCCAAAGGCATGTGTGAACATAAACAGTGAATAATAATAATAATAATAATAATAATAATAATAATAATATCTTTATACCCCACCCATCTGGCTGGGCTTCCCCAGCCACTCTGGGTGGCTTCCAACAAAATATTAAAATACACCAGTCCATCAAACATTAAAAGCTTCCCTAAACAGGGCTGCCTTCAGATGTCTTCTAAAAGTCTGGTAGTAGTTTTTCTCTTTGACATCTGGTGGGAGGGCTTTCCACAGGGCGGGTGCCACTACCAAGAAGGCCCTCTGCCTGGTTCCCTGTAACTTGGCTTCTCGCAGTGAGGGAACTGCCAGAAGGCCCTTGGCACTGGACCTCAGTGGCCAGGTAGAACGATGCGGGTCTGCATAAGGTGGCCCAATTTTGCAGTGGACTATTTAAGCCAATTAAACAGAACCATTTAATGTCATCAACAGGAGTGAAACAAACCACCAAGGCAACATTTCTGAGGCTAATATAGCTGCTGAAGACAAGATCAGTGCATCTCTCGAAAGACCTCTAAGGTTTCTAATATAATCATGAATTGGAATAATAAGGATAAACAAGTTCACTTAGGCTGCAATGTCAAGCACACTTACTTGGATGTATGCTACAAGGACCGCACTGGGACTTCCAATAAGTGTGTTTTAAGATGTGGCTGTTAAATTCATCCTGCAAAATAATAATTCAGGGAAGGGAAAAACGAAGATGCAGGGCAGCAGGAGATGGAAGCTTGGTGGGAACCAGCAAAAGAAGATACTGAATCATCACACGCTACCTGTCTGAGAAGCTGTTTCCATACTCTTTATAGCTGTGGTGCTCCACGAAAATTAACATGGATGTTGGTCACAGTCCAAAGTCCCTTGTGGGCTTAGCAGGTCTATTACTTCATATGTTAGACAGCAGAGCCATAACTGCTACAGAATGTTTCTGCACCAGCCAGTGAAGAAGCTGCATGCTCCAGCACCAGGGGCAGAGAGCAGACGGGGGCATGGCCGCGAGCCCTGGGGGCGTGGCACGTGTCCTGAGGGCATGGCATGCCACCCTGTGGGGCGTGGAGTGCATCCCAGGGGTATGGCATGTCACCCACGGGGGCGTGGCATGCGTCCTGAGAGTGTGGTGCACCACCTGTGGGGCATGGAGCCTGGCGCAGTGGGGCGGCGGCGTGTGTCTGAGGGGGCAGCCGTGATGGTACCCCCCTCCCCGATGGTGCCAGGGGCAGTGCGCTTCCCCACCCCACCCCTTTCCTCCGCCAGTGGCACTAGCCAACTTAGGGGCAGGACAGCAAAGCAGTATCAAATATATTTTCTCTCTGGACTCCATGTACATTATACCTCTCACTCTGCTAACAGAGATTTGGGGGACACACAGCGGACTGCAGGGGGGAACAGGAGAATGCATTCCATCAATATGCTTATTTTATTGATGTATGGACACTATTAGATTTTATCTATTATCCTTATATTGCAGGCATGGGATAGGATGGGGTTGAGTTGGAGAAATAGTGGCTTGCTTAGGGCCATGCGGTCTGTTCAGAAGCACGTTCTGAGCCAGAGACATCCTGGGTTGTTTATGTAGTTTTTAGAAAACAAATATTTCTACTGCTTCTTGGCCCTGTCATAGCCCCCCAAAAGGAATTGGCAACAGTGAAATTTCTAAATACCTACAAATATTGGCACATTGCTCAGTTTCTTCACCAGAGTACTGCACCAATTCCTGGTATGCACCAGCAGTGACAAAATCTTACAGTCATGCACCATTTTGCATGGGTGTAAACTCTACTGGATTCGATGAGACTTCTGAGTAGATACTATAGGATTGCACCTTTAGTTCCTTGCATAAGAAAGAGGTAGTGCTGCATTTCAAAAGGGTCTTAGAAGCAAACATTTTTTGCATTCCACTTTTCTAATACATTCTATAAAGGATCCTCTTTCAGCACTCTGTTTAATATGATTCGATAAGCAATCATATTAGAGTAGGACATGACTGGCAACATTACAGTGATTACGGATTCTCTGAATTGTCCAAAGGCATGCACAAATGCTTTTTTTCCCTTTTAACGCTATGCTACAGCAGATAGTTGATTCAGAGTCCCAGTCGTGAGCCTGCTCTGCATTCTAAAGGTTTTCAAAAGCTGAAAAATTACCAAATCTGCCAAGTGCATTTTATATTTATCAGCTGACTCTCTTCAGGAAAATGAACTTGCCATTCTGTCAGAAACTGTCTTCTCTGGGAAATGTGATTAGACTTTAACCGTTGGTGTAGAAATGACATCCATTCTTTCGGTTCAATACTTTCCAGGCCTAAGCTTTAATTCATGGGCTTTGGGTGATGTAATGCTTTAGCTCCTGATTTGTGGGGGGCATAAACAGCTTTCAAAAATGAAGCAGAAAGATAGGGGTTAAGATGATTCTTCATCCAAACCAGTTGTCTAAAGAAAACTGCACTTGATTAATGATGCCTTAAGAAGGCTGCTATGTACACCGTGGAAGAAAACTAGATAGATGAATGTATGACAACATGTGAACATCGATGTACATTTAAAATAATCCACTTTGCAGATCATCTAAGAAATCTGTGCACTTGGAAAGTCTATAATGGACGTATTCCACTTTCAAGATTACAGTACTTGTCTTAGCCAGGGGTCAGCAAACTTTTTCAGCAGGGGGCCGGTCCACTGTCCCTCAGACCTTGGGGGGGCTGGACTATATGGGGGGGGAATGAACAAATTCCTATGCCCCACAAATAACCCAGAGATGCATTTTAAATAAAAGGACACATTCTGCTCATGTAAAACCACGCTGATTCCTGGACCATCCGTAGGCTGGATTTAGAAGGCGATTGGGCCAGATCTGGCCCCCGGGCCTTAGTTTGCCTACCCATGGTCTTAGCCATGCTGGTTCCAGGTTTCAAGAAAGCAAGTCTCAGTGGGCCCCTTCACCATTTCACTGCTATTGCCACTGCCCACACACTTGTATGTCTGGTCTGAACCTTCACCGCTTCTAAGTGTGACAGGACAAGGCATGCAGAGATCACAGCTCCTGTCCCTCCCTGTTCTCCCTTTTTGTTTACTCTAAGAGTACAGGTGAACAGGCAGCAGCAGCAGCAAGGAGCAACAGCAGAGCTGGGGGAGGGGGACCTCCAGGGATTGACAGTGAACACCCTACTGGGGCATGGGTTTTCACAGGTGCTAAGCAATGCTGACCTCTGACAGCAGCGCTGCCTCTTAGGGTAGAATCCCATGCACATTTTCCTGGTTTAAAGCCTCAGTTAGCACAGTGGAATTTGTTTCTGAGTGAACATGCAAAGGCTTAGAAACCCCCCTGGTTGTTTGCCGGTTTTAGGGGAAATAAGCTAAAAATGTTGTGACAGAGCACTTGTTGATGCTCCATTGTGACCCTTTTTGGCTCTTGTACGTGGTTTCTATCTGTTGAACCGGTGACTGCATTAACTGATGGGTCTCCTCCTAGCAAAGGATTTCAGCAAATGACCATTGCTGATTCTTTTAGGTCTATCAACATCTGACCATGAGATTGGTATTGATCTGTTTACCGAAACAAGGAGAGCTGCTCTCAGGTGGCTTCATTTTTGCTTTCTGAGAGAAAACCTAGAGGAAAAAGTTGGATAAGTGTTCTCCAGGCTCTTTTGTGAGACATCAGGGGTCTGTGTTGTCAATATGGACAAGTCTTCTCTAAAGCTTAATGAGGAGATATGGGCTTGCAATGAAATCAGTATGTGAAACCCAGCTTTCCATCTCCCAAATTTCTATGTTTCTCCTCTTCCCCACAAAAACAAACTCTTGAGATTTTTTGAGTGCTGAACTTCAAGAATATTTGTGAAGAACTCCCACACACACACAAACACACCAACCTTGTCCTTTAAAACAAATTATTAATATTTTCAAAACTGAACAGCTCGGTAGCTAAGGAAATCCCTGAGGACACCTATCTCATTCGTAGGCAGAATGCCTTCCCAGGTTGTCTCCCGATTTACCTTTTCCTAGTCCACAGGTTTAATGATTTTAAATATTTTCTGAAACAGGTCAGGCTTCCCAAATACCTATTTGCTCCACTATTATTCGGCATAATGGTGTGATTAGGGCTTTACATAGGACTTGAAAGTCCATCTTTCTGATATTTATAAGTATAAACCATAACAGCTCTGCAGGACACTCATAATAATGTTTAGAGAACAGAAAGTTCATATTTGCTCTTAGAAAACTCCATTATTAAATAATATTGCATTGTCTTTTGGTTGCAACCCAAATGCACACTTAACTAGGAATAAGCCCCACTGAACTCAGTGAGGCTTATCAGTAGCATAGCTGTCAACCGTCCCTTATTTGGCTGGAAACTCCCTTATCCCAGCACCATTTCCCGCTGCTGTCCCAGATTGATGATGTCCCTTAAATTTCCCAGGTTTCAAAGGAAGCAGCTCCTCTCTCTCCCTCCCTCCCTGCCAGCCAGGGAGGAGGGAGGCTCCAACTGTGTTGCTTGGCTGCGTTGCTCACCCAATAAGGAGTCTAAGAACAACTGGGGGGGTAGAGCTTGCATGCCTTGTGCCAATCAAATCTGCCATGTTGCCTGGGGACTTACCTTTGCTCAGCTCTTCCCAGCAGAGAGGTGACGGTGGTTTCCCTTGCTGCATCCCCTTTGCCGGGTTGCTGCACTGTGGGAACCACCACTTGAGGCTTCGTTTGGCTACTGGTTGACTAAAATCCCTTATTTTGGCTGCTGATCCCTTATTTTCGAGGCTGCTGGTCGCTTATTTTCAAATCTGTAAGTTGACAGCTATGATCAGTAGGCATGTATAGGATTGTAAACTTCATAGTCCATAGATTTCTAAACCCCACTAGAAGCCATGGAATAAGACATAGTTGTAACTAATTTAAATGCAACAGATAACCAAAGCTGAAGGACTGTATTCTCCCATACAAAACTGCACAGGCTCTGAGATCTGTTGGGGAGTTCTACCACCCTCAAAGGCACATTTGATGTGGGTACAGGAAAGGACCTTCTTGGTGGCTGCCCCTAGACTTTGGAACTCACTTCTTAGAGAAGATAAATAAATAAATAAAATTATTTTTCTAGATTGTGCCATTATTACTGCTGAGAAAGAAAATGTTAAACACACACACAAATTACATCTTGCCAAGGTTGCGTCTAGCTCTTATCCATGTTACTTCTCCAGCTTTCCACTTTCTCCATTGAAAATTATTATGCATTTGGGCTAGGAAGGAGCAAAAGGTCAGGACTGAGCCTCTTTGAAGAATTTGGAATCACATTTAGCCTAATTGATATATGTGTAGCAGAGATGAAATGATGGCATAAGATGCAATCTGGCAAAGTCATAACACACTGCAACCACAGCTCCCTTCTTATGTTACCCTGGTCACTGAGTCACTGAAGAGAAGTGGGTTTTTTCCTGCACTGCCAGAGTAGAAGGAGATGCCCTGAGCCTCATGAAACAGTCCCACACTCCTTCCTATGTAATGTAAGTTCAGAAACTGGAGAAGCTTAACACAAGAACAAGAGATTGCAATATATGAACAGAGTGGAAATGCATACAGTATTTCCAGTTTCTGAACCAGAGTGTCTCAGCCTGCTATAAGCTACAATTTCAAACAACATAAGGGCAGAATTATCTTCAGTTCATAACTGTGTGCACTGTTGTTGTTATTTTTTAAGGCTGGCAAATGTAAAAGCACTGGAGTTATTAATCTGTCGCTCACTGAGTATAGTTCATTCCTCATCAAAGGAGCTAATCTTTCATAAGGCTGAGTTCTAAACACTAATGTTTGTATTTGAAAGAGGCACCAAATCATATATATATTACATAATCTCCACCGTGGGCTGAAAGCCACACGATTGTTTTCATTAACCTTTCATTCTTATAAAAGGGCAAAATCAATAACAAATTTATTCAGGCAAGTGAAAGGCAATTTCAAGAAATTTCACATGGGGTTTTATTTCCATGGTTTTTTTCCCCTCCCACAAATTCTAATAAAATATAATATGATCTGTCCAAACATAAGACAAATATAAAAGCTAAGATATCATCAGCCTTTTAAAGAGACTGAATGAAGACTTTTTCTTAAAGGTGGATAAGGACTGACTAAAAAATACTGCTTTTTTACAGAGTGATCCTGTCCCTGACTTGCTCTTGCTGGGCAGCAATAAGCTCGCTTCTAAATTCTATATTTCCCTGCTCATCATACCAGAGATTTGTAGCCATCTTTCCATCTGACATCCCATGCCTTTTTCAAGGAAGATGAGTGTCACATGAAATAAGCAAAATAACTAATTGGAGAAGTGCGCAGAACCACACACTATCAGCAGCACAAAAGGAACAAAAAAACCCCACGTTTCTTCGTAAATCCTCTTCTGCTTTTGAATGTGCTTTATTGGCTGTATATGTCTTCATTGGGAATATCTATTTGCTGTTATGAAGGTTGTGAACCACCTGCAACCTCTGCCGAATGGTAGCAAAATTCCCTGGGATTCCAGGTGCTCACCCAGGGTTATATATCTGTTGGGGAAATTGAGGCACAGTGGAGGCTAATGCCTTTAAGAAATATGGTTTATGGTACACATATCTACACCTGGAGACTTCAGTGGGGGGGGTGCAGAACATTGTACCCAAAGAGTCCCTCTCATAGCTTCAGCAAGGTTGAGTCCAAAGCAGTCGTCAGTCATGGCACCCAGTATCTCAGTGCAGTCTCCTCCAGCCAGTGCCAAGATAGTTCTGCCTACTTAGAAACATAGAATTGCAGAGTTGGAAGGGATCCCAAGGGTCATCTGGCCCAACTTCCTTTAAGAGTTAGAGGTTGGAATGCGGGTGGTGCTGTGGGTTAAACCACAGAGCCTAGGACTTGCCGATCAGAAGGTCGGCGGTTCGAATCTCCGCGACGGGGTGAGCTCCCTTTGCTCGGTCCCTGCTCCTGCCAACCTAGCAGTTCGAAAGCATGTCAAAGTGCAAGTAGATATACCTTCCAGCGGGAAGGTAAATGGCTTTTCCATGTGCTGCTCTGGTTCGCCAGAAGCTGCATAGTCATGCTGGCCACATGACCTGGAAGCTGTACACCGGCTCCCTCGGCCAGTAAAGCGAGATGAGCGCCGCAACCCCAGAGTCGGCCACGACTGGACATAACGGTCAGGGGTCCCTTTACCTTTAAGAGTTAGAGATATTAGGTGTGTCTTTTCACCATCTGGTGTTAAATGTGAGGCAAAACCCACATTTTTTTTTTATACATCCGTGAAGCAGCAGTTAAACTAATAAAAAACTGTAACTGGAGATCGAAAGCTTGTTTGAACTAAAATGTTTTGTTTTCTGCCTGAAAGACAACACAGAGAGAGTCAAGTGAAGCTCAACAGGGAGAGCATTTTGAAGCTTCAGTGCTACCACTGAGAAGGCTCTGCCCTATTATGCTCAGTCACCTCGAGAGGTCAAATAAATAGGCACTAATATAGATCCAAGCCACCAAAGCGAAACAGCAAACTGAAGCAGCAACAGCCCGCTTGAATAGAGAGAGAAACCAAACTGTTCTTAGTCGAAAACAGCTACTTTAACAGCTCTTGAAAGCTGGCAAAACATACATGTATTTGTGTGGTGCTGAAATGACAGCAACAGGGTATCCAATTGGAAGGCATTCTAAAGGCACCAGAAAAGGCTCTCTGTGTGGTTACCACAGGCAGACCTTCTGTAATCTTTAAAGGGTAGGTGTAGTGGAGGTTTAATGAACCTGTGATGGGGTGTTTCACCATACATGATTTGTGTGCTCCATCTGGCTTAGTAGATCACACATTGTGCAAGCCTACCTCAAATATGCTTGAGGGTTTGAAGTTGACCTAAATTACCAGAGGGACTATTCTCATTCTGACAGGAGGTGTGTATTATGTAATGTTCCCAATGAAACCATTTTAACGTGTTCTTCTCAAAATGAATAAAAGCTACAGTTGTAAGGCTGTAATTATACGCAGTGATTCTGCATGAAAGCAAGCAATGTGGGAAGTGGAGGTGACAGACCAGAATATAAATAAAAGGTACGGCCTCAAATACCTCCTGTCAACTGTCCGCTACTTGTACTTGTTAAGTCCTGTCCTCTAAAATTGGAAGTACTAATGGCCTTTCTTTGTGCTGCCTCAGGGCACAAACAACAGTGTCAGTTCGTTATGTTCCGATATTTTTTTGAAAACATGTCCCACAGCAGGCTTCCACAGAGATCAAAAGCAGATGGCACATGATGTTCCAGCACACCCAAAATTCTTTGAAGTTCCTATCTCCAGTGTCTTAGCATTTATTTTTAAAGTATCTAATCTCTAGCCACTAGCCGCACCTTGAAAGAATGTGATCAGTCTACAGTGTGTGGTGTATGTATTTCTTAGGTACATATTTGATTCTCTTAATGCCGGGAGGGGGACCATTAGTTATGCAGGTTCTCACTGTGTTTTTTTCTCTTGAAATGAGCTCTAATTTGAATTCCGCCCTAGGATCCTAACTCTATTTCCTTAGGATGTCATGCTTTTCATTAGAATTATCTTCCTTGTTCCACCAAAACTGTCATCAGAAATTTGGGTGAAATGTGGTTCCTCAATGCCTCTTTACTAAGCCTTTCATCGCAGGTTCTTTTGAGGATATGGCAGGAGTCAAAACAGTTGGTTTTCAGATAATTTAAAGGTGGCATGGTACCCATTCCCCAACTGTCTATATTTGCTGGTGCTGCACCAAAACAATTATCTTACAGGTTTGTTGGTATTGTTTTTTGATCATTTTACATCAAATAATGAGGGGGGAAAGTTGCGTTAAAAATTATCAAATGGAAAAGACGCTTGCATGGAATTCTTGTGGATGGAGTGCAGGATTTTTGTTTGCTTTCATAGTGAGCACCTAAATACAAATTGTCCTCACAAGCTGAAAACACATATGCAAACCTGGCCACCTCCAAGAGTAGCACATGCCCACAATACATTGGGTGGTTGACCCTATGCAAATATGAATATACATAAGAAGGGCTACTCCATGATAAAGGAAATTCTGGGCCAATTAAGATATGCATTGGCACATTCTCTAGGTTGCTTCTCACAGCTACAGGTGGCTGTCATCCGTTCTCTGAGTATCTATAGTTCAGCATATAGCTCTTTGGGAAAACAAAGCTGGCACTCAGTTTCATTGAAAAGATATTGGCAAATTATAATGAGGACTTTAAGTTATAGGTTTGTTGGGCATTTAGGAAACCCTGGATTAAGCCCCAGGACAGAAACATTCAGTGCCAGAGAGTTAATTTTGGACACCAGAACACTGAGGAATTGAGCAATTGGAATGTTTCCTGTGAGAACAAATTAACAACTCAGAGAAAGAGAGGAAACTATCGCTCAACAAAGTTTGGGAGAAGGTGCCTATGAAGACAAGTTTAAGAATATATTTTGGAAACATTGAATTTTGTGTTACTATCAATTATAATCTTTGTAATTAGATTGTATATAGATTGCCATTAGGCAAGCAAGGCTAGCCCCAGACATTTTGCTGCCTGGGGCAAAGGAGAAAATGGCGCCTCCAAGCCATTCCACATACAAAAGTTGACTGGGCATTGAATCTTACTTCAGCACAATGTGGTAGTGTCCCACAATGTTCTTGAGGGCAGTAGGTTAGTTAAGGTATAGCGGGCAGGCCACTATGCGGCACACCCAGCTCCACCAGCTACATGTGGTGGACCACATATCATGTAGAAATGTATTTCATTGTAAAAAAAACAAAAAAAAAACGGTAAAAAATGTCTTAAGGTAAGGGAGAGGATGGAATATCTGCATTCCCTTAAGAAAGGAAAAAGCTAATTCTATAAAACTGAGGCTTGTTCTAGTTATTATTTGGCCATCATACTTGCTGTCTTGCATGCCTGCTTCTCAGTTATAAAACAGTATAGCTGAAGGGGCTGACAAGCACTGGCGGAGGAAGGGGGTACAGTGGGTGCGGTCCGCCCCAGGTGTTATCCTTGAGAGGGCTGACATCGCTGTGGCACCCCCTGGGATGCTCACCCTGCCCCCCACGGGTGGCTAGCCCCGCCCCCGGGTGCACAACATGCACACCACTCTAACAAGAGGCTGAATTCTGTGGCCCACATTCTCCGTCTCATGTCAGTAGAGACAATTTATTGGCGGAAGATGGAACAGAGCCATAAGGAAGTACTATACATTCCACAAACAGATACATGACTACTCTGAATTATCCCCAGATAGCACAACTAGGGGGAATAAAATAGGGTTCATACCATACATGTGCACCCCATTTTGTGTTAGAATAGGCCCAATGTATGGCTCAGGCTGTTGTTGCATATATCGAAGACTGCGTCTCCCTGAAAATTGGGTTGTACGGCTGCAGCTGCAGTCACGACTTTAAAAAGAACTGCCTTCATTAAATAGGTCTATATGCTAAAATGGAGACAGCACTATAACCATCCTGTCTCAGCCTTAATTTCAGTTAATAAGTAAGGTGTAAAATATTTACATCCTCAGCATTATTCCATTCTCCGAAGCATTATCCTTAATTCTAGCGGTAATCTGTCAGATTCACTGCTAATTGTAAGGAAGCATTCATAACTATTTTTTCCTCAGATTCTATTGTCCACACACTGCCATACCAAACCAAAGCCTCTATCAGGCCACGAAGCAATAAAGGTGCTTCAAACACTTCTAGCTGGGTAAGGCAGGAGCTCCAGGATAAGGCAAAACAATCTACATGCCACTTAACTGGAAAATGTTAGTAAAATCACTAACGGTGCTAGCAAACAGCATGCAGTACAACATCAATGTTATGTCATTCTTTTCTTGTAGCTGTATGTGACTGACACCCCTGCTTTCAGTGTGTGTCAGACTGCAAAGAGATTCTTAACCTTTAATTGGGGTGTTGAAAATCAATTTTGCCCTCATGCATTATGTATTTGGTTTCAGCTTTTAAAAAATACTGCCTGTGCTACTTGGAAGCATTCCTTCTGGAGTTCTCTTCTTCAACACACTGACTGTACAAGATTAAGCCTCACTCAACTGAAGTACAGTAACCTTCAGATGTGTGAGCACTGCCCACATCTGCAATGCTTTTCAAAATAATGAGATTCTGAGGCAGTTTTTTTTAATATCCAAAGTAGCAGCGGCCATTCTCCCTCTTCCATCAGTACAACCACAGTAATTAATGGGTTAGAAAACGCTCACTCACAAGAATATACATTCTGCAACAATGGCAGCTCATGGCAGAATTTGTGTGCTGGACTAAGAAATTGGCAAAACCAAGAGGCATGCTGGGAAAATCACACACACACACACAACACCTTATACATTGACATGAGTTTTAAAACTCAGTAGCTTGAAGGGTCAACCTTTCTGTGTGCAAGCCTGGGAGAACTGCTAAGAACTGGCAATACTGGGTGAACAAAATAGCTTACTCTGCCTTGAAGAAGCAGTTTTCTTCCTGCCAGATACAAACACTACTGTTGTGTAAAAGAAGTTAGTAATTATTAACCCTGGGTAAGCAGAACAATAGCTGTTTACTCCTAGTTCTTCCATAATCTGGAGCTAACATGAAAACATCTGGCTTGAGGCAGGATGGTACTTTTCATGCCTGTCCTGTAAGGAATTTGTAACCATTTGAACCTCACCCAGAAGGTTGGAGAGGATCCTCCCAGCTTTTCTCTTATTTGCGTGTCGAGGTCCCCAATACACCCCAAAGGAAAACACAATTGACACTTAATTTTTGTTTAAATTTTTTGGCATAATTTTGGCCACAACTTTATTCAAATACAGCAATGTGAGTGGTTGCTTAGGCATTGGTAGCACTAACTGCCCCCGCACGGGGACAGCTCTGACATTCACACACCCCGCGAAGTCAGGAGGGTAAGTCACCTGGGGAGACAGACAGGACTGGGAACCATGCCTCACCTCTCCCCAGCATGCTCCCAGGGGCTTGCGTGGCCCTAGCCCCTTGCCAGGGGGTTTCGGACAAAAGCATGGGGGAGCCCCTGGGTTCCTTTAACGGTAAAACCCTTCAGCAGCAGCAGCATTTTGGAGGGGCAGGCACAGCTGAATCCATACCCCTCCACCACCAGCAGCATTTTGGGGGGCAGGCACTGCCGAATCCATACCCCCCCCCCCAGCAACCAATTCCAGACCAATGCCTAACCGCAAACCTTACAAGTTGTGACGATTTGCTACGCGGTAGGCGAAAACCAAGTGGCACACACTAATCAGCCAAACGGCAAAATTCCTACCGGGCCCCTGCCCCAAAGCAGACGACCCCATGACAGGCAATAGCAAGGTCAAGCAAACAGCCTAACATTAGGGAAGGGAGGGCGGGTGATCCGAAGCACGCAGCGAAAGAGGTCGTCCGTTGCTGCGTACCTTGTATTTAACAAATAGGGCTGTCAATCACTAAATGGCAATATGTAATTTTCCCTAGTAACAGCCCGCCCCTGCTTACGAGTTGGCCAAACCATCTGCCCAGAAACAGCAAGGTGTCTTGGAATCCCCAACCGCAACACGTGCTCTTCGTGATGGAGAACACGCTTTCCCCACATAAGCACACCCTCCTTCTTTCCATACACACCCATGAGACCGAAATCTTAGAAAAGGGGTAGATTTTAGCCCAATCAGTCATCTTCATCTTCATCTTTATCACCATTACAAGCAGAGTGCACCAGATTTCGAAGGCTTGAAGTAAGGAATTTCTATTGCTAAGTTTTGCAGTCTTTATTTTAAGGCATGAATGCAGTAGAATGCTACGGTTAATTGAACCAATGAATTTCACCTACACTGCATTGTTTGATGTTCATACTGCATATCTTTATTTTTCCCACCCCTCTTTAGTAAATGGGCACTCTGTTGCTTAACTGAAGCCTTTGCTGTGGATGTGAATTCCTGGATTCTTTTGGACATATCTCTCTAGAGTGGCACACAGTTTGACCCATGTTAAAGATTCCAGTTCTCACATAATTGTGTTTTCAAAGGTCCTGTGTGGATGCATGCACTTGCAGGTTCTTAGAGACACATTTAGCCTGTGCTATTTAGAGATGCGTTATGGTTCTGCATCCCAGAAAACTGTTTTAATATTACTTAATTGTATTATCTAAGGAATCTTAGATAAAGTAAAATGTCTTTTTATATTATCTGGGAATCTTAATTGCGCATGATTCCCTATGGCCCAAAATACAAATGAAGGTTCAGTGATGATGACAGTGATAAGCAGGAGAAATGTGTATATTCTGCATATAGTTATGTATCAGGATACACATGGGATGCATGTTACAAGAATTTCATACGCAATAAGTACATTAGCTTTGAGTTCTGGCATTTTCACAGGGAGAACACTTAGAACTACTCCAGTAATAGATAAAAACACAGATAAACCTACACTGAATTGGGGGAAGACATTACAATTCAACTGTGTCAAAAAGCAGCAGATTCAAAGAATAGCTTTTTCCTGTATGACTTATAAATAGTAACTTCAAAGCAGTTTGGTCCTAGCACTTTCACTTGGCTTAAAGGAACCAATTATATATTTGATATCATCTAATGTACTCTTGATTAAGACTAATGTTATCTTCTTGTAGTGGAGATGGAAGATTAATGTCTACTATGTACAGCAATCATCCCAAGTCCCATCAACTGAGTGACAGTGTGTGGAAGGGAGATCTGAGAAGTAATTTCTAAATAGGGAGTTAATTTCAGTCGCGCTAAAGGTTATTTGTCCTTTTCCATTTCCAGTCTCTGTGATAGCACACTCAATCTCAACTTCCCTGTTTCGCAAGACAAGAGGTATTTCAGATATATTGTTCTGTTCATAGACTTTGACTTCGCTATTATTATACCATGCATTATCTTTATTAAACAAAGGCTATAATTTCTTCTTTCACACCATGAGAAATCTCCAATAATTTAATATTGGGTAATTTAGGATATCGGATTAGAAAACTTGCTATGAAGGTCACCCAGAGAAAGGTGATCATGCGGTAATGAGAGATACTGACATTGTTACATGCGAAGCTTACAGAATTTCTCAGGCCATCTTATTTGGCATAGCTCAGGGCAGAAAGGACTGGGGCCAGAGGTGCCAGCTTACAAGGATGATTGGGTCACACTGCTCATGTGACGTCAGGACACTGGGAGGAGCCAGGGTACAGCCAAACATGGCGGCTGCATGGCTTCAATGGTCAGTGGCTCTCCTCTTCCTGGTGCCACCTCCAGTGAAGGAGGAGAAGGAACCTTCACGCTTTTTGAACCTCGAGGGATCTAGCCCTGACCCCAAAAACATAGTGGGTCCAAAAGGGTCACTGACTGGGCATTTTAGATCCTAAACATTCTTACCAACAATGCAATCCACAAACCATCTACAGTGGTAGGAACAACAACAGCAGCAGCAGCAGCATGAGACAGGCTTCATAATGTCAAAAGATTTGGTGTCAAACAAATTGTCAGTCATTAGAAGATGATTATATTTTTACCAGAAGAGTGAAGCACTATTTGGATTTTCTGCCACAGGAACCAAAACATAATGGGTGGTCTCTGCAGACTCTGTTACCCCAAGGCTCTGAAAACTGAAATATCCATCCCAACAACTCAGCTTGCTTTACAGAGTTCCTCTCCTCCTTTTTTAAATTCTTAATTCTTAATCTAAATCAGGCTGGGCATATGTTCTGTTCTTGCATGAGAATGATTATCAGTAAATTCACCATTAAATTAATCAGTGAATTCACTGTTACAGCTTTGTCCAAGTTGTTGAAACTTTCTGCTTACATTACTTAAATGAGAAAAACTTTACACTAGCCTTTGCCAACCTGGTGGCCTCCAGATGTGATGGCTGAGATCAATCGGAACTGTAGTCCAAAACATCTGGAGGATACCAGGTTTCAGCCTGAACACTGGCTTGCAAGCCAGTTTTAACACAGTGAAACATATATGTGGCATGCACATTATGGTCTATGACTTCAGTCCGATGATGCTAGCATTTCAAAAAACGACTGTGAAAATAACTTGGTTTCAAGTTCAGTTTTATGACATTTTCACTAGAGTCAAATTATATTTTAACTATTATGATACATGCATTTGGAATTGGTCTGCCACTACTGTGATGTACTGCAGTATCTGAAAAATGTTTGAATATGAGTGTCAATTTTTTTCCTCGAATTTTTACCGGGAAGAAGAGAGGATAAACTGAGTGAAAGCGTAATGTCATATGTCTTGAGTATAGTTAATGAAATATCACTATTCAACATTCAGCAACCCACCCACCCCCCAAAAAATCTATACCTTAACTTGTCAAGTTTTAAAGAGATATTTCTGTCTCCTCCTTCAATCCAAGTCATAAATTCTCTATAAATTCTTGCTTCTGACCTACCTGTGGAAGACTTCTGGCAGTCTGACAATAAATCAATAGGATGTTTGGAAGTGCCGGCTGACTGCAAAGTTGCCCAGAAATGAGACGTTGAAGAAGAATTCTCTCTATGGGCAATGTGTGTCTTTAGGGACGGGTGACATTCGGCACTGATAATCCAGTGTCATCAGACTCTGCAAATACAAGTTAATGGAGTTCATTTTAAAAAAATAAAATTGCCATATAAAGATTACATTATCAATATCTTCACCAACAAAGATAGATGACGCTGTCCTATATTTCCCAACTGGCTACACCACTGTCTGCAAAGGCAAGTCCAACAAGCATTCATAAGTTCCATCTGCCCTAGAGTTCCATCCACCACTAAGCAAAAGACCTTGAAGAAAGGGCTATAGCTCAATGGCAGAGCATTTGGCTTTGCATATAGAAGGTCCTAGGTTCAATCCCACTTTCAGATTGGGCTGGGAAAGACTGTGGTCTGAAATTTTGGAGAGATGCTGCTGTCCATGCAGACAATACTGAGCTACAGGGATCAAAGGCCTGACTCAACAGAAGTCAGGTTCCTGTGTTCCAGCCTTGAACAAATCACCATGGGAACATGGAGCTCTGGATCAGAACACCTTGTGAAAATTGCAACATTCAGGTAATTCAGAACTATACGCTTGTATACAAAATTTCAAGAAAGAGGGCCATTCAAGCTTCAAAGGGCAATGTGTTTCATAATCTAGCTGTGGCCACAGAAGACCCTCTCCTGCCGTCTAGAGTCTAGACCTCTCCATTAAAAAAAAAAAAAAAAAACCCCAAGTAAACGCTTGCTTAAATATAGGCAAATCAATTATTCTCCCTACATCTTGGTTGTGGATCTTAAAGATTGTTTTATTGATCTCTAGGAGTGATCTTTCACCTTTATTTTTAAAGGAAAATTACACCGCAAGGTGAATAATCCCAGTAATTTTTCCGTGGTTATTCTTTATTAACTGTGATGAAACACAGGCACAACCCATGAATTTCTGTAACAGAAAAAAAATAATCAAGTTTACTTATGTCTATTTTCCATTAGCGATGGGAATATTTATAAACTGTAGTAATCAGAGGAGAATTGCAGGGATGTGTCACCTGCTTGTGAGATTTTTCTGTAAAAACTTTAATTTTATTGAGCAATTGGTGAGCACAAACCACATAGCACTACAGCTGGTCATTGGTTTTTGCTTGGTAGATGCTCAGTAGATGGTGCCCTTGACTGGCTGTTGTTATCTGTGTATAGAGCTTGATGCAACGGGGGCGTTTTTGTCATCTGCAGTCCCTACCACAGCAATATAAACACAATTCTATAATGGAGCAACCACAGCAATATAAATGCAATTCTACAATCAGCCAGCCCGATCCTATTTTAGTCCCAGTTGTTTGCTTCAATAATATTGACTTGAAGAACTAAGGCATATATTTTAGTTTTTGTTTTATTTGCACTGGCAAAAAGAAGTTGGGGGGAGATGTGGAATTTCCAACCCAACCTGAGAGCATTTCCTTTTTCTGCTATATTGTGCTTTCTTCAGATCACAAGACTAGTTGTTATATTACATATTCAACCCTTATGCAAATTGATCAACCCGTTGCTTCAGTTCTGAACAACACAATAATCACAAACACACTTTGCAGACCAGGGCAATGCCAGTTAATTGGACCAGATGCTAATGGAGCCCCAGATTTGTTTCAGATGGGGGGAAGAGAAATTCAATTCAGTTTGCATTTATAGGCAAACTTAGCAAATTCACACAAACTGAAATGCAGCTATCCTTCAAAATGTGCACTTCTCTGACATTTGCAATACAATCCAGTCAAGCAGTACGTACATATGCATACACTAAAGTAGTGTGTGCACAAAGCATATATATTAAGGAAAGCAGCAACAAAACTGTATTCTGTAATGGTAAATTGCTTTGAAAAATATGCATATTAGGCAAAGTTGCATACAAAAGTATGTATATTAGGACAATTTTACATTGAAATGCTGCTGAGGTTTCATGAGGACTTTTTTTAAAAAAAAACATATCACAAGTTGATCTGTAACTGCGTAGAACTGAATTCAGCATTAGAAAAATGAGAAATTGGAACCGATAGTGACATATTCATTCTACTTCCAGATGACTTGCTTAGTGAGCATTTAACCTGATTTGCTTGTGCAAAGCTGCAGGGGAGATTAGACGATGCTGGCTATATATTGAGCATTTATTCTGATATGTTTGTGGGGAGGCTAGACAACATTACCTCAAGTCAGCATTATCCCATGCTTTCCAGCACATTTTCCCATCACTTTCCTTACTGCAAAAAAAGTCTGAAAGTCTGATGAGAGATGGGGGAAAGAGAGAACAGCTTTGTTGCCCAAGACCTCCAAATCAACTTCATTTGTGTGATCTGGATTTGCCAGTAAGTGATTGCATCCTACTGAAAAATAGCAGTGCCTAGCTTCATGGTTTCCATACCAGGATGTATCTTGTGCATTCTCCTGTGTGACCTGCATTTCAGACACTGTAGCAAAGAATGAAAACAAGAAGTGCAGACCACTTGCTCTTTTCACTGTCTCCAGAAGTTGCAAGTTACTCCCAGTTACTTTCTTGCTGGACAGCCCCACTGTCGTATTGAACAAAGCCTCACTGCTTAAAATAAGAGATGTGAAAGTCATCATTTATTTTTGTGTAGACTAATACCTGCCATAACAGCAACAAAAAATACAGTGGATCAAGCTGCTGTATTGTTTTCCAGAAATAATAAATAACATAAATATTACTTCTTGATAGCTGCTGCTTTTTCTGAATTAAAAGAGTACTATTTTTTTATTATTAAAAAATCAATATTTTTTCAGTTGGCAAACCAAAAGTATGTGACTGTTCTCTGATGACTATGGCTGTGAATCGGGGCATACTTCCAAGCAGAGGTATCCATTCAAAAAATAAACACACGGGCTACAATTCAGACAGAAGCAAACACATCTAAGCCCTTTCAATATCAATAGGGGAGAGCTAAGCACATACTTACCTCTCTCGTTGAAATCAGCATGTGGGGCTTGAAAATGTTTAACTTTTGTTGGATTTTGTCAAAAGGAATTGATACTCATTGACTTTCTTCAGTGAAAATCACCTGTGTGGGTGCATTGGCAAGAACACTAAAATACCACCACGGTTGGGTTCTCAAAGTCATAGCAAAGCACATACTGGGTACCACTGGGGAATTCCTTGCACAATTCTTAACTTTACTACATCTGGGTAAGCAGAGCACACCCATCAATACAGTGTCTTTCAGAACAACGATCTTTACAAATAAAACATGGATAACAATGTCACTGGAGGTCTAATTAAACTATTTTTTTTTCCTAAGGAAGCTTACGTGTCAAAAGCAAATTGTAGATCAATAATTTCTCTGTTGACACAAAACATTGCAAAAGTCTGCCTTCAAGCACACAAAGCAAATTGCTTGTGAGTTGAGGAGTCATTGCTTCTTGTTGTTGTTGTTTTCCATTTCTATATATTTCCCCTTGTGAAGCCTAAGTCAGGGCTTCCAGACAAGGCTGGCTTCATTTATTGCTGCTCCATGTACAGAAGATGCAGCAATCAAAAGAGAGAGGAGTTGGCCCTCAGGGTGCTCCAAATAGGGTTATCCATACTGAGTGAACATACACAAAGATCTAGTGCAAGATGAGAGGGGGAGTAATGGTGTCGAAACCCAAAAGGAATGTGCTTAGGGTGGCTGGGTGACTTTGCCCTGTATCTACCTGCGGTTTGAAAGGTTGTTTGTGTCTGTTCTAAATCTTGCTCAAAGACAAAGAACTCTAAGAAGGGAGAGTTAGGACCCAGATACTAGACTGAGCAGGCACACAGATCTTCATAGTCTTCCCCCCAATGGTGGTGAGATTTATTTCTGTTCCAACTATGGCAATTAGCTCTACATATAATGTTACAACTAGACCTGGTTATGAACTTTTATATCCAATGGATTTCAAAGGGAGCTATTTCAGCATATGCCCCAGTAAGTTCATTCGGTTTTTTTGGTGGGCTGTGTTGCGACCCAGGCATCCAGAACCCTGCTATGATCTGGCTTGGGGGTGGGGAGTTGACACCCCCCATGTATCCACCCCAGCCATGTTCCTGGCACTGGGTGGAGCCACGCCCTGCATGGCCCCATTGGCCAATCAGAGCCAGCAGAGGACATGGCCACAGGAAATTTAACCGGGGTGTGACCAGAGTGCTCTTGCCTCTTCTTATCAGGCTTCCTGCTTCTGAACACAAGGGCCCTTGTCTGGTTAAAAACACCAGAAGGTATCTCTACCTCAGGCCTCCTGGCCCAGGTCTTTTCCTTATACAGTGGTACCTCGGGTTACAGACGCTTCAGGTTACAGATGCTTCAGGTTACAGACTCCACTAACCCAGAAATAGTACCTCGGGTTAAGAACTTTGCTTCAGGATGAGAACAGAAATTGCGGCATGGCGGCAGCGGGAGGCCCCATTAGCTGAAGTGGTACCTAAGGTTAAGAACAGTTTCAGGTTAAGAACAGACCTCCAGAACGAATTAAGTTCTTAACTCGAGGTACAACTGTACTAATCTTAAGTTATGCTACACAGATCACCTGTTTTCCTCGATATTTTTGAAGCAGAGTGGTTATATGAAGATGTCTTTTCTTGGCTCTTTCTTGTACTGATAACTCTTACTCGCCTCAATTCACATTCCAAAATGGCACCATGAGACCATTTTCTTCACATTCCATTTTCACTCACAGCAGGGTTCTGAAGGGAACTGCTGAGGCCAAAATCATTTTCAATAAGTCAATGTGATGACGTACAATCAGCATTGATCACAGTTGCTGCTAATGTGACTAGGTAAGTGACAAGTAGCTGGATCAGCGACAGAAACAATTTCTGGGTGTGCACATACCCTAGCCTCAAAAAAAGGTTGGTAGGTTTCCTCAACTCTGCTGAAGTTGAGCAAAATACTGCTGTTTTATTTTACTGGGCTAAAGGAAGTGCTGGAGCGCTTTCATGTGTTTCATAGAGCCAAATAAATAAGTAAACAGCACAGGTGCCTATAAGTAAAATGGCACATCTATAGAGGTCACCATTGAAATGAGAGAAAATCATTAATGTGCAACCAGAGACAAATTCTTCTAAGTTGTTGCCCACACTATTGAAATGTTCAAGCATTATGTAGCCATTGACTGATTTTTTTAGTGTCTTATCGTGTTGCAAATACCTATAAACAACATTGTGATTTAATCTATGCATAATTAAGAGAGGCAGGTTATATGCATGGTGCATATAAAATGGTGCATGAATTATTCTCAAAGTAGCAATT
Organism: Podarcis tiliguerta; assembly: GCF_965153285.1. Classification (NCBI taxonomy): domain Eukaryota; kingdom Metazoa; phylum Chordata; class Lepidosauria; order Squamata; family Lacertidae; genus Podarcis; species Podarcis tiliguerta. Next base: position 66,233,309 of record NC_139538.1, read on the forward strand.
AGTTTTACCTAAATCAATTTTTAAACATTTACATTTACTGCACTGTATGAATATTTCAGCCACTCTCAAGGGTGGGCACTTTCAAATCTGATGAATGAATTCAAAGGGAGTTGAAATCACACAGCACCTCTAGCAGTTGATCAAGGCCCAGAAGAATTGAACCCTACAAGCAATTTAGACATAAGAGATTGCAATATAATTTAATATCCATTCTCTAGAAGATGTAGGGGAGCATGCTCATCTTGGTGAGGTGCACTGCAGGGAGTTGGACTAGATGATCCTCAGGGTCCCTTCCAACTCTACAATTCTATGATTCTATTCTATGATTCTATGAATGTTGTGTCCTCAGCTAAAAAAAAACAAAAAACACTTATGTCCTCAGTTCAAGAAAGTTACAAACAGGTGTGTGTGTATTTTAGGGGTAAGATAAATTGAACAATTGAAGAGTATAGCGGTTGGTCATTGTGCCCCTTCACCAGTTCTAATGAAGAATGTCCACATAATCTCCAAAAGGTATTGGGAAATGCACATATATCAATTGAATTTTGTACGTTATCCAGCCAGGAGATACCCAATACTTCCAACATAATACCCAAGGAAAGTCATGTTATTATGGCAGAAAATCTCACAAGCTCTCCTCCAGCTCCCTGAGAGCAAAAGTATCAATAATAAGAAATTAAATAACTGATTATTTGTTGCCCTTTTTAGGACACCCAAATTTGTTTTCCACACCAGAACAGAGCTCAAAGTTCTGTCACACAAAAACCCACCCTGGTTTCCCCTCTAAAGCTTACTTCATCTCAGCCCCTATTTAAGAAACGGGAATGGAGGTGGCATTGTTGTTACTGCTATTGTTAAACCATTTGGAACCTACTGCAAATCACTCTTAAATCTTCCAGTAGATCCTGATCTATCTTCAAGCCCACCCCTGCTCTAGTATATCCCTCAGGCTGTGTACGCACTATACCTTTAAAGCACATTCTAAGCACATTTTTCCCTGAAAGAATTCTGGACATGGGAGTTTGTTACAAGTTGACCGACTGCATAGCTTTTGTGGTTTCACTTGTATCAGGGCCCAATTTTCTTTTTCACTAGTACTTGTAGCTACCACATGACTCAGCAGTCGCAGAATCAATACTTGCCATTTTGTTTAATTTAGTTCCTTCAATTCATATCCTGCCTTAACAGCAGAAGGCCCCAGTTGGTTGAAATGGTAGTACTGAACACACAAACATCAAAATGTAAAGCAGGCATGCAAAAATGTGTGTGTGTGTGTTTGTGTGTTAGCATGATCAGAAAGTTTGCCTTTTCTGAAGCAAAAATGTTGTATAGTCATTGCGATTTACTGTGTAATGAACAATGTGAAACAACTGAAAAATGTAATAATGCCTTATATAAATCAGGACTCATTCTTCTGCTGCTGCCACCAACTCAGTAAACTAGTTGTCCATAGGTTGGTAAGAAAATACTGTAGCAAATTGATTGCAGTAGGCTATTTTCATTCCCTTTTTGAAGCTCGATAACTAGGACTTATTGGAGGCAATTCACTGAACATAGATTGGTAGATATTTGAACCACAACGTAACAGAGTCTTCTTTCCCTCACAGCAAACCCATTCCCCATGGAGGGAGAACCACTTTAATGGGCTGTCACTCAACTCGTCTTCATATCAATTGAGAACAGTCCCCTCAGAGTAATTCCAAAGCAGGGAAATGCAGGAAAGGAGTTTTGCTTGTTTTCTAAAAAGTGAGTAAGTGGCAATCCTCAATATTTCTCCATTGCTTCCTCCTGTTTTCTAAATGTTTATTAATGCACAAGACTTTTCCATTTCCCACTCGTTGGTATTTACCTGACATTATTGCTAATATTTTCACTTTACCTTCATTTGAGGTTTCCACCTCCACAGAGTCAAACCTTGACTCTGCAATGCAGTCTGTGTATTTTTGGTGTACTGTGATCTTTGCAAAAGTATCATGGGTTATGAGATCAGATTAAAGTCAGATTGAGTAATTAAATTTTCTGTTTTCCTTTCATTTAATTGTGGCACCTTTCCCACATCTTATGATTCTCCACAGTGCTGGTCAGTGAACTCTGTAATGTTAAATCTCGACATTACCTTTCCACAAATTTCACATCTGTGGGATAAGGACGTGATTTGTAAGTCACATCAACAGGTGCATTCAGTGCAAAGTGCAAGGCAGGCAAAAACTGAGGCCCAATGGAGATATCTGGGAATGTTTTTAATATGTTGGACAGCACTTCAGAAACTCTGACAGGTAATGGGAAATAGGTAAAGGTAAGGGGACCACTGACCATTAGGTCCAGTCGTGACCGACTCTGGGGTTGTGGCGCTCATTTCGCTTTATTGGCCAAGGGAGCTGGCGTACAACTTCCGGGTCATGTGGACGGCATGACTAAGCCGCTTCTGGCGAACCAGAGCAGTGCATGGAAACGCCGTTTACCTTCCCGCCGGAGCAGTACCTATTTATCTACTGGCACTTTGACGTGCTTTCGAACTGCTAGGTTGGCAGGAGCAGGGACTGAGCAATGGGAGCTCACCCCTTCTCAGGGATTCAAACCACTGACCTTCCGATCAGCAAGTCCTTGGCTCTGTGATTTAACCCACAGTGCCGCCCGCTTCCCTTGTAATGGGAAATAGTACTTTCCAAACTCTTCTCCGCCTTCCTCTGGAGAGAGAGCCAGGCAAGGAGCAAGTGAGCAGCCATTCAGTGAGAAGGTTGAGGATGCGATGGTGAGGCCAGGCTGGGCTCTGTGGCCCAGAGACTCCAAGCAGCAGGCAGGGAAGGAGGGGGAGCCGGGGGGGAGCCTGCCAGGACGTGCCTGGGTGGGACAAGGATCGCCCAAAGAAACCGATGCCTGTGTGGGGATGCCTGGTTCACGACCCAGCCCCCCATACTGTGCCCCTGCTACTCAAACCCCTGTTGCTATTCCTGTGTCCCTCTTCTTCAGAGGGTGGCCTCTTCTACTCGTGTAGGCCTCTGACTTTCTGGGCTTGCAGTATTCTTAGTTAAGTAGGGAAACTACAAAAGTAGTGGAGGCTGTATGCTCGATGCAAACAGTATGCTCAGCAGAGTGTCAGGGTGGGGGGGAACAGGTCAGTAGTGTATTTGTATTATTATTATTATTATTATTATTATTATTTATTATTTTATTTCTCAACCCAAGAGAGTCATTAGAAAGATACTTATACAATAGTGGTAAATACAACTCAGCATATGAATATTAACCTAACACATAAATTAGGAGAGTCATATTTCTTTGTGAAGGTAGGTTGCTTTTTGAACCATAAAATATAAAGTCCCACCAGATTTCCTATTACCATTTTAGTAAACCAAAGATGAGGGTAACAAAATAGGATTTCCTGACTTTATTTTATTTTATTTATATTATCTGAAATGATTATTATTTGGTTTTACAAATATAAAATTATAACAGCACAACCATACACATCCATATTTAAAGATTCCTCCGAATCTCTGGACTTCCCACATTCCCCTCTGTGGGTCCTATTCTCAACCTCTCCAACTGCATATTATTCACTCCATTTTCTCCATAATATTCGCTTCTCCATTCTTTGTTAAAGTTTTGGTCTTCTTGGTTAGTAGTGTATCATTACTCAACAACTTTGCAATTACTGCATTTTCACAGAAAGGGGAGGGAAAAGAGGCACTTGCAGCACTTTTTGGCTCAAAATAATTTGGGTACATCTGGACTTGAGGCATCAATTGCTGTTCCTTGCTCCCTTGGGCAGCAAAATGTCTTGGGCAACCCTGCAAAGTTTAACCTTTTTATATACATGCTGGATTTTCACCTACCACATTGGTCCAGACATCAGTGATTTTACAAGTTAGAAGCTAGAGGATTTAGAAGTCAAAGCTGTCATGTCGCCTGTATAAGACTCAATAGCCTGGAACCACACACTGAGGCAAGAGGCAGTCTTCTCAATCCCTTAAATACCTCATCTATAACACCAAAATCCAAAAAGTGATAGGAGAAGATTGACATTCAAAGCAATCACTTCTCTTCAGTCGCTTCCCACCCCCACTCTCCATGCACTCATGGTGAAAATGATCACATCACTGTAGTTAAGGTTTAACTTAACTACATTGTATGGGTCAGCAGTCTCAACAACATGCAGCTAATAAATATTTTTCTCAGCCTCCTCAAGCAAACAGATATTGCTTAGCAAGTCTGAAAAATAATAGGTTTTACCAACAGTCAAAGCACCATAGCTGCTCCCTGGCAGTAAACTAGAGTGAAACGGTGAGCTGTGGGCCCATTTTCTGTGGGCCCTAAGATCCAAATACTAGCCTGGGAGGAGAGAACTGAGCAATGCTGTGTGAGCCACCATCATATAGAAAAGAAGTCACTCTAATCCTTAGCCACTTGCCATTTAAGAAAAATATTAGCAATGGGCCAAAGGAATCAATGGATATATTTCTGACAATTTCATAGATGATAGGAAGGGAGGAAAAGAGGAGAAAGAAATCTATATTCTTTTTTCTTTGTTTAAAAAAAATTATACTTTTCAAATTTATACATTTCATTAATTTTACAATCATTTTAACATTTCAGAGTTTGACTTCCTTCCCCCTCTTTCTGCGGTTCCTTAAATTTATTTTTAATATCTTCTGCATATCCAAATTCATTTAATTTGCTCATTTAATTATCTACTTTAAATATATACTCTTATGAAATTGCAGGTTATTACAATAATCCTGCCAGTGTTTTTATCTGTTTGCAATTTATCTGTAAATATTCATATACCATTTCCATTCTTTTATAAAAAGTTTTTTATCTTGATTTCGTATTCTTCTGGTAAGTTTCGCATTTCTGCATAATTTGCTGGGACTTCTGCTTCTTTCCATTTTGGGGCAAGTAGCATTCTGGCTGCTGTAGTCGCATACATAAATAAATTTCTATACAATTTAGGTAGTTCCGTCCTTATAATTCCCAAAAGAAATCTATATTATTTGGTTGTCTATTAAACATCACGTAGGGGCACTTGTGTTTCACATTGAAGGTGACCAGTGGATGTTTCTCCCACCCACCTACCCACTTTTTCAAAAGGCTTTTGGTTGCCATGGCAAAAGGCATGGCTCCTGGGCCATTTCCCCCCACAATGCCTCTGTGTAAGCAATGCTATGTCATCTTTCCAGGAGCATTCCAGTGGGACAGCAGGGGCAACCATTTTGCCCAGAAGGATGCTGTGGCAAAACATGAAGCATTTGTCCCTAGAAGCATTGTGAGGGAGATGGCCCAGGAGTATGCAAGGTGTTCTGCTGCCACTTCCCACAGTGGTAAGAAGTCTTTTAGAAAGAAATGTAAAGCGGAAAGGGAGATGCCACAGCTGCCTTCAATTTGAAATGTGAGTCTTCTCCGTCCTGATATGTGGGTCAATTTTCACCAACCTCTCTCAAAACTGGCAAAAACTGCCTCTCCACTTATGATGGCAAAATACCTTAGGATCACAAGATGATTACCCATTAAGTTGTTTCTTTTACTGCATCTAGATTAGTTTTCAGAAACTCATGTTTAAATTGCCATCTCGTTGTATTACTTTTTTAAAACAAACAAACAAACCCCTCTTCTTTCTTGCACTAATGTTAGAATAGCCCCGTTGTCTCTTTGAGTTCTTTTACTGGAGTTAGATACCCTCACATATTGACACAGTTTTCCACTGCTATTATGGACATCATATTGGTTCCCTGTACTTTTCCACATTTCCGCTGCCTAGGTATTTGAAAATGGTGTTTCATCTATGGCTTCCCTTCAGACACTTGCTTCCTTCAATGCTTGACTGCAACACACACACACACACACACACAGAATCTGGAATCAAAAGGAGGGAAGGTCCCAATCCAACAGTGCTCCAAACATATGGCTTAGAGAGGCTAACTGGCTTATCACCACTTTTCCTGAAGAGGCAGAGAGAGGGCATCAACCTGCCCCATTGAGTTGTTGCAGCTATCTTCTTAAAATGTTTGGTTCGCTTGCTCTGGCCACAGCTGCTCTTACGTGACTAGATAAAAACTGCTGCTCCTCGAGCAAATGATGGCTGCCACTACTGAAGAGATTGGGCTGATATGGGGCTGCAGCCCCTGCTTCTCTTTCTGCTTCCTACATTTCCAAGTACACAGAGACCCAGCGAAAAGAAATCAAGACACCCTACCCAAAAGCTGGTGTTTTCTAGTATTGTTCTGCTTCCATCTCCAAAGCATTACTTTATGGATGCCTACAGCTGGGTGCTGCAATAATAAGCTGATTCAGTCCATCACATCCAATCAGCACTAAAATGAAATAAACATCATCATAATATGTGCTCATACATTTGCAGCACACATTTTGGAAGGAAAGCATAAACCAGCATCGACATAAACATAATATCTTTGAGAGAGTGTGGGAAAGATAGATAAAGTCTGAACACAAAGTATGTTTTTCTGGTGGAGCTTTTGCTTCTGCTCATAATGCCATTTTCTGAGTTGGTTTTTTTTGGGGGGGCAGGTTTTCTTCCAAATTAATCTTGTGGAATGCTGTTTGGGTGGCTAAAATCTATTTTTTGTTTCCTTTACTCTGCCAAGATGTGAATTTAGGCCAAGCTTAGCAGGAAAAATATGTGCCACTTGGGATATTCAGAAGTGTTTGGCTGTTGTTATTTTAACTTCTTGCAAAGATGGAACACCCTTGCCTTCATTGCTAAAACCAACTAATTTGAAGAGTCAAATATAGCAATCTTTTACCATATAGAGGCCCAAAGTAATATGCTCCTGTGAGGGGTAATACTGGAAGGTTCCTGTTTCTTTTCTTTCACTCCCAGATTACAGTAGTTAGAGGATAAAGTAAACTCGCAACCAAAGGTGACCAACCTGGTGTTCCAGGTGCATCCCGTGATGCCTGGGGATGCCAGGGAAGACCTTCATGGGTACCATAGAACCCATGGCTGATGGGTTGGCAATCCCTGCTCTACATGAAGAGAATTTTGAAGTACCTTTTCTCCTTTGGAACAATGTCACATTGTATTATTAGAAATATGACATCATTCCAGAGAGAAAATGGTGTCTTCTACAGTAGCCTTGTAAAATTCAATACTCCCTTTTCATCACCAAGTGTATCTGAATTGGGCATTCCCTGCTCCCGCAAATATAACTTTCAAATACAGCTTTTGTACTATATTTACAAGTCTGTGTACATGCATCTGAATTTAGAACATGTGTCTCTAGGACAAGGATGGGCAGACTTCAGGCTGGTAGAAGCTACCTTGGGTTTTGTTCTAAAAGCCAAGGATCCAATAGACCAACCAAAGTCAGATGAAAAATAATAGTATAGGAGGGTGAGAGCAGACATATAATAAAGGAACAGGGTTGCTCTGAGCACATTCTCAGCCCAGGGAACTGTGTTTTAATGCTCAAATTGGACTTTCACTCAAAAACCCATTCTTGGTTCCTCTTCCTCATCCACCCCAGCTTTTCCAACAGCCTAATTCCAGCAGCCAAAACAGCAGCAGGTTTTGTTTTTTTGTTTTGTTACTAGTGTTTAAATGATTGGGAACCAGAAGATCCTGGCGGACCTACATCAAATCACCCAGAAATCTAGCAGTAGATTCAGATCTACCTTCTCTTCATTCCCCACTTTAAAAAGGTCTTCTGTACAAATTCCACTGCAGTGAATAGGAGAACAGCAATTTTTTACTACTTCCATTAATTTCCCTGAAGCATGCACAAGAGAATTTGCCAGTCGGTTGTGCCCCTAATCTGCTTACATTCCTCCTTTGGGGTCTTTATTTTTAAAGGGGGCATCACTATAGCCTGATTGAATTTAGTGTTGAGCAAATGTGTCTGTAGATGAGATGTTTTGTTCATTTCATATCCATAGTTTATGGTCCATTTCATGAACACTGATCACATATAATTTATGATAAAAATGCATTTATTAATTATGCAGATAGAAAGAGAAAATATTTTCTCCCATCTGATTATTAAGAAACAGCCATGAATATTAACGATCAGTCCGTGACCTCCTGATGAAGATTAACCATTCTGGACAAACTTTATATTATTGGAACTTAATGCAGGATTTCGGAGATGTGCTGATTGACTTGAAAATCTCAGTGAAATTTAATGCTTGAATGATTCATCTCTAGTATTACCACAATGAAATATTTCCATCTGTTCGTTTGTCTTATCATCCCATGTACTCAGTCATGTAACGATTCAACTGCATATTGCACATTTTATTATATTAAAAAGAGAGCAAAGAATTCGGAATAAAAAATAAACGATCCAGGCAAAACTTGTGCAATCTTGACACAAACTGAAAGAGCTAATTCCTTTCAGGGAACCCCTAAATCTTATGGTGCAGGGCAGGTAAGAAAACTTTAAGGGATTTCCCCATGTACTTTTGTTTGTCACTTCAGCTGCCATTTCTAATATAGAAATGCATTGAGTAAATTCCAGCAACAAATGCAAGAAAGAATAACTTAAGGCTATAAAAGAGTTAGGGACGCGGGTGGCGCTGTGGGTTAAACCACAGAGCCTAGGACTTGCCGATCAGAAGGTCGGCGGTTGAAATCCCCGCAACGGGGTGAGCTCCCGTTGCTCGGTCCCCGCTCCTGCCAACCTAGCAGTTCAAAAGCACATCAAAGTGCAAGTAGATAAATACCTACCGCTTCAGCAGGAAGGTAAACAGCGTTTCAGTGTGCTGCTCTGGTTCACCAGAAGCTGCTTAGTCATGCTGGCCACATGACCCGGAAGCTGTATGCCGGCTCCCTCGGCCAATAAAGCGAGATGAGCGCCGCAACCCCAGAGTCGGTCACAACTGGACCTAATGGTCAGGGGTCCTTTTACCTTTATAAAAGAGTTATTTAGCTGAAATAAAAGAAATACTGAAGCATGCGTTTCATGAGAATTTGAGGCCCCTCCCCCAGTAAGGTGGTAAACAGAGAGGAGGAGGAGGAGGAGAGAGAGGAGGGACTTGGAATGCCCTGTGAAACACAACCAATCTTGGTGGGAAAGAACCTTGAGGAACACAGTCTTGCGTTCTATTCATTCTATTCATGGATCATGCTTCCCTTAGCCTACACTTTCCATACTTCATTTAGTACTTTGCATTTACTAGTCACTTTTTTAACAAAAGGGATTCAAAGCAACTTACGAAGTATAAAAACCAAAGCACAATAAGAACCTGAAAACATATATGCAGGTCTAAGAAATCCCACCTCACTAAAAACAGGCCCAAAACACCTAAAACACTCCAGATTAAGAACCAATGGGAACATTTTCACCTGGCACCTGGAAATCAATAATGATGGTGTCAGGCATGCCTCCTTGGGGGGAGAATTACGCAAGTGGGGAGCCACCACTGAGAAGACCAGTTCTCTTGTTGCCTCTGTACCTCCCTCAAAGAAGAGCCTCAGGTGATGTCCAAAGGGTTTGTGTTGGTTCATGCGGGGAGAAGCAGTCCTTGAGATATTGGGCTATAGATCAGGTGTCATATGCCCACAAGTTCACATTTTAACCAAGACCAAGTAGAGAATGTGTCCCTCAAGAGTCTTCGGATGAAGTACAAGCCAGAGGTAGAATTAGCTTCACCACTGTCTTTTGAATATAGCTCATAAATCAGTCCAAACATTGTGCAGAGATGGAAGACTGGGAGTCCCAACTGAATGAGGAATGCAGGAGCAGGCAGATACAAAACAGTTTTATCAGCAAGTTGTGCCATCGAAAAGACAGACTGTGTCAGCTATTATAGCTGCTTAAAGGGTAATTCTGGCCCAACAGCTACATAAAAAATGACAACTGCTTATTCAACACATCAGCCCAGCTTTGAGGTCATCTAAGAGCAGCATCTGTTTCCTTTTAACTAAAAGAAACATCATTGAATCTCGCTGTTACAATGCAACACCTTCATCCTTTCAGATGGGTGGCTGCAACTGAGGTTGAACTGAAAACTGAGTTCTGTCCTTTTTCACACATCACAACTTCAGAAACTGCTAATTGAAAATCACTTACAAGGACGAGGTTCTGCCCTGATTTTTGTGAGCGAACATAAAATACCTATCAGAAGGTGGAAGGGGGAAGTAAGCTTGTTCTGGCAAATTAAAAAAACAAGAATAACAAGGTTTAGGGTTAAAAGTGACAAGACTTACATGTAAGAAATAGGCTTTTTTTTACCACTTTTCATCAATTAATGAGAAGTTGCATTCAAAAATTAGCAAGAGGAGAGAAACACTTGGTGAAATTATCCTGGGTAATGCAGGGTTTCAATGGACTTACCTTGTTTTTGAAAAGTTTTATGGGTATCCTTTCTTTATTTGTTCACGTCATCTTTCCAGTGATGTGCATTTGTCCTCTTTCTGGCACCTGCCCTTCCTGAAAACTGCATAATGCAGGGGAAGCTGCATACTATGTGCCTTCATGTTGATTTTTCATACACTTCATTTTTTTATGTTTAAGTAACACCCTTTTGCTTTTAAAGAATTCAGAATGAAACAGGTTTTTTAAAAAGGTAAATGGATGCACTTCTCTCAAAAACAAAATCAGTAAACACACCAATCTCAGGCAGTCAGCAGATGGGTAAATTTGTCCATTTCAGTTTCTCATAATATCTTTGTAAGAAAAAAATGATGTTCTGCATGCCTCCGTTTGCATGGCTCCCAATAGGCGGCCACCCCAACCTCAGTGTGACAACAGGACAGGAGGCAGGTGAGCAAGCAAGAAAATGCCCCAGATGAGAAACAGCCATGGCAGACCAGGCCAGCTTCCCCGCAACCATCCTTCTCTCACACCAATACCACCATTTCATCCTCAGCAGGTGGAAGCCAAGGAGGAGGAATGCAGCAACAAAGTAGGATGGTGGCTGTGGATCTGTCCCTACCTGGCCTGCCTATTCCTTTGAGGCTCACCGGGGCGGCAGTCTGGGGAAACTGGGCAAGCAGAATTTGCAAACTGTTTTTTAAAGAGTGAGGTGAGCCATCTGCAGTTTCATCGTTCTTGTACAATGTTTCTTGTAGTTTTTAGCTGTATTTAGTTCCTAACCCTCACCCTGTAGCTAATGTGACCAGATGCAAAGGAGGAAAGGGCTTTTATATATATGGTGGGAATTTCAGCAGGGGTCAGCAAAGTCACCCACCAATATTCCCTTCCATGTGCCACCACTAAAGGGTATTGTCCTTGTTTGCACTTAGCCAGGTCACCTCCTTGTGTAGCCCAGGCGTTGGCAAACTGGTACCCTCCAAATGCATCTTCTATCAAATCCAGCCAGCAGGGAGGGCACCAGGTTGGCAACAGCTGCTGTAGCCAATGGGGACAGTGCTGCATCTACATTTTAGTTGTAGGACAGAAGTTTTGCATCCACTTTTCGGAGCTTATTGATTCCCCCGCCTCCTCCATGTTTGCCAACACTTACAGCTGGCTGCTCTGCAATAAATGTATGTGGGGAAGCAATATGTAACTAACTTTGTTTGCAGATTAAAAGGCATCTTGTTTCAAGCCTGGATTTTAAAACGAAAAACAAGCAGAAGGGATAATAACCTAGCCTAAATTATTTATGAATAGGAATTCCCCCTACTTTGCAGTTTTGGAGTTTATTTTGTAGACAAATTACCCATTTCTTTTATCACCCGGCAGGAGGAAGAAAAAACAAAACTGGGCCCTAAATGCCAGATACAGCTAAAAACTACAAGAAACATTTTTCACCAAAGAGAACGCTGAGCCAGCCTGCACATTGCTAGTCTTGCTCTTTAAAACGATTTGCAAATCCTGCTTTCTGAATGTAAGGGTACATTTACAGTTCAAATCATTTTGGTTGTTTTTTGTCCCATTCTGTTTTTCCCCTCTAGAACTAAAAAGAAACTAAATATCCAAAGGAAAAACCTTCCTGGATATTATTTCCTTTATTTGTCACAACACAAAGGGGCTCCTGTTGACTTCCTCAATAATTAATATCTCTGGCAGGCATAAGCAGTTGGGTTACAGGTCTCCCTGCTTATGAAAGCTGGAGATGTTCATCCTTCAGCCTCCTTTTGCCTATAGTCTATTTAAAGGATGTAATGAGCTCACCTGTCAGAAAAGCAGCACAACGGTTTGCACAGGCCGCAGGAATATTCTTCTTATCAACTGAAGGGGAAAGGATTTGGAGAGGAAGATTTCTAACCTCTTCCAGTCCTGCTGGATTTCACTGCTTAGTGCTGACAGACATATCAAAATGATAAAGAGTTTGAATAAGAGAACAATTTTTATTCTTGTTTTTATTATATTGAAATCCCACCATAAGAACATAAGCAGAGCCTGTTGGACCAGGAGAAAACCCCCACCGGGTCCTGCATTCTGTCCTCATAGTGACCAACCAGACACCCATAGGAAGCCCACAACCCAAACTTAAGCGCAACAGCATTTCCCACACCTGAAGTTCCTAGCAACTGCTGTTCAGAGGAAAACTGCCTCCAAAAGTAGAGGAGGAAGGGGAAAGAGGAAAAATAAAATAATAATAATAATTTATTTATATGCCGCCCATTTGACTGGGTTGCCCCAGGCACTCTGGGCAGCTTCCCACAAATAAAAACACAGTAACTCATCAAAATTAAAATCTTCCCTATACAGGGCTGCTTCCAGGTGTATTCTAAAGGTTGTATAGTTAATTATTTCCTTAACATTTGGTGGGAGGGCATTCCACAGGATAGGCGCCACTGCCGAGAAGGCATGGGGGTGGCATGGCGATCCGCCGTGGGGATTTTGTCACACACACCCTCAGGGATGACACCCGGGGTGGATCGCCCCTATCGCCCCCCCTTTCCTACGCCCCTGTGTTGTTGGTGTCTGTCAATACATTTTGTGGTAGAGTGAATTACATACGGTAGTTTATGCACTGTTTATGCTCAAGGTGACATATATGGTTACACACACACACCCCTCCTTATTTTAATAACCTTGTGTGTGAGAGAGAGAGACAACAATTCCTGGAGAAGTTTTGTGACAAAGGATGAACATATACGTGGCACTTAAACATTAAGGAAAAGGCAGGCATCTCACCTCAAACATTAGGAAAAGAGGAAGACTGATGGCTGCGCCAGGTCTCAGTTCCCTGCTATGTACATCTGTCACACAAACTGCTAAACCAGAAGGATGCATCATGGGTAAAGAACCTGCAGTGACATCTCTTTTTATATTATATCCATCTTCACACTGGGAACTGAGAAATGATAACAGGTGTTCACGGGTGGACAGAGGTGAGGATTCAAAGCTAATGCCAGCCAACCCATTTTGGTTGAGAAATGTATTGTTTACTTACTTTGAGGTTATTTTCCTGATTCTTTGTTCCTTCTATATACTGTTTATGAGAAGAAAATTGGTTTATGTATAAATACAGAATTGGGTTTTTTAATGGACATAAGGTTATAGCATCCTGTCACCTAATCTGGTTTGGGATTTTGATCTGAACCTATTCAAATATTTATATTCTCATGTGTCATTTTCTGTCATAGCTGCACATATTTCCAAGATAATCCCAGCTTTAGATTGGATCAGTATTTGCTTATAATCAAGAAAATAACCGAAGCATTAATAGTCTACCTCCCAGTGGGAAGGAGGAAAGTTCTGGGGTGAAAACAAATTACCACACAGGTGAGTAGTCATCGCAAACAAGATTGCTTATAGTGAGTAGATACCACATAAGACAGAACTCCTGCCTTTTTAATACTTGAGTAAAGGAGTACATTTTGACAGGTGTTACTTATGTTGGAGTAAGGATAGGAGTATCCACCAAAAATGTCCACCCCTATTCATGGTACAGGAGCTCTGCCTTCCATTGTATTTGGCAAGTTTGGATTTACAATGAAATGCAAGGGAAGTCCATGTCAGGAATCTGACGGTGGATGTAGAACATATAGCCATTGTTGCTGGTAGTCATCAGTAGCCTTATCTTCCATGAATATGTCTGACCACCTTTTAAAGCCATCTGTGTTGGTGGCCCTCAACATGTTCTTTGGTAGCATTGATTCCATAGTTTAACTACAAGCTGTGTAAAAAAACAACAACCTACTTTCATCTGTCTGTCCCAGTAAGAACAAACACGCCTTAGGGACATTTACATCACAGCAGGAGACCCAGTTTGTTAAATTAAACATTAGTTGATAGTTGGTATTTTCAGATTCATATCCCTGGAAAGTATTATGTCAGGGAATTTCACTTTAAAAAAGAGCTTTGTTTACTGTTTCCATTGTGAATGAACATATATGGGGCAAGACACCAGGAGAGCTGAAGATTTTTGGAGGAGAAAGCAGTTTTCAGACAGGAGGCAAATGTACAAATGATGCTGAATTAAAGTTGGCTGTTACAGGCTGCTGTGGGGCTTTTAAGAGGAAAAAATGGGAACGTAAAGGATCATCACTGCTCATAGAATCTCCCCACTCTACCCAAGCCATTTCTATGGGAGAGAGCTGCTTATCTGGAGACAAGGGTTAGACTTCCTGGTGGTGACTATTTTGATTGGCTAAGCGGGGAAGATGGGTGGAATCATCTAGGAAGCTTCTCAGTAAGTGGAAAATATATCTAATGACTGTGGGTGACAGGACAAGGAGTGGATGATAGCTTTGGAGGGTTTTCAGGGGCTCAGAATATTGGGAGAGCTATGTCCCACTTTACCCAACAGAGGAGCCTCCAGTGCTTGCCTGCTTGCTGTACTGGGCACAAGACATGATAGAATGCAATATGATGATACAGATTTACTCAATTACACTTTTAGAACTGCCAACGGTTTGTGTATGTTTCATCCAGGGTCAGGATACAGTGCTGTTTACCAAATTAAAATATGAAATAAGTGCAAAGAAATGGGGAGAGCAAGACAATGGAATCAGGGCTGCAGAAAGTATTATATTGGATACAATTTTCTCTCCAAGAAGCTTAGGGCGATTCGCATAGGACAGGGGTAGGCAACCTAAGGCCCATGGGCCACAAGTGGCCCACAGGGGTCGTTTAACTGGCCCCCGAGCCACCCCCGAACCAAGCCACCCACTCAGCAAGTTCCGGCATGCTGTGCTAAACCGGTGCAGTGCTAAACCGGTGCAGCGCAACATGGGGACTTGCTTCCGTGGTGCCGGAAATCGCTTCTGAAGAAGAAGAAGAAGAAGAAGAAGAAGAAGAAGAAGAAGAAGAAGAGTTTGGATTTGATATCCCACCTTTCACTCCCTTTAAGGAGTCTCAAAGCGGCTAACAATCTCCTTTCCCTTCCTCCCCCACAACAAACACCCTGTGAGGTGAGTGGGGCTGAGAGACTTCAAGGAAGTGTGACTGGCCCAAGGTCACCCAGCAGCTGCAGGTGGAGGAGCGGAGACGCGAACCCGGTTCCCCAGTTTACAAGACTACCGCTCTCAACCACTACACCACACTGGTGCAGGCACTGGAAATCACGACCATGTGCACGAGCCAGCCCATGGAGGGATCTCCACTGGAGTGAACCAGCCCAGGTGAGGTAACCTTCCTGAACCCTGACATAGGACTATATCCCTTTTTATGTGAGGTAGGTTAGGCCAAGAGAAAACACTTTTCTGACACCATGCCATGAATCTCAAAGGTCTAACGTGGATTTGAATCCCCATCTCAGTGGCCCATGTCCAATGCACCTGCATAAGAGATGGATCATTGCAGATTGTTTTAAGGGGCCTTTAAGTGTAGCAAAAGGTACAGAAGAGAATACTCTCCATCTATTTACAATTCCACCTTGAGTTTGGGAGAGGAAGCAAAAGCACGGCGTTGCTGAAAATAGGGCTTGGCATGCTTGATTGGGCTGAATGAAAACCAGGCATTACTTGAACCATTTTGGAATTTTTCAGTGTCTCAATTGTCAATCTCAACATACAATTTTCTGAAAGCTGTTTGACTGTGACAGTCAGTCCTGACCCTGCGCTCATGTGTGCGTGCCAAAAGAAAAGATGCCAACAGAAAGAAGCTGTCCTCAATTGAAAGCTGAATCATCTCCAAATGTGAAAATCCAGCACGTCCCTCTTTTCCCATTTGATATTTTAATAGTTTGCACAATCCTGCCAGCACCCTTTAGAGCAGATGATGATACTGTTAGGGTGTGAAACCTAAGACGCTGGCAAATTAGCAATGTCATGTGACTTTAAGTAGTCAAGCTCGTTAAGTTGTTAAGTTGCTCAGTATATAAAGAGTGTTTGTTTTCTCTGCTTGTTGGGGAGTGCTGGGCGTGAAGCAAAATGTGTGAAAGCTCCGGAGGTGTTTCTGTTATCTTTCTGCAATAAACCTGTCTTTGGAAAGACAGGCTTCCCTGTGTCGTTTTTTTTTGCTGCTGAGACTTTGGAGCTTGTACTGCAACAAGAATCTCTGCACTGGACTTAATTAATACTCTGCAAAGAAAGCTGTTGCTGGTGGCGCAGCGGAAGCGCTTACTGGACCAGTACACAGACTCTCTTAGGTTATGGATACTTCTACGTTTCTACAGCTGTAGTGTGTGCAGAGAAAGTGAAAGCAGCTTTCGGATGAGAGAAGACCGGCTTGGTCGTAAATCCAGCTCTTAAAGGAACTGAGAGGCTGGAGGCGTCTGAAAAGTGAGTAAAACAAATCCCAAGGGGAAAGAGAAGCAAGGGCACACAGAGGGAGTAGCAGCAGACCCCAAGAATGGCAGCGGAAAATTTCCAGGTTCCCTTTACAAAGTTGAACTCTGCTAATTATGTGCAGTGGTCTAAGAGGGCTCAAGTCTGGTTGGAAGCCAAAGAAGTGTGGGCTGACTATGTCCAGAGGCGAAAGCCGTTTGTGGCTGTTGCAGCAGATGCCACAGCAGAGCAACAGGCTGCTGCACATGCTCAGAACAGGGAACATGATAAAATGGACACTAAAGCTAGATGCATGTTGATGGTATCGATAGACGATTCCCAATTACCTCATGTGGAAAATTTAAGGTCTGCATTTGAAATTTGGGAAGCTCTTAGGCGAATTCACCATAGAGCCACGCCCGGAGAGAAGGTGAACATTATACGTGCTTTGTATGAGTTGAAACTGAAGCCAGGGGATAGTGTGGTTGAACACACGTCACAGATGACTGAGTATTTCAACCGACTGTCATCTCTAGGTGTGAATTTTCCTGAAAATATTAAAGTTTATACTCTGCTTAGCAGCCTGCATGCAGGGTTTGAAAACTTAGTACTAACTTTACAAGTTTTGCCAGAGGACCAGCTGAATATGAATTATGTGACTGGTAGATTGTGTGAGCAAGAATATCAACATCATCGAAAACGTATTGATAATTCAAATACCCCAAGGGTTGGATGTTCAGATAATTCCCAGCGTGAGGGAACTAGCAGGCAGAGCTGTAAGGAAGCCTCACAAGTGTCTGCTATGGCCAGCAAGTCATGTTTTCGATGTGGCAGCAGGTTTCATTTGATAGCAAAGTGTCCAGAAAAGCAACAGGAATTTCAACACTCCAAGGCCAGTTTCCGGAGCTACAGGGGAAGACGACGTGAGAACTACAAGAATCAACGATCCAGAGGGGGAGCAGGTGCTGATAAGGGACTATCTGCAATGGCAGCACAACAGAGTCCTAAAAGGAGCCAACAAACCTTGAAGTGGATAATTGACAGTGGAGCAAGTCACAGTTTAGTTCCAGCGACATCTAGTGGCAGCTTGATGAACTGCAAGACATTGCCAGTTGCAAAAACCGTGACTATAGCAGACAATAGTAAACGAGAAATGAACCTTAAAGGCACAATTTATGTTAACTGTTTGCAAACTAACCTTCCTGTTTTTGTTCTTCCAGGAATGAAGAATGGACTTTTGAGTGTGTCATGCCTGGTAAAAGGTGGTTTTAAGGTTGAGTTTGAAAATGATGTGTGCACCATTTCGAAACAGGGGAAGGAGCTAGTTAAAATTCCCTGTGAGGATGGGCTTTTTGTTTTGGATGAAGAACAGTTAGCAGCAGGTAGATGTTCAACAGGTGAAGCGCAAGCTAAGTGTGTAAATAAGGCTCCTCATACAGGTTGTGTACATCTACTACACAGAAGGTTAGCTCATATATGCTTTAAGTATGTAAGCAAGATGCCAGATTTAGCTGAGGAGTGTAACATTAAACCCTGTCCAAATTTTCTGGATTGTTGTGCTTGTAAACATGCTAAGGTTAAGACATGTAACTATCCTAGATCTGATAGAGTAAGCAAGAAACCCTTTGAACTTGTGCACACAGACGTGTGTGGCCCTATGCCAGTCAAATCGCTTGGAGGTGCGAGATTTATGCAAATCTTGGTGGATGATTTTTCAAGAGCTAGTTGGGTTTTCTTTCTGAAAGAAAAATCACAAGCAGCTTCCATCCTGATGGATTGGATTGAAGAAGTCGAATGTAAATTTGACACCAGGGTACGTAAAATACAATCAGATCGTGGTGGGGAATATGTGAACCACACGCTGGAGACGTGGTTAAAAAGGAAAGGTATAGTTCATAGACTTACCAATCCCTATTCACCACAGGAGAATGCAGTTGCCGAAAGAAAATTTCGAACATTACAGGAAGCCATTGCTGCTTTGCTGTTTGATTCTGGACTTCCACAGCAGTTTTGGGCTGAGGCTGCACTGTATGCGAATTATACTTTTAACAGAGTGTACAATAGCACAGTAGGCAACACTCCTTACTTCATGCTATTTGGGAAAAAACCAAAAATTGATCATCTAAGAGTTTTTGGATGTCGTGCTTATGTGCTGGTGCCTAGGGCACAACGTAGGAAAGGCGATCCTAGGTCTAAAGAAATGTTTTTCTGTGGTTATCAAGCAAACACAAAAGGTTGGAGATTTGTGAATGTAGAAGGTAATCAAACGAAAATCACAATCAGCAGAAGTGCGGAATTTTGTGAACAGGATGGTTGGAATAAAATTCATGGAAATCCTGACATACTATTTGATGTGGTGAACAGTAACAATGGAACTCAGGCCCCAGGGCAGGTATTAGTTCCAGAGCAGGCTGAGGAATTTGAGTCTGAGGACGAGGGTGAGAAATCGTCTAGTTCACCCAAGTCTGTAAAGTCAGAATCTTCTAGCTCTAAAAGTTCACCTGTACAGCAAGAGAGACGTGTAAAGTCAGAATCAGAAAGTTCTTCAACTACTAGTGACAAACAGGTGACTACTAGTGACAAACAGGTGACGACTAGTGATTCTGAGTCAGAGGGGGAAACTGAAGGAACATCGCAGGAACTGTTAAGGCGTTCCAAGCGTACCAACAAAGGTAAACCTCCTGAAAGGTACCAAGCTATTAGTGTTTGGGCTGGTTTGGCAAATTGCGAACCTGAAAGTTTTGAGGAGGTTGAGCAATTACCCCAGGAAGAGGCCAGTAGGTGGCGTGAGGCCATGCAAAAGGAGTTGAATTCTATGAAAGAACTGGGTGTGTTTTCCATCACCAAACTGCCAGAAGGTACCAAGGCAGTAAGTTGTAGGTGGGTGTACAGGATAAAGACAACAGCGATGGGGAAACCAGAGTACAAAGCAAGACTTGTAGCTCGAGGTTTTACACAAAGAAAGGGGTTACATTATTCCGAAGTCTATGCACCCACTTCAAGGAGTGAAACCCTACGGGCACTATTAGCAGTCGCTGCTCAGAAAGGGTTTAAAGTGAATCAATTTGATGTCTCTACAGCTTATCTTCATTCAGACTTGGCTGAAGAGCTCTATATGGAGCTACCGCCAGGATTGAAAGTTGGTAAATCAAATCAGGTATGGAAACTACATAAATCTATTTATGGACTCAAGCAATCTGCTCATAATTGGAATGAGTGTTTGAATGACGTTTTGGTAGGCATTGGTTTTAGCAGGAGCAAGGCTGACAATTGCTTATATTTCAGAGGTTCAGGAGATGTTCAAGAATCTTTGCTTGTTTATGTAGATGACCTGATTTATACTTCAAAGACACAAGAACAAGTAAAAAAACTAGCCAAAGAGTTAAATAAACACTTCAAAGTTAAGAATCTTGGTGATGTGAAGGTCTATCTTGGTGTTCAGATAGATAGGACCAAAAATGGCAGTTTTCTATTGAATCAAAAAGGCAAGATATTGCAAATGTTGAAAAAGTTTGGCATGACGGAGTGTGCAGGTGTTAGAACACCAATGGAAATGGGTTTTGTAAAAGACAATGAGTTCAAGGATAGTGCTGAATTCAAGTGTGCTGAAATCTTTCAGTCAGCACTGGGAAGCTTACTTCATCTTTCGCAATGGAGTAGACCAGATATTGCTTACGCTGTTAACTTACTCAGCAGAGAAGCTTCAAAACCTAGTGTAAACGCATGGAAAGGAATTCAAAGAGTGTTAAGATATTTACAATACACCAAAGATTTTTGCCTTGAATTATCTTCGGAAGGACAAGCACAGATTACTTGTTGGGCAGATAGTGATTGGGCAAATTTAAAGGATAGAAAATCAGTGTCTGGCTGTGTAATAAAATTTGGTAACTCTCTGATTGGGTGGAGATCCAAGAAACAGAACCTGATTGCTTTGTCGTCAACAGAAGCTGAGTTCTGTGCCTTATCTGAGTTATGTAGAGATCTAGAATTTTACAAATGCTTGGCACAAGAGATGTATGAAAAGGCCATCACTCCAATCACTGTATGGGGTGATAACCAACCGTGTCTTAAGTTAGCACAAAATGGGCAGTTTAAAGGTCGTACAAAACATTTGGATATCCGCTTTCAAAATGTTTGTCAAACGGTAAAAGCAGGAATTGTTAAATTAAATTACTGTCCCAGTCATGAAAATCAAGCTGATGGTTTTACAAAACCGCTTGGGTTTCAGCGGCATGAACACTTTTGTGAAGAAATGGGTCTGAAGTAATTTTTTGGTTTTGTATTGCCAGCGAGAGGGGGTGTTAGGGTGTGAAACCTAAGACGCTGGCAAATTAGCAATGTCATGTGACTTTAAGTAGTCAAGCTCGTTAAGTTGTTAAGTTGCTCAGTATATAAAGAGTGTTTGTTTTCTCTGCTTGTTGGGGAGTGCTGGGCGTGAAGCAAAATGTGTGAAAGCTCCGGAGGTGTTTCTGTTATCTTTCTGCAATAAACCTGTCTTTGGAAAGACAGGCTTCCCTGTGTCGTTTTTTTTTGCTGCTGAGACTTTGGAGCTTGTACTGCAACAAGAATCTCTGCACTGGACTTAATTAATACTCTGCAAAGAAAGCTGTTGCTGGTGGCGCAGCGGAAGCGCTTACTGGACCAGTACACAGACTCTCTTAGATACCATAATCAATCCTTCAAATGAATGAAAAGTATTCATTGCCCTGAAAAGGGAGCAATATTTCATCCCAGTGGCTCAAGGGGATAGCTAAATTCCACTGCATGACACAGATGCCATCTGTCTCTCAAACCATTTAGGACAGCGTTCTCTAGGTAAAGACAGTGCCTTCCCTCCCTAAAGAATGCAAGAGTCTATCTACAAAGGGGAAAGTGGCTGCCACCAAATGGGCCAGTGCATATTCTGAGATATTCTGCTGCACTTTAGATAGGTGCTGCCACATAGCCCCTCTTGCAAAGAGTCCTTCTGCCCTCTTTGGAGGAAAGAGCCTTTAGATGGTTTGGACTGCAACAGCTTCACTGGCTTAGGTTTGACGTAAGGGTAGATAGATCTGTCAGTTCTGGTTTCTCTCGGTTCCTATTTTTCCCCCAATCTTAAATTCAGTCCTCTACCTTTCTGCATCAGTTTGCAAATTTTATATTAAAACTCCTTATGAAAATTCATCAGGATTTTTCTGAGATCCCCCCTCCCCATATACACATTTCCTTTCCCTCAAAGTTTCCAAGCCCTATTTTTATACAAATTTAAACCTGGGTTTCAGATATATATCATTTGAACCCCAAAATATACTATTTGAAATCTCAAAGGACTCTCCAATGCACGTGTGGTTAGATATTTGGGACCAAAGACTTGCTTAAGCAATGCACCTCTCTCAGTCTCTCTCTCTCCCCTCCCCCTTCAATTGAATATCTCCAAATGCATAACTTAGAGAATCATCGAACCCATGCATTTAATCAGACACAGAGCCCAGTTATTAATATGCAAAATGATAGAGATAGATACCGTATTTTTCGCTCTATAAGACACACTTTCCCCCTCCTAAAAAGTAAGGGGAAATGTGTGTGTGTCTTATGGAGCGAATGCAGGCTGCGCAGCTTTCACTGAAGCCAGGAGAGCAAGAGGGATCGGGGCACACCTGGCTTCGCTTCGCTGGAGAGGTGCTGTGCAGCTTTCCCTCTGCTCAGCGGCCCTTCAGTGAAGCGGGAGGAGAAATGGAATGGGCTCCGCTTCTCCTGCCACTTCACTGACAGAGAGGGAAAGCTGCGCAGCGCCCCTTCAGCAAAGTGGCAGGAGAAACGGAGCCCCTTCCGTTTCTCCTCCCGCTTTGCTGGAGAGGCGCTGAACAGAGAGGGAGAGAATATATATTTTTCTTGTTCTCCTCCTCTAAAACTAGGTGCATCTTATGGTTGGGTGCGTCTTATAGAGTGAAAAATATGGTAGATTATAGATAGATAGATGATAGATAGATAGATGATAGATAGATAGATAGATGATAGATAGATTAGATAGATAGATGATAGATAGATGATAGATAGATTAGATAGATAGATGATAGATAGATTAGATAGATAGATGATAGATAGATGATAGATGATAGATGATAGATGATAGATAGATAGATAGATAGATAGATAGATAGATAGATAGATAGATGATAGATAGATAGATGATAGATAGATAGATAGATAGATAGATAGATAGATAGATGATAGATAGATAGATGATGATAGATAGATAGATAGATAGATAGATAGATAGATAGATAGATGATAGATAGATAGATGATAGATGATAGATAGATGATAGATAGATAGATAGATAGATAGATGATAGATAGATAGATAGATAGATAGATAGATAGATAGATAGATGATAGATAGATGATAGATAGATAGATGATAGATAGATAGATGATAGATGATAGATGATAGATGATAGATGATAGATGATAGATAGATGATAGAGATAGATGGATAGATGGATAGATGGACAGATGGATAGATGATAGGAAGATGATAGAATAATATAGTTCAACTCCTTTTTACAATGCTCACAGCAGATGGAATACATGTCCCAGTTCAACTTCTGTCTCTATGGGGAAAGTATTTGATAGGAGGCTGCCGGGGTCTTATTAAACACCAGCCATCTCTCTTTTCGTAAACTTGCATCTATATGATAAATGAGAAGAAGGAGAAGGTGGGAATGACTTGTAATTAATACTAAGTGCATAATGGGTTGTATAATGGGTTTTATAACTTGTTTACTCAGTGAGTGGGACTGTAATAGGCTTTGACCTTTTGAGTCCTATTACAATGGTATCCAAAGAAATGAGACATGGTAGAAACTATGCAGTGAAAGTATCATTAATGTTGGATGCTTTGCTAATTAAGAGCCATTTTCTATCTGGCAATTAAGCACGTACAAGTTTGTGGGGGGAGGAGAAAAGGCCTAAACTTCGTTTTATGAACAAATCAACGAAAACATTAATACGTGCTTTTTCTCGTCACCATCTTGTTAAAGTGTATGGAATTTTGGATGAGGTGTTTACCAGCACACCCTGGAGGAAGGTGCAAGAGACAGAGTACAGTGGTATCTCAGGTTAAGTACTTAATTCGTTCTGGAGGTCCATTCTTAACCTGAAACTGTTCTTAACCTGAAGCTCCACTTTAGCTAATGGGGCCTCCTGCTTCCGCCGCACCGCCGGAGCACGATTTCTGTTCTCATCCTGAAGCAAAGTTCTGGGTTAGCGGAGTGTGTAACCTGAAGCGTATGTAACCTGAAGCGTATGTAACCCGAGGTACCACTGTAATGGGGGGGGGGAGTTGCATTTATTCAAATGCAACAGTAGAAGCCCCACCAATCAAAAACCAATTTATGTAAGAATGGGGAGGTGGGTTTGAATTAATGTATTATGAGGGAAGCATCTCTCTACTCCTCTGACATGTAATTCCCCCTCCATGCTAAGTGAGCCTTGGGAACGTGAGCCCAACTTGCACACCCAGACCCCATTGTCCAGTGTTCACAAGGCCCTAAAGGACAACCCCAAGAAATTACCCAAGCAGAAGGCTGTGGAAGGTGACTCAAGAGTGCCCTAAAACCCCATAATGCCTCAGAGTGCCTGTCAGCTGAGTGCTTATATTCCTTTACCAGCCCTCACTGAATGCCAAACAGGCCAAATAAGTACGTACATCAAGAGCAAATCAAAGAACTCTACAGTTAGGAGTAGGAACGATGGTCCATGATTCCTCTAGCTTCATCATCACAATGCAAAATGGGAACCTAAACAATTTCCCAGTGATGAGAACTGTCATGCTGTCCCTGAGCCCAAGCCTATGCAGGTTAGAATGCTGACCTGTCGTGCAGCCTAGTCTATATTTAGTTCCCACTGAGATCCATGACTCTTGCTTTCAAATAAGCATGCCCAGGATTACAACTTTTGTTGCCTGTTTAAATGCCACCAATTTCTCTCATTTAAATGCATCATATAGTTATCAATGAAAGCTGTTTGCTCCAATGACCTGGACATAAATACAGGGGTTTTAAAAAAAATAATAAATAAAGATCAAGAAACCTTCATGAACCTTGAAGTGTGTGATACATATATTTTACTACCTGCAAAAACTTGTATTCTCATAGTGTGCCAGGGATCATATATTTGGATTAGGACTCTGAAACCCCATTACTTCTCCTATCTCTGTTTTCGCAGACACAAAACTCCCTGTACACAGCAACATTTAATGTATCGGATGACAGATTTGGGGTTTTTTTTATATACAAAAGCTAATTTTACCAATGCTTTGTTTTCCTAGGTGTCTTGTAAGATTGTATCGCACATAACAGATTATTTCAGAATGCATAAAACATAGACCGATACGCGCCCTTAAAACCACACATTGCCGTTTCTTCCAAGTTCATCAGATTTCAAGGTGAATAAAAGAATAATCACCATTAGAAAGGGGTTGGCATTTTATTAATGGCTTTTCAAGAAGAACACATTGGTTTCTCCAGTGCAGAACATCAGCAATTAAGTTTCTTAGCTGTTGCACCTTTAACTACTGATTTACGGACTCTTTGTTGAGCTCTTATCTTGCAAAAAGCAGAAGCTATCAGGCCAAAGAGAGTTGAATTGCCCAAGTTACAATGCTTAATATTCTATGTCAGGCAGCTACTGAGGGCCTATGGGCTTTAGAGGAATTCATTTAGTGTTACTGGCATATTAATTGCAAAAGGAGACAGTTAACATTTTGGAGCTGCTTTGCCATAGGAATCTTCTTTTTTTAAAAAAAAAAAAAAAAGCAAAACCATTTGTTCTGCATTACATGAAAAAGTGGTCTTTTTAAAAAAAGCATTATAACTAAATAGTAGCAATGCCTCTGAACACCAGACACTGACTCCTCCCTGACTGTCCTCAATCAGCTTCTCTGTGATGTTGAATGCAGTGTTAATTTGTACAAACTATTCTGCTAGCTTGTGTTTCGTCAGTTTCTCCTGTGCAAACCACATATTCCAAGACATGAGTAGACAAACTAAGGCCCGGGGGCCGGATCCAGCCCAATCACCTTCTAAATCTGGCCCACAGGCAATCCAGGAATTAGTATGTTTTTACATGAGTAGAATGTGTCCTTTTATTTCATTTTATGTACACTGTGCTATTTTTACTTGTTGTTAGCCACTCTGAGCCCGGCTTTGGCGGGATTTAAATTAAAAAATATTATTATTATTATTTAAAATGCACCTCTGGGTTATTTGTAGGGCATAGGAATGCATTCATTCCCCCCCCCCAAAAAAAATATATAGTCTGGCCCCCCACAAGGTCTGACCCCTGTTCCAAGAGATAATGATGACCACCAACATTCTGGGCACCATAATTTAAGAAGGATGTTGACAAGCTGGAGGGTTTGCAGAGGTGGGTGACCAAAATGATCAAGGGTCTGGAAACCAAGCCTTATGAGGAGCGGTTGAAGGAGCTGGGTATGTTTAGCCTGGTAAAGAAGAAATTGAGAAGAGATATTATAGCCATCTCCAAATATCTCAAGAGGGAGCATGCTGGTTTTTTTCTTGATCTGGAGGGCAGGACTCAAATCAATGGCTTCAAGTTACAAGAAAGGTGATTCTGACTAAAGGTCAGGGGAAGCTTTCTGACAGTAAGAGCTATTTGACAGTGAAACACTCTTCTTTGGGAGGTTGTGGACTATCCTTCCTTGGAGGTTTTTTAAGCAGATGGTTATCTGTCATGGTTGCTTTAGCTGGGATTCCTACATTGCAGCAGGTTGAACTAAATGACTTTTGGGGTCCTCTTCCGACTGTACAGTCTTCTTTTTTTAATTACTTGTTTATTCAAAATTAAAACAAAACATATTATCCAGAAACATATCATCCTTATTTTACCCCATTTTTCCTCCCTCCCCCTCCCTCCACCCACCCCCACCCCCCGACTTCCCTCCGTTCCAGTCTTTGATTTCTCAAAAAATGCTGTTTTCTGCATGTTACACAGTTGTATAGATCCTCAAACTATTTAGCTGATAATTATCAATAAAAGGTTTGTGAATGTTTATTCAAAACCTGCCCATGAGTCCAGTTCGCTTTGTTGCATCTTCAAATACTTTGTAAAGGGTTCCCATTCATCTTTAAAGTCACAGTTATCCTTGTCCCGTAGCTTGTATGTCACTGACTGTACAGTCATACCTCGGGTTACAGACACTTCAGGTTGCGTTTTTTGGGGTTATGGATGCCCCGAAACCCAGAAGTACCAGAATGGGTTACTTCCGGGTTTCAGCGGTTGTGTATGCACAGAAGCACTAAATTGTGCTTTGCGCATGCACAGAAGCGCCGAATTGCAACCCGCGTGTGTGCAGACACAACTCTGCGGGTTGCGAACATGCCTCCTGCACGGATCACGTTCGCAACCCGTACAGTTCTATGATTCTTTGAATTGCTTTAAAACAGGATTGGACTATGCCTATGTTCTATGTTCACTGCCAGAAGTAGCATGCTTTTGAAAGCCAGTTGCTGAGAGCTAGAATTGGACTGAGGTGGACTGAGGTGAGAACAGGATTCTGGACCAGGTGGCCTTTTGTCCTGATTGAACAAAGCTCCTCTTAACGTGCAAATATGCAAAATGATTAAGATGAAACTGGCACGGGAGAAAAACAACCCTACAGTGAGCTTCCCTACTGAATATTGTCATTTCATTTGGCATCTTGGTGTCCTTTGGTTCTTTTCCATAGTGGCTGACCTGTTTGCCCTATGAAGATAAAAAGACGAGCATTGCTTTTGCTGGAAGCAGATATCACGCTGGAAGATTAACAGGTGAATGAGCCCCTTACATTTATAAATAAGCAAGCTGAGGTTGCGGCTGATGCTATTAGATCCCATGACAGCACCCCAGGGATGGAGGTGGGGGCTTTGATATGGGACATACGTATAATGTGTGAAGAATCTGATATCAGAAATGGCAACATTCAAAAAGCAGCAGGGGAACATTTATCTCCCTGAACACACTGCTGTGGACCTGGAAATTGCTATTCACTGTTAAAAGGAATTTTAAAAGGGAGGGTCCAAGGTGAAAAAGCTGAATTAGAACTAACAAAGAAGTGTGGTTCTATTTGTTGGGCTGGACAAGAGACAACGGTTTCCAGTCCCACTTCAGTTCTTAATTTATTCAGCAGCAGTAAGATTGCTTATCAATACATTCTGCTGTTCTGGATTCAGTTCAATTCAATTTATGTCTTGCTTCATACTGCCAGGAGTCACAGTGAGTGGCTGCTTGTTTTGAATACTGTTGCACACCACCACAATCTCTGTGCGGAGCAAGGGGCGCCAGACACACTGTACCCAGGGTTCATGTTTCATTTTGGAAATGAAGCATAACAGAGACTGTGGTGTCCTTATGATGTATGATTTATTTACCTGAGCCTACAATGAAGTAGTTCACGGCATCAGCACCCCAAGAGGGTCTTTCTTCTCCCAGCCTTGGACTGAAAACAGACATCAGCATCACACTCTCTGACTCTCTCTCCAGATTGCTGCTTTACTACTATATTAAAAAGGTAAAGGGACCCCTGACCATTAGGTCCAGTCGTGGCCGACTCTGGGGTTGCAGCACTCATCTCGCTTTATTGGCTGAGGGAGCCGGCGTACAGCTTCTGGGTCATGTGGCCAGCATGACTAAGCCGCTTCTGGCGAAACCAGAGCAGTGCACGGAAATGCCGTTTACCTTCCCGCAGCAGTGGTACCTATTTATCTACTTGCACTTTGACTTGCTTTCAAACTGCTAGGTTGGCAGGAGCAGAAACCAAGCAATGGGAGCTCACCCCATCACGGGGATTTGAACCACCAACCTTCTGATCGGCAAGTCCTAGGCTCTGTGGTTTAACACACAGCGCCACCCACGTCCCACTTCTATGTTACATAACTCCTAACTCTAACTCTCTAAGCTTCTAACTCACATTGCTTTTCCGCCCTATTTCTCTAACCTTTGGTTTCACCTGTAGAGCGAAAGGGGCCTCACCCCTTCACGGTCTCACACAGCTCCTTTAATCCTCTGCTGTCCTAATGGTGCATTACTCCAGGCTATCAACTCCCACAGGAGGCTAGCGTGACTGAAGTAGTTTTTAATAGTTGCTGATTCCAGGATTTAAAAGTATCTAACACACAGCCTAATATAAGCACACTTAATACACATGGGTCTGGCTATTTCCCAGTTTTAACACCCCAAGCCTTTATTAAATTCTAACAACCACATACTGGCCCAGGAATTTAGGGTGTCTAGCACCCACATGTTGCTCCATGCTGCTTATAATATACACAGTTTGTCATACACATGCATGTGGCATAGACCCTGCATTGTATGGGAAAGCCAAATTCAACCATCTCCTTTTTTAGTAGGCTCACCTAAGATACTGCATTTACATTTCAACCTTTTCGGTGAGGACAAACGACAATCTTCACAATAAACAAGGCTGCTATGGAGATGATAAATGCATCCATCTCCCTTGCCATGTAATCAAAGTCATTATCGGCCCAATTACAATGAAACCATTTTAATGGCAATCAAACAAAGGAGATAACGCTGCCCTCCTTCTGACTAAGGTACCTTTCCATGTAAACAGTCATTAAGATGCACCGTAGAGTTTTACTTCACTTACACAAACATACACACATTTCTTCTGGAGGATGAGAACTTGCTTGGCATTGTGATCACGTAAAATTAGAGAAACAATGCTTTGCGGGGGCATGTTTGTTTCAGGAGATTTTTGACGTTACTCCACACTCTCAAGTATTCTCGCACAGCTTTGTTATTCATTCTCTCACACTTGGATGGTTCCAAAACAGAAGATGAAACTGATTTTATAGATATATAGATATATAGCATCTTGAGACTTCTGTCCTTTTTATTTTTATTTGTACCATTAAACAAACATATGTGCCTTCTCCCACTTGAGCTATTTCATCAGTCTTCACCATTAGGTGCCTTCTCACTGTCACCTTTGCAAAGAAGATCATTTATTTGCCACAAAGTTGTGCTTATTCTCTGCCCTATTGTTTAGGTCGGTGATAAGGAACCTGCAGCCTTCCAGATGTTGTTTGACCAGCTCCCGTCATCCCTGGCCATTGGCCATGCTATCTGGGGCTGATGGGAGTTGAAGTCCAACAGCATCTGAGGCACCACAGGCTTCCCATTCTTGGTTGAGCTCAAACTGTTCATCAGTAAGGCCCAAACTAGATCAAACTAGATCTAGGTTTCTATCTCTTTTAATCTTTAAATTCATTTTACATCCAGGAGGGTAAATTGGATCAAGACCACTGCATTTGTGAGGAAAAGAATGCCCTATTTATTTAACTGGGCAAATAAATGCTTGGAGCTAGGTTGGGGGAAATCACAGGAAGGAAAGGATTAAAACGCTTATCCCCTCCTAACATCATGTTCCCAATCCAATGTGCCTTTCTCCCACAGTGGTGGTGGTGGTTGTTTACAATAAATTAAAAGAAAAGGGAGCTCTGGTCTGGTCATGGATCAATCATGTAATTTGGCTCTTAACTGACTTTACTATGCAAGGCAGCATAGTATACTGGATGGTGAGTTGGACTCATACCAGGGAAACTACTCAGTTATGAAGTCTGCTTCATGACCTTAGGCCAGCCAACCTCTCTCAGCATAACCTACATCACAGGAATTGGTGCAAGGATAAAATGGTAGCATATCTTATTTATTATCACATTTATGTCACACCTTTCCTTCAAGGAAATATCTTGGCATATCAGGTTCTCCCCCTCCATATTTTATCACCATAACAACTGTAGGAATATATTTAGGATCTAGGAGAGGATCTATTATTTAGTTATTATCCTTCCTTGTTCAACTGAGGGAATACCATCCCTTGCAGCTTGGAAGGCTGATTTAACCTTTTAGAAACAATAATCCAGGATGCTTTAAGGCCGACTGCCTTTTCTCTGGTATTACCCTTTTTCTTCCCCTTAGTAATAACATTCACACACACATAGTTTTAGTGCAGAAGTAAGAGTAGTATTTGCTTACATAATCTAGGTCTTGAAACAGCAGTTACAGCAGCAAAATGAAGGCAGGTTTACAACTGCTATCTAAGTTACAAGAGTACAAAATCTAAGCTCAAAAATGGTGTCTGAGCTGTAGAGCTCAGACATACGTGTGTGATCAACTTGGAAGCATGATGAAGAAAGACACATGCCCAGGCAGGAACTATGTTGTGTTACAGCTTCCTGCCAAGGCAGACAAAGGACATGATCTCACAGAGTTCTTTCAAGTGTGAGAACCAGTGAGAGCCAGTGTGGTGTAGTGGTTAAGAGTGGTTAAGAGCGGTAGTCTCGTAATCTGGGGAACCGGGTTCGCGTCTCCGCTCCTCCACATTCAGCTGCTGGGTGACCTTGGGCCAGTCACACTTCTTTGAAGTCTCTCAGCCCCACTCACCTCACAGAGTGTTTGTTGTGGGGGAGGAAGGGAAAGGAGATTGTTAGCCGCTTTGAGACTCCTTAAAGGGAGTGAAAGGCGGGATATCAAATCCAAACTCTTCTTCTTCTTCTTCAAGTGATTTTTACAGGAAGGCTCCATGAGCCTCAGCCCCTTCATGTGCCTAATCTGGCAAAACATGAATTGTTGGTTTGAGTGCAGTAATGGCCCACAACAACCCTGTGAGGTAGCATTGGCGGAGAATGTGACTGGCCCAAAGTCTTTCAGTGAGCTTCAGGATTTATACCCTAGTCTCCCAGACCCCAACTCACCACATGAATCACCACACTGGTTGGAAAGGAGAGGGGACCTGTACATATTTCTCCTTCTCTCTCTCTCTTTCTCTGAGAAAGGCTGGATACAAATGTCAAAGTGGTTTTTTAAAAAATCATTTCAATATAACTGGCCCCAAACCTGAAGGCTCATGAGGGTATCATTCCCAAAACAATGTACAGTGGTGCCCCGCAAGACGAATGCCTCGCAAGACGGAAAACCCGCTAGACGAAAGGTTTTTCCGTTTTGGAGGTGCTTCGCAAAACGAATTTGCTATGGACTTGCTTCGCAAGACGAAAATGTCTTGCGAGTTCCTGCGGGGGTTTTTTCCTCCCCCCCCCCTTTTTCCCAAGCCGCTAAGCCACTTAACAGCTGATCCGCTAAGCCGCTTATCAGCTGATCCGCTAAGCCCGCTAAGCCGCTAATAGCGCTAATCTGCTAAGCCGCTAATGGGCTTGCTTCGCAAGATGAAAAAAACCGCAAGACGAAGAGACTCGCAGAACGGATTCTTTTCGTCTTGCGAGGCACCACTGTATTCAACAAATCCAAAATAAAAGAAATCCCTGTTCTCATTTCAATCCTTCTCCCTTTTGGACCAGTCCCGCCAAAATGTTTCCATGAGATGCATGACATTCACGTTACATAGCTCTTGATTGTGCTCAACACCTAGTAGTCACTCTCTGTATTAAGTGAAGTAGTAAAGTCACTGGTGCGCTTGGGTAATTTTAGACTTTGCACTTAATGGTCTTACAGGAGAGCTCTGCATCTATGTCCCTCATGATCATTCTCCTGAATGGGGCTCTGGTCTTCTGCCTCAAAATCCAGCCCCAGTGGCATCATTGAGTAAAATTACAGCTTTGATTAAAAACCTAGTTTATTCCAGTTAGACACTTAAATAGTTGCCATAAAATCTATGGAATGAGCCACATGGATGTCTTCCATCTTTCCAGGAACCCCATTACTGTTCCCCTTTCCATGACTGATTTTGAACCTTTATGGCTCTTCTGTTTACAATGCCATCTATTTAGTGGTCCCTTGGCTGCAGTGACTACTGTTAAATATTTGCTTAGGCTTCTCTGGTGCTGTGTTAAAAGAATGCTAACCAGGGTGCATTTAAGTCTTTTGTGAGCAGGTTATAAATCACCTTCCCTCTCCAGGAGCAATATTACAAACTTTCTAGGCTTCCGGGATTTCGACTTCCCTCATTTCATTGTTCCTTGGTGCAGCTTTCCAATTCACTGGGCGAGTAGCTTTGAATTAACAAACTCAAACTATAATTAAATAACAGAAATTCCACATTCTCTTATTTTAAGATTTCCCCAGAAGTGCTCTGTTTTATGCAATGGAGCAGAGATAGAGAAATTTCTCACATGCAGATAACTCCTGATGGCTCAACAGTGACAAATTTAACATCTTCTGAACTGACATAGATGAGATGCCTTGGAAAATATACACTAAGCACAGACGAATTTTCGTTCAGATTCATTTCCTCTACTGGTATAACCAGAATGCTTAACATCTGTTTAGTGCTTTCAAGTGTTAAAAACACTTCACACGGATTACAACTAGATCGGGGTGGGCAACCTTTTTTGTGAGGGCTTGAGGGCTACATTACCATGATGGAAATCTGTCAGGGGCTGCATTCTAGTAGTGGATAGAACCAGACCCACACCCTAAAATGATGCCACTGCACAGTTGAACTGCAATGTTTTAACCAAAAAAACAACAACCCCACGGTTGTAGATATCTACATTTTTTATTGTCATATGGAACCATAAAACAGACTTGACAGAGACCTCTATCTGAGTCCCACCTATCTGCGGAACCACAAAGACAAACCTTATAATATTAATAGAAGTAATAATTGTTGTTGTTGTTATATTTATTTATACTCCGCCCATTATGCATGATGCAAAGTATTTAAAATAAAGCCAAGAACCACTAGCTTTGTTTGGTCTGCTTAGATCTATTTTGATCATTCAGGATCAAGTCGCTGTAGTGACAGGATCTCAGTCTTGGAGCTGCCGGTACTGTAAGTTGGATTGTGTCAAAGACCCGCAGATCTGTCACAGTGACTTTGGTGTTCTCCAGAGATGAGTGACCTGGAAAGGGGGCTAGTAGCCCAGACGAAGAGAAAACATTCACACGTAACAGCCAAGGTCATGCCTACTGAAGGGGTGAAACATATTTACCGCTTCAATGAGCTGAGTAAAATTGAGTAAAAGTTGACTGAGTGAACGGTTTCTAGAGATGTAAATCTGAGCAGACTCGATGCTTTGTTCCTATCAGAACTCCAAAGGTTCAAAATACTTTGTGGTGTTAAGCTGCCACTTGCTAGTTTACTTCAGCATTTACCATCACTGTTCATAATTCACGTGCACAGAGCAATACAGACCTTGAGTCTGCGCACCAACATTCACACCAGCATTCGCCCAGCAATGTGAAAATAATCTTCAATCTCCTCCACAGTTGAAATTGTTTTAAGATTAAGTGCTTCATCTTGATTCAATATTTATTCCTCTCCACAGGGATACCATTTCAGATTGGGGGGGGGGGAGAGATGCAAAGAATCTGCAGACTCACTCTTAGACCCATCCAAAGTTACACTGTGAAAAGGCAATGTGTTCTAAAGAGCATTTGCTGTGATTATTATCTGCTTATTTATACTTCATGATAGCCATAGCAATGTTATGAGCACAAGGCAGAAAAGCAAAGGGATTTGTGGCTTTGGCATGCCTTCTTAGAACACAGTTCCTTTAATTGTTAATCAGAATGGTCCGTTAGTGTGTCGAACCAGTGAGATGACCAGAGATAGAAGTGTTTCAGAGACATAATCAGATCAAGTCTGACACTTGCCCTCCCCTTAAATGTCATACCTGTTTGTCTAGAGATTAGTGTGTAGTGTTCACCTGAATTACAGTTGCTTTGCAAGAGATGACATTTAATATCTTTTGGGGGTAAGTTTGTGCTTTAAG
The DNA here is from genome assembly GCF_965153285.1 of Podarcis tiliguerta. Lineage (NCBI taxonomy): Eukaryota > Metazoa > Chordata > Lepidosauria > Squamata > Lacertidae > Podarcis > Podarcis tiliguerta. The sequence continues at coordinate 66,267,607 of NC_139538.1, forward strand.
CAGATGCATCAACATGACCAAATTCCATAGCTGTTTAAGAATGTAAGGATCATCTTGCTGGTCACAACACAGATTGGACCAGCCAACACTCTTGTCTCTGGTTATGGCTACCAGATGCCAAGAAGATGCCTGTAAATGTGCTGCTTGTGGAGATTTACTGCTTCTGGACAGTGATGGAAGAACTCCACTCCATTGGATTCCGAATCAGTTTATCATTTACAACAGGGTTGAGCAACCTACAGACCTAGGGTCATGTGCCTCAGCCTAATTTCATATTAGTGGCAAGGAGGGGGAAATGGAGGGAAAGGAGTGGGGAAAGAGAGACAGAGAGAAGGGGTGGAAGAAAAAGAGAGCAATGTGTCCCCTGGCCACTTTTGGCTGTGACTTTACCTGCCACTGGCAATAGCCTCCAGGAGGTTAGCCTTGAGGGAATGTGGTCATCAACAGAACAAGTTTACCCACTTCTCTCACAGCATTCCTGGAAAAAATTCAAATCCAGATTTGAGATCCAGCGCCGAGGGCCTTCTGGCGGTTCTCTCATTGCAAGAAGTGAGGTTACAGGGAACCAGGCAGAGGGCATTCTTGGTAGTGGCACCCGCCCTGTGGAGCGCCCTCCCTTCAGATGTGAAGGAAATAAGCAGCTATCTTCTCTTTAAAACACATCTGAAGGCAGCCCTGCTTAGGGTAGTTTTTAGTATTTAATGCTGTATTGTTTTTAACACTTGATTGGAAGCCGCCCAGAGTGGCTGGGGAAACTCAACCAGATGGGCAGGGTATAAATAAATTATTATTAATTATTATTATTATTATTATTATTATTATTATTATTATTATTACTACTACTACTACTACTACTACTATCTTGTTTCTTGAGAGTTCTTTTCTGGCATGTCATGTGAATGCATGTGCATTTATGCTGGTGAGTGCATGAACTGCAGTATGTTGTCCCCTGGGGACTGGGAATTGTAGTTTCCAGCACCAGCTCACCAACAGAAAGTCATTAGAGAATGCACACACGCACACACACACACACACACCGCCCCAAAAAATGCTCAGGAAGAAGAGAAGCTTTCAGATCTGGATGGAGGGCAACCACCACACAACAAGCTTGCAAGAAACTATGGAAACCCTTGATTCGAATACAGAAGATACTCACCAGTAAAAAGGCTGATTGGCTGGAAGCTCCAGGTCTCATAGTGCATGGCAACCAGTGATAACTTATTTGAGAGTAATATAAAAACATTGAAGAGCTTTGTAATCCTAGAAAGCTGATGGCTTCACCAGCAATCACCAGGTGTTTCAGCAAGAGCAAGGGTAAGTCGTAGCTCGCCGGTAGAGCATCTATTCTGAATGCAGTAGGCCCCCCAGGTTCAGTCCTCAGAATCCCCAGGTAGAATTGGGAAATAGCCAGTCTGAAAGCCGGACAGTATAAATAGGACTGAGCTGGAAGTAACAATAGCCCCAATCAGTATTAGGCAACTTTTTCAAAGGATTTTTGAGCAGAGGTGTGTACACTCACACACACGTACAAATTGGGCAGACCTAGATTTTGTCTGTGGAATGCAGGCACCTGAATAAGTAGAATCTACAACTGCATAGATAAAACCCATGTGCATGTAAGCTTGCTAGGCATGACCCCACTTCTCCTCACAAAGGCAATTAGTTGAACGTGCAAAAGAATCTCTCAGTTTACAGTAATCCACAAGAGTTTCAGTGAACCAGGGATTTAACATTAAAGAATAGTTGCTCACATGCTTACGAAGCAGCGGGCTTTGGCTGCCTAGTTGGGCGCAAAGCAGACCATGCCTGCACAGGATCTCGCAAAATCTAATTTTACACCCCAAGCCAGAAAACAACTACCGCAGCCAAGCATTACGAGCAGGACATGTTCATATTTGGAACTATGTAATTATGAACATTAGCACCATTACTATTTCTAGACGTGGAGGTTGTTTTTAGCTATTATAGCTAATAGCCATTGATGGAACTATCCTCCATGAAATTGTCTAATCCATTTTAAAGCCTTCTTAAGCTAGCATCCATCATTGTATGTTGTGGCAATGTGAATTGCATGAGTTAATTATGTGCTTTCCCTTTTGCTGCCTCCACCTTCCATCAATTTCATTTAGGAAACTGATCAAGGATCATCCGCAATTCATTAACAGAGACTAGCTGATCGGTGTTTTAGATGACCAGTATGATCTGACAGTGAAGGGTCCTATTTATAGCATACTAGAGGAAAGAGGAAAGTCAGTGTAAACATGCATTTTATCTTGAGATCTGCAATCTGTTTGATATACATACACACATCCCTAAACAGACCTGTTCAATGCCTGCATCTTTTAAGAAATCTTCCACTTAATATCAGAGCTACAATCATGCCAGAGATATTCCTTCCACCTAGCTCTGGATGGGGAACATTTGGCCTTCCAGACTTTTCTATGTTATGGTTCCCCTCATCAGGCATGCCAACTGTTGGTGCCTGGGGCCGTGGGTGCCATGCATGGCCCTGGCACCAAAATTTGTGGGTGCCCAGTCCCTTCATGGGGAATTTTGTGGGTGCTCGGGGACCCAGGGCACCAGGGAGTTGGCACCTATGTCCCTGATCATTTGGCCATGCTGGCTGGGACTTATGAGAGTTGGAATCCAACCATATCTGGAGGTTACCCATTCCTGGCTTAGATCAAAACAAGACATGGCTTAGGTCCTCCATGACCACTCACATATTGAATTGTTCAGGTGATTTTAGTCTTAAGCACTTTCTTGGGGAGATGCCCTGGAAATATTTCCCTGCTGGTACTTAGTAGCATGCTAGCATAAACTCCTTAGTTCTAGAGACACTTTTATTTGTTTTAACAACAGATTCTCACCAAGTAAAAGAAGCTGGAATTCTCAGTCTGTATGTCTCTCAGGAGGACTTCGGGAGTTATCTAATACCCTACCATAAATCACTACTTACCATGACAAGCACCCATTGCTGGAGATATTACTGTGAGCATATATGTATATGGAATATTGATATTTGTTCACAGAACAATCCATTATGTCAGGATTGGTTCTCTGCATATCTCTGATTTATGGTCATGCAGATCACATTGTGTATTTCAGTGTCACCACAGAAATTAAATATCTGGCCTTAGTGGAATGCAGGATGAAACAGTCTGCTTTAAAAAATAAATAAATACTGACATACAGCCCTTTTGCAGTAACAGCGGTCGTTATTGGACAACAAATAAATCTTTCAGTGGATCCCAGCAGGAAATAAACAGCCACCAGATGAATCCATAGAATCAATCATTTTATGAATGTTTGATATCAAACAAAGAATCGAGACAGAGCACTGCTGTAACATATGGATGAAAAAACGCAACAAAGGGAGCTCAACAGCACCTTAAAGATTAACAAATTTATTATGGCACAAGCTTTCAGAGGTTAGAGTCCCACTTCATGAGAAGTAAACAGTGGAGTCAAATCTAAGGAAGGAAACTTTCCTCAAATTGATAATCAGGATGGTGGCATCTCTCCTTCCCACATTACAGTCCTTGAAAATAAGGCAAAGGATAATTACCATAAAAAACAGAGATACCGTAACTGTTAGGAAAATTGATGCATGAGGGTGATTAACCACACCACCAGATGTAGGGAATCTGTGGTCTTCCAGATGTTGTTGAACTCCATCATCCCTGACCATTGGCCATGTTGGCTGGGGCTAATGGAAGGCAGAGTCCAACAATATCTGAAGGTCCACAGATATCTGAAGGTCTCCTACCCCAATACTACCCATTCAACATTATGATAATGTGCCCAGTTATTGCTGTAGAATTGTGCCAAATTAAACCGGGGGCAGAGAGTGAGATTAAATTGATTTTAAAAGAAAATAAACAATCTAGGCATTTGCAAACTTAATTTTTACTCCTAGCCGACTCTTTTAAAAATATGGCAGAAGCTTACCAAGCTTTAGGGCAATGAAATTATGAGCAATAGCAAAGAAAGTGCACAAGGCGGAGATGATTTTCAAAAGTAGAATTACAAATCTAGTGCCTGAAGTGGAATACATTAAATAGCACTTCTTTGTATGTGGAATTATTATAGCTAACCAACTCTGGCTAACTTATAAACAGACTGCTCTGCTATTCATTAAAACCTAGATGAAAAGGCATAGACTAATTAATGGTTTCTTAAGGAGGCATTGTAAGATATAAGGAGTAAGATTTGGGGAGGCCCTTGCACCCTTGGCAAGGAGCTGTATTGGTGCATGCCCACCCCTACCCCTACCCCCACCCCCCAAAAAAACAGTTTATCATGAATAGTCACATTAGGAATTACTACATTTTACACGATCCAGGTACTCAAAGAGTTTGGAGTGACAGCAAAGCATTGAGGAAGAGTGGGGGGAAATGCATGCCTTTGAGCTATGTTGGGAGAAGCACGAGAACCTTCTCCCAAATTTGATCTCACCATAACGGCAATGGCACATCACCACACACAAACTCCATAGTGTCCTTTGGTCTCTCTTCATCCTGCCTTGCCATTTCTCTGACTGCTCAGCTCCCAGTTCTCATATGAACTCATGACCTAACACAGACAACTGGAGACAGATTTCTGGGGTGATTTTTGCACACAGTGTCTGCCTCCTCTGATGTCATTCTCCAGAGTCTTCCTTATATTGCCCTCCCTTTCAATAATAACAGTAGCAATAGCAATAACAATAACAATAACATTTTAACAAAAACCGCATTTTCTAGGCCTCTTCGAAAAAGAGAAATTATTATGAGAAAGTCCCATAGCAAATGGTGATAATAAAAGCCACAAAATCAAACAGATTGATAACAGAGAAATGGGAGATTGACAAGACAAGGCATCTAGAAGTTGAAGGGTTAGAACAGCAAACTTTTTCAGCAGGGGGCCAGTCCACTGTCCCTCAGAACCTGTGGGGGGGAGACTATATTTTTTGGGGGGGAAATGAACAAATTCCTATACCCCACAAATAACCCAGAGGTGCCTTTTAAATAAAAGCACACATTCTACTCATGTAAAAACATGCTGATTCCCAGACCATCCACGGGCCGGATTTAGAAGGCGACTGGGCCAGATCCGGCCCCTGGGCCTTAGTTTGCCTACCCATGGGTTAGAATATATATGTGCCACTCAACACATGCATAAAACTAAGCATTTGAAGGACTCTGTTTTATACTCGATCTCCATCTCTCCTACACCATTACATTATTGTCATCCTCTACTCAGCTGAATTATATGGTGATTAAAATTTACAGGCCTTTTATGCACGAACGACCATGTTTTCAAAGCCATTTGGAACATCTCTTTCTGTCTTTCCGGGGATTTATGACACACTCAGTGGTTTGTCTGAATCTGAGCAATGGAAACTCGGGGACAGAGTAGGGGAGGCAGCTTATGCTACTTGCTGGGGCAGCAGAGAGTTAGAGTTGTTCAGCGGAATCCCTGAATTCTCTCCAACACAAGAAAGAGTTTCAAAGTTTTACAGCAGAAGTCTTAAATACTAGCTACAATGAGATAAATGTCACAAAATAACAAAGTAACACAATGCAAACAAACAATGGGGTTCAGTCTTTTATGCAGTTCAGTAAACTTTCCTCTTTCTGGTCCCAGAGGGATATCATAAGCTTGTTCATCAATGCAGAGCTCCTGTTGCCACCAACCATCTCCAACAAGCACACAAACCGGCTTCTCAAGTTTCATCTTCCTGCTGTGAGAGCTCTGCAAGCTCATGTTTCCACTGATGAGTCATCAGGTAGCTTAACTCATTGTTCTGGGAAAATATCAGCCTTCTCTGACGCTTTTGCCAGCGTGGAACCTTTTCCCTAATGTAAACTTCCCTCGAAAAGCATTTTAAATATAATGCATTCGAAGAGACATTCTATGTACATTAAACTTATACCTTTAACATAGAGGTGGGTGGCCAGTAGGAGAGGAGAATCAGACTTTCTAATGGGCAAACATATAGGTCATCATCAGCACTTCTAATTTAAAGGGCATTATTGAAGTGCTGTATGCTTGCAGATAAGTCCTCAAGAAAACAAATGCCAGAGGTTGAGAATGCTACATTTTTCATGGTTCTGGCAGTGCTTAAAAAGTGATTCATTTGCCCACTCTTTCATTTTTATGTGTGACAGAATAAAATATTTATTCTGCATAAAACTCTGCTCTTGTAAAGTTCTCAACACTGGGAATTACCCAAAACAAAGCATTCGGCTGTGTGTAAGTCCTGACCCTGCTAAAGTCCACTGACAAGCATGCAGCTGGTTCAAAAGGTATTGGAAGAACTTCATCAAAGCTTCAAGAGAACCTTGGTTTCCTAAGGTACATACAATGGGGCTGCCCTTCCATGGGACATGGAAGACTGTTCCTTCTCTTGTATCTTTTTGCTGCTGCCTGGGGAAAGGTCATAGCTTAGTGGTAGAACACCTATTTGCATGCAGAAGGTCCCAGGATAACTCCCTAGCATCTCCAGTTAGGGCTGGGAAGAAGCCCAATTTAAAATCTGTGAAAGCCACTGCCAATCAGAGCAGGCGATATGGGCTAATGGTTTGACTTGGTATAGAGCAGCTTCCTATGTTCTAGGTTTTGGGAGAGCAAACAGACCTGCAGTGGTCCCACCTGTTCCTCACTGCTGTCACCTCTGCCCATCTGCTTGCCTTCTCTCTTTTGGCTCAATCTTCATAGCCTCCACCCCCAGGGGATAGCATAGAAGTTGCCAGTCCTAACCGTGCAACCAGTTTCTCTTCTTTAAGCAATTGTACAAAGACTCTGTTTCTAGAGGATGCCTCCTCCTTCTGGCATCCCTGCCAAAAGAGAACCTCTCTGTGTGTGTGTGTTGATATTGTTTGTTTCTGCCATGCAGTTCAAAACCAGGGTTTTCTAAAAAAATCTGTAAGCTGAGGAAAATGGATAGGGCATGAAAAATAAGTATCAGCCACCCACATTGGGGGAAGGAAGAGGAGAACATTTTGTACTCGGCTACGGACAGATGGCGCTGTGGGTTAAACCACAGAGCCTAGGGCTTGATGATCAGAAGGTCAGCGGTTCGAATCCCTGCGATGGGGTGAGTTCCTGTTGCTCAGTCCCTGCTCCTGCCAACTTAGCAGTTCAAAAGCATGTCAAAGTGCAAGTAGATAAATAGGTACCACTCCGGCGGGAAGGTAAACGGCGTTTCTGTGCGCTGCTGTGGTTCGCCAGAAACAGCTTGGTCATGCTGGCCACATGACCTGGAAGCTGTACGCCGGCTCCCTCAGCCAATAAAGCAAGATGAGCGCCACAACCCCAGAGTCGGCCACGACTGAACCTAATGGTCAGGGGGTCCCTTTACCTTTACCTTTACCTTACAGACAGATAATCATGCTCTATGCTAGGGGTGCACAGAAGGTAGGTCAGGATCTACTGATAGATCTAATGGTGTGATTTACAGTCGATCAGAGAGGGTTTATGCCTCCCTCTTTGTTGAAAAACAGCAAGAACAACATGAGTTTCCCAACCAACTTAGGCAGCTGAAATGAAGAAAGGTAGCCATTGCTCATGTTGTCTGGGACTGATGGAAGTCGTAGTCTACATGTCCCCCCTACCTGGTTAAGATGCACTGTGTATCCCAGGGATCCTTGCAATCTGTTTGCCTTCCTGCCACACATACATCCTGCCCATCGCAATAGCAGCATTTTTCTATTTTAGAAATAGAAGAGAGTGGACTGTAACTCTCCTCTCACTCACCCAGTTCAAAATGTGGTATCTGTTGGGTCAAAATTATGAATCAAGAGCTGATACCATGAACCAGTGTCTTGCTATAACAAGGCTACTGGCTTATCATGAACACAAATCAGAACGCAAACAGAGACAAATAAAAATAAATAAACCAACTCACTGCAGTTGAGCCTTATCTGGTTTTGGGGAGATACAAAACACTTTGACACCCTACAGAGCTAGCAGTTTGGAGGGGCCCTTCCTCCCTGGCTCAGGTTCAAAGATGCATTAGATTAAAATAATGAATTTCATTATTAGCAGCCACTAAGATTGACAGATTATTTGTTGGCTTATTTAACTGCCAAAAAATGATTGCGGTTTGGAAAGCAAATGATGGCCCCAAGGAGCTCACCCCTTATTATATATACCGTGGGAGGATAACGCAAAACATTGTTTAGTTTGTTCCATTACAATAATTAGGCAACACAATACAAATTAGATTGCTTGTACATTGCATTCCCTCATGTAAAAAGTCTGACAGAAGTTTGTTTGGCCGGGGGTGTGGAGCAGAGAGAGAAAAACAATAGCACACATATATAGGCATAAGAGAGTTATATTGCTTCTTCTTTGACTATTCAAATCAGAGTGTTCGACTAGCATAAATTAATTATATGAGGGTTCAGCTTTATGGACACACAGAGATGGAGAGAGGGAATCCTGGTAACTGGATTAGGGTGTTGGGAGTTGTAGCTCTGAGTTATAGGCTACGGTTCCCAGGATACTTGGGAGTAGGGCGTGTGCCTTAGATGTATGGTGTGTACTCTTCACAAGTTATGAGCAGCTGGCTGGGATATGGATTTATTTTTATGGAATTAATTCTGGGAAAAGCCTTCTCTGTTTGCATTGAATTCCCCGATTCCTCCATGTACTGAGTCCCCACAACTCTGTCCCTAGTGGAAAAGGATCAGTCCATTTCTACTCATCCTCAGTTTTCCATGTGTTCATTCATGAGTCTCTTCCACACCATTTCCATATTTATCTTTTGACATCTGCACGAAAATCTATATTTAAACACTACTGAGTCAGGAAAATACATTTAGAAATCATAGTTTGTGAGAAATTACATTAAAGTTTTCTTGCACTTTTATTTACATTTTGGGTCTGGGAGCTTTTCTAGCTAAGAATTTCATTGGGCCAAAAGAGCAGTTTTAAAGTGTTTTTATAAATAAACAGGTATAGGTGTGGTTTGCTGATTTGGCATCTATGAATGTCCCATACGATAAACCCATATGACAAATGTCATATTAGGAGGACATTTCCCGCAACTTTTCCCTATCTACCAAAATGATAAACCAAATGTGATTTTTTAAAATATATATATTAATTGAATAATTCTTTCAGAGGTTTTTTTGTTTTTGTTTTTGTTTTTTTGTTTTTTTGCCTTTTCTAAGAGAAAAGATTTTGGCCTGCTGGGTGCTTGATAAGTAGGTGTCTCCTCTATTCATCTTGCAGGTGCTGCATTTGTCAACCTGTTTCCTTGCACCTTATGAAATCGAATCTGTGCTTATTACTCCAGGGACGGGATGCATCGATCTTGTCATGTTTCACTTCCAAACTAAGTGGATGGGTTTTAAGTTGTTGCTCAGGTTGTGGAAAGAGGTTTTGTCCAACTCGCAGCAATTAAAATTGGTAATTGCTCCAGACCTATCCTTCCCCACTTCATTTCACACTGTGCTGGCTGAAATGACCTACCGACAAGTGTCCTCCAGGAAACACTAAGGACGTCTGCAGACCTTTCCAGATGATTAAAAGTATAGGGTTTGAAACCATCCAGCCACAGCTAAAACACCTTTGATTCCTGTAGATTTCAATGACGGGCTTCACAGGATCCACCTGTTAGTACTAAATCAGCCCTGAGTGCTCACTGGAAGGACAGATCCTGAAGCTGAGACTCCAATACTTTGGCCACCTCATGAGAAGAGAAGACTCCCTGGAAAAGACCCTGATGTTGGGAAAGATGGAGGGCACAAGGAGAAGGGGACGACAGAGGATGAGATGGTTGGACAGTGTTCTCGAAGCTACAACATGAATTTGATGAAACTCCGGGAGGCAGTGGAAGACAGGAGTGCCTGGCGTGCTCTGGTCCATGAGCTCACGAAGAGTCGGACATGACTAAACGACTAAACAACAACAACAAATCGTACTGCTAGGCCTTCAAAATCTTGTTTACCAGAACATTTTTAATCTTGCTTTCCCCTATGTCAGGAACACTTCAGCTAACAAGAAAACTTCAAGGAAGAAAAATATTTTTTAAAAAACTCTAAAAATGCAGATGTCAAAAAAAGCAAAGCTTATCTTGAGCCAATTTAAAAGAAGCAGAAGGGACTTTTTTGGTATTAGAGCAACCCTAGAAATATCAGAAATATATCTCTTCACAGTAGCACTTTTGCGAGTCTTAATAAGCCCCTAGACCACTCCAGACCAACCAACCTTTTTACTCACTGCTAATCCTGGAGCGATCCCAGTTCTCCTATATTTGTTCTACTCCCAACGGCTTCAATTAAAGGCCAATCATTTTTAGAGGCTTCCTTTGACTACGGCACAATCTAATATTTTCCCCCCTACCAATCCAAGCAATATTTTTATCCCTTGTGCAACACGTTTCAGACTGTGAGGTTACCAGTTAATGGGCAGCCCAATTTTTTCCATGACTCAAGTTTCAGCTGCCAAAGCCCAAGATTTATAATGGAGTAAAAGTGCATTCAAGTTAGGCAGAGAATAACAGCTGTGTCCCATTTGCCTTTAAAACTCCATTTACACCGGTTTTACAATTGCTCCCAGCTTTTGGAGAAGCGAATGATCCACTAGGAGCATAGAAACCAAGCCTGATCATTGGTCCATCTAGCTATGCCATCTGTCTATGCTGAGTGGCAGTGGCTCACCAGTGACTCAGGCAGGGGTCTTCCCCAACCCCACTTGGAGATGTCAGGGATTGAACCTGGAGCCTTTTCCAAGCTAATAAGATGCCCTACAGCTGAGCCATGGCCCTTCCACCTCCACCTCTCTGAGCTATCACTGAGCCCTCACCCAATCCTGGACCATAGAATCATAGAGTTGTGTCCTACCTACTACTGCAGGATGTGGAGGGGTATCAAAAGGTGAGGGGTAGATTATTGTGTATGCTTCCTGCCAAGGATTCTGGGATTTGTAGTCCCAGTATCAGGTTACAAAAGCAGACTGGGGTACACCAGAACCTGGGACCCAGGACCAGCTAGTAGCCACAGAATCTGGGATGGGAAGGACCTCAGAAGTCATCTAGTCAGGAAACAGCATGAGATGTGACCATTCAGTTTCTGCTTAAAAGCCTCTAGCTGAGGACCCCTCCAAAGGAAAACCCTTTCTGAGACAGTCTGTTCCATTGTTGAACAGCTTAGGACCGAAGGGTAAATCAGAAGCACAGGACAAACCAGAAGGCAAAAATCAAGGAACAAGTCAAGGGTCAGGGTCAGAGAAGGACCATCAATGGTTAGCACACTCGTGGTCAGGAAGGCCTTGTAGTTGGAGCAGGGCTCCTTCCTGCCCAGGAAGATCCAGTGGCCACTTTGGTTGGTGGAGTCAGTCCAGGGGCAGAACATCACTTCACTTGAGAAAGCTGCTACCCTGCAGCTCTTGGTTCACCACATAAGACAACCCGTTTCTGACAGTTTGTTGGCTTCCCAAGGGCAGGGCCAGATTTGGAGAATGGCAACTTGTGCCAGTCCATCGGAGGTGGAAGTGAAAGAGATACAGGGCTCAGGAGATACCTTATCACAACCTGCCTGCTCAAATTGCCACTTTAGAGTTGAAGTAAACAATGGTAACCATGTACACACCATGACTAAAAAAAACAGATATACAGGTGCAATGTTTTATTTCTGTTTCTATCCAAGGCTGCAACTATGGGAGAAACAAGATGGGGTATGAATGCTGCCATGCCCTCCATCCTAGGTTCATGTTGCATATATGTGTAAATAAACCATGTATCATAAACACGTGACAGTCTATGCCGTGCCTCATTCCCAAAGGAAACACAAACCCTGTTTAAGCAACTTGAACCACAAGAATATTGCATCATCCAGAGACTGGGGTGGATTACAGCAATACACCATCCACTTAGGAGGCAATTTTTGATCATAGAACTTCCTGATTTACAGCTCATACAGCAATTATTTCCATGTCTTCTCAGAGGTAAGTCATACTGAGATCAGCAGGATTTACTCCTAGGTAAATATTATAGGATTTCAGCTTTAACCTCAATACTGGGGTGAGGAGCCAGTGCTCTTCCAGATGTTACAGGACTCCAGCTCCCATCATCCCTTGCTATTGGCCATGTTGACTGGGGCTGATGGGAGTTGGAGTCAGACAAAATCTAGAGGGCCACATGTTCCCTGCCTCTGTGGTACACAGTACCAGTTGTCCCGTGGAACTTGACCCTATCATTTTCTTCTTTATTTGAAGTTACATTTTTCAAAGTTTTTAAGATGCACTACGTGCACCTCCAGGCAACATAAAACATAATATATTTACCACTCGTATAAGTTAAGGATGAATGAACAAAAAGTGTATTCCATTACTTGCTACCATTTACTTATCTTGCAATTACACGCTGAATCAACAGTGACAAAGATATTCTGCCAGCATCAGTCCTTAAAAACAAGTTCTCTCTGATATAGCTGGAGAGGGTTTCGCACAGAAGAGATTAAAACCATCTACAGTCATAACAAGGTAAGTGGATTAATAAAGAAGCTATTTAAAAAGAAAGAAAAACTTCAGAAGGAAAAATATTAGGTGTACCACAAGCATAGGCCAATAGGCCATGTTTTTTGTGAAATTTCAGTCCTGTACCATCATAGTCTGCCTGATGATGTGCGGTGATAAGGACAATTTTATGAGAACACTACGGGTGATGGCATCTATTTCTTATACATGAAAAGAGCTACTTGGGAATAAAAGAGTACACATTACACAGCTGAGGCTGAATCCTGACAAGACAGCAGTGCTGTGGGTGGGTGGTTTCCATACCTAGGAATTAGGTATGCATCCTGTTCTGGGAGGGGTTACACTCCTGCTATAAGGGACGCAGGTGGCGCTGTGGTCTAAACCACTGAGCCTCTTGGGCTTGCTGATCAGAAAGTCTTATAGAGCGAAAAATACGGTAACTAAAATGATCATTCTTGGATGCTTATCAAGTATCTCACTGGTGCCCAAAACTTTTAGTAGACTCACGATTATCCTCCAGTCTGTCGCAAACTGAAATTAACTATATATGCATCAACATGTGACATGGTCATTGAATTCATGCACATTGTTGCCCCCAGAATCTTTCACTGTGTCAAGTATTTAATTAATGGTGTGTGGGAGGAATCTTGAATCATCTAATTTTCAGTAAAGGTTGTATCCTTGCAGTCTGTCAGACTAGTTTTGTACAGCCATAGTTGCAAGGAGAAAATGCCCTTTATCACCTCCTCTTCACACTAGTAATTGAAACCTTTAGCTACACAAGTATCATGATACACACGGACTGAAGAACTGAGGTGAAGAAATTATGGCCTCATTTGTATGCTAATGACACTAAAATCAGTTGCCAGAATGAGATATTGTCCCTTAAAACCACTGTTGTTGCCGATGTTGTTCTATTCTTCGATAATTTAAAACACAGGTTTTAAAAATAAATCAGAGTGATTAGGATGGTGTTTCAGGGGGAATTTAAGGGCAGAGAATGAAAGGATAGTTTAATGTAAAATGCACTAAGATATCAAGGTATCCAGGGATTTAAGAACATTATAATTATGAGCCAGTTATTAGGAATATTAAAAAGATAGCTACATATCTCTTAAATGATCTTGGCTGAGAGGAATATTTTCAATTAAAATTAGTATAGTGCCTACAATGCATCCTCCCCCTTTTCTGTTTAACATCCCATTGAGATCAGTAGGACTTGCTGCTATGTAATGTATAAGATTTTAATCTAAAGCTACAGTAAAAAGCTGGCAAACTGTAGTTTTATGGCTAGGCAAAAAGTGGGGGTTGGCTGTACCAAATCTTTTAGTGGTCTATAAAATTGTGTGAATTGTGTGAATTACAAGGTGGTTCAACTCTTAAGAATAATTTTTGACCTATATTAGAATAGCACGGAGCCACAACCCTGCCCATTCCGGGTTCCAGGGCTGTATTCAGATGTCATTTTATTCCATCTTAATGTTTCTCATTTCATGTGAACTTTCATAAGACAAATAAACAACAACCCCTACTTCTTAGAATCTAGCGGAAGTTTAGTACTCATTTCTATGCTAATTATTTCCAGAAAAACATCCATTTGCAACCCCATTAGCTTAGAAAATCATGGGCGTTTTGCAATGGCAAAATTCAGGGTGGGATGCATGCATACAATTCTTTGCCACCATTTAAAATTAGCGTGACATGCTGACATATTCAAAAAGCCACAGTTCCACAACACAAGGTAATCTCATACAGTGGTACCTCTGGTTACGTACTTAATTCGTTCTGGAAGTTTGTTCTTAACCTGAAACTGTTCTTAACCTGAAGCACCACTTTAGCTAATGGGGCTTCCTGCTGCTGCACGCTGTTCTCATCCTGAAGCAAAGTTCTTAACCCGAGGTACTATTTCTGGGTTAGCAGAGTCTGTAACCTGAAGCGTATGTAACCCGAGGTACCACTGTATAGAAGTAAAGTTGGGAGATTAGGCACTGACAGGGAAGGGAGTGTGGTGGGTGTGGTCCACCCTGGGTATCATCCCTGAGGGGGGGTGACATCGTCACCCCGCCCCCTGGGATGCTTGCCCTGCCCCCGTGGGCAGCTAGCCGCATCCTGGGTGCACAGCACAGGAGCTGCTCTGGGCGCCTCTGAGATTGGGACAGAAGCGCTAGCATTTTAAGAAGTAAAATGAACACAATTACCCCCCACATCTGAATACAGCCTAAATCAAGAAGGGACCCAATCGGAAGCATCATGGATTTAATGCTAGGGGCAGGGCCAAATAAGCTACAGTGGCCTTAGATGTATTACTATGGATAATGGCCATGCATATGAAAGAACAGAAACAACTGACAAGCTACAAGCTAATCAATTAGGATTTTGAAAGCATTGGCTAATAATTAAACTCAGCCCTGGAATTTCCCCTTTAGATACCATGATGCACCACAGCGCATTCAATACCGATCAATATTTGGAATCTTTGAATTATGGCTGAACTGAAGCAAAATGTGTATAGATTTGAAGACGACACTGTAACATTGTATGATAAACCTAATAAAGAGCAGGCACACATCTGGGCAAAGGTTCATGTTTTCATATTTGCAAATTACATATTTCATTAATGAGATGTTGCGTCAAATAATAATGGATTTGGAGAGGTATTGAATGCGGGAAATAAATAAATAAAAATCAAAAGAAAAGACCGTTGTTTCATGGTAATATGATGAGAGACTTGGGTTAATACAAGAAAGTAAGACTCACTAGAATAGTGGCAAAGGATGGTTAGACAAAATCTAACCCCTTAGAGGTACAAGCTACAGAGAAATTTATGTACCAATGCTAAATGAAGCACAATGTAGAGTTGTGATATTTAACTAGGGATGGAGAGAAATTCTACTCAGTTTGCATGTATAGGTGAACCTACCAGCACAAAGTGTTTTCTGGCAGTTCCCTCACTGCGAGAAATGAGGCTACAGGGAACCAGGCAGAAGGCCTTCTCGGCAGCGGCACCCTCCCTATGGAACACCCTGCCATCAGATGTCAAGGAGATGAGTAACTATACAACCTTTAGGAGAGATCTGAAGGCAGCCCTTCAGGGATAGGGAAGTTTTTTAAGTTTAATTAGTTTTATTATGTTTTTATAAATGCTGGAGTGGTTGGGGCAACCCAGCCAGATGGCCGGGATACAAATAATAAAATTGTTACTATAATTATTACCTAATTTCTGAAACAATATGCAAACTGAAACACAGGTACTATTTCTGGGTTAGCGGAGTCTGTAACCTGAAGCGTATGTAACCCAAGGTACCACTGTATTTACTATTTAAAAAACCTAAACAGAATTTGTAAGGTTAATAAGCACAGAGGATGTTGGAAATATGAAATGGAGGGATATAGATTTTATACGTGTCTGCTGAGAATATCCTAGGGTTCTTATGCATTTGGGGATGATTATCAGAGTTATCGTGTTCTTAGTTATGTACTTGGATTATACCCTCTGGGTATTGGAGAAGAGGCACTATTTAAAGGATACTGGTAGTTTTAAAGGTAGGTATTTTTATTTTATTTTATACTTAATATGCTTATAGCCACTAAAATGATATTTGGGGAATCAGAAACAATCTCCCTTCCACAGGAGTAATAAATATTGGTTAAAGCCTGGAAAGAAAGAAATCTGTAACATAGCAGACATGGAACAAGAGGATACACAAGGCCTCTTGTATATCAGGAGTTGGTTAAGTTGCCAGAAGCAGAGAGTGGGAATAAATGGGCAGTATACCACAGAAATTGGAGTCTCCCAAGGGTTGGTATTGGGACCTCTGCTATTTAAATTGTTCATATATGATCTAGAGTTAGCAATGAGCCAGTGAGGTGGCCAAGCTGACTGATGATACTAAATTGTTCAGGGACATTAAAACAAAAGGCAGAAATAAAGTTGATGAGAAAAATGTGAGGAATTAGACCAGAGACTAGCTTAGGAAAAAAACTAAGGAATTTATATTAGTACCCAGTGTGCTATTAATTACTTGACAGGTGAAGATCAGAATAAAGGATCCAGAGGCTGTGTGGGTCCAGGAAGCTGCCCTATGTAAAAGTATTGGCAGAGGAAGGTTACACAAGTGTGTTTTGTTAAGTTGGATAAACTGCACAAGCAGGCAGAAGTATAACCAGAAAAGCTTAGGTGTACAGAAGCAGATTGTCCCCAGTAGCTGGACTGGGTTGAAGGTTTAGGGAGATTAGCCTGAGGTAAAAGCCACTTAAAGGCTGGTGTCAGCAACAGTGACTCTTCATTCTTCAGAAACTGGGAACAATCACCTTTAAGAGCCCAGTACATGTTGGGCGCACAACCCTAGAGTCTGTCAAGACTGGCCCGTACGGGCAGGGGTACCTTTACCTTTACCTTTATATGTTCATTATGTCCACAGTATTCATTTAATAAACCAACAATCTTAATTTAAAGTTCCTCTTGTCTCTATTGTTGGTGTCCATGTCACATTTAAGCCATACATGGACGTTTTGATAGCATTTTGAGTGAACTGGTGGTAACAGAAAACTAAGGAAGTACAGTAGATATTTGAATCTGTGAGGAAATGCGCTATCCCTAATGCTGTGCATCGGAACATAAAATATGGGCAAGAAAGCTTTTTGCCAAAATAATGCATAAATATTTCACATTTTGTCGGTGTGCACACTTTCCCCCAGCCTGTAAGTACTCCCAAGTTTTTCTCCATTCCCACTATTCAACTATCAAATACATAGACTTCAAACAGATTGTCTCTTCCTGGGGAGACTCTTTTTAAGTATTCTCTCTTCTTCCATTCTGTCTGTGGAAGACACATAATGGAGTCACAGAGATCATATAAAGTACATTTTTTTGAGCCAACTCAATAACTTCAAGTCTGGTGTCAAGGCAGGCCATGCTGGGAGAATCAAAGAAAGCTTATTTAATGTATACCTGGAGCACTGAGTAAGATGCTCTATGCATACTGGATGGCAGTTCTGCCTATCTTGGACTCAAAAGAGAGGGGAATTATCTTTGGAAACCATACAGTTGACCCAGGAGCTACTGAGTGGCTTAGAAAGGCGGTTTAGCTTCTTAAACCTTGTTCTGATTGTCTTGACCTGGAAAGCCATAACATGTTATAGGTCATGCAGAACCAAATAAGCAGGACCATGCAGAAGAATAAAGCTGAGTTTCTTGAACGAAAAATGTTCTTCGTGACTGTATCTGAACGAAAAATGTTCTTCGTGACCTGGTATCTGAGCAAGTCCTCTGAAAACGCATAACGAAAGTCTCTCTACCAATTAATATGCCAAATATTTCCATCAGTAGGGTGGGAATCCAGAGCATTTTTGCCTTCCAGTTGACTAAAGCAATTGGGTTAATAGTAGTAACAAAGACTAAGAATTAAGCAGCCCATGCTACACTAAGCTCATCATTCGGTTTGGTTTGGTTTCAATCTTATTTAATAGCTGACCTGAATGGCCTGATTTTCATCAGGACCACAGCACACAAGAATAGGAAACTTACATTGAGTTGAAAGTCCTACAGAATCAGAACTAGCATGACAGGTGGAACAGTTTAGAATAAACTTCCCTAAAGTACCTTCTTCTGGTGTTCCCTTCATGGGAGACACCACTGCGGCTGTGTATAGTCTGCTACTACAGAGGTACCCAATGTACTGCCCTCCAGGTGCTACTGAACTACAACTCCCATCATCCCTAGCCATAGCCCAAAAGGTGGGGGCGGGCTGATGGGAAGTCCAACAGTCTACCAGAGAGTAATTACACTGCTCACATGAATAGTACATGTGCTGCAGCATTGTGCTGTTGAACCCTCTAAATTAAAGAGCAACCATTCTACACCAGCTGTACACCTCAGAGAGGCAGCAGTAAATAGATGTACTTCAGTTGAATTTTTTTTATTTATTAAAAGTCCTCCAGGTTATTGAAGCACAGATTTGTTTTCATCTAGGTGCAAACACGCTCCATTCCATTACAGGAGAAAAACAGGAAACATTAGCTCTAGCCCTGGTTTGCACTCAGCTAGTGATTAGTACTCAGCATTGTGTGTGCCGCCGAGTAAATAACTGCTCCCTGCTCCCATCATTGATATGGCTCAACTCACCTGTTTAATGGAAACGGGAGCAGAGCTGTTTCATTAACAAACATGAGAGCTTTTCATCAGCCAGCCAGAAATAGCTGTGCTGTAAAAAGGGGGGGGGGGTCTTTGATAAGAACTAATGTACAGCTCTTTTAGCAACATATAAGAATGCACTTGCATAGAGTAGCCAGGTGAAAGTACGGATGGTGGAGAAATTATATTGAGAATGCACTTTCTGAAATAATTCATGAACCAAAGGACAGCCGCACTTCAAGATTCACACTTCTCCGAATTTTGCAATTTAGTTGTCCTGCCTAGCAATCGCTACCAAAATGTCTATGCAAGAGTGAAGTGTGCATTAAAATGCACATATTAGTGCAAATAATATACCAAATTGCATATTACATTAACGTAGGGTGATTCCAGATATGTCACCAAAGCATTTCCTGACCGCCTCCTGGCTTCTCTGGCTATGGAAACCAACGCCAAGGTTTTACTGTTGCTTTATTGGTATCGTTATATTTTATTACGTGTTGTTGAGTTGTTGCTCAGTGTGCTGCCTTGGTATTTATTTGAAATGAAAGGTAGTATACAAATAGTTTTGGATACAGAAATAAAGGTTAGGGGGCCTGTTGGGGAGCTAGGATCTCTGGATCTATGCTGGAACCTTGGAGAATGCAAAATCTCCCCCTTATATGTCTACTCTTCTAATGTGATTTCCTCACCGCATGAGACAGAAAAGACCAGGAGGCCCCAGTTTTGCCTTTCCTGGCAAGATCCTGCATGGCTGTACCTATACCTAGCAACAGATTGTGTTCCCTGGTTTTTGCACACCAATTAAGGTTGAAGCACACACAACTCGTGTCAAACTTGGTGAACGCTAGGCTTGCCCTTAGATCTTCGAATACTGCAGTCTGCATACTAACCCAAGGGTGACGTGCAAAAGAAGTGATGCCAATCTGGCACAGAGAGACGTTGCAAGTCATTTTGACACCATGTACAAAGACTGATGCAGAGAAGAGACGGAAATCAAGCAAACCAAAAGCAAGCACCTGGAGAGGTAGGCGTGGCACAATCTGTTAAGGAAGTAGCCGCTATTAAGGGCACAAGGCAAGGCACTGTGTGACTGCTACCCAATTTGTGCACTGAGATTCCCCCCCCCCCACTGGTGAGCCAGGATGCAAGATTTAAGGGGTTAATTTATTTTCCTATGCCACTGACAATTTGGTTTAAAATGTATAAATGTCAAGCTCTGTTCTTTATGCTAGCATTTGCCTTTGAAAGTTCACTTCTCTCCTACATTTTTTTCTTGAGCTATAAGCATATATAACCCAAGAGTACTTCTCTGGCTCTTCATTTTTCTTTCTTTTTTCTTTTTCTTTTTTGCTGGAATATAAATATTTTAAAGTTGTTTTTAATGTTATCCTCTAGACCACTTAAGCAAGAAGCATTTTGCATTATGCTTTAACTAAAGGCTCCATCAGGGCATTGTAGCGTTTGGCTGCTGTGATATCTCACATTTTTCACGTAGAGGAATATGGTGCCTTGTTATCAGCATCTCTGAAATTGAAGCGCAACCAGTTTCGTAGTGGATTTAATGCACACCAATTGCCAAGCAGTGATTTCTGTATTAATGCTTCAGTGTTATATCTATTATCTCCATCAGCTAATGATTCTCTGCTATTTATATATTTATTTCCTCTTTAAGCAGGCTTTCAGCAAAGCTGCAAAGGCCTTGCCTTCCGTCTAGTAATAGCAATAAGAGTCGCTTTCTCCTGCTACTCACATAATGTGTGATATTATGGCTTCATTATCAGTTGTGGGCTGAATATCACACATTGAGCGATGTAATTCCATTGTTCTGCTGCTGTACTTAATTATACTTCAAAATCCTGAGCCATACCCTTAAAAAAGAAAGGAAGGAAAGGAAACTTTGTATTTCAGCTAAGTTAAATCAGCATGTATATCCATATTTAAATCATTGCTTTTCAAAGTCCTCAAAACTTACCAAGATAGGTAAGATCAGTGGGGATTCCTGGGTTATTCTCAGCTGAAATTCACATGAAGGGGTATCTCTAAGTGCTGCTGCAGTGCTATACCCAAGATACATGTTGCTGGCATCCATCTGCCTTGAGAGACAATGGGAAAGTGTGTCATGGGGGTGAAATCAATCCATTGGAGAGTTACTGTGGCTGTAGAGACCAATATGGGAGAGACATGTTTTATTGCAGCTGGGGCATATGAAGGCATCCAGTTTCACGGCTACAAGTGCACTGTGGCGTTTCTTCCACCTGCACTCCTCCCAATGTTCACAGGAATTGGCCTGTACTTATGGACCAGGAAGAATAATTTGAATGACCACAGATGGGCCTATTACATTCTGGCCTTTCAGATTCCCCTGCATGATATACAAAAGCTGAATTCTACAGCAAATTGCCATAACTGAATGACATTGTCATCTCTCTACAGCAATGCCTTCCATTTTACGGCTCTGTGGCAGACTGCCAACTGTACCCCAATGCATTGTGTCTCTCTGGATTCAATTAAGAGTAAAAAACCGGCTTTTCCCCTGTCACACAGGGACTCTAAACAGTGTGCAGAACAGAATGTTCTTACATTTAAATTTCTCTTCATGAAGGTGTTTTTGTCACACTGACAAACCTGTACCCCATGTATATCTGTTTCAGAAGAGAGGAGAGAGGTCCCCCCACCACCAATAAGCAAAGCCCGAGGGCCCATGAAGTACATCTGTGTCAGCAAAACAGAGACAAAGCTTTTCCCTCCACACAGCAAGGAGAGATTAAAACATTGGGTAGGGGTATTCTCAACTCCACATATTGGGTGCAGGGCTGAAACTGAGCTCCGGGTGGAATGCATCTGTTCACAGGAGACCAAAAACACACACACGGAAGCTGAAATGTGCTTGTAAATACATTAATTTTGAAACCTGACGAAAGCACATTTTAAAACTGCATTTCTCGCGTGCACACAAATCAGCAGCAGGAGAGAACAGCTCAACAGTTGTTTAAATGCCACAAGTGAAATCTGCTTTTGTTGAGCTTCTAACGTACATGTAAACCTGAGTCAGCAGAGGTGTGCTGCTGTTTTTGTGGACATAAGGCACCACTAAAACTTCTGTGTGTGCTTAATAGCCATGTATTATAACAGGACACATTTGGTAGGATGTTAGCTGACGTACAACCAAAGATTTCCATGCTGTCAGCTTGCCAGAGACCATCTGCTGCTCAGAAAACATGCTGTTAAGATTTTAGTTCCTGGGGGGAAATGTAAGGGAAAAGAGAACAAGAATGTGGTGCCCTTTAAAAGGACTTCCTCTCCTCCACCTGTTCTGGGTGTTAAATTTCTGATAAATGTGGTATGAAAGGGGCTCTGCCCCACAAAACTATCCCACCCAAACCAGAAGATGTTTAGTACTCCAGTATTGTGTCCTTTCAGGCAAGTCACCCTTCGCTTTGCCTCCACGCTGTCCACAAACACGCCCCTCTCCTTTCTGTGACTGATAGCCTGGTGCCTCAGAGACAGCAAACCGCGAGGCAGCTCCTCAACTGTTTAATCAGCAGTTGAGAAGAGGTAAAATGGCAATGTTGTGGGTTGGCCACATTTCACAAATGATGTATCTAGCACCAGGTGAACTAAGCTTGCAGGGGAGGAACTATTGGTAAAGCGAGTGCAACTGCCAGAAAACTTGCATTGAGCAAGTAGGCAGCTTAAGGGCAAATTACTCGTGATTTACAAGGGCAGCAAATGAAAGTTGGTGGGAAACAGGGAACTTAGCAATGAGGGTCATGGGCACCTGATCGCTTTAAGAAGTTAAAAAAGAAATGTGTGTGTCACATACGCTGAAAACATAGGCAAAATATGTATGGCTTCCATGCCATCACATTGGTTACACAACAGCATCCCTCAAAGTCACCATCTAGCAAATTAAAAGGGCAAGTTAGCTCTCCTATGACATTAGCAGGATTCCAACGAATTTTCCAATTATGCATGATTAACCCCCCCCCCAAAAGGCAATTGAAGGATTTTTTTCATAGGCAGCTTCTTACTTCCCTTGAATGTGAGAGGGTGAGATCTCTACCTGCTGTATCATGCTATATTGATATGCTGATCTAAAACTGTTTTCTGTTTATGCTTAGAGGAATGAGATTTTGCCACGTAATGAGCAATGGCATTGCTCATTGCTAAATGTACCAAAGAAAATTAGAAAGAAGTAGTGCCATGAACACAAGGGATCTGGGGAAGAGGGCAGGACTGGAAAGATACCCCCAGAGCATTACTGTGATTACAAGAATATTCTTGTATACCTGGAAACACGTGTCAAGAATAGGATGGGGACACTCCAGAGATGTTCAAGCCAGAATGGAGAATTGAAATGACCATGCTAAGAGGAAGGTTAGGGCACAGCGGGATGATTATGGTAGTTGTGGTCTCCTAGGTACCTATTTATGAGGGGGAATCCATCTGAGTTGAAGTCCATCATCATGTGGAGAGCACCATGTTGGCTAACTATCCAGTATTACGATTCTCCAGTGTGTTCATCTCTAAAGCAGCATCTGTTCTCCACAAAGCAAACAATATGCATTCACACGCACACTCTTAAATAGAGCTGCTTATATCCCAGCCTCCTTCAAAACTTAAGATTTCTATTTCCTTCACTGGTTACAATAAAACTTCCTAGCTGTATCTTTCCGCTCCTCAACGAAACAGGTGGATATGTTGTCGCTACCAGCTACCATTCATCCATGTTCATTCAAGAAGCTCACTCCAGCCACTGGGCAAGAATCTTCAGCTAACTCTGAAAACATGGACCACGAATCCCTATTACCAAGCAATCCAATTATACAAAAGGCAACTAGCTCTTTGCCTGAGACAACATAATGGTGTCTCTATTACACTGTTGCAGGTATTTTAATGTCGCAACCAATTGGTAGATGGCTCAACAATGTATCACTATAGGCATAATTCCAGAGTCTGATGGATGTGAGTGGGAAACACATGTCTCCAAACACTGCTGCAGAAATGAAGGACATATCTGGTTTAATTTTCTGCTCACAAAAAGCCAAACATTTAAGGGTCCATACAGGGGCAGAGGAAAGGGGGCAGGGGGCAGGCCATCCACTGAGGAGGGTGACAAAATGCCAGGCAGTACTCACCATGGGGCCTGCAGCATGCCCACAGGTTCCGCACTGCCCCAAACAGTCCACCCACCACCTTCCCCTCAGCTGTAGGGCGGCTGAGTGGGAGGAGGCAGGCAGACTCCTTGGAGGCCCCGTGGAGCATCCTGCTCCAGCTTGCCCCGCCCCGCGGGTGGCTGGCCCCACCCCCATGGGTGGTTGGGCCCACCCCTGGGTGCAGGGCACACGCACCACCCCAGGCGCCCAATCGGCTTGCTCTACCTCTGGCTCCACAGCTGCACAGACTCACAACAAGTATGTTAAGTTGGGGAGTCACTGTTGTGTCTGTCAGGTTGCTATGCTTCAAAATGAACAGGAAAGTGTTCGGGAGGATGATCGGTGGTGGAGCATTTCAGAAGGTTGAATCCCCGGCATCTCCAGGGACAGCTGAAAAAGATTCCCCGCCCGAAACTATGAAGAGCTGTAGACAGTACTAAGTTAGATGGACCAATGGTATGAATCAGTACAATACAGCTTCATGTGTTCCTATGTTGCTAAAAGCGATGGTGTCCTAACATGGAATCATCATCCTGCAGGCAGATCTCCCTTCCTGCTCAACAGGCTCCCGGATTAGCCTGGGTGGCTGCTGTTGTTCATATGGCAGACTATAAACCAAATTTATGTTGGAGGCTTTCCATGTGGACCAACCTGCAACGGGGATGCACTGTTTGGTGCATAGTGTGATAAAAGAAAGCACGTGAAATAACGTGTCAATTTTTTCTCCTCCAAAATCCCTTTCTCTGGTGTGCAGGAGGCAGCTTGAGAAGCAGTGCAAATAGTCCCTTTCTAAACGTAGCCATTCAGTAACATGTAGGACACCGTTCAGCTCATTTGCTCAGTTGTTTACAAGTTTCCGCTCACATTTAGCAAGCGCACATCCACCCTTAAACGCATGAGCCGTACACGTTGAGATCAACAGCATCTCTCATGCTTCACGCTGCTTGTGTTTATAGGTACACTGCTCAGCTGCAGTCTTAGAAGCACAATCACTGGAAGCCCAATTACTCATTACTTCCATCGCATGCTTGAGTTGAGGAAGTGCTAAATGAGAACCCTGCTGTAGAAGAGTAAGCAGCTCGTGAGAAAGAGCTCTCCCTAAGAAACCCCAATTGACAATTACATGAATTATTATGGGCCAATAATGGACCATTGAGCAGACAGCAGTAAATTAACGGTGGACACAATCCAGAGGAAAGACTCATTAATTTGTATTGATGGAATTCAAGCACTTCACTAGGGCTGCTTAACCAGACTGTCGCTATTTTGCAGGTGGGTTTCAATCGCATACTAGCAACGCTGCTCCCACACTTGAGCAGCGGCCAATTTGCCACATCCTGATTCCTCTGGGAAAGGAGACTCAGACAGGGTCTCTCCTGGTGATGGGCCATATGGAAACATGGGCTAATTATGGGAGTGGTAGCCTCACATTCACGGAATGTACTCATCTGACGTCCTAAGTCTTTCATGCTTCTTATCAATATACTTTCTATTGAATTACCATCACTGTATAGATGTAACAATCTAGGTGCAACAGTAGCTTCTTCATCCGTGCCAATCCTGCTCCTTGTGTGGAAGCACAGAAAAACAGCATGGAGATCACTTCTCTCCCCCCATTATAATATGCGGATTGTGAATTATGAATACTCACCTGCCATAACACATACTATGTAGAATAATAGAAGCATAACCACCCCACCCGCCACTCCTCCCTTCCTCCTCCTCCTGCTCCTCCTCCTCCTCCTAATTGTTTAAACCAATTGATAAACCAAGAACTCATACATTGACCACTAATAATGAAACATATGTTGTAGATATTTTTCCACATTTATTATGCTATTTTTGTGAAATAAAAATGACATGAGAAAACTTGTATAGTATATCTGTATAGTATAACATCATTCTTGTTTATAAAACCCAATAAAATAAAATAAAAAAACACATCAACACACAGCAAAGTCAGCATCAGGAAGGAACCTTAAGCCAGAGCTACACATTACACAATCACCTCGTAGAGTTGGAAGAGACACTGAGAACCATCTAGTCCAAACCAAATGCAGGAATCTCAACTAAATCATTCATGGCAGGTGGTACTGATACCTTGATGGCTACTTCTCTGCAAGTTGACGTCTGGAGCCAGCAATTTGCAGAGGGGAAATAGTGGGTGGGAAGATTGCTTAACTTTTCCTGGAATCTTTGCTCTGCCTTTGCAACCACCACCTCCAGCCGCCTTTCTCTCCCAGGCAGATTTCCAGTTATGGGTTGTGATCATGGAGAAGGCATCTGGATTTGGAAGTGAGTTGAGATGGCGAAAGAGGTCAAAAGCGACTTCCCATGCCTCTCTCTTCTCTACTGAAAATTACTCCCTCTCCCTGCTATTTCACAGAGAAAATATATTGCTGTTTGGAGTTTTTGTACAAATGTACTGCTTGCCTCTCCATTCTTAAGGAAATCAGCCCTGAGTGCTCACTGGAAGGACAGATCGTGAAGCTGAGGCTCCAATACTTTGGCCAGCTCATGAGAAGAGAAGACTCCCTGGAAAAGACCCTGATGTTGGGAAAGATTGAGGGCACAAGGAGAAGGGGACGGCAGAGGACAAGATGGTTGGACAGTGTTCTCAAAGCTACCAGCATGAGTTTGACTAAACTGCGGGAGGCAGTGGAAGACAGGAGTCTGGTCCATGGGGTCACGAAGAGTCGGAAACGACTAAACAACAACAACTGCTTGCCTTAGTCATGGGATCTGCATGTCTTTTTTTAAAAAAAAAACCTTCACTAATTCTTAATTACCTATGCTTTCTTCTCATCTTTCTCTCCAAGAGAAAGCACAACCCTGTATCTACTAAGAAACATGGAGTTCAATGGGACTTTATTCCCAGGTAAACTTACACAGAATTGCAGCCTGATCTTTCTCCAGAATGTACAGTGCTAATGTTCAATAGTTTCAGGTTGCTAATCTCTCCATGTGAAAGATGGTAATGACAATTTCACACCTGGGTTTTCTGGGTTTACTCTTTGGATTTCCAAGGTAGCCCACTGAGCTGGGACTGTGGCTCAGTGGTAAAACATGTGCTTTGCATGCAGAAGGTCCCAGGTTCAAAATCCCTGGCATCTCCTGGTAGGGCTGCAAATATATCTTATTTGAAACCCTGGGGAGATGCTGCCACTGAGTGCAGACAGTCCTGACCTAGAAAGGCCAATGATCCAAGTTGATATAAGAGAGTTTCCCATGTCCCTGCGTACCTATGACTTGCCTGTGATCTGGCACACATTAAAGATGGGGCAACAAATGCCAGAGAAAAGCTGACATTTCAAACAAGTTATGAAACCAGGCTGGTGATTATACATTAAATTAGAAAATTGCATATCTACACAGCAGACGTAACTTCAAAGTTCTGGATGAAAATGGTTTCTTATTAGCATTTAAGGGCGGGGGGAATTATCCCGTATTATCACAGTCAGGGGCTGAAACCAAAGTCTTTTAATAAGCACCTAGTCACTGCAGGTCAGGCTCCTAACAGTGTCCTTAATTGGAATATAGTAAGCCTTACAGATGAAAAGACTAGAGACTGAGAGAGTAACATTAGCCAAAGCACTGGAAAATGAAGGAATCTTCCTCTGAATTCCAGTATGGTTTTGTTTAGTTTCCAAACACACAAAGTAAAAGTACCTGAAGCAGGAATAGCTCTGCCTAAAGGTAAATAAAGGCTGGTCAGTCCATTGGGGACTGAATGTGCAAACTGTTAGCATTCATTACCTTTAGAAAAGCTAGCTTTCCCCTGGTATTCTCTAGCAAGGCTGGGACCAAGACATTTTGCCGCCTGAGGGGAAGCATCAAATGATGCTCCTTCTCCCTACACGAAAGTGCTTAAGGCCCAAGGATGATGCAATTACAGTGCTGTGGGGAGATCACAAGC
The DNA here is from genome assembly GCF_965153285.1 of Podarcis tiliguerta. NCBI lineage: Eukaryota > Metazoa > Chordata > Lepidosauria > Squamata > Lacertidae > Podarcis > Podarcis tiliguerta. The sequence continues at coordinate 66,295,283 of NC_139538.1, forward strand.
ACCTCCCCCCCCATTGCATTGCAACAATGCAAAGAACGATTTAACCATTTGCTGCCCTTTCATAGCACTCAAAATCAGCCACCTGAGATAGCCTTTTCAATCTGCCTAACAGTAGGACCGATCCAAAGTCTTGGCACATTTCCCCATGTGAGCTTTGCCATTATGATTCTTTGTAAATGCTCCTGCTACTCATCCACTTTTGTGCATTATTGGAGCATTTGGGATCTGTCTCGGACTGCTCTGTACAATGAGGTAAGTGAATATCAGTTCAAAAGTGGCCTTCTTTCACATGAGGAGGGAGGACCATCAAGTATCATCACTTGATGATTCTTACCAGTTCTTGCAATTCTTACCACCCACATCTTCCCAAGCAGAAATTCTGACCAACCATGAGAAAGGGCCATAGCTCAGCAGTAGAGTTTGCATGCAGAAGGTCCCGGGTTTATTCCCTGGTATCTACAGGTAGGGCTGAGAGATACTCCTGTCTTAAGCCCTGTGAAGCCACTGTCAGTCAGTGTAAAATGTAAAGGGACCCCTGACCATTAGGTCCAGTCGTGACCGACTCTGGGGTTGCAGCCCTCATCTTGCTTTATTGGCCGAGAGAGCCGGCGTACAGCTTCCGGGTCATGTGGCCAGCATGACTAAGCCGCTTCTGGTGAACCAGAGCAGCGCACGGAAACACCATTTACCTTCCCGCTGGAGTGGTACCTATTTATCTACTTGCACTTTGATGTGCTTTCGAACTGCTAGGTGGGCAGGAGCTGGGACCGAGCAATGGGAGCTCACCCTGTCGCGGGGATTTGAACCACCAACCTTCTGATCGGCAAGCCCTAGGCTCTGTGGTTTAACCCACAGCGCCACCCGCGTCCCCATCAGTCAATGTAAATTGTAGACAATACTGAGCAATATAGACCAATGGTTTGACTCAGTATAAGGTAGCTTCCAATGTTCCTGTGTTTCCTCATCCACTCAAGTGCTACTTTCCCTCCCTGCTCACCCCACACTCCAACCCACAAAAGAAAGAAGTTATGTCAAAAGCACGGGCTTGGCACATTACCACATTGTCAGTATGCCTCTCGTGAAGTGTTATTGTTTCTTAATTGGGAGGCTTTGGACTGCATCCAATGAACTACCATTAAATTGTTTCCTGAGAACTTTCGTCATTTGCATGCTTCCTGAGAACATTATTCATAACGCGCAGAAAAGTGCCAACCTGATTCTCCATTTTCTTCCCAGATGGCAGCTGCTTTTCTGATGGAGCTGGCGCTGCACATCACTGTGTTTATTTCTTTTGACCTGAAAAGCAGATCTCCTAAGCTCTTGTGATGCTTCAAAATATCATATCCGAATGATTGTCTAGTTATGCAGATTGTGTCCTAAGACTTTTCATTGTCAGATTCTTGGCATTAGCATGTAATAGAAAGGAATCATCTATCCTGGGGAGGGGGGGAGCAGATGACAGACTAACTGTAACGTCAATGCATATGGCCTGCTTTCTTCAAAAAAAGAACTACTCATAGCAGTTTCTTAGTTAGTCCTGGTAAGAAAATAATCCCATCTTGCATTGAATGATCACACAAAAAAATGACCTACAGATTAAAGAGGGGTCAACTAAAGCAGAGGTAGCCCTTCAAAGATTATGGACTACAAATCCCATCATCCCCAGCCAGCAAGGACAGTCAGGAATTATGGGAGTTGTAGTTCACATCATCTGAAGATCACCACACTGGTTTATTCTCTTAGCTCAGGGATAGCCAAACACATCCCTCTAGAAACTATTCAAAAAAGAACATAAGAGAGGTCTTCCAGTCACCAGTAATAGTCATACAGCGCTGTCTTTAGCATATGTGCCACCGGGGTGCAAAGATCCGCCCAGCGCCTCCAAATTTAGTTTAGCCCTCAAATTAACACCACCACACTTAAACTTATAAGTATTGTTTAGGCACCTACTTAGGAGAAGCATCAGTCATGTCAAAGGTGCCACTGACCCCGCTGCTGCAGAGCAGCTCAGTACAATACGTAACATAATATTTTGATGTAAGAGTTAATTCTGCATGCACGGCACCGTTGAGAATGACAAGCACCACTGCTGGCACAACGTGTCTTTGGTAAATGAGCGAACAAACTTGAAAGTCGTTTAGTGAAACAGTAGGTATACATTTCGGTAACATCTAGGTATATATGTATTCTGTTTTTCTAGCTTGATCAAAATTATTATTTCATAACAGGTAAATAGTTAAGAGCTTAGGCATCTTCAGCGACAGGCACCGGGCACCCCCAGAATTCAACGCCCGGGTGCTCCGCACCCCTTGCAGCCCCGGGTAAAGATGGCCCTATAGTCATACTTAGTCCAGAGGTCTATTTCATTGTTTCTAACAACAGATATTCAACGAGTAGAAGTTCTACTGAGTAGAACCAATGCTGAGCAGGTGCTTCTGAGGCAGAATCGTGTTTACAATAGAAAATGAACATAATTGCGCACCTTCCTCAAATGGTGTCCTAGGTAGATGACATTTCCCAAACCCTAACCAGTTTCCAGCCTTTGCCTTGTGCCTTCTTGCTCAGTAACAAAAGGTGTTCATTCCATATCTCATTCCTTTTCTATGTTAAGGGAAATCCTTTTGATTTCCAAACAGGCCTTTACATAAAATGGCTGCCTACCATGAAGACTCAGGTATCCCTGACACAAATGTATTCCAACATTAATTTTCGCAACAACACAAAAACTATGCTCTATTTGATTCTCTTTTGAAATTGCAGCATAATCAGCCTAGATTTTTTTTATCAGTTGACAGCCGCAGATTTGCATAATAATAGTCTCCCCACATTAATAATTCTGGATCATAATAGAATCATTACCTGAGCCCTCAGATGGGCAGTTCTGAAATGCTCTGTCGCTGTAATCTCACACTGTTAAAGCATTGTAACCACGGTGTAATAGGATTCCCAAGCATTTGCATCCAAATTAGCCTCATAAAAAACCCGCCATTCATCAGGGCATTAACATCTCTGTAGACTTCCATGAAATACCGCTGCCCCTGGTAGCCAACACCAAAGCAATTTTCTAATTTTGTTGCTTCACAATGGAGTTCATTTTCTATCAAATGTGTCTGCCATCATCTTACCCACAGCTCTGCATAAGGTGATGGGAAAGTAATGATGTCTCTGACTCAAGGGGACTAGCAACTTCAGATGAAGGAAATGTACAAGCTCACTTTGGCACAAACCCTGCTCGTTGTAATTTCAACTTCAAAATCTAGCATGGCTTCTTTCTGCCATCTGTTTTGCCACACGCCCTACAATTTGTTTTAAAAGAACACATCTGTGTGATGTTTGGGTCAAAAGAGTGGATAAAAATAATTTTCAATTTTTAAAGAAGTTTATGAGTGGAATATAACCATATTTCCTAACGCCATGGTTCCACAAGATCCTGAATACTTTATGATGGCATCTGGAGCAGCACCCAAAATGGCATATGGGGAATGTCTTAAGGGCTGCACTTTGATGGAGATCACCCAATTAGAGAATTTCACAAGTTGAAAGCACATGTCTGAAAAACCAGGCTGCTTTCCTTTCACAAAATTAAATTTGCTGCAAAATAGAGGCTTAATCAGAGGCTAACAGACTCTGGACAAAATCCTCAAGCTTCTGTGACTGTCCATTCATATTCCAATGATGTGATGGAGGAGAAGGTTAGTACAGCATCAGCTCCAGATTCTGGAACACCCTCAGGCAAGATACCTTCCATTGACCCTCCTCCATTGCCAAGACAAATCCAGGGGGCTTCTGGCAGTGGGCTCCCTGGTGGAATATGGGCACTCGGCTGGTGCCTGACCATGTCAAGCCTTTATGCCATCCCTGCAGGGATCCACAAGGAAGAGTCCGAGCCCAGCCATGTGGCTAAGATAACTACAAGGCATTGGTACGCACTCTTGCTATCAAGGGCAGATCAAAGTGGAAAGGGTGGAAACATGCCTGTAAGGTACTTCAGTTACATGCCGAAGCATGTTTACTCAGAGCCAAGTCCCACTGAATTCAAGTAAGCAAGCGTGCAGAGGATTTCAGCCTAAGTGTCCTGGCTCCTACTCTTAGTACGCAGACTCTCAGCCCAGGGATTCTTGAAGGCTTCACTCCACAAGCCAGTACATGGTTGAAACACAGATCAAGATACAGGTTCTTCAGTTCAGAAGCAGGGCTCTACGGGACAAAGGTGCAAGCTAAGATGTTGTCTCAACACCTGACATGCCCCCTTCACTCTCCTTCTGAAGAGTAGGGTGGGCAGTTATTTGTACAGTTTTCATCCCAAGTGATGGGAGTGGGTTAGCACGTGCACATTCCTGAAAGTGGGCTGGGTCTGCCTGCACCAGCACATCCAACAGAGCTTCCTTGGAGATGGGCCCTCAGTCTGCTAGGTCGGTTCACTGTCCAATTCAGGTTCACACACTTTCCCAGTTGCCAGGGCTACCTCACTCTGAGGAGGCAGGGCGATGGCCAGTTCACTTGGCTATCTCTCCTCTCCTAGGATGTCCACAAGTGGGGCTTTAAGTCTTCCTGCTCCTTACCATCTGCTGAAAGATCCTTCCAGGACTGCCCTTGCCCCCTTGATGCCACAAGACCCATGACACTAAGCCAAAGGATGCTGCATAAATTACACAAGGAAAGGGACTTGGGGAATAAAAAAAGGTTGCCAAAACAGACAATTGTTTGGTCAGTCATTTGTCACCCCCCAAAATCATCAAAAGGCAGAAAGGCATTGCACTGATGTTCTGTCACAATGTGAGCCGTTCATTGATTGAGATCAGGGTCTCCCAAGCTGAGCAAGGTTGAGGAGAAGTGCATGCTGTGGGTTAGAAAGAAGGCAGAGAAAACACATACTCCAAATGCAGAGTGTCACTGCAGTAAGGAGGAAGCTAAGATATCCGCAGTAGGATAGATTTATACATCGATTTGAACTAACCAGCCGAAGTTACAGCTACATTTACCTAATATAAAATCACAACCAACACTACAATCAATGCACATCTTTCTTCTGTCTGTATACTCGCGTGCTTTCCTTGGGTAGGAAACTGACAAATGTAAAGAGTGAGATCTATTTACTACATGTGATTTACTACAACAAAGACAGGCCAGTCAGGTTTGCAATATTTTCTTCTGTTTTAAAAAATAAATATATCCTAGAATCCCTGTGATCCACCAATGTGTCTTGAATTTACAAATGAAGATTATATATTCAGGACCTTTAAACAACTGCACGGCTAATTTGTTTTAAGTACTGCAGATCAAGACCCAATTGTTCCGACATTTGTCTCTCATAGAGGTCAGGTAGATGCATCTGGGAAGCCTATCAGCCATCAGCAGGCACCAGTATGCTCACACCTGTTCTATGATCCCAGAACATGGTCTGAAATGCATATAATGTGGTAAACAATACTGAAGTTAATGTATGGCCGGTGCTGAGAATGGAAACACACCTGGGAATCCTATGTATGCGGCATGAGTTCCTTGACAGATGGGATATAAAGACAGCAAAATAAATGTTATGTGGGGAGGAATTTCATCTGCAAGCAGTGGTGCTGTTTTTTTGTTTAGAGTGCCATTTAAATTTCATCTCCAGGCTTCCCGGCTTGTACAAAAACTAGTCTAGTTAAGGGCTAAGGAACCTGTGGACCTCCAGACATCATGGGACTCTAATTCCCATCTGTCTCAGCCAACATGGCCAATAGTCATAGATGATGGGAGTTGTAGTCCATCAGCTTCTAGAGGACGCCAGCCTTCCAGTCCTTAAACTAATGAGCAGTGGGGGGGGGGCGTTGCTTCTGTTCTCTACCTTACAAGGGATACATGGAGTTCCCATAAGCCCTGGCTTTGTCGTAGTCTCATTGCTGAGCAATAAGCTGCCAGTCAACCTGAAGAGTCTCTGAGGTGTACTTGCCTGGAGGCAGAGTCACCATTCAAAGTCAGGTCCAGTCTTAGGGTTGGGTGAACCATGTGGTCAGATGGTCTAGGGGTCAGGGAATCCAATGATCATGGGGTCAAGGGTTAAGACGAGCAGGAAGCAGCAAGTTAGGGCCAGGAACTACAAGCGTTGTTACCAGCACTAGACTGCTGCTGGAAGCTCTGCTTAAGAAGACTGAAGCCAGCTGACTGTCATCAGCGCCTTCTCCTCTGTGCTCTTGTAGGCTGATCAGATGCAGGTGGAGTCACTCCACCTGCTCCCCCTTCAGGTTGCTGTTCAGCAGGGAAAGCTGACTCCTGGCTCATGACAGGCTTTTAAGATTTCAGAAGAGCGCCTATTTGCCCCAGTATGCCTAGGAACAACTTGAATTCTTCGGTTTTCCACAGAATATTTTCCATTTCATGAGTTCATTTCTACACTAAATAGATATCAACAGCAAATTCAATATTAGGCAAGTTTGACAGTCTCAAGGTTTTTAGCTTTGTTTACCAAATACAAGTAAAGTGAACATGCCAAATTATATCACTCTCTAGAACATCGGGAAAAAATCCTATTCAAACTGAACATTTTCCGAAGCAAATTTTCCAATTCAGATAAAACAACCACCCCATATCACTGCTTCATCCATGACCTTTACTAGCAACATATTTTCTCTTCCCCTGATCTATTCTTATTTTTTGTTTAAAACAAGCCACTTGTTTAAAACAAGTGGAGAAGTTCTGCAACATTTGAATGTTATATCTGCTATGTGATTTTTAGCTGGTCTAGTATTCTGTAACAATCCCTGGTTGGAAACTTTTTATGCCTCTAACAAATCAGCACAGCTGCTTGCATTTTTTAAATATAGCATTGTTCCAAAGTTTTTTGACTGGAACATCTGCATTGATTTCAGAAGAGGCAGGTGAAAATGAGTGGGGGTCTTCTTGTTGTTTTTTCCTAAGGTAGGGCAGGGGAAAGTTTTTAAAAACTCAGAGGCAGGGATTTACTATTAAAAGTGGGTAGCAGCACCTCTTTTTTTAAAAAAAAAAAACTTCTCTCTTTTTCAGACATTCTCCTTGGCAGCCAGCCGAGACACCACATTTCCCCTCGATACCAAACTTGGGATGATGCCATGCTATGATAGTTCTTTCAGGTGCATTGTGGGATAAGGGAGATAATGGAGCTTTGTTCCAAAAACACCTGCTGCTGACTGAACAATGCTCTTGCCCTCACCGTTTACACTTAAGCCCCACACATGCACATGCCTGCAAAAGAATTAAATTTCCATCTGCCCCTCCCGAAGCATCTCATTGAAGAACACCCTCCAATTTTAGCAACCTGTGGATGAGGCGGCAAAAGTAGGAAGGCATTCTTTATCAAGCACAAAAAAATGTGCACAAAATGTTTTTAAATCTTTGAATACAGGAATGTGGGCAGAAGCAACATGCCAGAGAATGGTTCCACTGCAGCCTGTGACCTTTCATATCGCTCATCTCTTACTAGGCAACAACCTTCCTAATCTGTTTTGGGCTTTTTAATTGAGTATGGGACTGTGTTGCTATTGGTTTTTAAGACATCCCAGGCTTTTGATAAGTTTGCAACCAACTGTTTTCAGAAACATATCTAATGAGAACAGAGAGAATTATTCAGCCTTTATTTATTTTTTATATAGTTGAGCTGTAGCGAAAGGAAGTATATCAAATGTGTCATCTTCAAACTTATTGCTCTTTTCACTTTCTGGAAATAAAAGAAGACATAGATGATTCTTTCCTCAATGGTGGATGGATGGATGAATGTGTGTGTGTGTGTGTGTGAGAGAGAGAGAGAGAGAGAGAGAGAGAGAGAGAGAGACCCCTTAAACTAAAAATAATGTAAGCAGCAACAAAAACAAAAGAAATCACAGTGAAAAAACAAGGGAATTCTGTTTGAGCAGACCAAGAGGCCATTTTAGTAGAACATCCAGCTTCCAACAGTGGACAAATATCACAAGCAGGGCAGCAGAAAACAACAGAGCATGCCCTTCTTCATTGCCAGTATTATATAGACATTCAAACTAGGTTTATCCAACCCATCTTATATAAGTTTCCTGGGTGTTCAGAACAACATAACATCTCCCTATTATTACAGGACAAAGCCCAGAAGACACATATTCAGTCACCAGATTTTGCGCTGCCATGATAGATATTCAACGAAAAATGGTCTATGCTACAATTCCATCCCAAACTGAATATTGTTAGATCCGCACTTCTGAAGCCCACCCCATATAGCTGTGTTAACCGATCTTTTAATTTTTCTTATAAATTTTTACTCACCCACTATCTATGCTTAATTAAGTATTTGATGTGTTCATTTGGTTCTTGCTCCCATTTATTTAATAATTATTTGCTTAGATTCATACTGTTATGCTATTTATTTAGATGTTTTGCTTATGCTGGTCTATGACTGTAATAAAGATCTTGAACTTGATCGCAAGCAAGTCACTGGGAACTACAGACAGGAAAGAAATTCATTTCAGTTCACATTTAAAGGTAAACTTGCCATACTCACACTTCCCCAACCAATACGAGAACCAACACGCAGATGTCCTTTGAAATTCGCACTTCTCTGAAGTTTGCAATGCAGTTCTCCAGCCAAGCAATGGGGAGGGGAACCATACACTAGGTTGGATTTAAATGCACATATTAATGAAGATATGATAGAAAAATGCATGGGATTAGGGGGAATGGCTTCTCAAAGATTTGCATGTTAGAAAAAAGAAATTACACCAAAATGCTGATGAATGTTCATGAAAACTAAAACACAAGGCTGATCTGGGAATGTGGAGAACTGAACTGAACTGAAGAACTGAGAAGTGAGAAAGTAAAATCGACCTATTCACCCAACCCTACCAGCTACAGGGTTTTACAAAAATATTTGTGTGGTAAGTTCCCCCATGTAGAAATAATGACACAAGACACAATTATTAAGGTTAATGGGCTAAAAAAGGCCACAACTTTATTGGTTACAGGCGATGAGCGGTATTGGCTTAGGCATTGGACCTAACTGACTATATCTGACTCCAGCCCGTCCGCTGGAAGTCCACGAAGGGTTAACCACCAGTAGGGGGAGTCCTGCTGATGCACATCTACTAGCAGCTCCCCTTAGGCCCTAACCTCCCTAGGCTTCGGACAGGGCCATGCCCCCCGGAATCCTTTAATGGACTACCCTTCAAAATGCGGGGCAAGTGATGGCACTACCTCCCCTTTTTTCATCTACAGAATTATTCCAGTGCCTAACCACCAATACCCAGAAAGTTGTGACGATTTGCTACAAGGTAGGCGAAAACCAAGTAGCATTTGTGCTAAACTTATAATACAGTGGTACCTCAGGTTAAGTACTTAATTTGTTCCAGAGGTCTGTTCTTAACCTGAAGCACCACTTTAGCTAATGGGGCCTCCTGCTGCTGCCGCGCCGCCGGAGCAAGATTTCTGTTCTTATCCTGAAGCAAAGTTCTTAACCTGAAGCACTATTTCTGGGTTAGCGGAGTCTGTAACCTGAAGCGTATGTAACCTGAAGCATGTGTAACCCGAGGTACCACTGCATAGGGTAAAGCTATTTCCTTGGAAAAGTGGGGCCATAAATGCAGCATGGTGTCTGAAGCACACATCCAAAGCTCCCAGGCACCTGACACAGTTCAGCTCTCTGGAACTAGGCCAAAGCAAGGACTCAAATCTGATCTTCCCTTATCCATCCCCAATGTCACTCCAGCATCCATCTTTTTGAACACGTGCTGCAATAAGGCCTAAGACCCAGCCTGCTGTACATCAGAAGCACAAAAAACACCTCCCAGTTGGGCTGTGGTGTTTACATGTTGTGAAGACACCTGCCAGGGCAGCGTCCCAACGTCATAAAGTTACCCACATTCCTGTTTTTGTTTATCGTTTCACTTCCAATGGGGCATACTCAAACCCAACTCAAATGGCAGCTCTGATGTCAGATGTTAAGATGCTTTACTGCCTTTGCATCACCTGCATATTGCATGGCAATGGTTCCTGAGCATGAAAGGCCATTGGTTCTTTCTTTTTCTCCCCTGCTCTGTCCACCTCCTAACGGCGGTGCTGAAGACTGAGCTGCAAAAGAAGCTGAACCATGGATTCCCCAAAGTAAGTCAGTGGAACCACCAGGCGTCCCACTAGAGGAACCAGCTTTGTTGGGGAATTGCTGGTAACTATTTGTCCCAGCGCCTGGCAATCGATCTGAAAGAAATATATTTATATATCAAAAGCCTCAGCAAGGTCTACTATGTTCATATGCTGAGAAGGAGAGAGAGTCTGCAATATTTTACTTCCCAAGCAGGGTCAAGGTCAGCTTCATTAAGTGGGCATTATCATTCGCAGCACACTTTCAGATTCTCCATTAATATCATGAGCTCATAAAGCGCACAATATCATGCAAAATAACACAAATAGCGTATTACCTGGGTGTTGAGCATAAACCTGAAATGGACCCCCGGACTTTGCATGTTAAAACCGGAATGACAAGCCACCCTGGCAATCGGTGGCGAATCGGCTCCTTGCAGTCTGAGAGTGCCACCTAGCGTTCACAAAGGAGTCCCATGGCTTTGACGTGACTTTCAGTTTCAGATCCCTCCGTAAGTTTGCCACTTTTCTTTCCAAAAGGGAAATCTCAATGATACCTTACTGTGCACAGACCTCTGCTTGCTAGGGTGGGGTTTTCCAACCTTTTAATGGGACACAGCTTTTGCTGGAGTAAAATCAGGGACACACATCTCTTTGCTTGAACACACACACACACACACACACACACACACACACACACACACGGATTTCGTTTGTTTGCTTCCACACTTGTATCAAGAGAGAAAGAAATAATCGTTCAGATCTGGGGGAATGAGAAGGCCTCCCTCTTGCATTTAGGCAAGTCACCTCTCTCTCCACCCAGTGAATCAGAGCTCGGGGGGGGGGAGCCATGCTTTCAGGGCTAGCGCCATATTTTTGTGAACAACCCCTGAACCTTTCAACAACTGCATCGGAGAATCCCAGCACATGCTTCTTCCTGCCCCTCTGAAAGTCATTGCATAGTGGCAGAGTGTGCTAGGTGGTTCCATGGAGCAGATCAACTCCAAGGTTTGCATAGGGGTAGATAGTGCCCAACTTTAGAGGCTTATTTTTCTTTCTTTCTTCCAAGGCACATTTCAGCTCCTCTCAAGGCACCCTAGCATAGGGATAGGGAAGCGGTGACACTCCAGAGGTCACTGGACTACAACTCCCATCATCCCTGACCACTGGCCATGCTGCTAGGGTGCTGATGGGAGTTGAAGTCCAACAGCATCTGGAGAGCCTTGAGCTCTTTCATCCCTCCCCTAAGAGTCATTCCGGTGCAGACTCTGGGAATCACTGCACTGTGGGCTCAGTGGCTCCCTTCTTAGCTTCCTCCTGGTGCACCAGGTGAAAAAAGACGCAGAAGAGACAAGTGTCACAAATAAAATCAAAAATCCATGCTCCTACATCTTGGAGAAATTCACTGAGTTAATTATTTGGCATCTGAATACATGTTTCCTCTAGTTTATCCATTAACTCTGCTGCCTATCCATTGCATTGCATTGCTTCTCAAATTGCTTCCCCCCCCCCTTCCATTCCCATCTTCCAAGACCACTGTCAGGAACATCTGCAAAGGTCTCTAATTTTAACACTGCTAGCAAGCAGAGATGAAGTCTCCGACTGCAGAAAGCCGCCTTCGCTGCTTAAAACAGGCCCTGCAGCCCATTCTCAGAGGCAGATTGCTAGCGCAGAACACTGCCGTCTGTTTGATGGCAGCCATCCCTCTTTGGAAACCAGCACTTTTAAATTTTGCAGATCTGAAATGCCAGCAGTCCACTGGCCCTGCTATCACGAGCCATTTGTACAGTACTTATAATTTCTTGCTCTCAGCAGTCAGTCTAATCAGCAAAGCTGGCTGCTCTGCGGCGATCGTGGCTCCCAGATTTCTGCAAAGACACAATGTGCTGAAGAGATTGCCGTTGATCTGGTGCTAGCAATGCAATTAGCAAGAGTTCCATTAGTATGCTTTTTATGGCAGGAAAACAGCATAAAAGTGAGGAAGCACCCCCGGCTTTAAGCACACCACTGTTTTTATTGTGACACCAGTAACACTGTGCCATCTGAACTGAGTTATAGGTGCTCCTTAAAAGGGCTTTCCATTAAACGCCTTCATCTCTGGGTGGAGAGGGGGAGGAGGTGGCAGGCAAAAGTGGTTCTTCGAGCAAAATGCCCAGGATCAAAACAGGCCTCCCAGACAACTAAGCAAACACACTCATTTGTATCACCAATGTTAATACAGTAGCCTGAATACACATACATGTATGCAGAAGAGAAAAGAGCACAACTGAGTCACTCTGATTCGCCCCAGTGAAAGCATCAACACGATTGCATTCCTTAAATAAGCCTGAAAGTTGTAGTTGTCAAGATGCTGAGAATGATTTGTTGCTAGAGGTCCAGACCCTTTCGCAACACTGCATGCTCCACAGTCTCTTAAGAGCCATGACCGTAAAGCAGGATAGAAATGGGAGCAAATCTGTACGGCAGACCTGTAGTTTCCTCCTTAGTCTCATTTCACATAGGGAGTGTGCGTACAAAGCTTGCCCTGGTCATTTCGAGCCAATAGTTTGCAGGTCAGCCGCTGCCAAGCGAGTGCAAGGGAAATGACTCAACAACTTGCTGCAGCATGAGAAATCCTCTGCTCTCCTCCCCCCCCCCCAGCAGTAGACAAAACCCTCCACTCCCAACAGCAAGAACCTGCACGGATCTCATACCACTCAAAAGGAAAGAGCAGCCAAACAACAAAGCTCTTCCCAAAAAGAAGTCAGAGGGAGCAAAAGCAGAACCTTCCATGCTAACATAAGCTGAGCTTTTTACTGTGAGCCACACATAGGCAGTCATTGAGTCGGGCCAACTGGATAATGCAAAAAGACAGCAAACCTACTCACTTGCTTGTCTCCAAAATCGTCTGACCATATCATAAATTCTTTGACAGAGGCCCTTCTTCAGATGCCCCTGCCATCAGAACAGGTAGCTAGCAACAGGGGGGACGGCCTTCTCGGTGGTGGTACCCCAAAGGTAGAAATCTCTCCCGAGAGATGCTCACTTAGCACCTACTGTAATGTCACTTTGGCATTAGAGAAGTTTCTCTTTTTTTCCCAGACTTTGACCTGTTTTATCTTTGCTGATCACTTTTATGCTGACTACCTCTCTGCTACTCTTTTAACTTGGGTTTCCATGTCTTTGCTGAATGTCTTTTTTTCATTGAATGCCACACTGAGAAATACTGAAGGACAAGGCACAAAGCCTTCAAAAACATAATAACAACAACCCTACTGATACTGGCTCTTGCGTGTATTTCTTAGATTCATTTTCTCACAGGCCTGTAGCTTCCCTCCACACACATGGACACCAAGTTTTGCCTACTTTAGTAATTTGCTCACATTTCATACCTGCTATTTGCTAAAGGAAAAACAAAGTGCTTCCTACATCTCTGGGCCACCCAGCACTTTGTGTATCAGCTGCTGCACCAAAAGCATACTGCTAGTGAACTCAAAAAACAGTGCATGGGCTTTTATGTGCATATACCCTGAAAAAGGAGCTGAGGACCTTCTGGCTGGCTGAATTTACCACGCAAATTGCACTTTTTGCGTGTGCGCACACCAGCCTTACAAACAGTGAATCCTAACACAGTCAGCAGAATATGCTGCCTTTCTACGTTAAAGAAGAGAAAGTGCAGGAGTACCCAGAGGAGCAAAAATTGCCTGGGGTCCTAAAAGCACATGTGTTATTTCAAAGGCATCGCTGCTGGTGCACCCATACAAATACCAATCGATTGCCCTTTAAAGAACATTTTATTATCATAAATCTGAGCATTTTGGGGAGGGGAGATTTTTTAGCAAGAATTTCCATCACTTGTAAGCACTATAGAATGTGACCTCGGGCTCTAAAAAACAGATGGCAAACAAAAATAGCAGCAACTGTTCTATTTGTTATTTAATCTTCTAGTTTTCTTTAGGAGGCTGTTGCAAAGTGGGAGCGTCTGGCGCTGGTAGCAACAGACAGGTAGCAAGAGCGCATGGAATCGCCGTTTACCTTCCTGCCGCAGCGAGATGAGTGCCGCACCCCATAGTTGCCTTTGACTGGACTTAACCATCCAGGGGTCCTTTACTTCACCTTACCTAGACAGAGCATGGCAGGCCTCGAGGAGATATTACCCTGCAACTGAACACATGCAGAGCCGGTTCGAGAAGAGTTGCTGTAGCAGAACATCTGCATATTAAACCAGCGCTATCATTTCACTGCTGTGTGCTGAGACTCCAACTGCCCAATCTATCCTATTTCCTCATCTCGCTTACAGTACAGTAAAATTGCCAGCTGGCTGATTTAAAATTTTTATTCTTTTTTTGTGTTTCATCTGTCTCTTCTTTTTCATAAGGAAAAAAAATCACCCTTGATGTTAGTCACTTTTACGTTCACTTACTTCTAAACGGAAGAACAAAAGGGTTGTGCTTAGTTTTATAGCCTCAGAAAGGTAAGAACCCAGAGTTAAGAGAATGGCAGCAATTGGCTGCAGTGAGACCTGCTGCCTTTTCCACACTCAACCCAAAACACCAGAGGCGCCTTCTCCTATTACATTTGTGGTGTGCAAATTGACTTTTTTTTCCTGTGCCACTTTGGGGAGTATGAGAAGCTCAGATCTCTTGAGAGAAGTCTGTTACACACAGCTTGTCCCCATCCCAGTTTTTGATGCATGGCTTCCTTCTTATGTAGCCCATCCCACACCGAGACTGCTCATTTTATGCAAAGAGTGTGAAAAGGAGTCGCACTGCAGCACTCCATCTGCCATACACCAGGAATGGGGAACCCGTGGCACTCCAGATGTGGTCAGGGTCCAAGCCCCAGCATCCCCTATGACCAGAAATAATGGGAGTTAAGAAATGACTAGAAATGTAGTTCAGCAACAACTGGAAGCATAGCACAGGGAGGGACCACAGCTGGTACATATCATGCTTTGCATGCAGAAGGTCCCAAGTTAAGGCCCTGATATCTCCAGGTAAAAAAGATCCCAAGGACATGATGAGAAAGAAGCCTCTTCCCAAGACCCTTAAGAGCCTCTGACCAGGGTTTCCCAAAATTGGGTCTCCAGCTGTTTTTGGACTACACTTCTGATCATCCCTGACCACTGGTCCTGTTAGCTAGAAATGATGGGAGTTATCATCCAAAAACAGCTAGAGACCCAAGATTAGGAAACCCTGAAGTCTAATTCAGTACTTGGCTAGGACAAAAGAGACAAGACTAATTTCCCAGACATCTATCCTATGCAAATGTTACGCAAATGTGTGCCACAGGCCTGTGCCCATCAATGTCCCTGAATCACAGCATTTATTAATGTGATGGCACATTACTGGTGTGGCATAGGAAAGTCTAGTGCAAGGACAGCCAATATGGAGCTCCCCCAAGATGCTGTTGACCTACAGCTCCAATCAGCCCAAGCTAGCATGGTCAATGGTCAAGGAAGACTGGAGATGTAGTCCATCAGCATCTGGCTATTCCTGCTCTTGAGGAGCCTTAGAACAGAAAGTCCATACATGGAACAGCAAACGTCCTGCTCCTTACTGAAAATAGCTCACCTATGAAAGAAACTAATATTGCTGCTGTTTGCTCCTTTCATGGACAAATTAAGCATCAGCAAGCCGTAGTTCTCAATGCACGTTATCCGTTCCAGCCTGTACAAGATGCAACTTTCTCCTCTGTTCTTCACCAAGCTGCTGAATTATTAAATTCATGAGGGCTAAAGCTAAGCCAGAGCTACTGATCGGTGAAATTGGGTGCAACTGGGTGTAAGCATGCAATGTAAAGAGCTACAGCAAATGGCAACATTGCTCAAAACTGGTAGGATTCTGCTGTGAAAACATTACCCATTGACACACGCTCAGATGCATCAAGCTCAAGGGTAGAGTCTATTTTTGTAACATTGTAAAATGTGTGCAAGATATTGAGCAAAGTGATGTATGAGAGGGTTAAAAAAAAACCATTCAGAGAATCTCTGACACTCAACTTTCTTTCTTATTTTAATCACATTCTCAAAATTTCATAGAATCATAGAATTGTAAAGTTAGAAGGGACCCCAAGGGTCTTTTAGTCCCCTGTAATTTGTTGGGATTACTTTTTGTTGGTTCTCAGACAACATTGTTAAATCATGTTGGTTTAAGCCCACCACATTATGCACTGAAAAATGTGGGCTAAAGAAATGATTAAATATGACACCCTGTAAGCAAATCAACATGAACGGTCAATAAAGACCAGTCAATTCTAACTTCTGTGTCAGATTTGTGGAAGCAAATAAAGATGAATGCTCAGTAAACAGGTCATCTGGAGGAACCCTTCATGACATCAGAGCAAGCAAGCCACTGGTGGACCATGGCAAATTGCCATGACCAGGATATATATTGTAACAACCAATGTTTTTTTTTCTTAAAAAATGTTTAAAGGGGAACTCTCATTTCGACTCAAGAAAATCACCATTTTATAGTTCAAATCGGTAAAAATAAAAAGTACAAAGAACATGCATTACCTCACGATGATGAAAAATAGTAATTTTCCTACTCATATTGAAATACTGCCCCTCAATGAGGCCAAACTTTCATCAGTAAAACACCACACATCCACATTCCACACTGCTTCACACATTAAACGCTCACTTCTGTCTGAGACTCAGGAAACACCGTGACAGGAAATGAGGCCATCATCAGGGATAGCAGTGGAACTGACCATTCACCATGCTATTCAATGGAACTGACAATTCACCATGCTAAAGAAGAATTATTATTTTTTTTTTTTAAAAAAAAAAGTTTCTTCTCCCATTAAATTCACAAAATGTTTAGGGGTATGTATACCCCTACGTACCCCCACTGGTAACAACAAACATTACCCACCAAGAAACAGACGGGGGGGGGCTATCATCTACAAGAGAGTAAAGACTTTTTAATAATGGTGATGACAATGACAAGAACAACATGAACAACCTGAAATATCAACTTTAGCCAAAATTCGATGTGGCTTTTTTTCAGGGTGAGGGGGTAATAAAGAACAGAAAAGGGATTTTGTTGTTCTGACAAAAGAGATAACGACACGCAAGTTAGATCTTCTGTTCTATAAAATAATAGTTTGTTCTGGCTTCTCTCTGTGGGATTCTGTAAGCCTTTTAAATAATGAAAAACTAACAGAAAAAAGGACCTCAAAAATAACATACTTCACAAAGAACTGTATTAACAATTCCAACTGTCTAGAAATAGACCAGCATTCATTTTCAGAGCTGCACCATTTTTGTTGTTGTTGTTGTCGTATCACACTTAGTATTATTTACTGGGTAATCTTTTGTGTCCTGAGAACCTTTTTTTACAAACTTAAAGAACATTCCCTGAAGTTGTTTCATCACAAGACTGGTCAGATTGAACAATATTTTCAGCTTTGTAGGGGAGAGAGAGAGAGAGAGAGAGAGAGAGAGAGAGAGAGAGTTAGAGTTCTTTTTGTGTGTCTTAGGAGTGGCTGATCTTTTCTGACCAGACAGCTGCATTCAACCTTAGTCGCCCCTCCGGGGGCCATGTGACAGTAGCAGGTAGACAAAAATAAGTTTGGTCATCTACACACTCAATAACACATACTCAGAGGTCACACACAGACCCTTTCTCAGCTGATCTGAGGAGGGGGTTTATTATCCCTTCTTTGTCCCTCAGATAGCTGAGAAAGGCCCATTTGCATTCCGTTCAGGGTGCTGAGGTAGCTGGAGAACTTGAAACCTCTCTGCCTGCTCTGGTGCCATGACCACCTCAATTATCTATTTCTTTTTGCCACTACTGCCAAAATAGGTGAAGCCAGAAAAATATTCTTGGAGGCCATCTCAGGTCCCCGTGTGGGAGGTTTCCCTGCCTTAGTCCAGGTGAAGGGCTTGCTCCTGGATAGAATAATTGATCCTTACTATAAAAGGGTACTTAACTCCGAGAAGATGCCTTGCACATGGAAGAAACTTCAGTTCACATCTTTTGCCATATAAAATGCCTTTTGGCTGGCAAAAGCAATACAGCCTAAAAGAGACCACAGCCACTATTGTACACACATTTCAAATCGGGTGTAGAGTATTTATTCCACCTACACTCTCAGTCATTTTATCTGTATTGCCATTCCAGAAATGTCAAGTCCTAGAGGAAAAGCACCACAACCTCTTTGTCATTTAATAGTTCTGTAGAACAGTCGTCCCTCTACGAGACAGCAGCCAACATAATAATAACAACGAGTGAATGGCAGAGAGTTTTCTGCTTATTTTATGACATTTCTGAAGCAAACAATGAAGCAAGACCAAGACAAAATATTCATGGGGGAAATCTTATTAAAGTTGTGATGGGATAATTCCCTGCAACTCCTTTCACTATAAAAGCTAATTTAGCTTGAACAGCTAAATCAATGTTAGCCCACTAGCAGCCAAAATGGCAACACACTGGGTCAAGTTACACAGCGCATGGGCTGGGAAGTTTGAGTCCAGGTGCACGTGGGGACCACAACTTCCATCAGCCCCAGCCAGCAAGCCTGATTGTCACAGCTGCTGGGAGTTGTAGTCCAACAATATCTGGGGGTCTGCAGCTTTCCCACTCTTGTATTAGAGCTTCCAGACTCAGAGATTGACCTGGATCATGTGAACTTTGGAGAGCAAGCCTTGATGGCTCTTGCATGCCTCTATACCATGCCATACCCTCCAAGTGTCCTGATTTTCCAGGGACAATCCAGGAATTACAGAAGCCATCCTGGTTTCTGATTTGATCCCGTAATGTCCCAGTTTTCCTTTTTCCCCTCTCTCTCCACGTATCAGAGAACAATTAAAAATGGTGGGTGCAAAAATGGAGTCCTGTTTATAATGAAAATAGCAGGGAGAAGATGCTATCTGTTTATATAAATGTAAGAGAGAAAGGAATCTCTGCTCTCTGACACTGTAGTCCTTAATATGTAGTGGCAATACTGATGCAAAAAAAGGGAGATGTCAATATGCTTGTGGGAATCCCAAGGTTCATAGCAGAAGAACAAAAAAACTATTTAGGGGGGGGTGTAAGGGGACATGCCCTGCCCCACCCCCCAAATAGGTCAATGAGAACTTTCCATGCTCAAATGGGTGCTGCATGTTGTCTGAGGGCAGGTCCACCCTCATCCAATAGATTTTTAAAGCAAATAACTTCCCCCAAAGAATCCTGGAACCTACATTTTGTAAGGAATACTGTGAATTGTAGCTCTGTGAAGGGGGAACTATAGTTCCCAGGATTCTTTGCGGGGAAGATGCATTGGGTGTGCTTTAAATGTATGGTGTGGTTCTGTCCTTGACTGCCAGGGTAAATAAAAAGAAAAATAGGAAGCTGAGGTTGGGAGAGGGAATGAAACAGAGCGGACTCCTGAAGCGCAACACTCCATGCTGCAACTTTCTGATTCAGGCTCTACTATTACCATGAAAGAAGAGAGTTTGTAAAGGGTTGGCACTAGGTGCATAATCCTATCTATATCCAGCACTTGGTTTGTGGATTAGAGTTGATGTTTTCAGGTGGATTTAACACAGTACCAAATTATCCTAACAACCGCAGATGTACTAGTAGCGGGCGCGAGGAAGCCAAGAGCAGCTTCCACCAAGGCAGTGTCAAAGGGGCACAGCGGCAGATGCAGGGGTCCTCAGCGCCAGCAGCGTCTCCTCCACCTTCTGTGAACCAGAGTCACTGGGGACAGCAATTAATCTTTCTGACCTGTAAAAGCAAGTGCTCTTCGCTGCGGTAATCCAGCATCTGACAAGGCACCTCTGTCTCGGCGCTGCCGGCTTGCGAAATACAAATAATCATCTGTGTTTGAAGGGAACAAACAAAAGCACAAAGATTATGGAAATCAGATTCAAGTCGTTTGGAATCCAGCCATTAGGTGAAACTGGTCACGCTCCGTTGCACTCTTGCCACCATTACAGGGACTTCATAAAACACACATTAGAGTAGGTGCAGTGGATGACAGCTCTCTCTTTGTGCTTGTGTGTTTGTGTGTGCTGGTTAAGAACAATTTGTGATACTTTAACAATGCATATATCATTGCTATGGAAACGGAACAAATACCTTGGCAATATATTTAGCACCATGGTTCATCTGGATGGGAGTTAGCAAACCAGATACATTCAGAGGTTAAGATGACACTGCTATGTCCAAAAAACAATGCCAGCAATCCTTTTCAAACTTGCGTTAATTACTGGAAGAGGGGGAGAGAATGATGTCGAAGTTAAAACAAGGGTGATTTTAAATAATGGAAAGAAAAGGCCTTGAATCTTCAGACAAGCTTTTCCTCCCCTTGCTTTGAGATACATGGCTTCCCTCCCCAACTATGTTATGCAGATTCCTGAAGCAGATGCTTCATGAGAAATTTAAGAAGCAAAGTACAAGGCAGCCAAGTCTTCCCTTGGGGAATGCAGCGCGTCGCTCTTCTGGGACAAGCTGTGTGAAGCTGACTCCTTTGGCATTTAAAGGTGCCATGAGCAGAGGGAAATGATGCCTCCGTCTGATTCACGGACTCCTTTTTTGTGCCTTTAAGTATAAATCCACAACTGTCTACTCCACTCAGGTTAACCTGGGTGTTAAATTAATACATCCAAAGGTATCTGTACTCGCCATATATCACAAGAACAGGGGTTGAATTTTCTGCCTTAAAAAAGAAAAAACCTGAAGGCATCTATGCAGGAGGGTCTGTCCATTTCCTCACAGCAGCAATGTTGGGGGGGGGAGGGGGTGTTTGGGAAAGGGTTATAATTCAGCAGCAGAGCACATACTCTGCATGTAAAATATCCCAGATTCAGCTCCTGGCACTTCCAGATAGGGGCCAGTAGTATCCAATTTTCTATGCAGGGGAAATGTTTTATACAGAGAGAGTTCACACTTAAATCAAAGCGATGGAGCCAAAAATACCTCAATAAGTACTAAGCCTTGAGAGGTGAGGTTTCTTTCTATTCTTTTTTTTTTTAGCATTCTTCATATATATATATAACAATTTCAACAAAACAAATTACCAATCCAAATAATCAGTTACATTATTTCCCCCCTTTTTATCCCCTTTTCCCCATCCCTCCCCTCCCTCCCTCCCTCCCTCGATTTCCCTCAGCTCCCTTCTCTGATTTGTTTGCACTTGTTATTCTCTGCATGTTAAAAATTGTACATATCATTACCTTATCTGTCATATATTCTATTAATAAATTTGTGTATGTTTATTCAAAACCTGCCAAGGAGTCCAGGTCATTTTGTTGTTTTTTAAAATAATTTGTAAAAAGTTCCCAATCTTCTTTGAAGTCACGATTGTCCTTCTCACATAATTTGTATGTCAGTTTGGCCAGTTCCGCATAACTCATCAGTTTTTCTTGCCACTGTTCTTTCGTTGGGATTTCCTCATTCTTCCATCCTTGTGCTAACAAGACTCTTGCCGCTGCTGTAGCATACATAAATAAGTTCTTTGTTTTTCAAGCACAGACCCCCAAGTTCACCGCTTAGCCCCTTGACTGCAGTGCTTCTCGCATCAACGCAGTCTTTTGCCAGCACTGGCTCTTCTTAAGATATGCCACCAAGAATCTGGACTCCTGTACCCAAGACTAGTGGCAGATTCAAAGCATGCTCCACAATGCTCGAGGTTTCCACAATCCTCTCTGGGGAAGGAAGGGGATCTCTTAGAACTAGAGAGCTAGTATCCATTTCCCATGTCCCTACAGCTAGCACTTATCAGGTCAATGTTCAAGATGGAAAAATAGCTTCCCTGAACTCTTCCTTCTGTTGTCCCTCATCTGTTCACCAGATAGTTGCCTTCTGGAACATACCACTGTCACCTATAAACTGGGTCTATATCCCTATACCCACCCACCCTGAATCTAAAAATACACATATTGCTTATATCAAGAAGTTATTACAATGGAACAATATTGGTTGATAGTTGGCCAATATAATGTTTAGCAAAAGTGGTCCAGCCTCGAGGTGTTTAAGACAATAATTCTGCACAGAATTCTGTATATATAGCGGGAGGTTGGGGGCTGCTCACACTTGGAGGCCTTCACTTGTAATATGCTGGCTCTGTTCTCTCTTGTTACATTCCGAGATAAGAATTCCTTTCAAATTAAAACTTCCGGCTTCAAAGACCTCAGTGGGGCTTTTTAAAAAAACCCTCTATCTTTCATATTAGCACATAAACTCAGTTCTTTTACTGCAGGTAATTATAGCTTCTGTGTCTTACTCTAAAGCCTGTTTGAAAACCTTCTCTTTTTTGGCATATTAGCCTTGTGGAGTCCCTGCCCATTCTTCAGCCTTTGTGTGTATCCCTGTGTGACCACGGGCAATGGCTTTCAACAACTGCTTCATGCTTTCAATATATAGCCCAACAAAAAGAGAGGGGAAGAACCTCTAATTGTAGCCTCTTACATTCCAAATCTACAAGTGTAGCAATGCTAAAAATGACTCAACTATCTTTCTTACTGCCCCCATAAAAATGAGGAGGGGGTATTCGGATATTTTCATGGGGGAATATGTGTGTGTGAGTTGTGTTGGCTTTTACTGTGCCTGCATTAACACAAACAATTGCTATTAGGCACACCACCCATTGTGACATTCACTGATTTCAACATCACCCTTAGTTTTTCCTAGTTTGCATCCTCTTCTTTGCAGAAGCACTGCTTCATGGCTATATTGCTTTTCACAAATACACATGAGTTTGGTCTCTCCTTGTTTTGTCAAACACTTTTGTATTTTTTTTGCATAGCAGGAATGTTAATCTACTGGTGCTACCTGAAAGTGCAACATTCATCTAAAGTTGAAAATCACAGAAGATAGAAGCAGGACTCAGATCTTGGAGACTCATCTTGTAACCCCACCTCTGTCCCAGTGGGGAACCTGGGACAAGAAACCCTCACTCCAGTCCCCCATCCATAGAATAGGAGCGGGGGGGGGGGACACTACAGCTCACCTCGACATTCTCCTCAGTGCTCAAGATATCACACTTTGCCTGAAGGCAAGATGTGTGAGGTAAATCACTAAAAGCCGTAAATAACAAAACATAGTAGTAGTCGTCGTAGTAAAATAATAACAATAAAATACCACAAGAATGACTTGCCTAAATTCACACACACCTCAGTTTCAGAGTTAGGGATAAAATAATCTGTCTTCTACGTGGCCTGGCTTCCATTTTGAAAACCCAATGTTTCATGGAATTCAGTTTCCTTCACCCAGTTAGTACTTATTTCCTTTCACAATGCTTAAACCATGCATCTTGCTGCTATTACCTCTCCCTCTCTCTGGTGTCAGCTATCCCGGGCTATGTGCTTCTGGTTTTTAAAATATAATGGCTTCTTTGCTCAGTTTCAGTTTCCACCTTCTTCTCCTACCTGCTTTATCTTTGTGGCTATTATTCAAGGCCACAAAACATTAGGGAGACGCTGGCAGTGAATCAGAGTGCCTGAGTGTTCAGCGAAGAAGGAAAATTTGTGAGGAGAGACCACTTAGGTATTGACCTTAGGTGACCTTGAGAGGCAGGATTTAGCAGCTTTATATGTATCTGGGACAGCATTATATCTGAAAATCCCTGCAGGTGTCAGTCACTCACTCCAGGGTCCTTACTGGTATATTACCTGCACTTGTCAGAAAGAGGGTCTTGCATTTATGCTTAGCTTTGCACCATGAGTCCTTTGGCTTTACGGAGTTTGATTTATTCAGGGCAGACTGGCTCTACTGCTCCATCTTTATGAAAGCTTCAGGCTGAGGCCACAAAGGCTTCCAACTGTGATGTTGTCAATTTTGTTCCTCCAACAACAATAATAAGAGCTGGGAGGAGGTGAAATGGTATTTCTAAAATCTTGGATTTCCCCCAGATTTGGTTCAGAAGTTGTTTGGAGAAAAGACGACAGATGAAGGAAAGTTTTGGGGGTTGTTTTGCTGGGTTGCTTTGTGTGTTTTTTTAACATCCATCACCTTAACCAAGAATATCACATCCCTAAAGGCACAGAGCCTGCAAAGTTTCAGTACTGACAAAAACTACAGAGATAAGTCCATTTTGTTTCAGGGTCAGATTCTGTATGAAAGTGTCTTTTTTAAAAGGTTGTGGGATATCAGAAGAGTTCAACACAAAATTCTGCTCTGTGCACAAAGGAGAGTTGCTCAGTATATATTTACAGACACACATATGCCTAAAATGATTGGAGGATAAGACTATCACAGCTAAAACTACTTACAATGGCTATATTACCTCCAGTGCCAAGGGTAGATTGGGGAGGTGCAGGTTGCAGATGGGGAAGTACACTTGCGCAATGCTGTAAAGGTAAAGGGACCCCTGACCATTAGGTCCAGTCATGGCCAACTCTGGGGTTGCGGCGCTCATCTCGCTTTATTGGCCGAGGGAGCTGGCGTACAGCTTCCGGGTCATGTGGCCAGCATGACTAAGCCGCTTCTGGCGAACCCGAGCAGCGCATGGAAACGCATTTACCTTCCTGCCAGAGCGGTACCTATTTATCTACTGGCACTTTGATGTGCTTTCGAACTGCTAGGTTGGCAGGAGCAGGGACCGAGCAACAGGAGCTCACCCCGTCGTGGGGATTCAAACCACCGACCTTCTGATCGGCAAGTCCTAGGTTCTGTGGTTTAACTCACAGTGCCACCCGCGTCCTGAGCAATGCTGTACCACCATATATTTAAAGAATTCTGTAGTTTACCTTTTACAGAACTACAGTTGCCAGCACCCTTTACAAACTGCAGTTCCTTGGATTCAGGGAGATGCTTTAAATGTGTTGTGTTGTGTAGCTGAGAGAGCTCAGCCTGTCCCATGCACCCTGCACAAAAGTAATACTGTGCAAATTGAAAATGGTTCCCCTAAATCCCCCTGAATCCAAGACTTAGGGAAAGGCTGACTGCATGGTTACTTGGTGTTGAAAGAAATGATTTTCAACAGATATTCAAACACACACAGTCTCCCTTTGATGACCTCAGAACCAGTTCAGATTAACAGCCTGTCTATGGCACCACAATCTTCTACCCTAAGAGGCAGCATCACACAAGGGTGTTTCCTAGCAGCAAGAGCCTGGAAAATGCTATGGTCTCTCCCTGTATGTTTGCCAGTTCCGTAGGTCAAGCTATGTTCACTTGCAGGGCATAGTGAGGGTGGGAAATCACAAAAGTAAAGAGTTATAAAACCCGTTCTTCTCACTGGTCTTTCTTTGCTGCCTTCTCTGGCTGCATATTGTCCGATGAGAACATGTTGTCAGGGGAAACTATGCACGGCTAAGCACAAAGTGTCCTAAGGCCTGAACTCTATCGCTGGGAAATAGCCTTATATCAGTTTCTGGAAACCACAGAGGAGGAGAGAGAGCTCTTGGCTTGAACCCTGTTTGCAGGTTTCCCATGGGCATCTGGTTGGCCACTGTGAGAACAGGATAGTGGACTAAATTGGCCGCTGGCTTGATCCAGCAAGCTCTTTTTATGTTCTTATTTTCTTAAGGTTAGAAACCTTCCCTGGCCAAATTTCCCCCATGAAATTTCCCCATTAATTTCCCACCTGAAAATATTTGAATAGGCCCTCTTCATTTTCATGGGGGCAATAGGAAAGATAGTTGACCCACGTTTAACATTGTTTAAAAGGTAAAGGGACCCCCTGACCGTTAGGTTCAGTCATGGATGACTCTGGGGCGCTCATCTCGCTTTATTGGCCGAGGCTAAGCCACTTCTGGTTAACCAGAGCAGTGCATGGAAACACCGTTTACCTTCCCACTGGAGCGGTACCTATTTATCTACTTGGACTTTTGTTTACACATTGTTTACATATGTAGATTTAGACGGTAGGAGGCTACAATTAGAGGTTCTTCCCCTCTCTTTTTGTAAGGCTATGTTGAATGCACGGGACAAGTACGGGACAATGACAAATAGATTGAAGGACTTAGTCTTGTTGAACCCCAGCTCAAGCTATGCCTTGCTATTTGTGGTTTTATTAAACTTGTGTCACAACATCCTGCTGCATATGTTAACAAGCCAGCTGATTTCCTTACTGAAATTTATCATGGTAGTGGAAATGTTGGACAGATAAGTAGATTTTATATTTATTGTATCTTGTAACAGGATTGAATTATGTTGCTAGCAGTTCAAAGAGGGGGGGGGGGTACTCTTTTTGGCCAGGAATTTAAGATAAGGGAACAAAAACAATAAAATAATAATTGCCCATTGTCATTCATTAGGGGCACTGAAATAAATGTAGCCATCTTAATCCAATTTTTAAGAAAGCAAGATTAAAAAGATTTCCAAGGGATTAGTAGAGAGGGGAAATTATAGGGTTGCTTCATTTTCATTGTTGCGTTTCTTCGTGTTTTGTTTAAAGCACGTTAAAGGGGGGAGAAAAAGAGGGAATAAGGCAGACTTTTCTAAATACACGGCAGCTTGTACAACCAGATTCTGTGAAATCTGGTTCTATGAGTAAGAATCAATGAACAAATGAATGGCAGGGTATTAACACTTGCTGGCTTGCTGTTTCCAGGACCACGCTACATGGCTTTGAGATGGGGCTGCTACCACTATGAAGCTATCTGCATGGATTTATTCCTGACTGGAGGAGGCTTTCAATTCGGAGCATCTGCTCTGTACCAGAAACTCTTGTGGGGCTTCAATAAGTCTTTAGCACCGTTGTTATCCACTTTCATGTCAGGTAACACTTTCCACTGGTTTTATTAATTGAAAGTGCTCAACCTCATTCTTTTGGGATAGAGATCCACAGCGCTCAGTGATATATTTTGGTAGCCAAAGTCTTAGGAGTACAGCTGATCTTAAGAGTACAGCTGATCCAGTACTCTTAAGACATTAGAAGCAAACCTCAAAGACAAATGATGCATTATACAGAGTGGCCTTGGCAAAATGGCGGCAGAAGGGGAAACTGGAAGGGGATTGATAATTTCCTGTAACCAAATATATACAATGGTACCTCGGGTTACAGACGCTTAGGTTACAGATGCTTCAGGTTACAGACTCCTCTAACCCAGAAATAGTACCTCGGGTTAAGAACTTTGCTTCAGGATGAGAACAGAAATCGCATGGTGGCGGCAACAGGAGGCCCCATTAGCTAAAGTGGTGCCTCAGGTTAAGAACAGTTTCAGGTTAAGAATGGACCTCTGGAATCAATTGAGTTCTTAACCCAAGGTACCACTGTATCTCAAGACAATGCACAAAATATGATTAAAAGTTTTTAAATATGGATTTATATATCTATATAAAAGGACACCCATGGCAGAGTTTCTTTTATTCTTAAATAACAACAACCCCATCTACTCCTGCTTGATACATTGCTGGAGAAGATTTTGTCAGTGCCACAGGTAGCTTGAGCCTTAATAATCAATTATTTCATCCCTTAGGAGCCAGCTCCAGGGGGCTGTGGGTACTTGGGCCCCCACAAAGTCAATGAGCAAAGCTAGTGGGCAGCATTGCCTCTGAGAGAGAGGCAGCCAGCCAGCCAGCCAGCCTCTGTGATGCTGCCTCCGAGAGAGGAGCAGTTCCAGAGGGGGATTGGAAGCAGAGGCAGAAAAGTGTGCCTTGCTGGCTGCAGAGATGAGGAAGAGGAGCCACCAGCATTGCCATGTGGATGTGGAACATCACACGCCTGCACATAATGCGTGTGACATCACATGCGTTACATGCAGACGTGTGCCGTCGCACGTTCATGTTATTGTGGTGGGCACCCACAATCCTGAGGGCAAGATGCCATCCCTGTTTCCTTCCTTTCGTGGTATGCTGAAATCTGCTGTCCAAAGTGGCCATTTCACCTTGCTTAAACGGTAGGGCCGGCCCTATATTTCACTCACATGATCTTGCTCAAGGAGAAAACATGCTGGCTTTAAGGGCAATTTCATTTCGTACCATTAGGACTCCGATTCTCCATATGCTTTGTTAAACCGCAGTTAGCTTGTAACTTCAGATGGGGTTGTGACCTCAGACCTAGATGGATGGATACTATTTTTCTAGAGGTTAGGTTAAAAGTTCACCATTGTTCCACAATGTTGCAGAAAGTCCCTATGAATAGCTCACAGGAAGCTGACAATGAAACAATTAAATAACATTGATTCATAGCCTCTATTAAAATTAAATTACCTGATGGCAAAAAAATCTGCGTGGGCTCAAAGGCAGTTATCTTGTTTTAATAAGTAGGTCAAGGAAAGAAAGTTAAGGTGGAAAAGTTACAACAGGGAACAAGAGAAATGGTTTTAAAAATACATTAAAAGGCTTTAGGACTTCACAGCCACTGCGATATCTTTCTGATTAAAACGTGTTTTTTTCATCTTACTCTTCCAGATTTTAGTTTAGTCAATATAATATGTCAAGAGCAATTATGCATCGTGCAAGCACACCACTTCAATGCAAATCTTGGTGCAATGGATCACATTCCGCTAAAAGGCACATAAATAGGATAAATCAATTTCCAATTAGAGGAACTTACAAATGGTACAAGGCGGTAAAGGGATGTGGGGCCTGTGTCTTCTCAGAGATATCTCGTATCATGAGTCAATCGCTCACTTCAGACCCAGGTCTCGCATTATTATCTCTTGGGACCCACTCCAGTCCTGACTCTCATTCATACAGAGCTGAACAGAGTAGAAGGCAGTTTGATTGCTGCTCAAGATGGGTCACCAGTTTTCAGTTTAGATGAACAGGTTTAGCAGTCTTTCACATTGTTTGGAAGGGTTAAACAGACAGGGCAGTAGAAGAACAACTCCACACCACAGGAAGCAAAATCTCTCGCACAAGATTTTTCTCTTAAAAACAAAAAACAGCAGCAATTGCCTCTTTCTAACACGAGGCTGTGATCCTAAAGCCCAGCTCCCACTGACGGCTGTGGTGGATAATCTGATCTGCTTTAAAAAAGGCTCAAAACCAAGGTTGGGAGTAGATTAAAATTCCTCCCTGACTGCTCAACAGACGAATTTGCTGGTTTTATTTTGCCTGCATGAGAATGGTTAAGTTCTGTCAACCACGAGCCATCAATCCTACTAGAAGAACATGTTCATGTACTAAAATGGGTAAGTGAAGCAGTTGCTAAGGGGGTTGTGCTTGGCTTCATCTTAACATGAATCATTCCGGCACTTGAAGGAAATGTGAGATGTTTTTCTTTGGGAGAAAGCCTTCGATTGCTTGCCGGAGTGAAGAACACTCGCTTTTGAATTAATGAATCTTTTTTTTCCAGTCACAGAGAGCGTTCAATGGACTCATTATTTTCTTTTAAAACGGCTCTAATTTTGGGGCGAGTCATAATATATGCCGTCCTTAGCAAGTGGGGTGGGGGTGAACGACGCTTAGCAAGCAGACTCTTCAGAACTGCTCCAGATGATTATGCAGAGTGAGATATTTCATACTTTACCCAGGGCTTGCTTATATGAGCAGCAATCCCGAAATAGCCACTTCTTAAATCACCGCAGCCTCTGATTTGTGTATAACGCTCAAGGAATAATGTGAAAGACATGCAAGGTGAAAGGGGGGGGGAGCCCTCAGTCAGGTCTGCATAATGCAACCTGCATAGCAGCCAAGGAGGAATTCCAAAAGCCCCCCCCCCCCGACCACTTACATCTGCAAAAACAGGCCAGCTGTCAAGCAAGTGGTGGACTCAATTCCATGGCTAACCAGCTGCATTCAGTATGGTGTGTAGACCTGCCCAGGAAAATACAGAAGGCCTTGACTCTTGTTTCATCTCAGGGATGATGGGATGGGGGAAACCTTCTCAACTCAAGGGCGATCTTCCTTTGTGAGGAATCTATCAGAGGCCACATGCATGCAATGGATGGGGCCCAGGGCCGGCCCACTCAGGAGGCGTTGTGATGCCATTGCCTCAGGCGTCAGGCTCTGGACAGCTGGGAGGAGCGGCTGATCTTGACTCTGAGGAATGAACTGCACTTGTTGACTGCCTTCTCTGCTGCTTCCTCAGGCCAAGGAGGAGAGGCGGCAGTGGCAGGGGAGCTAGAGATGAGGTGGCAGCAGGCAGGGCTATGGAGGAGAAGACAGGGCGGCATTTTCATTTTTGCCTCAAGTAGCAAAACATTCTGGGCCGGCCCTGACAGGGCCAGAGGCCAAAGTGAGCAGAGCAAGGCCTGTTGCTCTGACCTTTGTAGACTCTGCTACTTGTTACCAGATGAAGAAAAGATCATATGTTTCCAGACAACACCCCATGCACACCCCACACAGACAACCCCTCCATTCACTATCCAGGCAAGCAAGAGACATCATTACAGATCCAGGAGACGTTCAGCACAGGAGGAGAATGTGGGCCAGGGCCCATGAAGAGGGTGGCCTGAGGAGGAGGCCTGGGAGGAAAGTCCCAAGGGCCAGATGTGCAGAGGCACCATTCTGTGGCTCTCACTGACATGATGCAACTGATGCAACCTGACAATACCATGTACATAAACTTGCAGTGACATTGACAGCACAGCAACCTAAGCGTCCCACAAGTTATGGAAGAATGGTGAAGTTGCAGAATTATCTTATCAGGGAAGGGGGGTTCTCCATAATGAATAGGGATTGAACTTAAGAACCAACATGTGGTCATTAAGGAAACAGTTTTAGGCCATTGAGGATAAATATAATAATAATAATAATAATAATAATAATAATAATAATAATAATAATAATAAATAATAATAATAATAATTTATTATTATTTATACCCCGCCCATCTGCCTGGGTTTCCCCAACCACTCTAGGCGGCTTCCAACAATTAAAATACAATATTCTGTTAAACATTAAAAGCTTCCCTAAACAGGGCTGCCTTCAGATGTCTTCTCAAAGTCTGGTAGTTGGTTTTCTCTTTGGCATATGGTGGGAAGGCGTTCTACAGGGCAGGTGCCACTACTGAGAAGGCCCTCTGCCTGGTTCCCTGTAACTTGGCTTCTAGCAGCAAGGGAACCGCTAGAAGGCCCTCGGCGCTGGACCTCAGTATTCTCCTCAGGAGAGTGGAGCTGCACTTGAAAGACCTGCCCTAGCCATTGGCTCCCCATGGTTCCTGCCTCTTCGTCATCAACCTAGGGCTCTGAATTATGTCAGGAGCCTGGACATACCCAGAAGGCTGCCTCTTTCAGACTTTCCTGGCCAAAGCATGTGTGCTGGGGGTGGGCAGCAAGGGGACAGGGGCGGGAAACATGGCTCCACAGTACCCCCTCGTGCCACTGTAATCTCATGAAGGGGAGAGTGTCCGAATAGGTCACACCATACATTAAAAGTATTCTTATATCACTTTAACAGGCATGGCTTCCCCCTGAGAATGCTGGAAATTAACTTGCAACTCTGTGACGGATCTCCTAGGAAATCTCAGAACCTGTAACAAACTAGTACAGCTCCCAGGATCCTCTGGGGGAAACCAGTATTGTGGGATAAGTGGTAAAGGGGTGCTTTAAATGCACAGTGTGGGTGTGACCCAAATAAGGACTAAAAACTTAGATCAGCAGTCACTGCGCAATGAACTTATAAAGGCCAGTCTGCATGCTATATGGAGTTCCGGGGGGTGGGCTAGGATGGTTTTTCTTCCATCCCAAAAGAAGCGGGTTGCATATCTCAGGGCTATAATGTCTGATGAGGGGAAATTAACATTTGTCTCAGTGGCAATTCCCCAACTTACCCCACCTTCCTTGAAGCTGTCATTTGCTCCACTAAGAATCAATTGGCTCAGGAACTCCAGGCCAATAACCTTAACTTGAGCATTCGGAAGGAGGCAGAGATCCAGGAAACTCTCAAATTCTGAGCTTGCATTTTTTTTTTTTCCAGAAGAAGGCTAACCTCGTGCAGAATAAGCTCATTGCCATTTGCCTGATCAAGAGACCACTAGTCATAAGCAATTGGATTGCTATCTGGATTTGATTTCCATTTATTCACCCTAATCCAGCACATTGGTAACCCCTACAAGCAATTATTCAGCAATGAAGACTGCCACCGTATTCACAGGAATACAGGAAAAATAGATTTGGCTGTTCATACACAAAGCTTCCTCCTAGTTTAATAGAACCTTACCAGCTTAAAATGCAGCCAATTAAATTTGGAAGAAGCATGGAAAATGGTGGCAGAATACTGCTGTCTGGCAAGAGAAGGATGCCATGATCAATGGTACTGGCTACCCGAGTGGTTGAGGAGAATCAGCAGGGTCACACATGTTCTTGTCACTCTGCCAGAGAAGGTTTTCAATCAGGACAGCTAAGTCTCTCTCCCTTCTGAGTCTAGCCAGAACTCTGATTAAAAGAGATCAAGATATATTCAATTTCATCCAGGAGCAAGATGTTGGTCCACTTGATCATCCTGGCTAGGAAGGAAAAGTTAGGCGAGTCCTATAATTACTCAAGTCATGAGGATCTAGAAAGGGCTACTTCAATAAGGGCCTGATTTTAGCATCTTCAAGCCTGCTAGAGTACAACTCTTTCTTAAATGGAACATTCATTATTCTCAATGGTTTCTGCATTCCGTCCTCCCCAGGATGCATCACTTAGCTTAAACTGCCAGCCATTTAAGAACAGCAGTACTACCACTATGAACCACTGTGTCCCATTGAAAGGGAAACTGTAAACATGTCAAATGTGCTTATGAGATTGAAACAGCTTCATCTCCAAGCCTAAAACTAGAGCAGAACAAATATTTGCCCAAATGCAAAGTGAATATTTATGACAAGCTTCCCCACTGAGAAGTAATTAGAATCTTGATTCTATCACAAAGTTCGCATCAGCTTGCCTCAGCACTTCCCGCTTTGTGATGGGAAAGTTGCCTCGCCAAGCCGCGGAACGAACAGGGAAACATTCTCAAGACCACTTAACAGCAAGACTTGACTACTGCAATGCGCTTTATGTGGGGCTGCCCTTGTATCTGGTCTGGAAGATGCAGCTAGTACACAACACAGCAGCCAGACTGTTCACAGGAGCAAGTTACTGGCAACACCAGTAACCACTCTGTGGAGAACTGCACTGGTTTCCAGTTTGCATACCAAGTCTTCCCTGAAGACTGATCTGCTTCTCCCCCTAGTGGTCCTTATATGCTTCTTCTGTAGGGAGTTCTGTGATTTCAGCAAGAGCTAGGAAGAAACTCTACTCCTCTGTAAAGCTTCCAACCTGACTCACCCCCCTTTGCTCCCCAGGTTTGGCTTCATTATAGTGAGAATGTAGTTTAGGCTGATCCCTCACTACAAAGCTTCATTCTAAATACCCAGAATATGATATTACCACTCCCTAAGCAAATCCCCATGGTTCTGTATTCTCTCTCCCTATGCTACTAGAGCCCCACTGGGGCTGGATCTCATGCAGAGCTTCAACTCAGCAGCTGCCACCTAAGTCTGCTTTCTTCTTGAAAATGGAGCATAGTTAAATTCCAGAATTTGCTCCCACAGGAGGCAGGGACAACCACCAACATGCAAGGCTTTAAAAGAGGATTAAGCAAATTCATAGAGGACAAGGACATCAATGGCTATTTTCTCCACCATCAGAGGTCCTATGCCTCTGAATACCAGTTGCTAGAGATCACAGAAAATGAAAGACAGAGAGGAGAGCAAAATGGCCTTGTAAAACCTTTAATAGCTTATAGCAAATTACATTTGCACAGCAAATTACATTGGGGTAGAGAGAGGATGTGTGCTGCAGGGTTGAAAACAACAAATCCCTGCATTATGCAGAGATGCCTTTTCACTTTCCCACTCTCTAGAACAGCCGTGGCCAAACTTGGCCCTTCAGCTGTTTGGGGACTATAATTCCCATCATCCCTGACCATTGGAACTGTTAGCTAGGGTTGGTGGGAATTGTAGTCCCAAAACAGCTGGAGGGCCGAGTTTGGCCATGCCTACTCTAGAAACACCTGAACTATAGAGCAAGAAAACAGTTGACACACTTTGAAACACTATGTGAACCAAAATACAGCTGTCCTTCAAAATTCACACTTCTCCAATGCAGCTCTCCAGTCAAGAAATGTGTATGAGAAAGTCTATACTAGGGTAGGTTTTGAAATTAAATGCATATATAACTGAAAGTAACATACAGAAAAAGCAAAAAAATGGGGGAATTGCTTTGCAAAAATTATGCATATTAGGAGACATTCCGTAGTTGTTTTAATTCACAAACCAATATAGAAATCTGGGGAATTAAACATAAGAGTGGGAAAATGTGAAACTTAAACCAAAATTGGCAGATTTGCCCATCCCCACTTGCAAAACATCTCCTTCATTACTCAGAATCCAAACAAAAAATATTACCGGTCCATTCCATGGTGTTTCAATAGCGTACTAAGCTGAGATCACCTGGGAAATATGGGAATCCTAAATGTCAGCAACAATTTATTTACCACTCACTTCCCCCACATATGAATTCCTATGGTGTAATAAAGGGCATTTTATTGATTCATTTGATTGACAGCTGTTCCAGTTTAAACTCAATAAAGTGGGAAAGAAATGTGGGTCAAACATGATTTAGATATATTACTCCCCCCCCCCTTAGAGTACCTCCAGCTATTTTTAGTTTTGCTGTACACAGCTGCCAAACTACATGTTTCTGCGGATGATCACTGATAACATCTTGTTTCATTGCATCAGGAAGACTAGATTAATTTATCTCTCAGGTAATTATTGCTCACATGTTTGGTGTGGCAGAAGGGAGCTAGATTTGAGGGTTTTTAGTATCACCTAGACAGTGGGTATGCTAACTATTAAGAGTAGATTTCATGCATAAAAAGTTCCTCCAATCAGCAACCAGAGCTCATGAACACCCAAAGGGTTGAGAAGAGAGCTGGAATATCCCATATGTTGGAGAAAATGGCAATCAATATTGAGTGAGTGCTTTACAGTTTTGCTCCCTGGACCTCAGGTGGCATTTTTTCCAAGGGAAAGTTTTTGGGGAAGTATATTGTCACCTCTGTCCCAAGCATCTTAGGTCTACAGATGTGTGTTGGTGATGTGGCAAGACAGGAGCAGCACTGAAACATATGATCAAACCTTGCCCCGTAGTGGCACTGTTTTGGGTACAAGTCCATATGCATATTAACTTGGTCCTAGGATATCTCTAAAATACTCAGATGCTCATGTTGTTTTCATTATATCTTGATGCCCTGGAATTTGATGGGGGAGCACTGCATGCTTTATTGGTAGCCAAGAGATTGGTCTCACATTGCTGAAAAGATGTAACTTGAAATATACTCAGAGTCACAAAGTGATTTCATGCTCTTTATTCAGCTCATAGTGGTGAGGAGGAATGAAAGTCCCCTCAAAGTATCTGCTTTATATACATTATTTACACAATGGGCTGCACATGATTGGCTAATTCTGGAATTTTACTGTAAGCCAATCAGGTTGTGGATTCACTTATATCTGGAGCATGATTGGGTGGTTCCAATCATACTGCTGCATTGTTCTAGGACCAATCAGACTGCTGCATTCTGAATCCTATTGTTCTAGGACCAATCAGACTGCTGCAATTTGGATCCTATTGTTCTAGGACCAATCAGACTGCTGCAGTTTGGATCCTATTCAACTCAGTACATAACATAAAAGTTCACTGTATTGTTCACCAGTCAGAGAACCTTTATTCCCTTGCGGTATATTAAAGAGCAGCTTTTGCTCAACTGGGTAAAGAGACTTAATACTCCAATATCTGGAAATCCTGCTCACAGCTGTTTGTGCCATGTGGACTTTTGCTGGATCCTATCTCCGACTCCTCCCTTCCCTTTCTGGTCCCTTCTCTCCCAGTACCACTTTTTAAATTTACTTACAGATATATTTATAGGCTTTGATCGCAGGTGTCTGATTTTCCTAATGGTGCTGTGAATTGGCATTCTTTATCCAATATGTTTTCCCTCCTTTTTATTGTTTTATCTTTGTGCTGTTAGTGTGGTGGTGGGGGGGGACCCTAATAAACAATGAATAAAAAGTAAAGGACAACCCCACAAAATCCACTACCCATACAAAAAAAGTAAAAGAAAAACATTTGAGAATGATAATATGCTTCTTAAATATGAGCAGTAAGCATTACCAAAGATACATGGAACAGAAGAAATAACTGAGACACTACTGACATCTGGTGTTGAAAAAGTCTGCACATATATAATTAATCAAGATCTTTTTAAAAAATCAAAGAAAAAACCACTGCATTTGCCAAAGGAGGAAGCTACAATAGTATATTTAAATAGTATAAATATACTGCTGTGTTTATGGTAGTATATTAAATATAATATAAAATGGATGGCTTATTCCTACATTCTTCCCATTCTTTGGTTTTATACCACTGTCATGTCTTAAAATGTTTACTAGCAGTCCAATAAAAATAAATGCCCAAGTAAAGCTTTGAATTTGCTCAAACTTAACATTTAAACTGTAAAAAATATGTTTTATTGATTTCCACACAGGCTAAAATACTTCAGATCTAATACTTTGGGGCTATTAGAAAAGCTCTCGAGATTCAGATCCAAATCCATTTACAGCAACCAAAAAAAGATTCTCAGGAATGTACTGCCCAGAACAGGACAGAGAACCTCAGCTGAAGTTCAGAATAGAGCAGAATAGACTGGTACTTCTCATGACTTGGAAGCAAGAGTTGAATATAAGTTATAAGCAGCAAGCAGTTCTTTCCATTCCATAGCTGCATTGTTCTTTGAACTCCACTGCAAATGCCCAACTTAGGCCACCTTCACACCAGCAACAGATTTAGGGTGGTGTGGACGGTTCCGCCACACAAGGTGCTGTACCCTCATGCCACTCTGGGAATTGTAGCTCTGTGAGGAGAATAATAACCTTCAGCACAGTTCCCAGAATTCTTGGTGGAATGTCATGGCTGTTTAAAATGGTATCATAGTGCTTTAAATGTATAGTGTGAATGTAACCTATATCTTTATGCCACCAAAAATGGGGTTGGCTGAGGTACCTTGTGAAAGCCTTTGAGGCACACTTCAATCAATTGAGCAGAAGAACCCACAGAATAAATTAGAATCGAAAGGGCATGAGCAGCAAGATACAACAGGAACTGCCGTTCATATTAAGGGGAGAAATCACATCCTACTGATAAGCCAGCACCTTCAAGTTCTCTTTCAATGTATCCCAGCAGAATGTAAACATCTACCTAATGTAGAGATGATAACATGCCAGATATCTGTTAACAAACCATGCCACCCACCAAAATCTTTGAAGCCATAGGCCATGCTGCTTGTTAGATTAGATAGCTGTGAATGTGTGAAGCTGATTGGTTATTGTTGGATATGTTGTCAAA
Source organism: Podarcis tiliguerta (assembly GCF_965153285.1). Taxonomy (NCBI): domain Eukaryota; kingdom Metazoa; phylum Chordata; class Lepidosauria; order Squamata; family Lacertidae; genus Podarcis; species Podarcis tiliguerta. The sequence continues at coordinate 66,332,514 of NC_139538.1, forward strand.
ATGCTAGCAGGGTAGCGTTCCTTTTCCCGTGTCACCAGATTGTCTGTGTAGATATACAACATAAGATCATCTACCGTCTCACACCCACCCACACAAATACACTTCCCTCTTTCTCAACATGCTAGCATCTTTTCAGAGTGCTTTCAAACAGTTGGAGTCTGCTGTTCCACAATGAAATTAAACAGCTACAGACAAGGAGTCAAGCTCCGTAGCCTTCATGTTCACAGCAAGGTATGTGATCAGTGCTATTTTTCTAGAAAAAAAGGTGCAGGATCTCACCATGAACACTTCCCTCATTCTTTTAGATTGGCAATGGTGCCCACCTGAGAGGTGCCAGAAATGAGTCCCAGAGAGTTCTAGATGGGGGAAAAGCCCTGTATGTGATTTTTTAAAAAAACAGAAATATGAGTGCCCAAATATGAGTAACAAAAAGACAAAAACTTCATTGTTGCTAATACAGTTGCCACAGCTTGGACAACATGCATTTTGTATTCTATACATACTTTCATATTTTTGCATGCTTATGTTTCAATAATCACTTCCGTTTTATTCTTACTTGGGTTCCTGTGACTGTGTCTGTAAGCGAGCCAACTCATTCATTCTTCTAGTCAGAATCTGTGTCCCAAAGATCCAGATCTTCCAATGCTGAAAATTTACTTTCAGGCTTCATATACGCAACCATATTTTTCATGAAATGAGTTCCCCAGCACCTGAACATGATTCCGGTGCCCCACCACCACCACCCCGCTGCTGCCGCCACCGCCACAGTTTTGTGCATGTCCTTTTCCAAACATTTATCCAATAGCTCAATCCAATGTACATTGCATAAAAGGATTTCTGCCCCTTCTCTAGCATATACAGGAGTGTGCAAATGTCACTTGAAATGTTGTAGGGATGGGGAACTTGGTTTGTATATGTGGGTTTTTTTAAAAAAAGAAAAATGATTCATAGAGCATTGAGCATAGAGCATTGAGAGAAGAAGAGAGAAGAGGTATGGTTTAATTGCGTATTAATAAAATTGCAATGTTTAAGGGACCACTGATTCTTTCCAAAGGGAGGAGACTAGGGAAAGAACCAAAAGAACTGGGGGGCACACAACTTTTCTCCCATCAGAGAAGCAACTGTGACAGCAGAGACTCCTTCTGGAACAAAATAAGACCCTTTTCAATTTTGTTTGGTGCTATGTGCAAAAAAGTGTCACCGCATGCTTGCAAGGACTGCAATAATAATAATATTATAATAATTTATTATTTATACCCCTTATGGATTATACCCCTTCATGGATCACTGCCTTGCCGTGGCGAAGGGGCTTGAAGAACTCAGAGAAGCTATGAACTATGCCGAGCAGGGCACCCAAGATGAACAGGTCATAGTGGAGAGTTTGGACCAAACGTGATCCACCTGGAGCAGGAACCGGCAAGCCACTCCAGTATCCCTGCCAAGAAAACTCCATGGACAAAGACAACAGGCATATAAAAGATATGACGCTGGAAGATGAGCCCCTCAGGTCGGAAGGCGTCCAACATGCTACTGGGGAAGAGCGGAGGACAAGTACAAGTAGATCCAGAGCTGATGAAGCGGCTGGGCCAAAGCCGAAAGGACGCTCAGTTGCGGATATGCATGGAAGCGAAAGGAAAGTCCAATGCTGTAAAGAAAAATATTGCATAGGAACCTGGAATGTAAGAACCATGAACCTGGGTAAGTTGGATGTGGTCAAAAATGAGATGGCAAGAATAAACATTGACATCCTGGGCATCTGTGAACTAAAATGGACGGGAATGGGCGAATTCAGTTCGGATGACTATCATATCTACTACTGTGGGCAAGAAACCCGTAAAAGAAATGGAGTGGCCCTCATAGTCAACAAAAGAGTGGCGAAAGCTGTACTGGGATGCAATCTCAAAAATGACAGAATGATCTCGATACGAATCCAAGGCAGACCGTTTAACATCACAGTAATCCAAGTTTATGCACCAACTACTGGTGCTGAAGAAACTGAAATTGACCAATTCTATGAAGACTTACAACACCTTATAGAAGTGACACCAAAGAAGGATGTTCTTCTCATTATAGGGGATTGGAATGCTAAAGTAGGGAATCAAGAGATAAATGGAACAACTGGCAAATTTGGTCTTGGAATTCAAAACGAAGCAGGGCAAAGGCTAATAGAGTTCTGTCAAGAGAACAAGCTGGTCATCACAAACACTCTTTTCCAACAACACAAGAGACGACTCTACACATGGACATCACCAGATGGGCAGCATCGAAATCAGATTGATTATATTCTCTGCAGCCAAAGATGGAGAAGCTCTATACAGTCAGCAAAAACAAGACCTGGAGCTGACTGTGGCTCAGATCATCAGCTTCTTATAGCAAAATTCAAGCTTAAACTAAAGAAAGTAGGAAAAACCACTGGGCCGGTAAGATACAATCTAAGTCAAATCCCTTATGAATACACAGTGGAAGTGAGGAACAGGTTTAAGGATTTAGAATTGCTGGACAGAGTGCCTGAAGAACTATGGATGGAGGCTCGAAACATTATACAGGAGGCAGCAACGAAAACCATCCCAATGAAAAGGAAATGCAAGAAAGCAAAGTGGCTGTCCAATGAGGCCTTACAAATAGCGGAGGAGAGAAGGCAAGCAAAATGCGAGGGAGATAGAGAAAGATACAGGAAATTGAATGCAGAATTCCAAAAAATAGCAAGGAGAGACAAAAAGGCCTTCTTAAATGAGCAGTGCAAAGAAATAGAGGAAAACAACAGAATGGGAAGAACCAGAGATCTGTTCAAGAAAATTGGAGATATGAAAGGAACATTTCGTTCAAAGATTACCATAATAAAGGACAAAAGTGGTAAGGACATAACAGAAGCAGAAGACATCAAGAAGAGGTGGCAAGAATACACAGAGGAACTATACCAGAAAGATATGGATGTCTCGTACACCCCAGGTAGTGTGGTTGCTGACCTTGAGCCAGACATCCTGGAGAGTGAAGTCAAATGGGCCTTAGAAAGCATTGCAAATAACAAGGCCAGTGGAAGTGATGGTATTCCAGCTGAACTATTTAAAATTTTAAAAGATGATGCTGTTAAGGTGCTACACTCAATATGCCAGCAAGTTTGGAAAACTCAGCAGTGGCCAGAAGATTGGAGAAGGTCAGTCTACATCCCAATCCCAAAGAAGGGCAGTGCTAAAGAATGCTCCAACTACCGCACAATTGCACTCATTTCACACGCTAGCAAGGTTATGCTTAAAATTCTTCAAGGAAGGCTCAAGCAGTATGTGGACCGAGAACTCCCAGAAGTGCAAGCTGGATTTAGAAGAGGCAGGGGAACCAGAGACCAAATTGCAAACATGCGCTGGATTATGGAGAAAGCTAGAGAGTTCCAGAAAGACATCTACTTCTGCTTCATTGACTATGCAAAAGCCTTTGACTGTGTCGATCACAGCAAACTATGGCAAGTTCTTAAAGAAATGGGAGTGCCTGATCACCTCATCTGTCTCCTGAGAAATCTCTATGTGGGACAAGAAGCTACAGTTAGAACTGGATACGGAACAACTGATTGGTTCAAAATTGGGAAAGGAGTACGACAAGGCTGTATTTTGTCTCCCTGCTTATTTAACTTATATGCAGAATTCATCATGCGAAAGGCTGGCCTGGATGAATCCCTAGCCGGAATTAAGATTGCTGGAAGAAATATCAACAACCTCAGATATGCAGATGACACAACCTTGATGGCAGAAAGTGAGGAGGAATTAAAAAACCTTTTATTGAGGGTGAAAGAGGAGAGCACAAAATATGGTCTGAAGCTCAACATCAAAAAAACGAAGATCATGGCCACTGGTCCCATCACCTCCTGGCAAATAGAAGGGGAGGAAATGGAGGCAGTGAGAGATTTTACTTTCTTGGGCTCCATGATCACTGCAGATGGTGACAGCAGCCACGAAATTAAGAGACGCCTGCTTCTTGGGAGGAAAGCAATGGCAAACCTAGATAGCATTTTAAAAAGTAGAGACATTACCTTGCCAACAAAGGTCCGTATAGTAAAAGCTATGGTTTTTCCAGTAGTGATGTATGGAAGTGAGAGCTGGACCATAAAGAAGGCTGATCGCCGAAGAATTGACGCTTTTGAATTATGGTGCTGGAGGAGACTCTTGAGAGTCCCATGGACTGCAAGAAGATCAAACACATCCATTCTTAAGGAAATCAGCCCTGAGTGCTCACTGGAAGGACAGATCGTGAAGCTGAGGCTCCAATACTTTGGCCACCTCATGAGAAGAGAAGACTCACTGGAAAAGACCCTGATGTTGGGAAAGATGGAGGGCACAAGGAGAAGAGGACGACAGAGGATGAGATGGTTAGACAGTGTTCTCGAAGCTACAAACATGAATCTGACCAAACTGCGGGTGGCAGTGGAAGACAGAAGTGCCTGGCGTGCTCTGGTCCATGGGGTCACGAAGAGTCGGGCACGACTGAACGACTAAACAACAACAATTTATACCCCACCCATCTGGCTGAGTTTCCCCAGCCACTCTGGGCGGCTCCCAATTTAGTGTTATCAAAGATTGCAGGGGTTGGTGGGACCAAAACTTGGCCATTTCCCCATGCGATTTTAGCAGCTTCATCAGGTCTAGTGGGCACAAGTGGTGACACTAGACCAGGCATAGGCAAACCCGGCCCTCCAGATGTTTTGGGACCACCCATGATCCCTAGCTAGCAGGACCAGTGGTCAGGGTTCATGGGAATTGTAGTCTCAAAACATCTGGAGGGCTGAGTTTGCCTATGCCTGCACTAGACCACTTGTTCCTGTTTGCAAAAGACTGGTGACTCCTGGTTTGAAGGAACCAGAGGAGGAAAACATACATTGCTCTCTGTCTCTCTCTCACACTGTTGCATATAGGCTTCACACAACATCATACTACATAAAGTCTTAGTCTAAGCATCTTGGCAGGCCAAAGAAAATATCACACACACATCAATGTATCTGATTTGACCGGGACATCCTGGAATTACAGAAGCTATCCCGACTTCTGATTGGATGTCCTATTTTCATTGCCAAGCTCTCACGCAAGTCAGTTCACCCACATGAGAGCTCGGCCCCAAAAGACGTGTGTGCTGACATTTGAAAGAAGGCACCCAAGCCAAAGCCCGGGGAGCGGGGGAGAGGGAGCTATGGGTGGTATAAGCCAAACCTAGAGGCCATTCCTCCTCCACCCAACGCCTCCCCTGCCAGAGGAGGAGGAGAAGCTGGCAAGGGTGACAATGGTGAAGAGGAGGAGGAACTGGAGGTGCCAGTGCGATGCTCACTGAGGGAACTGCTGCCAGTAACGGAGACAGGAGGCTGGGGCAAGGAAGCCACAGCTGGCTTGCATGGGTGCACGACACTGAAAGACACGCACCCCAATTTTAATCAGTGGGTTGTTAGAGGGTATGATATCACATACACAAGTCTGGCAGTGTGAACAACCAAGGAGGTAGCTATGCAGCTGTCTGCCAATGCTGTTACAGATAGAGATCTAAGAACTGTAAAATCCCTTCAGCAATGCAGCTAACCTGCTATCCTTCAGCACCACAAATATGGATGGGCCTGTGTGGAACAGGACAGGCAGAGGACAAGGAGATAAAAGAGACCTGGAATTCCTTTATGGATTGCGACTTCTGATTGGATGTCCTATTTTCATTGCCAAGCTCTCACGCAAGTCAGTTCACCCACATGAGAGCTCGGCCCCAAAAGACGTGTGTGCTGACATTTGAAAGAAGGCACCCAAGCCAAAGCCCGGGGAGCGGGGGAGAGGGAGCTATGGGTGGTATAAGCCAAACCTAGAGGCCATTCCTCCTCCACCCAACGCCTCCCCTGCCAGAGGAGGAGGAGAAGCTGGCAAGGGTGACAATGGTGAAGAGGAGGAGGAACTGGAGGTGCCAGTGCGATGCTCACTGAGGGAACTGCTGCCAGTAACGGAGACAGGAGGCTGGGGCAAGGAAGCCACAGCTGGCTTGCATGGGTGCACGACACTGAAAGACACGCACCCCAATTTTAATCAGTGGGTTGTTAGAGGGTATGATATCACATACACAAGTCTGGCAGTGTGAACAACCAAGGAGGTAGCTATGCAGCTGTCTGCCAATGCTGTTACAGATAGAGATCTAAGAACTGTAAAATCCCTTCAGCAATGCAGCTAACCTGCTATCCTTCAGCACCACAAATATGGATGGGCCTGTGTGGAACAGGACAGGCAGAGGACAAGGAGATAAAAGAGACCTGGAATTCCTTTATGGATTGCATGGGCAGAGTGGTGGATGGCCATTTCTTTAAATAATCTATCTGCTTCTTAGCAACTGAGCGAAGTGTTACTTGGCCACTGGGTTTATTTATTTGTTAAGTTACTGGGTCTCATTCAAGCAGACGCAAAGCCACTGGGAAATGGGGAAAGCAAATTGTAACATTTCCCCCCAAGGCTTCTTATTAAATTGAACAACTACAACCACAAGAATGGAAAGGAAAAGGAAACCCGCATGCAATGCAGATTCACAATGTGTTTTTGTATATCACATCTATTACAGAAAGCTTCCAGGAAATTCAAGTAGCCTCTCTCGTGTATGACCCAAGATTCATTCGGTTTGTAAGCAAGGCAAATGCAGCTTGGAGGGCTGGTTTTATTAGCAGGTGGGGGGGATGGGGATCACAAGAAATGAAAGAGTTAAGAAGCCAGCCTCCTCATAGAAGTCTTCCACTACAGATGCAATGAAAAGAGACCCAAGCAATTCACCATTCCTGATATAGATGGCCTTTATCTGTAATCTTACACCTGTAATAATGAAATTTGGGCATGGATTGTAGGCAGGTGGGTGGGGAATGTCAGTATTACTTTACATTATAAATTAATAGCAATAAAAACAGTCTTGTTTTTAAATCAATTCCGTTCTAGAACGACCTCACCTGAAACAGTCCCAAAGCATGCACTAAAAAAAAGTTCACATTTTAGCATTTACACCCAGGTTTTGCATCAGCAAGAACAGCAATGTATGCGGAGGCATAGCTCGGGAGCTGAACTGCATTTTGTAGAGAAGAGCTTCTCCTCTGGAAGCAGGGTGGGGTGGAAGAGGGAAGGGAATCTAATAACCTATTTCATATTATTCTTTGTTCAAGGCATTACCTCCTTAAAAGCTTATTTCAGCTGCAGGCAAAAGAAAGCAGAGCTGTATTAGGGTGCCGCGTCTTACTTAAAGACCTTAATAGGCTTCACTTTCAGCTGAATCTCTATTCCTGGGGCTAAGTAGAAAACCTTAATACAAAACAATAAGCCAAGCAGTAAATACCTCTGTCAAGATTTTCCCCATGCTGATGAATAGCTCACAGGGAGCCATGATGACCAGCATTTTTATCATGGCCTTCCCTGAGGAGAAATCCTTTCGTGGCTCTTGTTGTCCTGAATATTTTTGTCTGAAAGTAGTGCGGCTACATCTGAGCATGAGGCCCTGACCAAGACTGAGGCAAAGGACAAGATGGTGGCCATTTGATGTATGGGGGAGGGGCTTTTCTGGGACATTTTGCCACTTCAAAGAAAGTCTGCCCAGACGCCAGTTGAAAGCCCGTTTCCTGGCTGTGTATATGGCAGCCCTTACATATGGGAGTGGCAGCTACATATTACTTCAAGACTTGTGAGAGGAAAACATCCTCTGCCACACCTCAAGGTGGCAAGTATGAGGCCCAACAGACATTGTAAACTATAGCAGGAGAAAAGTCCCCCCCCTTAGCCCCCATAAAGGATTAAAAATCAAAGATATATATTATGTATATACGTATAAGCATTTCTAAGCTGCTTAATATTTTTGTTTAAAAATCCCTCAGCAGCCTATTAAAAACGTAAGTGTAGTGTGAAGTGTAGTTGCAGGGGGAAAGATTCCTCATACATAGATTAAATGCCTAAATCAAAACCAATAATCTTATCATCAACAGTCCAAAGTCCCGGGGGGGGGGGTTATATCAAGGAAATGAAAAACAAATAACTCAAAAACAGGGGATGAATTTTCAACTCATCTGAAACTTGCACAGAAAAGCTAACTGCAACAGTGCCACAATCTTGTCTTCTGTTTTCAAGACATAGGAAGGTTCCCAAAATAGACCACCGTTCTCATGGAGATTCATGTCTTCGCAACTGCACCAGCCTCCTTAACAAAAATGGCTGTACTCTGTGGGAAAGCTGCTTCTGACGCAAGCCCCTCTCCTTCTGTGTTGCGACTTCTCTTTCATACCTTAAGCCCCATTGTTACCGAACACGTGTGAGAAGCCCATGCACACCAAATCGGCCACGTCATTTTTCACACAGAGAGTGGTCAGTTGCATGCCACAGAATATTAGTAGCTGTTCAGTCTGTTACCAGGCCAAATTCAATGTGTTGCTATTGGTATATAAAGCCTTTAAAAGCTTGGGACCAGTTTACTTTATGTTTAAATTCCACCTATAATCTGTTAAAATAATAATCTCCTTTCCTGCCTCTGTCTTTACCCTCCCTTTCAACTTCTCGCCGACCACCTGCCTGCTTCCTAGAACCGGTAGGAAGATGGCCTCAATAAAAGATTACAAAGCTCTTTCAGAATTAAAAGGGCCGTTTATAAGAGGTCGATGATGAGCCCAGGAGAGTAGCAATATGGTAATAAGAAAATGAAACTACATTTGCCCACTGCTATCAGGGCAGCCTGGAAGAAATGTCAGCTTCAGGAGAGCAAACCCACAGCATTAAAACAATCAATGAAGGTTTTGGCCATTAACTTCAACAGAAAGCAAATTACATGTTAGAACATAAGGAGTCCATTCTTTTGCTGTTGAAAAAGCAATAGAGCAAAGGAAGAAGATTTTGATCACCTGGTTAAGAACAGACAGTTCTTTCACTGCCTTCCTCTGCCACTCTGGTCAAGCTGACCTGGACCTCATTGTGCCTCTTAACTGAGCTCTGGGAAGCTCTTTGTGCAGAACTCCCCTGGGTGAGTCATGGGTGATAGATTCAGTAGTCCTGTCTTCTGTTCCTTACCTAACAAGGAACCTTTATTTCATTTAAGGCTAGAGGCAGCTGCTGCTGGATTTTCTATTTTCAACAATGTGGAACCGTCCACTATGCATTTCTTTGTCCCACATCAAACTTTGGCAGGTTTCAGGTTCCACCTTGAAACTAGATAAGCCTAAGCTTGACATACCTTACAATTAAAAGCACATCAAAAATGTAGGTTTTTTTGCGAGGGGGAGCTATGGTTTTAAGGGTGCTAGGAGCTATAGCTCTGTGAGGGGTTGGAGCCCACACTGTACATTTACCAAAATTAGAAAGCTGCCTAGCAGCATGATATTTTGGCACCTACAGAAGAAATTTTGGTTTAATAAGGCGTTCTGGAATATCAATCATATAGCTGCTGAAACTGAGGCTGCTAAAGAGGCCAGAAACCATCTTGGCTGTGTGTCCTAGAAGAGCTGCTCCCTGCCTTGCAGGCCTTTTTGACCTGGCTTGGGAGGGTAGGGGGCTGGACTACAGCTACAAAACCTTAAACTGCTGGACAGACTTTTGGGTTGAAGTATTGTTTTTCTCGCTGTGGGTAAAAGCCTCAGCGCCTAGGGCTTGCCGATCGAAAGGTCGGCGGTTCGAATCCCCACGGCGAGGTGCGCTCCCGTTGTTCAGTCCCAGCGCCTGCCAACCTAGCAGTTCGAAAGCACTCCCGGGACCGCTTACTAGCGGGAAAGTAAACGGCGTTTCCGTGTGCGGCTCTGGCTCACCAGAGCAGCGATGTCACGCTGGTCACGTGACCCGGAAGTGTCTTTGGACAGCGCTGGCTCCCGGCCTCTTGAGTGAGATGGGCGCACAACCCTAGAGTCTGTCAAGACTGGCCCGTACGGGCAGGGGTACCTTTACCTATTGTTTTTCTGGGGAGGGGGGTGTTGTCGTTGATGTCTTGTATCTTTATTTTAGATTTTGTTGTGACTTGCGTGGAAATTGTTGAGTTTAGTTTTGTATTTTTTAAATGTTTTATTTAATGTTTGACTGCTTGGGGTTTTTTTGTTATGTTGTAGTTATGGAAGACAGGAGTGCCTGGCGTGCTCTGGTCCATGGGGTCACGAAGAGTCGGACACGACTAAACGACTAAACAACAACAAAAAGCCACCTTGAGTATGGTTTAAACTATGGAAAGGCGGCCTACAAATAAAATTACGTATGTAAGTTTTTAAAGATTGCAGAAATGTAGAATTTAGTTTGTAGAAATTCTTTTATTTGTTTTTATACTGTATTCATTTATTTTAGATCATAAAGCAGTTTCTAAATTTGTTAAATACATCTGTCTACAAGGGGCTTTGTGGAATTCCATTGCACCAGCTGTCTAACAGACAACACTTATTTCCACAAGTAATATCTGTTTGTCTACGGTTGTTTTTATGGAAGTATTTCACATCAAGTCTTACCTCTGTTTACTCCAGTGCACTATCAACCGCTGAACAGATGAGTATACAATGGTCAGCCATTGTTTACCAGGCTATTAAATGTAACTTTGAGACTCTGTAAGGGACATGTGCCACTATTTTTGTCCTCACAGGGACACAATTTCTCTAAACACCAATTAATAATTCACTTGTATGCCAATTATCCCAACTCCTCATTATGCAGGAGCTCAATTATTCTTTGCTTTTGCAGCAACCCTATTAAAACTATATTATTGTAGGTGAGGTCTGAGCCATATTTATAAGGTCAGAGAATGCACAGCAGTAAACTTAACGCAAGGCGGTTTTAATGTGCTGTCTTATATTTAGAGGGATGCAGAATAACTCTTGTTTTTAGGAAGCAGCTCAGCCGTTACTCCAGATCATCATACTCAAAGAAACTGAAACTTAAGTAGGCAACACATTTATGTAGCACAAAAAAACTTTCCAGAATTAACTGCATCATTAATAATGATACGTATAGCATTTCCACTAGCTGTAATAGTCTCTAGGTAGCAAATTTTGAAGACAGCACCATCTGGTGGTTGTTTGCCAATCTTACACTGCACACTCCCTTATTTGATAGAAACTTTTAACAGCAACTACAAGGGCATTTTTATGATTGACAAAGAGCACATGCTGATCTCTCTGCTAGGATGTACAGGAGCAGGAAGCTTGATCTCAAACAGAAAGTACCACATTGGACAGTTAATTCTCCTAGTAGAAATACCGTATCTGTGTCCATGTAACAATAGCATTGGCACAGGGAGGAATTGTCTAGTCAAGGTAGGCCATGCCCCTTGACCTTTTTGAATAGCTTGTGGGCAAGTATGTATTAACAAGGAACCCTGGGACATGTGCTTGCTCCCGGACTGTAGCAAAGGTGTGGGGGTCAGTGGGAATGCCATCTCCGTGGAACCTACCATTTTCTTAATGACCACACAGCAGCTGTGTTAATATAAAGAAGAAAACAAGGAATGCAAACAAACAAAAACCCGCAATGGAAAATCTTCGGTCAAAGTACAGATAAAGTATTAATAAGTCCCAGATTTACATATAAGCTAAACAAGCTATAGCTTAGGGCCCCACTCTCTTGGGGGCCCCAAAAAAATTTAAAGGGAAAAAAACCGGATGTATATTTCCAAAATATAAGATAAAAAACAAATAAAATGGCTTTAGAGGCCTATTAGGTCCATAAGTGACCATATAGCATATATACAACACAAAAAACAATTTGTTGTTGACAAAGGACAGCTGGACATATAAAGGGCTCCATTACCTTCAGTAGCTTAGGGCCTCATCAAACCTAAATCTGGCCCTGAGTATTATCTACTTAAGTAGAAGCACTGAATCAGGGTGACCCAAATATGGGATACTACTGTTGTGAGGGTTATACCAGCAACTGATGGAGGTGTGCTGCGGGTGCATTTGAGACATGCCATTGTTGGCGTATTGGATAAAAGAACAACAGGTTGTATATATGAGTGTTCGAGTGTGCTCTTCTGAGCTGATGAACTGAATTTTCCAACAGCTACATGCAGTGCTTTTTTTTCCTAAAGAAAATGTTTAGGGGTGGTCTCATTTTGACTCAAGAAAATCACCATTTTAAGGATCAGATCGGGGGAAATACAGTAAATGGAGAAAAGTACAGATTCACAAAATGTTTAGGGGTATGCGTACCCCTGCATCCCCCCAGAAAAAAAACCCCACTGGCTACATGTGGTGATGCTGACCAGGCCAGTCTTTCCACTTTTTGACCGTTCTCAGCTGAGTTAGCAAGAACGTGGCAACCTGTCTGTTCCACAGCATCATTTACCACACATTGAAAAGATCTGTGGTTAATGTGCAGTTCTGCTCACTCTGCTTAATGCAAACAAGTCAGACCCCAAAATGGACACAAGAATGAGAGACACTGCAAGCAGATCCCACTTGGTAGGCAGGTTGTGTGTACAAACCCTAAATCAGATGAAAACGCTGTAGGTTTTAGCACCCTCATGGCAGCAGGTGGAATTTATTGCACCGTGACCGTGACTGCAATTTCACAATGGACTACAATTACCATCAGAACAGAACAGGCTGAAGGAGATCACCAATGTCATCTTGATTCTCCGAAAGGGAGGGAAAACCTAAACATCTTTATTGTAGAAGGAAATAATAAATCAGTTCTGAAAACCATGCATGCATGTGGCAATAAGGGTAATAGGGGACTCAAAAGAAAAACTTGCATCTGCTGTATTTCCCACAGTGAGATTATCTGTAAATTCCTTTCTTGCAGAAAGATAGAAAGGATTTAAACAAGTATGTAAAGCAGTTTTAGCAGTGTTTTCTCCCAGGTAGCTAGATTATGCCAAACTTCCACCAGAGTATAACAATAAAATAATGAACAGGGTGGTGATACAAATGTCTACTGCAATTGACACAAGGTAGTATTATCTTGTGTCGAAAACAACCGCCAGAGCAGAAATCTTTTCCGTGTTAACATTTTCCCTTCACCTTTGTAATCTATTTTTTAGAGAAGCACCACCATTCCCACTTCTGAGAAGTCATCCTTGAACTTCATTCTTTCTCCTTTCTTCAAGATTATTTTTTTGGGGGTGGGCTGGGGGGTTGTAAATACTTTGTAAACTGTTTTTTTTCCCCATTGAGATCCAAAGTTATGGCAATTAAGATACATTAGTGGCACTCCACAGCTCCTGTACTTCCCACTGGCAAAAGAATTAGAGGTTTAAACATTCATTCCCTCTGAAATAGTGCATGCTGTGCTGTCCTGCAGGCTACTGCATCTGAAATGTATAGAAATCAAACTTCCACTAAGAATCAGAAGAGCTGTAGTAAGGGAAACAGCAGGGGACTTTCCAACAATTCTTACATTTCTAACTTGTCTGAACAGATTGCACTTGAGCTGGTGTGTGTGTGTGTGTGTGTGTGTGTGTGTGTGTGTGTGTGTAGAGGAAACCAAAGTATTTGCTTATTCACTCTGGTAAAGCAGTCAACTAGTCCTTGACCAAGTTCATTGATTTAATAGAAATGTTGAGCAAGCTGGAGTCAAGTTTCCCAAAACCCCTTGGCCAAGCGTTCGTCACAGTCAGATGTTGAGGCATACCTCTAGGTAGTTCAAGATTGGGGTCTGTTTTATTTACATCTTTGTTTTTTATTTCCCTTTTGTGTAAATCACCCTGGGATAGAGATGATAGATGATAGATAGATGATAGATAGATGAGATAGACAGACAGATAGATAGATAGATAGATAGATGATAGATAGATAGATAGATGATAGAGAGAGAGAGAGAGATAGCTATATTGTTACTGAAGGTCAATGGGAAAATATCTTAAATTTTCGTCAAAAAAATCATTCAAATTTTAAGAGGGTAAAATAGGAACAGGTTTCTTACAATAAATGTGTAGATCTGTTCTGCCTCCATGCTGCTCTGGTGAGGAAAAAACACGAGTAAAACAGCAAAATGTGCTGTTAGAAGCACACACACATTGCACAGGAATATGCAATTTTCCATTTGCCACACTTTTCAGCTGCTACTCCTAACTCAGTAAAAACGTAATCTTAAACTGCTTCTCCCTGTACAATATTCCAGAAATCTAGTCCTCCTTCAGCTCCTTGGCAAGCACTACTTCTTTTGCTCTTGTCATTTTCCACCTCGACTACTATGGCCCCCACTTCCCTGCCTTTCTGTTGTAGCAACTTAACTCTTCCATTCACAAGTAGGGTAGGATTACTATCTGAAGGCAAATGACACAGCCACCTTGCTTAAGTGGGTCTGGTCAGTGCTTGGGAGAAGAAGAGTTTGGATTTGATATCCCGCTTTATCACTACCCGAAGGAGTCTCAAAGCGGCTAACATTCTCCTTTCCCTTCCTCCCCCACAACAAACACTCTGTAAGGTGAGTGGGGCTGAGAGACTTCAAAGAAGTGTGACTAGCCCAAGGTCACCCAGCAGCTGCATGTGGAGGAACAGGGAATCAAACCCGGTTCACCAGATTACGAGTCTACCGCTCTTAACCACTACACCACACTGGCTTCCTGGGAACCCTTTGTCCACTGGCTTCAAGTTATATAAAAGAAAGGGATGTATATGTAATAAATGAAAGCCAAAACTGCCTCAAAAATCACCTCTCATAATTCTTTACCAGGCATACGGCTTACTTCCTTAAGGGTGACCATTCACTGACAGAAGGAATCTGTCAGTAAAACTGAGAAGCAGGTGTTTTTTGGCAATTCCCCCTCCACAGTACAGTCCCCTTCACCCCTGTATATCTGCTCCAGAGAGTTGGGAGCCCTTCCAGAGCAGATTTTAGGGGGTGCTGGGCACTACAGGGAGGAGGATGAATTCCCTCCATCCCAGTCTTGCAGACACATTCCTTCCATAATAGGAAATCGCTACTGGATACCACCTTTGGCTCTCTTCCTACAAAGGTCAAACCCAAGCACGTCTAGTTGCCTTTGCACATATTCTTCCTGTTACTCTTATTTATGCATTTATTTACAGGCTGCTTTTCAGAACTAATTAAAACAGCTCAAAGGAAACATTAGAAGAAAAGACAATGTTAAAAATCAAACAAAGCACTATGAATACAAATACACACCAGGATTAAAAGCCAGCGAAACACAGCAAGCACGCAGTAGAAACATAATAATGTCAATCGTAAATTCCCTTACATAATGATAATAAAAATTCAAGTGCCCTCAGAGGGGCTCGCCAGACTTCCCTGGAGAAAGAATTCCACAACTATAGTATCACTACAGAAAATCTCCTCCTGTTTCTAGTGCCCATCAGTCAGACCTTTGCTAATGCTGGAACAGAGAACCAATCTACTTCTACATACCTCTGTCTCTAGCACACAGTTTTAGACAGTAAGCTCCTTAGGCCAAAGGCTTTTTTTGCTTAACAATACTGCCTAAGTGTGATGTACATTAATAAGTGTGAAGTGCATTAATACTTGTAACTTAGTAACAAAAGTATGAGGGGCTTGATAGTACACACCTTCATCAGTATCTTGGAGGAACTAAACAGCTAAGAGGGGAAGAACTCACCTGGCAACAGAAACTACAAAAGTGGGAGAATGTTTTCTCACAATTGAAGCAATACATTGCTTAAGAAGTCAAGGACAATGCATTCAAGGTAACTTAAAAGACAATTTAATAGTCAGCCTAATATACAGCTATTAGAATCACCTAAATATCACATAAATTACAAAAGAATTGGTATATAGCATAATAGATTTTTTTAAACTATAAAACACATACCTCTGCAGTCCAACAACAATCCTCCCAAAATATCAGTTACAGTCAAACACCAAAAAAGGACATCGCACAACACAATTTCAACTTTTGAGCTAGAGAAAATGAGGCCAGATTACATTCATTCATTCATGTACATTTAAACTGTAAAATCCCCCCTCCCACCCCCACCAGTTAATCCAGCTCCAGGTGCAATTTCACATGCTTCCATATATTTTCCAGTACAGTTCTCAGAATATTAAAGTGCTTATGTGCACTCTGGTATCATTCATATGCAGATGTGCAATATTAATCATATTTGGACATTTTAGTTCAAAGTCAGTTCAGCCAGTTCAGATTTTTTTTTCCAGTGCCAACATTTATACATGTTTCAAAAGCATATTTAGACAATGATTTAGACAATGTGTGTAAATGTTCGTTTGTTCCCAAAATCACTGTTGCTTTCTCTTTCCTGTTGCTGGATTTCACGTAAAGATTAATCTCCAACAAACTCTAAATGTACAGGCGTCACTTCTCTAAATGGCAAACAAAAATTAATTTTCTATACCTACATACAAAACTACTCAGAGTTGCTACCTAGGGAAGATTAGTAGAAATGTTCATAGTATGAAAGTTTTCATTTTTTTAAAGTGTGCATTAACTTCAGCTAACAAAACCACAATTAACAATTACAAATGTGCAGTATTTAGCTCCTGGATATATAATGTAATAATATTTCACAGCTGAATGAGTTCATCACTCTATGCTCCAATTCAATGGTTTACCAGCATGAACAGTACATAGAAAACAGGCAAAACAAAACTGAATGTAAGGCTTTTGGATGGATACGATCTGCAAAAAGCTACACGTTGAGTGAATAAATTATTTACTGCTGCCTTCTTCAGCATCTCCAACCTAAACTCTTATTCAAATTCCTTTCCACACAATATGCTACAGAAGGCTCTCTTCAAAAAGATTCACATATGGCCAGATTCAAGCACCCTAAGGACTGGTTCACAACCACACAGATGAGGTCGCCTCTTTTCAGGAATTGAAATCCAATGCTTCTTTTGAGTACCGGCAAGGCACATGGATGCATATGATTGTGTATTAAGCCCCCGGGGTTTTGTCGTTGTTGAGTAAAGGCAGTATGTCCACAGAAAGCAAAGTTTTGAGGTAGGGCCACTTGAGAAGGGATATGGGGTGGGCGAGCAAAAGCCACAGTTCCCACCCCTTCAGAATGTCCTGTTGCTATAGATGCCTCCTCAACCTTTCTGGCTTCTTATTTGGTAACATGCGAGCCAGACAACATAACGGGGGGAGGGGGGGGCTTAAGTAATTCATTATGTGATTCACTCATAGGTTTTTAAGCATGGCTCACAATTTACTATTATTGTCGAACCAAGCACAAAGCGTGGCAGTTTACCGAATGAATTTGTTTTGGATCAAAAGAAGCTAACTATTGAAACCATACTCTCCAACATTAGTGGGACATAATCAATACAGTCATTCAACTCTCCCTTAAAGCATTCCATTACATCACAATAGATGCTACGTGAGGTCATTTAAAAGGTACCAAACCTGAAGCAGAAGGCACTCAGCAGGGACGGTTATTGCAAATAGTGTAAACTATATTAAAAAAAATTAAAATATGGACAGGTCGAAAGGAGTGTTTTGTATCTGTTGCAGACCTTTAAAAGGGCCATAATATCAAGGAATTTAGAAGGGTTTCGGCTCATGGTCTATAGTGGTTGTGCCCTCTTCTCTCTCTCTAGATTAGTATTTAATACTGAAATACGTTTCCCTCAAAATCCGTGCAGTATTTTGCACCCTTAGTGACAACCAGTCACATTCCTAAGTGACCCTTATTCAGTTCTGCTATGGCAAACTATGGCCACGGTGCTATGCACGCTTATTAAGAAATGCCACAAAACGCAGAGGGACTTATTTCCAGGTAAGCATGCATAGGACCTACTTGTAACCTGCCAAATTGTTCATTCAATCCACAATTGAAGTGAAAATAGTCTCTTCCTAAAATTTAAGCATCTCAAATGGAATGGTATGTAATGTATGGGATACGCAAAAATAGTTCTCCTGTACAATAGAACAAAAATAATTTCAGTTTGAAAATACAGCCTCCATGTGAAAACACAATTATACACAATTTCATAGTTCTGTAAAACTAGTTAGTTAAAATATTTTAACATTTCATAATACCATTATTTTAAATTTCATTTGAATATATGCACCAGGAACCACTAATATCCAAAAATACCAAGAATGAAAATGTTTTGCTATTAAAAAATTATATAATTTAAATTCTTATCAGGTAAGATTGTACATAATTTCCCACAAAATACATTTAAAAGGAGTATTTTCACAAACACATCAGAAGCGATACTAAGAAGTGTCCTTGTGACAAGAGCCAATTTTTCAAAATCAATGTCATTTACAGAGGCTGTAGCTGTGGAGTCATCTTCATTAGTGTTTACATCAGTCATTCTTCCTTCCAAAGAGACACATTTAAATACTCCTTACGCTACACAAGGGCTCCAATTTCAAGCCCTGTAGGTGCTCTGATATATACACAAAGTTATCATAATACACAGGTTTTCATATCCACTTCAATTAGAGGGGGGCGTATCTGTTTTTTGCACATATAATCAATTTGCCTCCTTCATTAGGTGAATAGGGAAGGCCCTGCGTGTACCAGGCATTCCTGTGTACATCCAAGTTCTAACATACACAATAAGCTACAGAATCAGGAAATCTATGAAATAAGAACTTTCACAATTACGTACCCAAGCTTATGCTATTAAAGCATCACTCTACAAGGCTTCCTATGAACAAGAAATGGAAACGAGGAAATTAGTCCATAAACAATGGTGAGAGTATACTAACATAAAGGAAAGGATACTATCCCATTCTGAGTTTTTATTCTCTTTTCTGTCCTCCCGTGAAAGTCACATAAGTTCTGAATTCACCATTTCTGCAGTCTACATTTGAATGGGTTACCTTTAGCTGTACCCAGTTTTTAATTTAAAGTACTATTAACTTCCAACTGAATAAAAATAAGTATAATTCTGTTACAATTGCAACTATAAAAACTGAAAATTAGATAGGAGTGCTTTCTGTAAGGTGATCCTACAATGTTCTAGTTACATTAAATAGTGTAAGCAGCACAGCAATGACTAATTATAATACTAATATTACAGAGCACACAGATTACTGCCCTACAGATGTGAAATGGTACAGGACAAGAAAGAATAAATACCTGCCTACATTAGACATACCCATATGTGTGTGTGTGAGTGTAAAGATTCTTTGTTGAACAGAAAACAGACACAGATAACATAAGCTACTATAGAATAAGCTAACTGTTACAAAGGTAGCTCAATAGGACAGAATAGTGTAACTTTTTCCAGAATATGCTTTAAATTACTTCACAGAACACTGAATTCTCCTAATCACTCTTAAAGATGGTAGTATCACCTTTGACATAGGCTTTTATTAATTAAGGCTCACTTTATAACCTATGTGAAAACTGTTTATCAATGTAGCATTTGTTTTGATAGAAAACAAAAAGTCCATGTATATTTACCACATGTTGCTTCCAATTAAAATCAGTATTCTAGTGAACCTTAGAAAGTGAAAACACAAAACTCTGATAAATTGTTATGCCCAATTAGCCTACAAAACACCATACAATGAAACAGTATTAGCAGAACATTGAAATTAATCCTAAAATTGTAGCTTTCCTTCTAAAAAGTTCAGGGGAGGGTGATCAAATGCAGGAGTGAGTGTCTGCTTGCATAATTCTCTTACAGCATTGCTGTAAGGTGCTTCCAAGTGGGGCCTGCTCAGTGACAGCAGCCTCTGGTTCTTGGTAGTTTTGAAGTCAAGCAAAGTGTTCTCCTTAACGGCACAACTAGAAAATGGACATTTGGTTAAAAAGCATTTTCCAGCGATGTGAATTTCAGGAGGTGGCAGAGGATATATTTTTTCCTATGCAAATTAAGTAAACTTAATTTACACAGTATAATTTGTGCTAGAATTTTTTCTGATGGCTTATAAAAAGTGATCTAATTTACCTGTGTTTCAAAAACAAAGCTAAAAATGTCAAAACTGCCAAGCTTGCCTTAAACTGTATTTGCAGCTGGCATCTAGTTATTAATAAACTTACAAAAAGGAAAAAAATTCCATGAAAAAAAAAAAAAGCACTGAAAGAGTTTCCAGAAAATTTTCTGATTTGTACAATTTTCCATCTTGTATCACTGGATTTGACTGCAACCATTTCCATGCTAGACAGATTCTGAAACATGCCCATGAGAATTGTTGTGGGGTGTCATGCTATGTCACCCAGGGAGAAATTCATTGTAGAGCTATGCCAATCATTGATTAGCACAAGTACTTAAGCTTGCCAGACAAGACATCCACACTCTACCTCCTACTGCTTTGGGGGGTCTCCTGACACTATAGAGCCATAGGAGCTAACAAAAGTCCTTGCACAGGCTTCCACTACCAGGACACATTAGTTGAATGAGGTCCATACTCTCCTTTCTGCCTTTTTTATGTTTATGGAGATGCACATGCTGCCAGAAGGAAGCCCTCTTGTATCAGCCCAACGTTTGCATGATAAGGCCCATTTCAAATGTAACGCTAAGAGAGAAAGCAGACACAAGCCTCGGACTAACAAATTCTCCCCTCCTGTTCGAGCACAAGAAAGCATTTATAGCTACTGTTTAAGGTTTGTTCCAAAATGCAGTTTCCCATTATACTGTAATACAGGTAAACTGTGGCTTATTGAAACTACAACATTAAGCCGCAGTGCAATTTTGGTTCGACTGAACTAACTCAGCTTTAAAAAAAAAAATTGAAAATCCTGTATTTGGAATTAACAGAAACTGTGGTTTGTTCCAAAATGTGGGTGTAAGCTTTAAACATCCTCTACTTGAGTCTCTGGCTTCCATCTGCTTGTATTTATCATTGTGTAGTATTATGTCTGATAAAGCAGTCTTTATTCTCACCATAGGCAATTTAATAATTTTGAAGACCCTGGCTTATAATGGCCATTTTTCAACATGGACTTATTTCTAGTGTTCATACATTCCTTGGATGAGAGGATTTCAAGAGGATGCAACTTAAGAGACTGGAGAGCTCTTTAAATACTCTCTCCAACTGCAACCTCTTAAAACTATCTTAACCACTGGTTGTGCAATTTTACAAAACTGCCCACACAATGAATGGCCATAGTACTACCTTATTTTTATAACTGACTTTAGACATTGTAGACTCACTAGGATATATTATTTTGCTGTTTTTCTGCAATGTCCAAAGCAACTCCTAGTTGAATATCTAAATATAAAGCTTATAAACAAAATAGGGCACAAAATCTGACACAAATGTTTCAAAACAGCATTTAACATCTTTACATGGCAAACAACTCCTATTTCATAAGTTTTGAAAAACTTTTCAATAGCACTCATAATAAATTACACTGTTCGAGTATACTTTTAAGTTTAGCCATGAAAAGAGGAACATACCTACCCAGTTTTAAGAGCGAAGCAGTATGATCACCTCACACTAAAATGCTGGTTCATTTAGAATATAGATTTCTAAGTATTTATCCCTCAGAAATGCTCCAGTTCTAAAGATGTAGTAAACACCTAAGGATAATATTCTAATATTCTCCTAATAACCCGTTATTTAGAGATATGGCTCAGTGTTCTGGCTGCATGGACGGACTCTGATTAAGCTAAAAATATTTAAGGGTATGAGAAAGCTCTACCATTTTATCTGACACAAATCATCCCCCAATTTTAGCTAAGCTTCACAAGTTAAATGCAAGTTCCTACGATTACCAGTTAAATCTCATTAGCTTCTCTCTTACTAAACTGTAAGAAACTACAGAATAATTTTCCTGAGTAAG
Organism: Podarcis tiliguerta; assembly: GCF_965153285.1. Taxonomy (NCBI): domain Eukaryota; kingdom Metazoa; phylum Chordata; class Lepidosauria; order Squamata; family Lacertidae; genus Podarcis; species Podarcis tiliguerta. The sequence goes on from NC_139538.1 coordinate 66,354,133, forward strand.
ATTATAAAATACTTGATCATCCTACCAAAAGTACAAAGACAAGTAAAATGTAGAACAATACAAACCAACATATAACAGAATCACAAGTGCAGAAATGTTGTTGCTTTTCATTATAATTGGCCCCCAGTAGAAATCATAGCAAAAAGTTTAAGTATCTAAAATATTTTGAAGGACGGTAATTAAATTCTTCAGACCATGAATATAGCCCTCATCGTGTGTGTTGCTGGGGAACACATGCGCAAAATCTATCATCCTGACTTCAACCTCCATGCTTTCTGGCAGCGTAGTAGGCATGTGGCAGAAAACTTTTTCCAGCTGAGGTATAACATTTCCATTCAGATGTTCTTGTGAAAGGCAAGCACTGCTCTTCCATATGTTGTCTTGTTCCACAGTTTCAACTTGAAGAGAAATTTGACTCTGGTGCCTTTTGTGAAGTGCATACATTTTAGAGAAGCCTTTGCCTACAGAGGTCTCTACCTTGCCATTCTCTGTAGAACTGATGACACGAATGTTATTATTATATTCCAATGTACCACCACTTGGCACTTGACCCTTGGACACTCTTCCCTTCTCGACCAGACTGCCATCATTTAACCATGTAGTTGTCATCGGATACAAGCCATCATAGACAAATAGTAAAGAACTTGCATAAAAGTTAAGCTGCTTCTGCTTCTCAAACCACTGCAGTATTTCTTTAATCTTTTGAATACTGGCAGCTACAGCATCTTTTCTCAGGCAGAATCCATTGTGGAAAAACTGAGCCACACCTGCAAGAAAGAAACCAGTAAAATTAATAGCCACTGACTGGAAAATTCAAACTGCAGTATAGCAATGGTGCCTAGCTTCCAAAAAGCAAAATTGACAACAAATTCTAAGCTATTCATATAACAGAATTCAGGTTTAAGTTGCTATTCACAGTCAGCTGATAATATGCCCCCAAAAATTCAGACAGGTGCCCCAATTCAGATTTCCCATCATCAAAATATTAATTGCAATGTTAAAGGTTTCAGAGCAAGTGTGTCCGATTTATTCTGGTGTTCTCTGGTTCAAGTCTCACTTCTTACATGCACTTAAGCAAGCCCTCATCTTTCAGTTTTATCCACCCAATGCACTATGGGAATACTACAGCATGATCACATCTTCCACACATTTTACTTGCGCAAATTCAATTATACACACTCAGCTCGGGCAGCAGTTGCCTTCTGGGTAACAGTTACAGTAGACAAGTGGGGGGAGACTGAGACAAAAGGGAGGTGAGAGGCAGACAGAGGAAGAAGAAACCCACCTCTCTCAGCTGCATGGTGAGCAGGGAAGTGAGGATGAAAAAAATCCCAGCTGCAGAAGGGAAGAGAGAGGCCAACCTAGAGACATACAGGCAGAAGCAAAAGGCTGGAACAGTGTTGCAGCTTCTGCCTGCCTCTTTCCCTGTCTGCCTTTCTCCTCCCTTCTGCAGCTGAAGGAACCAGGTTTCTTCCTTCTCCATTTGTTTCTACTGCTTCCCCACTCGTCTTGCTGCCAAGGCAAGATTTCTTCTTCCCCTGGCAGTGGGGATGCAGGGAGCTCCTCCGTGATATCCCCGCCCCCCTTCCAGCAGGCAGCTTTTGACTATGCACAATTCTGCATGTGTGTGCTGCTTCTGGAACAGAACCCTTAAGTGAGTTGTGATTGCACTGTACAACTGACCTAGTTTCCAGGATTATTGTGAGAGCTTATGGAAATCACTTTAAACCCTCAAAACATACTATCAATGCTCAGAACTTATAACTAAAGAGCTGGGACTGCACTATAAAATATTCCTGGGGAGCAATCCTATAGCAGGATCTCAAGTTAGGATGAGCAGGTTAGGATCTAGTGCATCTCCATGTGAGTTAGGAGGTTCTTGGCATAGGCAGGCTATGCTGCCTTAATTCCTTCATCTGAAGCTAAGTCAAAGATACACATCTTTCTCCCATCTGAGCTCTCCCACCTTTAATCCCAAGTCAGAATGATCCCACTTCCTTCCCTTCCCTGGCACTCCTGCATGCTAGAGGGCTTTATAATATTGTCCTCAATTTTCTTAACTATGAGACAAGCTACTCGTAGGTTATAAGCACACATTCTCATAATAAAGGCCTAAAATAGTAGTACTACAACCTGGTCTAAATCCAAACATTACCATCTTTTACTGTCTCTTTCGTTAAGCCTCTTCCATAGTGCTGGTTTTGCGTCTCATAGCTGTCAGAATGGGCGCGATAAACCTTAAAACACACAAAATAATAATGTAATTTTGCCATCTGATTTCTGAAAAAAATGTCTTTGTCCTAGGACTAGTTCCAATGTACTCTTCAGCATACAAAAGAAGGCTTTTCTTCAAAACGCTTTATCTACACATCTCTGAAACTGTTTCATGAGCTGGATCTATCTAGCAATCCAAACTCACCAAGTTCACATTGAAAACATCATAAACTTTGTATATTCCGATATAGCTTTTTCAATGGAATAATACATCAGTGAGATATTATGTTATATACCTCTCTATACTTTACAGTCCAATAACAAGAAACCAGGGCAAATAAAGTTATGGGTGTTCAGAAGGTCTAATCCGATGCCCCAGAATCAACTGGCCTATGTAGTCTTCGGATATAGGCCAGTGACAGAGGATAGCTTAGTATTCTACAGGGGATCTAAACTCAGACATATAAGTTTATGACCAAACATCATTGAAAACAAGTCTGCCTGGAAAACAATAAACATGCTGCATAAAAATAGAAATCAAATGAATATAAAAATATGTGTGCATATAACCACTAACAGCAGCACATTTAGAAACAAAAAAAATATTATCTAGAATAAGATCACAGAACCAACATTTAAATTATATCTGTTACATGGGACAGCAAATGAACTGATACTTATTTTTCATTCTCAGTAACTACACAAACAGAAGCAGTTGACAGTGCATCCAGCAAGGTTCACCAGAAACCCAGCCAAATGGGCAGGATATAAATAATAAAAATTATTATTATTATTATTATTATTATTATTATTATTATTATTATACAGGCTTCAGACCATGGTGTTCCAATTAAAATCTCAGAGAGATGCATACAGAAATAGGAAATACAGCATATATATATATTTGCAATCTATGTCTCTATCCAAATCTGCCCATTTTCATTATATTAAAGGAACAGATTTTTTGCTGACATATTTTATGCCAATCCAGAATATACATAGGACATTTACTCTGCTACACCAGATCTGAAAGTTAAGCACAAATATAGGGCTGCTTTAACAGGCAGTCTGGGAATGGTTGGAATCCAATTGACTGAAGTCAGCAAGATTATGATAAAGGAATAATACACTTCTCCCACCAAATGTTAATGAACATGTGTTTGGCACTATAAGAAAGCAAATGGACAGCAAAATAATACTAAAGAACTTGAACATCACGTACAGTACAGAACATTAATAGCTCCCTAAACATCTATGAACACAGACCAAAAATGCCTGTCCAATTCAAGTGCCAAACAACATCATCCACCTTCAGTAATATACTGATAAAATATGTTAATAACTAGAGCCTCATTGAGGTCTCTATGGGGACCAAACAGAAAACATGTTGTTTCTTTTCTTCTACTTGACTAGGGAAATTACAATTATAATCTATTGCCTGAAGGCTAATTTTTAAGGTTTTGAATGTGCTTCAGCATCAGAATTCAGTTTATACAGTTAAAAGCCAAATCTTTTACATTAAAAGTCAATTAATCCTTCACTAACACAATGCTATGCAAGACTGTTGCAGTTTATCACCATGCTGCACCAAAGGCCTGAAGGGATTGCCAAGCTATCAACACAACATGTTAGCTCTCTGGAGGACTGCTGTGCACAGCTTAAATTTCTGAATGCAGCCCATATGAAGTTATGAATATGAAGTTAACAAATCTAGCTATTTGCTGGTGTTATTGAGTAGAACAAGGAAATGGAACGTAAGTATGGGGTGCAAGAGGCGGAACTACTGAGAATACAATATGATAAAGGAGGAAGGATAGAGCTGTATGAGAAAACCAGGGAGATAAAAAGAAATATATTATCAAAGTCCACATCTAGACAAAGTACAATCTTCTTTATAAAAAGAAAAAAGAAAATCTTGAAGATGCTGTCCAGATTATTGTTCTCAAAAGAGAAATCAATAATAGGTCTTCCTTTGGATCGCCAACCCTACCCACTTCTTTTCTCATTATTATTATTAATGAGAAGTTAATGCAGATTGTCTCAATTCAGTCACCTACATCTCCCTGCAATAAGGGAAGCAGGGAATACGGCATGACAGAAAACATTCAAACCCAAAGCATGCTGACTCCTAATATCTTTCCGTGGGGAAAATATCATCTATATACACAAAGTATCAAATGTGGTGACAGTGATAATAATACAACAAAACAACACCACCACAAACTGGCTTATAAGTATAAAACCAAATTTACTAGAATAATAGCTAGAATAGAGAAAGACTTATAACCATTAAAACAACAAACATACTAAGGTGCCATGTGCAAGAAAAAGCCTGGAGATACCCACAACGGGTAGGGTAGCACATTGGAGAATATGAAAAAGTTTTTCAAAGCTGTTTTTCAAAGATTGAACTGGATGAGATGTTCTTCAATGGGTCTTGAGTTGGAAACACAAAGCCGTGTACATGGATCAATCACGGGAAGGAAAATCAAAGCCACCACCCTGGTGAGAATAACGCAAGTAAGCAAAAGGAGCTCGGGGTCGCATAACTAGTTAGCATGCCAGAGTCTCGTTCGTTATCTGGCACTGGATGCTACCCATGCCTTTGTGGCAGCACGGGGTTGCCATTCCATGATTGGACTTATGCTACTAGTTGAACGGTTCATTTATCCAATCTATATAACATTTACTGTACATGTAACTTGTTAAGATAGAGTTGTACATTTATCCACTCCATGTTTACAGTATCTCCAGGCTTTCTCTTGCACATGGCACCTTAGTATGTTTGTTGTTTGAATGGTTATATGTCTATCTCTATTCTAGCTATTATTCTAGTAAATTTGGTTTTATACTTATAAGCTAGTTTGTGGTGGTGTTGTTTTGTTGAAAGTATCATCTAAACATGATTTTAGTTGCCCCCATGTTGTCAAGAGCATTAAAAGATTTAAAATCCAATGAAGAACTGCATCTTACCCTCATGCCTAGCACCAAGAACCCAATCTCTTCCATTAATGGGTACTTGCTGACTTGTTGCTTAATCTTCTCAGCGGAAGCATATGGATCATAGCTTTTCTGGCCTATTTTTACATCCATTATACATGGCTTTTTAAATCTGTGTGTCACATCTTCCAGTTTCAGGTACAAATCTGTTAACAATTCAGAATAAACCAGATCAATGTCATAATCTAACCAACCCAATCATTAGAGGTCAGTGGAAAGTACACAAGTACAGGAGTGGCTCAAAGATGGCACCCTCCTGGTGGTGGTATATTACAACAAGCATTATATTAACCATCTAATTCCCAACAATGGTTCCTTTTAGTCTGTGATTTTATTTCATTGTGTCTATTTTTATATCCCTTCTCACTATCAGACAGTGTTGTATAAGTTAATATAATAGTAGTGTTTTATAAATTATTTTTATTATGAAATCTGCTGTCCAGGTCAGCTTCAGCTTCCTGTGTAAGAACGTAAGTAATTACAGTAACCATCCTTTCAATGAAGCAAATTGTAACTAACATTCTGAGAAAGTATAAAATGTTAAAAGATAATAATAAGCCCTTTAGCATTCTTTAAATTGCCAACGTTAATTCTTGGCGGTGGTCATCTTACTATCTTCCTGCAAGACTACTGTACCCTACTAGTGGTACCCCTGTTGCTGTGAGCAGTAGAAGGTGTATTTTGACATACAAATTCTGCAATAGACCTAAATATGTTAAACTGGATCTTACTGAAGAATCAATTGAGTTTGCAGAAAACAGCCCTTATTTACATGACATTTTTCCATCTACAAAGCATAGCGATACATTGTTTCATGATGTTCCACATGATAGTGATTTATCACACTGTGCTCGGGTACTTAGTTTCTGGCATTTTCAGAACCATCTCCCAAGCAGTTGCCAAAAAAGTTAGTGCTTATTGCACTGTCTAACAGCATTACCATTGGGTGCAGTAGGTGATGACCAGGTTCCATAATATTTTGGCAAATATTTTTGGAGTTCTAGAAACACAGAGTCTTCACAGTCAGCAGCATACACCTGAAATAAAAGAAATATGTTTGAACTGCAACAAACCACTCAATTCCCTCTTGTGGCAGTCTACATTTGGATATTTAGAACTTATGGGGGGAATTCAACATCATGCTAAAGTAGTCTTCAGCACAAGCATTTCGGCTTGCCAGATGGAACAATTCATTCTCGTACCCCTGCACGCTGTCCCAGCGCTTCTTCCAACCACCAGCAACCAACCAGTTTCAGGGGTACACAACCTAAAGACCTTGTTCAGGGCTTCCACTAACAGGACTTGTTAGCTGAATCTTACCCTCTGTATGTTTAAAACCTCACACTCAATGAAAAATATCCATTTAGAAAGGAAGTGTCTCTCAGAATAAATGCTGTAAATTGTGCCAGAATGTTTGACTACTGTTAAGTCTTTTATAAAACTTAAGTATTTTGCTATCAAAAAAAACACACCTCAAATTGAAACTCAGAGTTGGACAGCACTAAAGCACACAAATGTGTGCTTAGGGATCCTGTGCAGCATGAGTCAATCTAATCAAAACATTCTTAGGTGTACTAGTGGCAGGATGGGGCACAGGGAAACAAGTCTGGTCTCCCTTTCACCTTCAGTTATGGCAAAATCAAGTATGAGGAGGATAATCTTTCAGTGATGAATTAATCAGCTGCATTCTCCCACCCCACCCCAAATTCCTAAACTAAATGGCCTTTAAAAGATTATATTGGATTGGTATAACCCTAGAAAGCATCCAGTAAATACAGGAACTCTTAACATAGCCTATCAACAGTGGGTTTACGCTTCCAAGTGAGGGAGGAGGAGGAGGGGAAGGTGAAGTAGGGAGGACTGCAAAACGTGTGTACTGTAACATTAGCAGCTTTATCATTGATTGAATTCGTAAAACAATTAAAGTGCATTGTTTCTGCTGCCATAAGATACCTGATTTTTGTTAGAGGGATGCAATTATTTATTTTGTTCATGACTTGTTATTCAATTACAGCAAAGCCACACCATCAATGATGAACAGACAGAATATTAAAACATGCAACTCAACCACTAATTCCTAATGTGACACCAATGCAATGTTAAATTTTTTTATTCAATATTAAATTTTGACCCTTAGTTGGCAATAACAACTGCAGAGGCAAAATGCTGAGCAAATACTTTTCAGAGATAGAATGACAGTCAGTCCTGTTATTCTAGTTACACTTAAAAAGGAAATGAACAAGACCGTACAACTGAGTTGCTGGATTTACAAATTACTGTTGTCCATTATATATACTTATAAAGGAAAAAATGCCTTCAAACTCTTGTCTGCCTCAACTATTGGATTTTCTGTCACCAAGAGAAACCAGGTGACAGATCACAGGCTGCCTTGCCTGTCTCTTATGTAGGTCAGGAAAAAGCTGAAGCTTGCTAACAGGTTAATTTTAGGACTCTAAATTATTATTGTTAACACACTACAAACTCTGGTGAATTTATTCCTTTTCCAAATCCCCCACCCCCTAAAAGCCAAGTCAATATAGACATCTAGCTATAGGAATAGTAAAATAATCAAATTACTTATACTGAAGAAATTATAAGGTCTGATTAGCAGGAAAAAATACTTTGTTATAGGAGACATTTCCTAAATGAGGATCACACTGTTTTTGGCTTTAATAGGGAATGGAGTCATTTGCAACCAAATGTTTCAGCACAAACTGTTCCAAGAGCTCATATATTAATGAACTATTTACATTTTCTCTCCACGTGCACACTAATGTTACTTTAGGCAACTCTGGCAGAAAGTACATAATCCACTCTGACTCAACCAAACATATGTTGTAATTTCATTCCCCAAGAATGGTTTCAACATTTATTTGCAATATTAGTTTGTTCTACTGACAACCAAAAGTTAACTTCAAAGATGTGCAACCTATGCCATGAGATCCAGTAACTAGCTACATAACCCCGGGTTCCTGTACAGTAATTTCAAGAAAACAGGGTAGCAGGAGCATTCTAGCACCCCCTTAACCAAACTGGCTTTTACTCCAATATCACACCTTATTTGGTGCAGTGTACCACTCCCTCTTCAATGAATAAACCAGTCTTCGTTCCTCCAGAGGCTTCCATGCCTAAATAGCCCCCTAGATAATCAAATAAGCAGTTGCCAATGGGGCCACATCACAGCTAGCATGAAGCTCACTTATGGAATACAGTCATACCTCGGGTTGTGAACACTGCAGGTTGTGCGTTTTCGGGTTATGGACCGCACCGAACCCAGAAGTACCGGAATGGGTTACTTCCGGGTTTCGGCGCTCGCGCATGCGCAGAAACACTAAATCACACTTTGCGCATAAGCACCGAATTGCGTCACACGCGTGCGCAGATGTGGCGCTGCGGGTTGTGAACGTGCCTCCCGCATGGATCAGGTTCGCAACCCAAGGTTATGACTGTATAGAAAAACAAGGAGAAAGTTATGGATAGATGCCCAACAACCAGACAGGCACATGATGAAACTACCAGTGTGTCTGCTGTGTACACAAGATGACCTCTGAGACTGTCAATAAAAGGATGCACACCAACATTACTGACAGTGGAAGACATCAAACACTGGTCATACTCAAGACCCACTGATGTCAAAAGCTCCACAGTATGCCATCTTCCTCCCATATCTATAATCAGTCTCTGGCACTGATCAAGACTACCATATTGAGTTTGCCATTTACAGTATGTGCTAAATTGGGACAGTAAGGTTATGCACAGAGGTTCCCAGTGATAATTAAACAGAGGGGTGCTTCAATTCAACAACAAAAAAGCATAACTTCAGTTAGAGGATGAATTAGAAAACAATTACCTTGTTATAGAATTCTAGTTCTCTGGGCCCTCGAGGTGGTGGCTGCAATTGTTTGAGGACTGTGCCATCAGGATGCTGCAGGATGCCTGGGAAACAACAAATACATTTGTTCACATCTTAACTTCAGCATGCTTTTGAGTCCAACTATGATAACATAATCTAGCATGTTCCAAAAACCCCAAGAGTTCTTGTTAGGGGAAAAAGGAAGAGTTCATGTTAGGAAGCAGCTTTCTTTAAATGAAATCAATAAAACAGAGAAAATACACCTTACCCTTAGAGTCTGGTACTTATCCTGAAGACCAGGCAAATCTTTCACACATAGTTTGCATGTAATGCTAAGCCATGATTTGTTTAACAAATCAGTAGTTAACCATAAATTATCCCACAGATTTGTCAAACTATGGTTTGTTTCTACAAAGTTTGGTCTGTTTCCCATCTGCTCTAGCCTCATGCATTTGTACCCTGGTGAGCATCTGGAGTGGAGTAGCCAAGCAAACTATGGCTAAGGAAAGTGCTGAGCTCACATGTAATGCCAAGCCATAGCTAAAACGAAGGCAGGCTCATAAGCAACAGGCCATGGCTTCAAATCATGGATGACCGGCAATAAGGAAACAATAGATAAGCTGCTGGGAAGGGTTCACACGTAATGCTGAGCCATGGCCTAGCTACACAAGAACCAGGACAAATGTGGAGCAATAGTTTTGTTATTTTGCAGCTAACTTCTCTGCTATTTTTCAATCACCAAAACAGTGTTAGTTCTGAACAGTTTCATCTCACTGAAGTTTCTTCACAGCAGTGGTATCTTAAAATTTAATCTTTAAACATTTATTTGCAACTACTGGAATAAGCCCTTTGGATCCAAATGAAACTTCAATATCATGTCGTTTTTTTCTTTCTAATGATGTTATTCAAGACATTCAAGACAGGCAATATTAATACAACCACAACGTCACAAATTAAAATTGAGACTCATTCTAGGCTGCAGTATTACCATTAGGACAACAGACTACAATAAATGTTATCTCCACTAGTTGAAAAATAACCAAGGTTTCTATTTAGTAATGGTTATAGTTATAAAAATCAGCCTTTGGACTTTATTATTAGTAAAAGTAAAACTTTAGCTTCTAGTGAAAGTGAACATAATGTTATTTTCAGCAATAAATATTTTTTGTTATCACGGTCACATTATGCAACCCTGAGTGAAGCCACAATCAAAACCACTTTGTCAGACAAGCAAAATATGAGTGTTTACCCCTTCCCACCTCTATTATAAATTCCCTTTATTAAGAATTTTAAGTAATCAGAGCACATGTGAGAACAGCCTTTTTCTAGTGTAGTGGAGAGAGCAACTCTCATAGGAGTCTCTCCACTTTTTGAAATTCTGTGTGTGCTAGCAACTAGGGAAAGGCAATTTAAGGTAAGAAGCTGGGACAGTGATAAGAGAAGTAAGATCTTCTCAGTGATGACCCCAATACTTCATAAATATTTGCTCATGAAAGACTACTTCAGCCCAAGCTTGTTTATTTTCCGAAAGCAAAGTTTTACTACAACCAATTTTTAACTGGGAAACTTAAAAGGGTATTTTAATGTGCTCCACTGTTTCAACAGTTTAATAGTGGAATATATAGGCTGTCGTGTTTCCTTTTTTGTATTTGTGATTCTATGATTTTATGTATGGAAATCATACATAAAGCCCTGCTGGATATGATTAAACGACTCCAGTTTAGCATTATGCTTCCCACATTGGCTACCAGATGCCTATGGGAAGTAGTAGTAGTAGACTTTATTTGCGTAGCCGACAGGCCATAGCATCAAAGGACAAACACCAACAAAAATACATTACAAATATGGTTACCATAAAATCTTGTGACCTATTAAAACCCCAGGTAAATTAATAATCTCAGTACTTAAAATTTGACAGAGGTAATAAAATAGTAATAATAAAACATAATGATAATAATCCTAAGATCCTAGGCGAGGAATCCGGGTGACGACACTGGTGTCATTCAGATAACAGCTCTCAGTCTCATTGCTCTCTCGATAAATTTGGCAACCTTCTCTGTTGTCAAGCTGTTCTGGTCAGCTAGGAGTGAGAACAATTTGGCTTCACAAGAGCGGCCCGGGATGGCAGATAGGAGCGGCATAATGGTCTCGTCCCTGAGATCTTTATATAGGGAGCAAGACAAGAGAACGTGAAACCGTCTCTACATAGCCAGCTCCACAGGGGCAGAGCCGGTTCTCGAATGGAATTTTTTGATATCTACCTTCGAGAACACCTGAGGGTAACATATTTAGTCTGGCCAGTGTAAAGGCCCGTCTGAGTTTTGGAATGGTTAAGGTAGACAAATAAGGTGCCCGAAAATCAAAGTGGGAGGGGGGCAGATAAGCATACCAAGCACTAAATTTCTTAATATAGGCCAGATTATTCTGCTGCTCAATATCCTTCATGCGCTGAACAATAATGGTTTTTGCCTTGGGGAGACCCATTTTCAGGAGATGCTATGCTTGTAGGTCACATGTAAGTAGTTTTTGATGCACTACTTTGGACCAACGACTTCTATGAGCATCTCATGCTACTAGAGGTTGCCTATGGGAAGCCCATGAGCAGGACATAACTGCAGTAGCACTAACTTCCAACTCTACAATTTTATGATTCTATGATTCAATCCTAGCTGGCATTCAGAAGCATACATACTAGCTCTGATACTGGAGGAAATATAGCCAGCACAACAAAAAGCCACTGGTATTCTTATATCCCAAGAAAACCTATGGAATAAGTATAAATATAATATAGACTGATATAGCAGATCTCACCTTACAAATATGTGAAGTGTTTAAAAAGTATCTTTCATTCACAGAACTCTAATATACATGACACTCCACAGTAACAATACAAAATCAAGGAGCTTATAATCTAAATTTCAGCAGTGAAATTTCAGCAGAGAACAGAAAAATACATGGGATGGAATAAAATGCAGTTACGCTAACATAAGGAGGGCTGTAAGCACTCTGCACTTAAATAAACCCTGAAAATCTGCACCAAGGTAACCCCAGATCTGCATCACACACGCAAAAATATCTTGTGATCTGTGTGAGTTACGCAAATGTAGGAAAGTTGCTTATTTTCTTGTTTCAGTCACCACTTTAGGTTCTGAGATTCCAGAAGGCATTAACCATGCATTTTCATATCTATATTTGTAGTCCACAAGGGCTAGAAACACTTTTTTAAAAAAATCTGGAAGCTAAATTCTGTATCCGCTACCACGTACATGCCAGAGCCCTGAACTTCAACTTCTTATAATCCATGCAAATTTGTTATTCCTGAAGTTGACTGCAACAGGGATAGCTCTCAATCATGGTCCCCCCCCCCTCCCTAGAGAAGAGACGCACATTATGACCTTAGAAGGATGTTGGCTTAAGCAGAAGTCAGTGAGGAAGGTTAATCATGAAAATTGAAGCTAAACAATCTATGTTCTCACTTTAAAATCCTCTCCTCTCAGGAGCAAACCAGTTTTCTTGTGAAATCCTTGCTTTCAGTTGTTCCATTTGAACCTATGCTTTTGTAACTATCTGCATTTCATAGGTAAACAATGTAAACAAACGGTAATAATTGCATCTTATAAAAATATAAAGATGCAATATTTACACATGTAAGCTTGTACATGTGTAAGACCCAGTTTCAAATTCCTGCTCAGCTTCGAAATTTATTGCACAGCCTTGGGCAAATCACCTTCTATCGGTTTAACCTGAATCATGACATTGTTTTGGTGCTAACACACATTGCTATGAGCTTCCTGGAAGAAAGAATAGGGTGCAAATACAAGAAATGTCGATTTTCACCACTTTTTGAACTCAGTATGAGTACTCTACAAGTGTGAATGAGTTAAGAGAAACCATCTAGTGCGGTTCCTGAAGAAAAGGGGGCATACATCAATCAGGTTATCTACAACTTGCTAGAGGGCCTTCTCAGCAACAGCACCCAGGTTATTTATTCAAATCATTTCTATATCACATTATATTTTTGAAAAGTTTTCTAAGTGGATTACAACCCATCTGAAAACATCAAATTCCAAAATCTCAATAAATATTACAACTGAAAATTAAGTACAAAAATACGATAAAGACATTAAAGCAGCATAATTAAGAGGAAAACAAATTATGTTCCTAATTTTAAAAAATGCAAGTAAAAATCAAATACAATAACAATTCCACATAGAAAGTATTTTAGCCAAATTAAAATGAGATAGAAACTGTATCCACACTTCCACGTCCACAGTAACATGTCCCAGACACAACCTTAGCATTCCTCTACATAGGAATCTCACTCTCAAGTATTCCCACCAACTATACTCATAACACAGCTAATCCCCACCCAACTATTTGTTGCCAACCAGAACTCTGGTTTGCAAAACATCCCCAGAAGCATTAAGCACAGGTTACAGCCAGCTCATTCACTCACCTCCATCTCGGTCAATATATTAGCATATAAACAAAAACATAATCCGTTCTCCTTCCTCTCTCCCACCCGGGCAGGGTCTTTGGGTGGTATCAAGCAACTTTACAAATACCTGCCAAAGAAGGGGAAGAAGAGGCATGGGAGGAGAAGCAACCAGTATGCTCAAAAACCTAACCATGATTAAGGGATCAGGCACTTTTCCACTTCAACTTAGTGCAGATGTATTTGTTTAATACTGGCTGATCATGTCTGATTTGTTTAATACAAAGACTAGAAGAACCTAGATAGGAAAGAAAAATAGACCAACCAGAATCTGTCTCTTGTAAAGGCATCTTATATATGCACATGTAAAGGCCCTCTAGTTGCCATATAAATCACTTTAAATGGCACAATCTCTTCAAGTTCCTCATTGTATTCATGTCCATTTGCCACAAAACACAATGTGAATACAAGGATAAACACATTTTCTGCAGTGATGAAATTTCTCCCTAATGAATGCCAAACCTTCTGTTTACTCAAAACAGTGTGTTTATTCTTCATGCAATTTGTTTCCTGTAGAAATCCAAAACAAGAGATTTCGCAATTAAAGTAAAAGGCATTATTTTCCAAACCAACCAATCCAATTTCATTTTTTCTTTGGGGTGGGGTGGTGAAGAGAGAATCAGGTCATTTCCCCAGCTTCAAAACTTCCTATTCATAAACATTAAACCTACAAAACACCTCAGATTAAGACTACATGCTTAGGTATCAACAAGAAAAGCAGGGACCTTGTAGGTAGATACCCCTGAAGATTTAGAAAGAGCAGGGAGGTCATATTATTAGAAAACCAAATTAACACAAAAAAATGTGCGGCAGCAAACACAACAAAGACACCATAAAAGAAAGCGCTTTAAATAGCTTATTAGGCACGAGAATGTGTCATTTCATTATTGCTCCATTAGTACAATAAAGGGATTTTTTTTTTTTTTACTGTAAACCACCAAGGTGTGTACAAACAGAGATAGTAGAATACCACTGTGTTGTTTTGTAAGGAAAAAAGCAAGCTGAAGTTCTGCGTGGATTTCAAAAACCTTCAAATTCTACTTTTGAAAATCCATTTCAGAGCATCATTTTCAGCTGTCATATACAGTAACACACCCTGTCCTTCCTATACATATTGCTCAAGATGGCTTACAATTAACATGCCTATTTTTAATTAATACTATTGTTGCATAGAGCCACAGCCAGTAGTCTTTCTCAGCTGGGTTCAGGGGCTGGATTGGGGGAGCCTGGAAAGACCATTCAGCCATTAAAGTCACTAGAAGACCTCAAAGCGGTCTCTCGCAGGAATGGAGCGGGGAGAGGGGGGCGACGACAAAATTAAGCAACCCCACGCATGCAAGGGACGTCTTGAAGATTACTCACACGGCTCAGAACGAGAGACACAAGCAACCCCAACGTATCACCCACAACATTAAGGACACACCGATGTCGTAAGTAAAAACAAAACTCGCCCTGGTATTATTATTTAACACTAGGGCACTGGATCCCACACACCAAAAACACGCACGCGCGTGCATAAACGTGCACACACACACACACACACTTGGAAACGTTGAGGCGAATAACACCCAAGGCAGAAAAAAACGGACTTTGGTTGCTTTGTATCCACCCTAATTCCTGAGCGCGGACCCAAGGGACTTGGGTTGGGAGGGTACCTGAGAGCCCCACTTCCCACTATCTGCCGAAGGGGTGCCGGGGTGGGGTCCCGGCTTCCTGCCTCCCCTTAGGACCCGCCTCACCCACCCACCCCAGGCCTGCCACTTACCGCCCTTATCCTTGCCGTACATGTGCCCAGCCACCTGGTGAGACAGGGGCACGCAGCCGTTGAGCAGCCGGGCGCTCCTCCCTCCTCCTCCTCCTCCTTCCTCTTCGCCCTCCGCCGACGACGTCGCCGCGGAGCCCGGAGGCACGTCCGCCTTGGCGCCCCGAAGAAGCCGCTCGGGCTCCCTGCTCGCCGCACAGCGCGGGGGCTCGGTGGCCATTTCCTCGGAGGCTCCCGCCGCCGCCGCCACGTCCTCCTCCTCCTCTTCCTCCCCGCCTTCAAGGGCCTCCTCCGCCGTTGCCTCCGCTGCCGCCGCCCGCCGTTCGCAGCCCAGGCCAGGCCCGCGGCTCCATGGCGTGCGCCCCCGCCCGCAGTGCTTCCACTCCCTCAGGCGAGCGGAGCGGAGGCTTCCCTCGGCTGCCTCAACCGCTCGGGTCGACTGACTAAGCGGCACTGAGGAGAGAGAGCGAGAGAGAGAGATAGGCAGCACCTCGGCGTTACTGGGCCTGCGCGGCTGGCAGCGAGCCTGCGCAGTAGCGGCGACTGAAGCCGCTCGTCCCTGGCTTGGGTGGGGGGCGGCTTCTGAATGGTTTTCCCCAGACGACTATTCGGAACGCGAGGAAGAGGCAGCGCCGCTGTTATCAAGGGCACAGCGCTACCTGACAGCCGCGCCCTTCTGTGCGGTGGTAAACCTTCCCTCTAAGCTCAGGGGTCCGGGGCCGACCCTTTTGGCACCTGAGAATGGTGCCCCCTTCTCCGCCAGGGAAGATCTACTACATCAGGAGCAATCAGGGGTGCCAACTTGGATAAAATATTGGTATTGAATAATTGGATATTGAATTGAATTGGTATTCAGTTGAATATTGAATAAAATATTGGCACAGGTAAGCTCTGCCCCACATCTGATGCAGTGCACACACAGCATCTGAATGGCAACGGCCATCAACTTTGGGAGTGCCCCGCCCTCTCCAGTATTTTATTGGGGGCAAAGGGACCTTGGCCCCTGGGAGTTGGTTCCTATGGGAACAATGGAGAGATAAATATCTCAGCCATCTCTACTGATTAGCAGACCTTCCAAGCATTCCTGTTTTCCAGGGACAGTCCAGGATTTACAGAAGCCGCCTCAGTTTCTGATTTGATCCCGGAATGCCCCGCTTTTCCTTAAGACGTCCATGTTTTCATTGGAGAAATGTTGGAGGGCATGCACCCCATGAGTGGGCCAGCCCTACTGTTGTCTAGGGAGTGGTGAGAGGGAGAAAGCACTCTGCATGTGATCTGCGGAAGAGAGGTCCCAGTACATATTATTTTTACGGAACTGAGCTCTAGTAATAAACCACAAGTTCTGCTACAAACTAAACTGCCACAGTGGACTCCAACTCCGCTCTCATCAGCCCAAGCCTAGCATGGTCAGTGGTTAGATATAATGGAAATTGAAGTTCAGCAACATCGAGGATCAAAGGTTCCCCACCCCTGGTCTGAAAAAGCTCAGTTTTAAAATAAATAAATTTTAAATAAGGCTTAAAGTGAAGGCCATGAGTGAAGTATCACTTTGAGCAAAGTTGCTCTCCTCACACTAGTAGCCTTTTTTTAGCCTTTAGACTTCTGCTAGATAGCTAGAGGATACATTTCTGGTAAGCACACTTAAAGGTAAAGGGGGCCCTGACCATTAGGTCCAGTAGTTACCGACTCTGGGGTTGCAGCACTCATCTCGCTTTATTGGCCGAGGGAGCCGGCGTACAGCTTCTGGGTCATGTGGCCAGCATGACTAAGCCACTTCTGGCGAACCAGAGCAGCACACGGAGATGCCGTTTACCTTCCCGCTGGAGTGGTACCTATTTATCTACTTGCACTTTGACATGCTTTCAAACTGCTAGGTTGGCAGGAGCAGGGACCAAGCAACGGGAGCTCACCCCGTCGCGGGGATTCGAACCACCGACCTTCTGATTGGTAAGTCCTAGGCTCTGTGGTTTAACCCACAGCGCCACCCGCGTCCCTGTAAGCACACTTACTAAGCTGTAAATGCCCCATTGGACTTACTTTGAGTAAATATGTTTAGTAATGCAGAGCATCCAAGTCACAGTCCTGAATTCACCATTTCCTACTTGATCCATTAAGCACCGTGATATTGCAAGAGAGCAGGGATTCTGCAGGTGGGATGGCAAGATGGAGGAAAGGTTCACACAACAGACCAAGGGACACTCTGGGAGAACAGTTAAGTGTGTTGAACTAGGAGTGATTAAAATCCCCGCTCAGCTTTGAAACTCACTAGATAACCTTGGGCCAGTCACTTCATCTCCATCTAATCTCCTTCACAAGGTTGTTGATCTGATAAAGGGGAGGGGAACCTGCGTGTTTCACTTAGCTCCTTGGAGGAACAGGGACAGAAATATAGCA
Source organism: Podarcis tiliguerta (assembly GCF_965153285.1). Classification (NCBI taxonomy): domain Eukaryota; kingdom Metazoa; phylum Chordata; class Lepidosauria; order Squamata; family Lacertidae; genus Podarcis; species Podarcis tiliguerta. The sequence continues at coordinate 66,371,851 of NC_139538.1, forward strand.
AGTAAAATCAGTTTGAATTACATGTGAAACTATGCCACAAGTATGCATTTAAGATATGGCAATTGAAGTATGGGTAGTTTCTTCTACTAGCTTGCGCTCCATATGTGTAATATATCTCTATTTCCTAATAAAGTGTTCAGTTCTCAAGTCTGACACTATAAAATTCAGAGACTTTGTAGCTAGGAACCTGAACAGGAAACCCTGAGCAGAAGACAGGAAGAGAAAAGGGCACAGGAAGAGAAAAGGGCATTATCTCCTCTGTTTGACAAGGAACCACTCCCCCACCCCCCAAAAAATTGTCAACAGATTAAAATCTTAATATTTTCCTAATTAACAATTTCCTGTTTTGTGAGAGGCTTGGCCCAGCAGGATCTTTATAGGGTTAATGTCAATAACTTTGTTGCTCCAGTTGCAATGGCTACCGATTAGTTTATTTGCATAAGTCAACATGCTACATATTATGTTTAAAACCATAAATGGCTTGGGACCAAAATACATAATGAACCTGTCGTATCAAGGTGGTGTATTTGACAGGAATATTGCCCTTCCCTTTAACAGCACCCAAGCTGTGGAACTCCCTGCCTGGACTCCACCTTACCTTCTTTTCACCACTGAGAGCAATCTTAAAACACAAGAAGCTGGTATAAGTTGAACCAACATAAACTAAGTCAGCAAACGTACACCGGATCCAAATGCCATTCAGGACCAGGCTGAACTGCCCTAACCTGGAAGAGGGAAAACAAGCATTTAAATTGAGTTACACCACTTTTCTCATTGCCTTAATTTACTCCAGGTTCCTAGGTCACATAACCAACATGGATGTGATTAGGATTCAGCCTAGGTTTCACTCCCTTCTCTCCTGCCCCCACCACACCTCTTTTTCAGAATTTACATGGGCTTAAGATCCAATAGAAGGGAAGCGGGTGGCGCTGTGGGTAAAACCACAGAGCCTGGGCTTGCTGATCAGAAGGTCGGTGGTTTGAATCCCCACAAGGGGGTGAGCTCCCGTTGCTCGGTCCCTGCTCCTGCCAACCTAGCAGCTCGAAAGCACGTCAAAGTGCAAGTAGATAAATAGGCAGGAAGGTAAACGGCGTTTCCTTGCGCTGCTCTGGTTCACCAGAAGTGGCTTAGTCATGCTGGCCACATGATCTGGAAGCTGTACGCTGGCTCCCTTGGCCAATAAAGCGAGATGAGCGCCACAACCCCAGAGTCGGTCACGACTGGACCTAATGGTCAGGGGTCCCTTTACCTTTTAAGATCCAATAGGGTCTGCTGAGCCAGGATTGAGGAGATATGCTAGCCTATGTCTGGCTGAGCCAGGTTAAGGGAGTTAAGCTGATCAGCTGGATCCTAACTCCATTCATCCTGGCAGATCTAGCCTTAGAATTGTGCCCCAAGCCTTATTTAGGCAATTGTTTTGTTAGGTAAACCAATTTTTACTTTTTACTCTTTTCTTGATTCTCTCTCAACTTTTTTATTTGATTGCATTTGTACAATAACAGTTTCAATATCTTTTTAAAATTTTCTGTAAGCACCCTAGGATGCTACATAACAAAAAGACAGGAGACAAATGCTTCTGCATATAAAATATCTGAAATACAGTAGAAGCTGCAGTATTACTAACAGACAACAAGGACTATCACAAACATAAGTTGCTACAATGCTGAAACCCTGGCTGCTGCCAAATAGCAATGACTGCCTGCAACCATTTATTCACAAGGCTTGCAGTACTAGAAGTGATTTAATTATTCAGCTTCATAAATTTAACTCAAGGTTGTTAGAGGAGTCACACACTGGCAAGAAAAGGCTACATGTAACATCTGCCCAATAGCAGTGAACAAATTGTGCTGTAGACTCAGCAGTCTCATTCTGACGCACACTATCTGTGGTACTCAGAGTTCTCAGTGTTTAATGCCTTCCTCTTATGCACTAAAAAAAAAAAATATGCCTTTACTATTTCCTCCAGAGCATAAATAAAGGGTTACTAAATAAAGGGTTAGAGTCAGGGCAAAACAAGAGCTCAGTCCCAGAAAAAAAAAATTTTCGTAAACAGAATACTTTTTGTTAATGGTCTGCTGTATGTTGGGAGTGAAGCTTTCTTGCTATTGAAACCTAATAGTCACAGGTAGGACTGAGAGCAATAGTTCAGAGTCCAAGGAATCTGGTTGGAGCGCTAGAGCAACTGTTAGGTAAATGGGCAGTGGGTGTTTCCCATTAGGCTGGGTAGCCACCTTCTCAATGCGGAACAGATAACTTTAAAAACTGCATACCAAATAATGCCACCTTGTGCAAACAGAATTCTCTCGCCTGGAACGGTCTGCAACTTTTCTAGACTTAAATGTAAAAATCCTGCAAGCGACCTTGTTTTACTCAACCTGCTTTTTGTAATACATCAGTACATCATCGTCATTCTTGTGTAGCACATTTAATTGACCTCTGCCTAGGGGTACAGTTATCAGTTTATTCGTTTTTATTAAATTTCTATACATGTACTGCCATTTATCAGAGGATCACAGGGCGATTTACAATATAAAAACACAAAAATGCATACCATAGCAACAACCAAAAACAATTCCCCTGACACACACACACATTTCAAAGGCCATAGATTGTTTAATTAGCCAAAGACCTGGGTGAAGAGGAATGTTTTTCATATATAATGAAAATGCCACGTGAGCCTCCCTGGGGACAGCATTCCAGAAGTGGGGAACCACTACAGATAAAACCCATTCTCTTGTTGCCACCCTCCAGACATCTTATGTAGGTGACACATGAAGAAGGGTCTCAGATGATGATTGTGGGGTCAGTTCATACAGGGAGAGGCAGTTCTTGGGGTATTGTGTTCCTGGGCCATTTAAGGCTTTATAGGTCAAAACCAGCATTTTGAACTGGGCCCAGAAATTGGCAGCCAGTGCAGTTGGGCCGGGATTGGTGTTATATGCTCCCTAAGTGGAGGTTTCTGCAGTGTGGCAGAGGAAATATCTTTTGTTGGCAAAGAGGCCAAAAATTAAGTGTGCCGGGGCAGAATGAAAAGCATTTCCCCAGCACACCCCTGAAAAGGGGCAAAATCTATGCCAGCCCTGGAGCCAGTGTAATTTCCCTTCCTGTTGAAAAACAACAACCTGGGGGACACAAGAAAAGCACCTCCTTCACCTTCTGCTGTAAAAGCAAGCAGCAGGGCTTTGAAATGCTAGTTCTTCTGCCATGCAATTTCCCACCACTAGCACTGTAGGATTACTCTGCATTATGGATCCAATGTTATACCCACCTGCTGGGAAATAAGATGCAATTATGTAATCAATGAACTTCTGAGTATATGTGTATAGGACTACGCTTTAAGCTGACATAATTCTGCATGGGAAAAAATGCTCTCATATTATTTACATCTTACGCAAAAGCATTCATAAGTACCAACTATTAGTAGGTCAAAAATGCTTCCTTAAAATAATTTCAGTCATTTTTTTAATGCTTTCATTACATTTTGAAGCCTTATTCCTAGCGCACCATGTTTGAAGTAGGTGAAGAAATATACCACTTGGTTAAAAAAACCCAAAAAACTAAAAAGAGTCGTTTCATTGTTATATTGCTTGTGGATGTGAACAATAAAGACAGCTTACAACAGCTTATTTGAAAATAATTTAATGTATTATCTTCCCATACATAGTTCCGAGTACATTCTAAAGGTCTTTTTTTTAATACACTTAATGAGAATGTACATTTTACAAGACAAAACAAAAGCAAGGTCACAAGTATTCATTCCTAACATACATTGTAGTGTTTAAGCAAGGCAAACACCATGAATTACATCAGTTGCAGCATACTGTATACCACACATCTAAAAATCTTCAGTGAAATGACTTAAGACCTCATTTTTACACCAATTACAAGTGAGCAGAAAACACTGCAATATGGTTGTTTGTGCGGTGTCCAGATCATTCATCATTTATGCATCTTTTCTCTTGATGATCAGAGGTCCCACATTGTCTCCCGTTTCATCATTATGGTTTGTATGAGACCCATCGCATAATGGAAACTAGGGAGGAAAAAATGGCTTAAATTTACTTTTATATATATATATAGCAAATAGCAATTCACAAACAACAAGGAAACCTAAGAGTGGCCTGATTTATACCAAGTCATGGTTTGCTTAGCCTAAGTGTTGTTGACTTGAAAATCTGAATGCAGCCCAATGGATAGCCATAATTTATTTTCTGGCAAGAAACTCAGAATGTAATGCTATGGTTTGTAGTTGGCTTATGAATCACTGTTTTTAAAGACTACGGTTGGCATTATTTCTCAACCCAACGGCCTTGCTTAACCCATGGTTTGTTTGACTATTCCTTCCCAGGTACCTGCCAAACTACAGGGCCACAAGATCAGCACAGGTGGAAAACAGGTTGCACTTTGGAGAACCAAGTCACAGTGTATTTTCTTAACTGTGAAACCAACACATGGTTGGCTAAGCAAACCATGATTAATACAAACCATGGTCGAGAGTTAAATGCTGTTTACAGCCAATGCTGAAGAAATTTGGCTATGCTACCATCTAGTAATTTAGTAGGCCATCAGAAGGTATCAGTTCCTGTGCTGATATGACAGAAGACTTGTCCGTACTAAACTTAGACCTAGATTCAACTAACCCACTGCACTAGCAGAAGCCAGCAATGGGGCTTCTACCCTCTCCTCTCCTCCTCCAAAATCTATTCTGGAGAGTCAGGAGAATCCCCAAAACAGCATGGGGGGGGGGGGCAGGAGAGCAGGGTCTTTCTGCCTGGCTTGCAAAAATGCTTGCATTCACAGGCCCGTCAAAAAAGTGCAATTTTCAATTCCTGCCATTATAAATAAAATACATTTGTCTGAGGACTGGTATCAACATTTGGCCTTGAAAACAAGGATCAAAATATTTCAACATATTTAATCAACATTTCTGCTTGATTATACAACCGCTGTTACAATTTACACTATAATAATTCCTTTTTTGCTTCTAACATTGAACAACCTATTCGACTGTTGCAATATTTCTTTTCCCACTATAACCTACCCCTCTCAGTTGTCTTTTAAAATATGAATGCTTAAACATCAATATTCAATGGCGTTTACTCTTATGTTACATGCTCTCAGGAGGAAACCTTCCTCATATGGAAAATTGCTTTGATTCTAGGAATAGGCGATTATTGGACTTTCCTTCAATGGCTGCTTCTAATTCAGTTATTCCTTCTGATTCTTCGTGATGAACTAAAAGTAAGTACTTTGGCTGTGGAGGGTTCAGCTAATTTGTAATTTAAAAGTTACAAGATATTTGCCATTTTCTTCTCTTACCTTCTTAGACCTCCAACACCGGCAGTACACAGCTTTCTCCCCCAAATCTTCCATATCAAATGCATGAACTACCTTTGGGTTATCTTTCTGGATATGGAGATTTACCATCCTATTACAGCATCTGTCCTTGCTGATAAATTTTTTGTAAGCAAGATATCCAATGGCTGCCGCTCCAGCAGCAAACGTAACGGCTGCAATCCATTCAACTGAAACAGAAATGTGGAGAAATTGTTAAAGAGCACTCACTAAGGCCTTTTGTGCAAACTGGTGCTGAGAAGTTACCGTCTGACAGAATTTTCATTTTCTCCTCATACACACTTCATAGCATTTAGTAGGGCTTAATCTGCATTCCCAAACTGCCAGAATATAAACTGAAAGCACTCTTTCCCATGCATGTCTACTCACTAAACACAGAAAGATTTTGCTTCCAAAGTGTGCACAGGATTAGTGCCTTAGGGTTACATCTAATGTTAGATCTATTCTGAATACAGACATTGAAATTAATGGACATAATTAACATGGGTCCATTGATTTCAGTGGGTCTACCTCCAAGTATAACGTAGTTGGATTCAACCCCTAAAATGCTATTCTGTACCAAGTGGTGAGTTTGATCAAGTTCAAATATACGATTGTAGTTTTAGTTTTTGTTCTGACACTCATGGAAAGGAACCACTTCATTTCTTTTGTGTAGATGCAGTAGAAGGGGTAAATAGACTTTGGAAATCGTGCTTCCCTTCTCAAGGAAATGATTAACCCTCAAGTCTTCTTCCCCCTCCCTATGCAACTTAGGGCACAACCATTTCCAAGTACGGTTACTATTTTCAAAAGGTCAAAAATGTAGCTAACACATGACTTTAAGGAATGCCAAAATGAGAAACAAGTAAGTTAGATCTAAAGAGTTACATAGAACTACATATTGAAACAAGAGATAACCTGGAAAGGGTTCTCATAGGAAGAGAAGGAATTCCAATATTATCCGACAGGTAAAAATAAGGTCACCAGTACATTTATTTATTATTAATCTAGTACTTCTCTTGAGGAAAGAGAAGTCAACCTATTCATCAATCACAATCATTGACACAATACAGGTTACTAGCTTCCAGGCTAACCAGAGGTGATTAACTTTGCAAACAAGCAAATATTTCCCAATTAAAAATTCTAAAAATCCCACTGACCGCATTGGGATTTATGTGTTTGGATTAGCAACCCCGAAGATGCAATCTTGTGCAATAATACTTTATATCTTGTCCACACGTTATTTCATCGGAAGGCATTACATTGAATCAGGAGTTCCACTAAAGTAGGAATAGGAAACATTTTTAGCCCAGCAGGCCAGATTGTTCTCTCTCCCATCTATCAATTAGCTGATGTCACAATGAGGTCCACTGGCCTTTTTTGCTCAGAGGTGGTCTTCAGAACCCTTTCTTGAAATACTATTTTGTGCAGGGCTTTGAAAGGGGCTTCTGACAATCAGCCAATTATTGGATCTTCAGAAGTTCCTTTCAAAGTGCTGATCAGCAGTGCAAATAAACACACTTTCAGCTAAATCACAGCATCAGGTACAAAGTTACTGCAGCTTGGCCATACAGTCTCATAGGCCAAATGAGGATGCCTAGTAGGCCTAATCAGGCCTGCCAGCTGGAGATTCTCCACCCCTGCACTAAAGCAAGGGTGACAGTCAACACAACCAAAATATTTACCCCAGAAGCTTCAGCAGGGCTTCCAGGCAGACCAAAAAATATACCAGAGGGTAGGAAGCTTGAGCTTCACCAACTTGTCCCTATCACCTATATGCAAGTCCATAACACTTATCAGGACCAGCATAAGAACAAAAAACAGCAGTGGGCTGTTTTTGCAGAATCACAGAATTCTTCTCAAGCTCAGTATTAAATGAAGAGAGATGGGAAGAGATAAAGTTGTTAGCGAAGACATGGTAGAAAGTTGTGTTTACAATGTGTGATCGCAGTATGAAGGCAGTGTTTTAGGAAGACTGATTACAGTTAGAACCAAAATGTTTTGAGAACATCCAGTTATTTTTCTGCAGAAAATGTTCCATTCCAGAAGCTCATTAGTAATAAAGTATGGATGCCATTAGCCAAACTTGGAAGTTTCAGAGTTTTTAGCTTTGTCTACTAAAGTAAAATAAGCATGTTGAATTAGGTTATTCTCTAGATCTGGGACATCAAAAAATTACTAAAGCAAATGGAAGATTTTCTCATTTGCAAATTACCCTAATTTACAGAAGAATTTTCCCTATTAAAATTGTATGGAAAAATCGTTTCACACAACCAGAGATATTTTATGCTGAACAGAGAATAAGACTAAGCTCTGCAAAAGGCTTCATGGACAACCTTGGAAACTGCAACATATTGGAGGGCATGGCAGAAACTCCATCTGCATCAAAAGTATTTTATTTCCTCCCTCTTCTTTATCTCTGCCTGCCTAGAGTTCTGTGAAACTGTAAAGTTCTTACCATCAATATCTAGCAAGCCTCATAAAACTGTTACACTATACTCTCAATTTAACCAACTGTAGTGGAGCAACACAGCTGCTGCTGAATCTTTTTGTATATAGGGGAAAGTCCTTGGTGCCGAGTTTTATTTCCAAGTTCAGTAAGGCAAACAGCTCACAAACTCCATACCCACACATGTCAATAGAAACAAAAGCTATACAGTATATAACTACACACTCATGAAATCCAACCAGCTAATGTCAGACAGAACACAGGAAAGCATGGACCAACACATCACAGATAGAAGCTTGCAACTTTCAGATGCCCTGCACTTTTTGAAAGTTAGTGGGGTCTAACTACATACCTGCAAGGCTACACCTGTGCCATAGGCACATATTAACCATAGTAGGGAACAGATCACACAGACCATGATAAATATGGCAAGAGTAGTCTGATTCCAACTATTTAACTTAACTAACATAAATGGAGGATGGAGTGTTGCCACCAAGAGCACTGTAGGGTGCAAGGAAAATGGGTGATCAGGAACTATGGTGAATGTACAGAATATCATATACAAAAGGAATGAGCTATATAACATATGTGATGTCAGGATTCCTACAAGCACCTGCCTAAAATGCTGGACAGAGACACTTACAAAAAATTACAACTGTGGGTGAGCATCAGGTGTCCTTAGAGAAGGCCTGAAATTGAGAGACTTGACATGGAGTAGGGAATAACACAAATAATGAAAACAGCTCTTACAGCAATAGTGCTTTATTTAGTGTTGTTGTACAGCACCTGACTGCTTTATCCTGTTTTTCATCACATGATGACAGTTTTGCTCTACAGATCCTGGAACTTGAAAGATTGTTACTTATCCAGGATCAAAGAACAGTTCAGTGCCTTTAGAACAGGCTTCCTCAAACTCGGCCCTCCATATGTTTTGAGACTACAGTTCCCATCATCCCTGACCACTGGTCCTGCTAGCTAGGGATCATGGCCAAAAACATCTGGAGGGCTGAGTTTGAGGAAGCATGCTTTAGAATCTTTTCTTCTTTTCAAAGCTGGGCAATAGTTTTCCAAAATATGAATTAGCAATCAGCACCCTTAGTTGATGTTGGTTTGCTAAATCTTACAAGTAAAAACAGGGGAGAATCCCAGCCAGTTTCTGACTATGTGCCAAGTGCCCTCTGATCACTATTGACCAAAAAGCCAGCCCTCACATCAAAGTGCGCCGTTTAGGCAAACGAAGCCCTGAAGCCTCTCCCCTTAGGAGCAGGAGCCTGAATGCAACCTTTCTCAAACCGACACCTAGTTACATTTCCCCCAGCAGGAGCACTAAACTACCCCACTAATCCCCAAAGGTATTAGTTAAAGGCGCTAGTTTCCGCGCAAGAGCTTCAAGGGCGTCCGCCACGAGCAGTTAAGAGGCCGAGCTTCACCACGCCCCCTTCTCAAAAGAGCCAAATTCCGGCTAGGAACGCGGTGCCTCAGCTTAAAGACCCGAGACAACAATTCCAGCAGCCGAAATGCTTGGCATTTGCAGCGCAGTCACGAGTTCCTTTGTTCTCGGCGCAGAAGCGAGCGGGAGAGGCAGAGGTCAGGCAGGGAAGCCCGACTATCGGAAGTGCGCGGCGCCCGAGGGCTCCCGCGGAGCAAACAGGTGCGGGGAGAAAGGCGAGCGCTTGGCCAACGCCTGCGAAGATGAGCCGAGGAGGGAAGGAGGAAGAAGCCTCGGGGCATCGCTGCTGCTGTTGCGCAGCGCAACGCTCCACAGCGGCGACCGGAGCCCTAGAGGGGAAAGAACTGCTGAAGGTCACTGCAAAAAAAAGCCCAGGGGAGCTGCAGAGGTCGCAGGTGCAAAACTGCTCGCCCCCTATTACAGTCAGGCTGGGTCCACTTTATTAAAAAAAGACTATGCCCCGCCCGCCTCGTTGCAGGCGCCGCATTCCCGGAGCCTTTTCTCTTTCCCCGGCCGTGAAGATGCCTGTTTTTACGGGGAAAGAGAACTGCATGGCACACAGGGCCCCGCGCTAAGGTAACAGGTCTCTCTCTTTCGGTTGGCAACGCGGGTAAAAGGGAGGAAAGAATTGCTCGGGAACCACGGAAAAACCCACATTACCCGCCCCCTAAACGCCCCCCCCCCTTGCAAGGGCGCCGCTGCAATCCCGCGACCTTGCACGCTCTTACCCCGCACGGAGGAATTCGACCCGAGCCCCATGACTGCAGCCCCGGACGCACGCCGCGCGGCCACCCTCTGAGACTCCGGCGAAGGGCGCGCGAGGCGGGGCGAGGGAAGTGACACCCGGCGGCGACGCGCCTGCGCGCCAGGGCTTTTAACATGGCGCCGGCCGGCCGGGGGCGGCCTCTCTGCTTCAAGGGGCGGGGCAAGCGCTGCAAAACCACCCAGCGCGGCTGTAGCAGGAAGGGTGGAGGGAGGTCAGGGGTCGGGAGTGAAATCGCTTGCGGCTGGAGACTTAGAGACCTCGGGGGTGGTCGGGAGGATTAAAGGAGATGGGGAGGAGGAAGAACAGTCAATGCCACCCTGAGCATAAATGCTGTAAATGCGAGAAGCAGCTGAATAAATGAGCCGGGAAAGATTTGGGGGACAGAAATGCTTCAGGATGAGAACAGAAATCGTGCTCCTGCGGCGCGGCAGCAGCGGGAGGCCCCATTAGCTAAAGTGGTGCTTCAAGTTAAGAACACTTTCAGGTTAAGTACGGACCTCCGGAACGAATTAATTACTTAACCTGAGGCACCACTGTACCCAGATTATTTGGAAAAGTAGATCTACTATTATGTAACTGGTGAGGATGGGCTGAACAACCCCAACTTTCACACAGATGCAGCAAAAAGAAAAATAAAGAAAATCAGTAGAATAGCCTATGCAGTCTTCCAATACCAGCTGTGCAGGATAGTGGTATCTATGGTTTCACTGTTGTGGTGAACTAATGCCAATTTGCATATATTAAGAATGAAATCTCATATTTATTATTTTGTCTTCGCCGCATGTTCCAAGTAGCCCTGCTACCTCTTTCTTGTAAAAGGTTCTGCTTTACAGATACATGACACACAAATTCCATAGCAGACTTCCTCAGCCTTGTGTCTTCCAGATTTTTGGATTACTACTCCCATCATCCCTCACCATCAAGCTATGCTGGCTGGTGCTGTTGAATTATCAAGTCCAAAACATCTGGATAGTACCAGGATGGGAAAGGCTGCTTAATGGAGATGTTGATTGTCTGTCTGCCATGGAATACTGTTGATTATTAGGCAGCTATTTAAAGGTACAGAAAGTCTAGCAGGAAAAATAAGTAAATATTGCTTTCAGAGATTCAAGGGTGCAATTTCAGAACCCATAGGTGCATTTCCACTCACTATACTGCTTGCTTCAAGACAACTGAGTTACTTACACAGCGTCAAACAAACTATTTTCTAAGCCAACATCAACTTTTAAATAAAAGCATCACCACAGCTCTCTTTGTCTCTGAGGCCTCTGTCTTTTTAGACCAAAAGAATTGTGCCTTGCTCTTTACCAGTTGCTGGTTTCTTTCATGAAGCGCAACAAAATTCATGCTCCATCTAATGGCTTCCACCGTGTTTCCCTGTTGACCTACCTCTTCTCGGAATATATGCAATAATTACTTATGGAGCTTCAAATCATATTATGCTGAGGAGGGATGCCTTTGATGCCATGTAGCAGCAAATCAGCCCTAATGCTCTTAACCTTTAAAGTCACCCCCCACCAGTATTTTGCCGCGTGGGGGGCTGCTCCCGACCAATTCCGGGTCCTGCCGTCGTCACCCACCTCCCCGGAGCAGAACCGCGGGGGTCGCCGCAGCCGCCGGGCCACCTCTGGAACTACACGCCCCAGAATGCAGCGCGGGGGCGTCAGGAGGCGGTGGGCGGGGCGTGGAAGTCTATTAGTAGAAGCGGAAACAAAAGACCCTTCGATTGGGAGCGGAGAGCCACCTCGGCCTCGGCCTTAACACGCCCCGTGAGAGCCCGGCCCCCTCCTGGAGCAGCCAACGCCGTCGCCGCCTCCTCCTCCTCTCTCTTCCCCCCTCTCGCAGCTTCCCCAGACCGGCCCGCCCGCATCCCCTGCTCCCCATGGCGCTGAAACGGATACAGAAGGTGAGAGCACCCGAGTGGGCCGGGCCGGGCTGGGCTGCTGGCCGTCCGTTGGGAACTGGGTGAGCTTCGAGCCGCCCGGGCCTCGGGGGTTAGTAATAGACAGGCGAGGAGCGCGCTTTGGGGCTGAGGGGATGCGCAGGTCTCGCGAGGGGCCGGAGGAGGTGGGGGGAGTGATGGCTGAGGGGGGGATGTGGGCCTATATGGAGGGGCTTAAGGGCGGGGGGGGGGGCTCGGTTGAGACCACCCTCCGCCCCCCTTTTTTTAAATATAGAAGATGGCATGTATATTTTCACGGACACCTTCAGGGAAGCCGTAAGGGCCCCGTCTTATTTCTGCAATGGTTTAGGCAAGCGCTTGGGGGTCACTGAAAAATCCTTCGTTAAGCTGACAGGGCCCCCCCCCATAGGCAAGCCTTATATATTCACGTTTGTACCAATACAATGGTATAGCAGCTTTTTCCCCCTGGACTGTACCACTTCGGATGGGAGGGAGGCAGAGGGGTACAGCGTGTGCTTATTACCTACCCTCCGCACACAACACACACGCTTCACATCAGAACAGGAAAACAAGGGTTACCGTATCTAGTTAGGCCATCGAAATGCTTTAGCATCCAGGATTGCTCTTTGCATTTGCGTTTATGTCATGGTCATAATCAGCCGCCTCGTGCCACCAGTTAGTGGAAAGGTGAGATATAAATTCAACAAATAATAATAAATCCCCAGGAGAGCATTTGCGCATACAGAGGCTCCCGATCCACCAGCAATCTGAATTAATGTAGCCCAGGAACAAGAAGTAAGGTCTTAGTGAATTGTCTTATTCCAGGCTGCCAAGTGTGGAAATGGGTGCAAAAGAATGCTTGGGGAAATGCATACTGAGACGTCATTATGTTGCTCCACAGGCATGGAATAGATTTTTGTGTGTGTGGCTGGGATAGTTTGAGAAGTTCATTCTGCAGCTTCTCCCCACACCATGGTCAGCATTTGGGAAATTGGGCCAATGCTGGCAAGGGGAGTTCAGTGCGAGTTCTTCCAGCCATGTTCTGGACTTCTTCCATTACAAAGCAGGAATAAGTATTGATGCAGTAGTTAGCATGCAGCTAGAACAGTATGATATTTAAACCTCACTAGTTCACATTCAAGCCAATTGTCCTGGAAGGTTTGGAGGACTCACACCAGTGAGGAAACTAGATAAGAACTCAAATGTCTCCAAAACAACAAGAAGCTCCAGATTTCACCCAAACATAACTAAGTTCAGTGCCACCTAGTGAGTAGACCATATAACGACACAATCCACACATTAAAAATGTGTTAAGTGGGTGGGCTCCTGCTCTACCATTTAGCTTGTAGCTTTGTTGAAACACTAATCCTTAGTAGCAATTGGGAGTGTACATGAATACCGTGCTGGCAATGCTTTCTGGTTGATGTAATGAGGGCAGAGAGAGACTTGTGGCTTGGGATAACAGGGTGTAATTTTATGTATTCCCCTAAAATGGATGGGGACAGATGACAGTTCCCATCATCCTGACTATTGGCCATACTGGCTGGGACTGATGAGAGTTGGGAGTCTAACATAATCTGCTCCACCTCTGCCCCCAAATATTAGGGGTCTAAAATCTGCCTCACTGAAAGAGCATTCTGTGGTCCATTTGCTTTGAAATGTCCCTGTGTTCTACCTTTTCCCTTGGTAGTAATCATTGCTGCTAATGCCATTTATGGAGGGAGGATTTCTTGTTTCTAACTTGTTTTCCACATGAATGATATGCTTCAGTACTTGCTAATAGTCTAAAAAAAGAAAGAGATATTCAAATGTTGTCCTCGTCAAGTGAATGTTAATAGTGAAAAGCTAGGGAAGGTGAAGGACTGAGAAACTGAAGGTTTGCCAAAAAGGAGGCAAGCTCTATAGATGTTACAGCTATCAGTAATTGGTGTCACTTAACACAGTTTCTTTGTGAATGTAGATAAGGGGAACTACTTAACACCATTTCTGAAATTGTGTTCAGTGCAAGAAGAATTGACATCTCTGACTCATTGTCTACCCAAGGTGATGTCTCATTGCAACAGACGCAGTCAGTTGACTTTTGGGAGATTCTCTTTGACAGGAGATCTAGGACAGGAAAAAGTACTTTGTCATACATTGCATAGCTAATTTATGGAATTCACTGCCATAAGATGTGCTGATGACCACCAACTGAGATAGCCATACGTTTGTCTCTAATCTCTTTTGACAGCTATCAATGGCACCTAGTTATGAAGGCTATATGCTGTTTCTAGGATCAGATGTAATAGGCCTCTGAATAAGAGTTGCTGGGGAACAACAGTGGGAGAGGCCTTTTGCCCTGTTTGTGGGCATCCTACAGGCTTCTAGCTGGCCACTGTGGGAAACAGGATAGGGCTTGGCTTGATCCAGCAGGGCTGTTCTTATAACTCTTCAGCTTTGTTTTGTTGTTCTGGGAGCAGCTTACTGCTTAGGGCATTTTACAAATGTGCCAAGGCTGCAATCCTAACTACATTTACTTGGTAGTAAGCCCCACTGAAATCAGGACTCACTTCAAAGATACAATAGTTAGGAATGGGCATTTAGAATACTTTGGGTATAGGAAATATTCCCTTGCAGACGTTCCTAATGCATAGAGCAGGAGTTCCCAAACTGTGGTCTGCAGACGAGCTTCATTCAGGTAGTCTGCAGCATGTCTGTAAAAATACAATTTAAACTTGTACAACAACATCTGGCACAATGCACTACAATTGCTATGATAGGCAGGAAAAAAATTAAGTGGTTCACCAAGACCTTCAACAATTTTTAAGTAGTCCATGGGAGAAAAGTTTTGAACCACTGGCATAGAGAGTGAAATAGGTATTTTTAATTCAGTTGCACATTTTAACAAGGTATGAGCAGAACTACCTGAGTAAATTTTGGATGCTGGTATGATTTCAACAGTTCACCTATATTGAGGGGTGCTGTGTCTACTAGCTTCATTGCCTTTCAGACTCTCCCTTAAGAGATTTGTGGTACACTTTAAAGACCCACAGTCCAACCAAGGTAAATACCAACCAACACTGGATTGAGGGGCATCCATCATGTGTGTCTAGCACAGATGGAGTAGCTCTTATTCCAAGGCATCTGATCAACAAAGGAATAGTATTTCCACCCTATGCTAGATTTGAAATGTTCATCATAAGGGAGGCAAACACCACCCTTTGCTTCCCTGTATTCTGGAATGAGCCTGGATAGTTTTAGTCAGTATCATAAAATTATTCATGATTGGTCTGTAGTATTCTCTTCTGTTGTATTCTCAGCACTTTTCCCATCTTGGTCAGCTGAGCTTTAGGGCCTTAGACAGAAGTCCTTGTCATTGTAAGATACTTTCCCTTGTTACACTTCTGATAGATTTGTATTTGACCAATAACTGATGACACTTGATCAGTCAAACTTCAATCCTACTACCTGGTCAGTGACAAGGAGCAAACTATATGTGACTGCAACTCTCCATTATAATTTCAGTGATAGGCTATGGCTGTCATTTTTTACACAACCTCAGGATAAGTCTAACTGAGACTTAATTCTGAGTACTATGCATAGGACTGTGCTGCAAGACTATCTTAGTTACCCAAGCTTTTAATTAAAAGCAATGGTTTTTTACTATAATATAAAGGGTTTTATAAAATAGTATGCTGCATTTTGATATTTGACATGTTTTTATTGTAATGCTGGTTGTAAATAGCCCTGAGGCCTTTTCATAGTGGAAAAGTAGAGTAGGAATCTTACAAGCATGTATTTAAATGGATTTGTATTAAAAGTTGCATCTTTTAATCTGCTTCGCTGTTGGCCTTATGCCTTTTACTCTATTAAGCTAGATTAGGGAGTTTGGTTAATGTATTGGTTCTTAAACTGTGGTCTGGGAAGTGTGAGTAGTTCCTTGTGCTTCTTTAGTTGTCCTTCAAAATACCAGAATAGAGTAAGATTTTGGAAGCTTTCTTTGAAATGGCCTCTCTGCTGAAGAGGCAACTCTTTTAAATTAATACCGTATATATTTAAAGTTCAATTTCCGTTTTGAATATGCATCACCCACATTCTTTGGTAAATTTAAATTTAAATTCCTGCCTTTTTATTGTCCCTCTGTTTTTCTAGTTGTATTCTTTGGGGTGGGTGCCTATCAGTTTTTGCCTACGTTGCTCTCTAAGGCACCGTGTGTGCTAATAGCATAGTCGAAATAATAATGACTACAGTTGTAGCTTAAGACAGGGTTGCTTTTTGAGTAGTGCAGGTACCTGAAGAGGATGCTTCAGCAAAACTACCATTGTGTGCCTTGCTTGCCCCCCAATTGCATGCAGAAGTTCACTGCATTGTGACCAGAAATATAGTTAAGTTTCAGTTTGAAAGCTTTTCATTTATCTCCCCATGACATAGCTAGAAGGTAAGAAAATGTGGTGGCCTGTGAAGAACAAGCATATTCTGAATGGTGTTCTTCAGTACAGCAAAGGAACCACCAGCTAGCTTCTTTAGTGCTGAAATAAACAAGATGGATAATATAAAAATCTTGCACAGTCTGCAGCTTGAATGACAAATGGCGGGGCAAATCATTGCCGTTCACTCTGTTGCTTGTAAGACCGTGGCAGCTACCGCAGTGTCAGCAATGTGAAATAAATAAGTGTCCTGCTAAAGCAGGAAGGGAGATGACTGGAATAGATAGTGGATGACATCATCAGGTCCAAAAATGGGCCCCTTTCTGCCTCTCATCAGCCAGCATCCCCAGTGGTGAGGGAGCTGCTGCAGCACTTCTCCTTTATTCACCATGGCGTAAGGTGAGAAGTCCCATGTTGCAGATCTTCTTTTTCCAGGTCTGGCCCACTTTCAGAAGGACTGACTATGGCATGGGCAGGTTGTTGCAGGGTAAGCTTCTCACCTGTGGACCAGAACCAGCCATTTACCTAAGCAGTAGAGGAAGGCTCAGTGATTCACTGGCTCCGGGTAACAGAAGAACCTACTCTGAAAACACTGTTGCTAAGCATCATCTTGACTTCCATTCTTTTCTCACCCCCAAAGCCCTCCTAAACAGGCAGGGCAAGTGACTGCAAGCCAGACTCCCAAGTGATAAAATACTAATGAGGAATGCAGTAAATCTGGCTGTAAAAGAGCAGTGATTTAGACAAAGGTTGTAAAATGGGGGGGGGGGGGGAGAGACATTTGGAGAGCTATTGTCGATGCAGCTGCCCTTCAGGGTTACGGAATCTTACACTTTCCGGGACAGAATCTTACAAGGCAACACAAGCATCCCTACTAATTGTAGATGACGTTATGCTTTAACACTTGCAGTAAGGCTGACATGCTGCTATCATAAATGGCAAATGCGGCTTGTGTTCAGCCTCCAATGCTTAACTATGGTTATGTTCTAGAGCTGGAAGTAATATAATAATTAGCGCACTTCACCCTCCACCCAGCTGTCAGCTGGTGCTTAAGAAGCTTTGCAAAACAAAATACACTTGGTACCCTCTGCGGCTACATAAACTAATAACAAATTAAAACACACTTTTACAAGCGATGGGAAGGGGAGCTATACCAAAGAGTAATTTGACAGTGAATCCCTAAAAGCATGTGGGGAATGATTTATATCTGAAGGTACGTTCCACGTTAAGGTGCCTGTCAACTTAAAATGAAGTGGTAGGATTTCTGAAAGTGGGATGTGTCTCAGCACAGCCATAAGGATAAGGGTTCAGGAGGGGTTGGAATATGTTATGTTCTCTATCTGCTGCCTTAAAGGCAGCCATCATAAAGAATTTGCGGTAAGTTTAATAGAAATACGGTACATTTGTCTTTACCAGTGCTTTCTATCTTCCATGAAGCCTTTCCCTATCTGATGAGGAATGCCAATGTGAAAGGTATAGAACCTCTTCTGCATAGCTGAGGATACCAGAACCATGTTTTAGGGTGCACTGTCAGAAAGGCATTGGCCAAGCCAGTTGGCCTCACCATCAAATTGTACGCGCAGAAAGTTCCTTATTAACAAGAGGCTTAAGAGAAACTGAGCACTGTGGTTGTCAAAGTATGGGCCACATTTGCAAGGGCAGCGTACGATAAGCAAACATGTAAGTTGTGTGAATTATATAGCCAAACAAAATGACTTTGAATGATTGCATGCAAGTCAGAATAATACTTGGGTTTCTAAATAAAGCACATGGCTTTTAAAAACAGGGTTGTTGGAAAAAATGTATAGATCCATGTTAAGTCTGGATTGAAGTGTTTAACAAGCACAGAATCTAATAGTTCCAAATTCCATCTTGTGAAATTACTGGAACCAAGTTAAATAATGACTTACACCAGTGTTGGTTGTAAATATTTTTAATTAAGAAGGGAAGAGATGTAGCAGGGAGATGTAGCCAGTTGAGATGTCACGGACAGTGTATTGGATTTGGACTGAGGAGAGCCAGGTTCAAATCTTTGCTCAGCTGTTCACTAGGCAGCCTTAGGCAAGCCACTGTGTCTTGGTCTAACAAGGTGGTGGTGTGGGTAAAATTAGATAACTATTTATATACTCTCCTGGGTTCCTTGGAGGAACAGTGACATACAATTTTAAAATATAACTGTGGCTCCTCAAATGTCTCACTGTTAAAGAGATGTCCATTCACAATTTGTTTTTACGTTCTATGGGGAAACATTTGTAGAATTCTGGTGTAACAAAACTGCCAAATAAACAGCTCCTAGTCATGGAGACTAAACTGAAAAACATAATGCTAAAATACTAAAGGATCTCATAATCAGAGGGTAAGAAAGGACAACTCAAAAAGTTCAAATATCGAGAAGTTTTTCAAGCCATGGTAAAAAAATATATGCTGGAAGTGAACAATTTTGAGTAATATGTAAAACAGCTGAACATGACTAACAAGTGCGGTTTGGCATCTGCTTCATTTAAAAAAAACACAATGCATATTATGGTTATTCACCAAACCTCTGCAGATTAGCAGCTACCCTCTGGCACTTGTTACTGAAAATGTCTATGCAACTCTGCTCAACATGTTCCATCTCAGAGTTATAAAAACAATTAATCTTGGAGGAGTTCTGTATTTTAAAAATAGCTGGGGGCATTATAGAGTACATGGAGCTCAAGTCCCTGCTGAGATTAATATTTCTACTAATGTACACGTCTTAACGTGAAGTGCCTGCTGAGTGGTAAAGCTGCAAAGTTATGCTGAACGTTAATCTTTCATATTGTGTTTTGTGTGAGATTGCATTATAGTAAGTTTTTTATGTTTAATGAGTATTGTCAGAATACTTTCAAAAATTGTATTATAGGTTTCTATCTCATAGCCCTGTATGAGGTCCTTTTCCAGAAATAGGTTTTCTGTCATAAAAGCACAGCTTTAATACTAATTTGATCCACCTAGTGATATATGGTGTATTCAGGAAAGTCATTATTTAGAAGAGTGAGCTAATATGTGAGAGAAGGTGTGCTGATAATTTGAAAGGACCCTGTGCAACTGGCAGCTGGTGACTGACTTGATGAGGAAATGAAGTAGACTTGTCAGCAAATGAATGCACTAGATAGAGCAGGGTATTATAATCAGCATGATGGCCTACCAAGGTTGGACTCCCAACTCCCATCAGCCTCTGCAAGCATGGCCACGAGTCAGGAATGATAGGACTTGTTGTGACTATAAATTGGAAGCTCCTGTGTGGAACCAATGCAGACCGAAAGCAGCACAGCTTGCATTTGGCACCAAATTTAAACAATGCCCAATGGAAGTCAAGCTTCCAAAGGAACAATCAAGAGCGCAGTTTTAAACTCTCAGTTGGTGCTTTCCAGCTGTGGCTTTTACTTTGCCCATGCCAGGTGCCATATGACATCCAGCTTGGGAGGCCTAGCAAGGCTAATGCCCTCTAACTTAATGTGCTTCTGGCAGTTGTATTCTAGACTGGTTTCTCCTTCCTGTGTAACATAGGTAAAGAGTGCGTGAAACCAGGATCTTGGATTTAGACCAGCTAGCTTAATTGATTTTAGAGTGCAGGTCTTCATGGAAGCCTACTGCTTGCCCAGTTAAATAAACTATTACTGATGTTGCTATTGCAGAGTCTTGAGGGCCAAAGATGATTTGATGTTAAATACATGAATACATTGAACAAGTATGTGTTTTCCTATGACAACATCCCTAGGGGCCCCAATCACAATCAGAACTGCAGGGATTACTGGTTTAACTACACACACACTGTGATTTGATTGAAAAATCTCTTGCCTGCCCAAGATGATGTTAGCCATGGAAGTAATGCTTTCCACTGCCACCAATGGTAGCTTTCCTCCTGAAGTTAATAGCAGCTTAAGGGGAATGTCAGAGGGGAGCATTGAACCCTGTCTCTGCATGCCCCAGTCCTGCTTCCCCCCTGCTTGTGGTTGTTGTTAAAATATAAGCTACACATTAAATACACCAAAATACACTGGAAAAGTGTGTGAAAAGGGTACATCCCATGGATTCCATGCACCATTCTTACACATGGATGAATTGTTCATGCCGATTAATAACAACATTAAGCTTTTCTATAGCATCCCTCAAGTAGTCAAAGCACTTTGCTTTGACTAATATTTTCCATAGGTCTGTATCTGGTCAGAGAGGAAGGTGTAGTTTGTTCATGAGTGTCCAGTGGCTGGGAATTTGATGTGTTGAATCTACATTGGAGGTTTGGGGGAGTGGCAAGGAAAATGGTTGAAAAGGAAGGAACTATAACATTATTGAAGCAGAATCTGTCTAAACAATTTGCAGCCCGGCAGTACCATATATGTTCTCAATCCCATCTCCCTACCTTGGGTACACTGGAAGTATTTTTGTGGTGTAAATTGAAAAAGCGCTGTTGTGTTTTCTCAAGTGTACTGAAGTGCCAAGTTGTTCAGTAAACCTCTGGGAACTTTGGAGAGGTTATTAGGGTGCTAATTTTAAACTCTGCAGGCTCTATTTGTGGTTGGCAACTCAGTGAATCATTCACACAGCTCATCTGCAGAACCACTGTCTAGGACTTGGTGGGCAGTATACATTCACATTTCTATTACAACTTCTCTTGTTGAAAATGCTACAGCAGAGAAGATGCTTTGGCCACAAGGAGTTATTTCCTTTCTGCTGGAAAGAAGAAAGGAATTAATTTGCTCATAGCTCAAATTTTACTCAGAAATACTTCTTTAAAAATTTCATTCTGGCTATTCTTATCAGGATTATGGGGGAATATTTGAATCCATGAAATATTTCTGGAAAGTATATTTGCAAATAATTATTCATCCCGGAAGTCACTTATTATAGGGAAATGCATTTGATTCTTAGGTGTGAAATAGTCCTGATTTTCTTTCTTAGGACCCACCACTGGGTATGTCATTTGCAACACAAAATCCCATCCTTGTGACACAAAACCAGCACAAAACTTTGGCATAGGTTTTGAGGTTTGCAGATAACACAGATGATGACATAAGAAGAACCCAGCTTGATACGGCCAAAGGCCCATCTAGTCTATTATCCTTTCCTCATGGTTGCCCGTCAGATGCCTATGGGAAGCCCCTAAGCAGCACCTAAGTGCAGGATCACTCTCCCTGCTTGTGATTCCCAACAACTGGCATTCAGAGGCATTCTGTACAACTTGGAGATTGAGAGCCTCATCCTCCATGAATTTGTCTAATTCTCTTTTAAAGCCATCCAAGGTGATGTCCATCACTTCAGCTTGTAGGAGCAAAATAGCCATTACTTGTTTTCAGGGCACTGCAGAGAGGGCTCCTTGCTTGTGTCAGACAGAACGACTCCAGTGTCAGATAAGAGGATTCTAAGCAGGAATTATAGCTAACCCAGGCACAAGTAGCAGCACTAACATGGTGACAAAACAAACACCACTGCTGTCATTTTTATCAAAAGTGTGTGCATGGGGAGATAGAAACTGAAGCCCTTGGTGATGAGAATTCAGCTGAAAGTGTTACACCATTTCCTCCAAAGAAAGCATCCAGTTTGGATTCAAATGTGGGTCAAGAAGACAGCTGTAGTATGGGCAAGGGAGCAAAGAAGTGATAGGTATAGACTTAGACCAATTTTTAAATACTGTTTTTCATATTGTGAGTGGTTAGAAGCAGGCAAGGACCAGAACACACTCATATTTTTGCAAGAATGATCCTACTCATGATAAGTCATCTAAATCAGCTGCTGTGTCATCCTTTTAAAAAAACAGACTCTCAAGCATTATGAAACTAGACAAACTCATCCTCCGTCTGTGAAAGCAGAAGAAGATCCCACCAGTGCTCTTCTATGAATGTATATAACAAAATTACCTGGTGATTCGTTAAGCAGAGAACATCTTTTCAATGTGGCTTATTTCTTCATTGTGAACCACTCAATGGCTTTGAAAGCATAATTGAAACAGGAGTCATGATAAAGAAAAATAAACAAATACCACTTTGCAGCGTTAGGCCATAATTTCCCAGTTAATCCCCTGGTGATCATTTCGCAAGAGCACCTGAAACGTTGCAAAAACTGAATATCCAGTATAGAAAACCCCTTGGTTAGTTGGCATAAACAGATCATACAACCAATAGAATGGAATGTAGAGTTTGTCTTGTTAAGTTCCAGGATACTGTATCAGGGCTGATCTCAGTTCATTGGTTTGATTATGGGGTTGAATCCAAAGTTGTGCTTAGGTGCCAAGGCAGGTTTCAACAATTTAAATAACTTACAGTCACAAAAATAGGGTGGGTTCCAA
This sequence comes from Podarcis tiliguerta, assembly GCF_965153285.1. Lineage (NCBI taxonomy): Eukaryota > Metazoa > Chordata > Lepidosauria > Squamata > Lacertidae > Podarcis > Podarcis tiliguerta. The sequence continues at coordinate 66,394,466 of NC_139538.1, forward strand.
CAATATACATCTGAGGAGTCAAAGGCCAGGGGAAAGAGGTGTGTCTTCAACATTTGCAGAAAGCTTTATACTGGAGTTGTCAGATGCACCTCAGTGGAGAGGGAGGCATATGACCTGGACCTAGACAATGCTTCTGAGGGGGCTTGAACTACAAAGAGGCCTTCTTCTGCTGATCTTAACACCAGAGAGTGTCTTAAGGGAAGGAATCATAGAATCATAGAATCATAGAATCATAGAGTTGGAAGAGACCACAAGGGCCATCGAGTCCAACCCCCTGCCAAGCAGGAAACACCATCAGAGCACTCCTGACATATGGTTGTCAAGCCTCTGCTTAAAGACCTCCAAAGAAGGAGACTCCACCACACTCCTTGGCAGCAAATTCCACTGTCGAATAGCTCTTACTGTCAGGAAGTTCTTCCTAATGTTTAGGTGGAATCTTCTTTCTTGTAGTTTGCATCCATTGCTCCGTGTCCGCTTCTCTGGAGCAGCAGAAAACAACCTTTCTCCCTCCTCTATGTGACATCCTTTTATATATTTGAACATGGCTATCATATCCCCCCTTAACCTCCTCTTCTCCAGGCTAAACATGCCCAGCTCCCTTAGCCGTTCCTCATAAGGCATCGTTTCCAGGCCTTTGACCATTTTGGTTGCCCTCCTCTGGACACGTTCCAGTTTGTCAGTGTCCTTCTTGAACTGTGGTGCCCAGAACTTGACACAGTACTCCAGGTGAGGTCTGACCAGAGCAGAATACAGTGGCACTATAACTTCCCTTGATCTAGATGCTATACTCCTATTGATGCAGCCCAGAATTGCATTGGCTTTTTTAGCTGCCGCGTCACACTGTTGGCTCATGTTAAGTTTGTGGTCAACCAAGACTCCTAGATCCTTTTCACATGTACTGCTCTCAAGCCAGGTGTCACCCATCTTGTATTTGTGCCTCTCATTTTTTTTGCCCAAGTGCAATACTTTACATTTCTCCCTGTTAAAATTCATCTTGTTTGTTTTGGCCCAGTTCTCTAATCTGTCAAGGTCTTTTTGAAGTGTGATCCTGTCCTCTGGGGTGTTAGCCACCCCTCCCAGTTTGGTGTCATCTGCAAATTTGATCAGGATGCCCTTGAGTCCATCATCCAAGTCGTTGATAAAGATGTTGAATAAGACCGGGCCCAAGACAGAACCCTGTGGCACCCCACTAGTCACTCTTCTCCAGGATGAAGAGGAACCATTGATGAGCACCCTTTGGGTCCGGTCAGTCAGCCAGGACATGGTCTTTCCTCCATTTGGGGCCTAAATTTAGGGCTTTAAACAATAATGTGAGCACTTTGAATTTGGCCCAGAAACAAACTGGCAGCCAACACAGCTGTTTTAAAACATGGGTTATGTGATACCTAAATCTGGCTGCTGCATTTTGGACCAGTTGAAGTGTGAGTCTTCTTCAAGGAACGACCACAGAGAGAGTGCATTACAGTAGTTCAGTCTGGAAGATACCTAAACATGGAGTACAGTAAGCAAGTCATTCCTCTCCGAAAGGAGCCGTAGCTGGCGATCTGGTTGGAGTTTAAAAAAAGCACTCCTAGCCATCAAGATTACCTGAGCATCCATTGGCAGTGTTGAATTCAGGAGTATTTGCGATGCTGCACTCCAGGGGAGTGCAGGCCAGGCCAGAATAGGCTGTCTCCCCACCTCCCAAACGTGAGAACTTGGGACACACAACACTTCGGTCTTCTCAGGATTCCACTTCAGTTTATTGTCCCATATACAGCTTATCAACCACCTCTCCCGCTTCAGATGGAACACAGAGACAGAGATGAGCGTCGTCTGCATATTGTTGGCACTTCATTCAAAATCTGATGACAACTCCCAGCAGCTTTGCCTAGACGTAGCATGGGTGACACAAGACAGCTCTCGTCATCCAAAACCGTCTTCCGTGGCTACAATCTGGAAAGGTTCCTGGGGCAACTTTGCAGGGTGCTTAAGGGACAAGATGGCTCAGATTTTTGGATAGTTTTGAGTGCCACAGTTAGAGCACGTCCAATCAAGGCATCCAGAGCCTTGTCTCTTCCGTTTGTACTGGATCAGCTTGGCTTATTGCAGCCTGAGGACCTGAGCAAGCTGCTTGAAGAAGTGCAGCTAACCGCCTGCCCCCTTGAGCTTTGCCTGCCTTGGCTTCTTAAAGCTAACCATAGAGAGTTGATTGGGTGGGTCTTAGGGGTGATGAATGATTCCCTGGAAAGGGGGCAAGTTCCCTTAAAGAGGGAACATGACAACCCCCCAGAGGAGAAGACAAATACAGCACATAAAACCTATGAAATGATTAAAAGAGGGTGAACCCTTGTCCTCAACCTGTCCTAAAGATGCAACCCAAAGAGGGGGGAAAGTGCTTTGGTATCACCCCTTCAGGGCAGCTTGCACCGGCACCAGTGCAAGGTGTGATGGTTTGGGGCCCTGAGCAGCTGCAGGCACTCAGGCAGGTGGTAGAAAGCCTCAACAAGGCCTTATCCTCCCAGAACAATAGCCTCTTGGAACCAGCTGCTTCTGTAGGGAGCCTGCTGGCAGACTCTGTGCTTCTCCCTAACTCTGCTAGCTGCCTCCTTTCTGCTCGCATCTCTAAGCTCATGAAACATCACAGGAGCTATTTCCTTGAATAGGCATTTTGATTCTCAAAATCCATTACTTTCCCTCATGACAAATTGTTCATGCCCATCGGCTACTCAGAAATAAATGGTTAATTTCAATGTACAAATCAGTCTTCGGCTGAAAAGTGCTCCTGAGTGTATATTAACTGTTAAGCCCAATGCAGAAAAAAATTATGAGCTTATTCAGGTTCCGATTAGAATTGGCCAGTTGCCTTTGTATATAGTCTTGTTTTCAAGTTCGTGTACCATTATGAATGAGCACTACTTTTCTATAATTATATAAAGGAGCAATTTCTCCTAGCGGTGTATTAGTCAAAATTTACATCTTCACTGTTTAGCATTACATTTTCCCACAATCTGTGTGGTATCCTACTCAGAGGAGGCCCATTGAAATCAATGGTTTATCCACAACTAAAGTCTACGAGCCTACTTTAAGTAGAACTTAGTAGGATACCACCTTTTGTCTGTTAGGCTAAAAATAGTTTTGTTGTTACTTGGTGCAAGCTTTTGTACCTGCTCTTCTGAAAAGGGTCACAACAAAAATGTTTAACAAACCCTTTTTTCAAATTTACTGTTCGTGATGTTAAATGGAAAATGACACGATCCATCAGTTTTTATTTATAGTTTCTGTACTCACCTTGATGCAAACTAGTTTCCTCTTTGCTATGTCCCAATATGGCAGCAGCTGGGAATTATTTTTTAAATTAACAGAACCCATTTAAAGAGCTGTACCGCCAGTAGTTAAAGTCTTTCTTGCCTGAAAGGCAGTGCTAAATTTGGAACCAAAAGTCATGACTAGAGTTTATAAGATGAGCATAATTTGTAACAAACAGCATCAAGACTGAGTTTCAGGCAGTTCTATAATTACAAAAGATAACAGCGCTGTCATCGCCAGCAACATTAGTGAATAGTTATTTAAACTATTTTAAAGGTTTCCCAACCCCCTAATTCTCCCTTCCTCCCCTTCTAGTCAGATTCAGTTCAAAAGGCAGTACATTTGCTATCACAAGGCACATTCAGCAATTACAGTGAACGAAAGTTAAGTATTTCTGTTGATTTAAACTAGAGACTATCATTGGAATAAAAGAAAATAAAGTACTCAGCTTTGGCTATATCATACCCTGTATGTAAAAGCTTCCCTGTTTGGTCACCTGGGAATGATGCTTAATTACCATAGATGAGCAGGACATGTATAAGCCTGACAAAATTTGCACTTCTCTCATACTTATTTAAATTATTTTGAAGAATCCTGTTTTTCCAAATGGCAGCCAGAAAAACATCAGTTTGCCCTTCTCCAAACAATCTTGGGGAAACTATTGGCTCTGTTATCTGAATATAGTAGCCGGCGTGTTACTCTCACTTAATCATTTCCTTGACCTTCAGAAAAGAGTTCTCACCTATCTACTTGCAACTAATTTTATTCAGAGAAACGAGTTGCATGCCAGTCCACTGAGGTCATTCGAGTGTACACTTGTCCGAATAAACCAATGGCAAAATCTTTTGGAAGTGCAGTTCCCTTTTTAATCTAAGTGGCTCAGGTTTCACTGAGAGGGGAGAACAAGTTATATGTGCAAAGCCAGATATTACCAGTTCGAGAGAGGATCCACTAGTGTCAGATTTCCAAGCACCATGAGTCATGAACATTGAAGCCAGCAAGCTCTTAAACAAAGCAGGAGAACTCGAGGCAGAGGAAGACATCTTTACAGTTTCCAGCTTCAGAGGAAACCAAACATCCCTAAAATTGTTCACTTCTCTAAAAACTTAACAGTACTTGGTTGAAGCCCAGAAACATCTCAATTATTCAGGGGTGGCAAGATTCTTTTCACCTACTGGAGCTCAATACCTGTGCAAGCAATGCTACGAAAAGCTTCCACTCCTATGGGGTTCTCTGCTCCAAATCCTGCATGTTCCACATTATACCATTAGTTATTCAGCAGAGTCCCATGTGAGTCCTACATATGCCAGTGAGTCCAATGCAAACAGTTCCAGGATACTGTTACCACTCCCATCCATGCCTTCTATATGCTCTGCTTGAATGAATATTCCCAGAAGAAATGTTCATGTGAATAATCCTGAACTGTGATTTTTCCTCAAGCATAGCTGGAAATCTATTTTGTACCAATAAGGATGAACCCCTGGATGGCATGGTGTTATGTTTGCTCACCTTCCTGCTGCTCATCAACCGCTGGTTGGTGAACCACATATCCAAGCCAACTATTTTGCATGCCACCAGTAACTCATTTGCAGTGGGTGAGCAAAATGTCCAGAGCAGTATACTGGAGAATTGAAGTCAGCTGCAACATCCCTACGAATGGCACCTTCAAAAATGATGTGCAGAGAATTCAGCTAATTGAAAATTGATCATCTAAGTGATCAGCAAGTAACATTGAGAACTTAAAAACCTAAAGTGATGAGGCTAAATGTACTCAAGAAACTGCCTCTTCCCTATATTCCACTGAGAACACAAAAACCTGATTGGTGCTCTTTTGAATATGAGGGCAGACATTTGCCAATGGCCCTAACTAGGTTGGGGTGAGGAATCTTTTTCAATCCAAACACTGAATTCCTTGTGGAAGCAAAAGTGAGCAGAGCAGTTAATTTGACTCTCGTAGCCGATCCTTCATACAGTAGGCTACATTTGAGCTGTGCAAAAACGAGGTTTCTGCAGATGCGCACACATACACCAAACTTCTTTATCTAGGGCTAGCAAGATGCAGTTAAAGGACATACTCCAACTAGGGAAAAGTACCTGTGGGAGCAATGGAGGACCAGAGAGAGATGTGGCCAGAGGAGAGGGGAGGGTGTGCGCTCAGATATAGGTGCCTGGAGGTTTGCATTTGGCCTCTGGGCCTGAGGTTCCCCATGTTTGTGCTAGACCAGGGCTCATCAGTGTGGTGCCCTCCAGATGTTGCTGGACAACAGCTGCCATCATCATTGATCATGGTGCCTGGTGCTGATGGTAGTTAGAAGGGCACCCACATTAGACCTCAACAGACATGGTTAGTGAGGAGAGAGCTGAACCACAGTGTTTCAAGCATCATTTGGTAAATCGCAATTAAGCAGAAGTTTGAAAGGGGAAATTCATATTGTGGAAAAGAAATGTAGGTTATTGTTTGGGCTATGGAATAGAATGATACATTACACACAGAGAAAGAACCCCCAGAACAGCACATGGAGGAAGGAGAGGAGGGATCATTCTGTCTGGCATTCGGCACCATTTATTGCAAGCTATTCTGGGAATCTTTTTGGCTGAATAGCAGAATAAAAATGCTTTAATAACGATGCATTGTGTGTTCCTGTTTGCAAGTCACAGACTAGATCAAGCTACAATATTGTGGTCAACTTGAGTTTCAAGTCCACTTACCAATGTCCTACATCAGGTTTTTCCCATTTGAGAACTAAAATATTGTGGAATACATACTTTCTTGTTGAATAGCATGTTAATGGAAATGAAGTGTAAATTATATGCAGTAAAGTATGGTGATCAGCTGCCTAATTTAATTGTAGCGCTTAATGCTGAATTGGTTGTCATTGTATTTGGAAAACTCTGTCTTCATTGAAATTTTTCTTTCCTTTTTGTTGTAAATTGTGGGAGCACTTGATCAAACCTAAAGAGGATCCACATTTGGATAATTAATCTTGGGTTTGTTTAAGTAACATTGCAAATGTTTTCATGTTTCCTGTAGGAGCTAAGTGATCTGCAACGTGACCCACCTGCACACTGTTCAGCAGGACCTGTTGGAGATGACTGTAAGATCTTTATAGTTGATGGCAAGATACTTTTGCCTATTTTGTTATGCTTAAACACTTAATAAAGTGAATAATATTTTGTGTTTTTCAGTGTTCCATTGGCAAGCAACAATTATGGGACCTGTAAGTATGCAATTTATACATAACTGATCTTCTGATTCCTCTTCTGTAATAAGCTTTAATGGATTTCTGTATTCTAGACAATAGATGCCAATGTTTTCTAGATCGTAGAATCATTTGTGAGGAGGAAATAGACTGTGATTATTTGTGGACTAGAGATGTACTTCATACACAACGAGAGAGACACTATCACACTTTATACACGTTGGCCAACGTAGGGAATTAAAAAATAAACTCCAGAGCTGGGCTGGAGATTAAGCCATTCAAAAAGTCTAAGCCATGATACTGTTTGCTTTTAAAGCCAGAATCATGTTTTTCATATAAGAGATAAGTGCAAAAACTGTAATAAATAGGACCAACAGATGGGACTGCAGAGACCTATGGTAGTGGAGAGCTATGTGAAATAACAAGTGAGCTAACAAAGATGGGTTCAAGGACCACTGGTGTTTTTATTTGTGATCAATCTACTACTAGGTTTATATCCAGCTGTGGCAGAGTAATCCCTATTTCAGAATTCCCTAATTCACATTCCTGTACTATGAAGTCATACATTGTTTTACATAAATGTACTACTTTCCCAGTCCATCAGCTGCCTTCAGACAAGTGTTCTTTTAGTAAAGCAAAGGCAGGCAGAAATTGTGCATAAAAATCAATTTATAAAATCAGACTGATGAAAGGTTATTTTAGTTATGGAATACATATAACCACATATTATAGATTGTATTTCTGTTGCTAAGCAAGAAACAGCTCTGTTTTTTCTCAACACTGAAAAGCTTTTGATAAAATTGAAAGGTCTTTCCTAGTTCAAACTTTTGAACACCTTCTGTTTTGGAGAAATATCTATGACATGAGTGCAAGTTATATACAGAAATCTGAAAGCAAAAGTCTATATAAATGAGACTGCTTCAAAAATACTCAGTTTTTCACACAGAGCTAGAAATGATCATCCTCTAGCCCCACTCGTATTTGTATTGACAACAGAGCCATTTGCAATCAAAATGCATATAAGACAATTGGGGGGGGGGTAAAAATTAATGAGTAGGATACAGAATAGAGTTGGTACATAATCACATAGTATCATAACATTGGTTATATTTTAATAGCAAGGCTTATAATTATGGCTTATAGAAATAATTAATTTGCCCTTTTTATATTCCTTTGTAGCAAGAAGTACAGTATATTTCTAATCATTATACCGTATTTTTCGCTCTATAGGACGCACTTTTTCCCCTCCAAAAATTAAGGGGAAATGTGTGTGCGTCCTATAGAGCGAATGCAGGCTGCGCCGCTAAGCTGAAAGGCAGAACAGGGAGACGGAGCGCTGCGGAGGGCTCCGTCTTGCTGTTCTAGCTTGGGGACGGCTGGGCGCAAAGCCTCTCCAGGGCAGCGGGGTGCGTTCACCCCGCTCTCCTGCAGAGGCTAGCAAGGCTGTCCCCAAGCCAGAACAGTGAGATGGAGCCCTCCGTCTCGCTGTTCTGGCTTGGGAACAGCCTTGCTAGCCTCTGCAGGAGAGCGGGGTGCCTTTACCCCGCTGTCCTGGAGAGGTTTTGCGCGCAGCCGTCCCCAAGCCAGAACAGTGAGACGGAGCCCTCCGTCTCGCTGTTCTGGCTTGGGGCGGCTGCGTGCAAAGCCTCTCCAGGAAATAGGGGTGCGTTCACCCCGCTCTCCTGCAGAGGCTAGCGAGGCTGTCCCCAAGCCAGAACAGTGAGACGGAGCCCTCCTCCTCGCTGTTCTGGCTTGGGGCGGCTGCGCGCAAAGCCTCTCCAGGAAAGCGGGGTGCGTTCACCCCGCTCTCCTGCAGAGGCTAGCAAGGCTGTCCCCAAGCCAGAACAGTGAGACGGAGCCCTCCGTCTCGCTGTTCTGGCTTGGGGCGGCTGCTCGCAAAGCCTCTCCAGGAAAGCGGGGTGCGTTCACCCCGCTCTCCTGCAGAGGCTAGCAAGGCTGTCCCCAAGCCAGAACAGCGAGACAGAGGGCTCCTCCTCGCTGTTCTGGCTTGGGGCGGCTGCGTGCAAAGCCTCTCCAGGAAAGCGGGGTGCGTTCACCCCGCTCTCCTGCAGAGGCTAGCGAGGCTGTCCCCAAGCCAGAACAGTGAGACGGAGCCCTCCGTCTCGCTGTTCTGGCTTGGGGCGGCTGCTCGCAAAGCCTCTCCAGGAAAGCGGGGTGCGTTCACCCCGCTCTCCTGCAGAGGCTAGCGAGGCTGTCCCCAAGCCAGAACAGCGAGACAGAGGGCTCCGTCCCGCTGTTCTGGCTTGGGGCGGCTGCGTGCAAAGCCTCTCCAGGAAAGCGGGGTGCGTTCACCCCGCTCTCCTGCAGAGGCTAGCGAGGCTGTCCCCAAGCCAGAACAGTGAGACTGAGCCCTCCGTCTCGCTGTTCTGGCTTGGGGCGGCTGCTCGCAAAGCCTCTCCAGGAAAGCGGGGTGCGTTCACCCCGCTCTCCTGCAGAGGCTAGCGAGGCTGTCCCCAAGCCAGAACAGTGAGACGGAGCCCTCCTCCTCGCTGTTCTGGCTTGGGGCGGCTGCGCGCAAAGCCTCTCCAGGAAAGCGGGGTGCGTTCACCCCGCTCTCCTGCAGAGGCTAGCAAGGCTGTCCCCAAGCCAGAACAGTGAGACGGAGCCCTCCGTCTCGCTGTTCTGGCTTGGGGCGGCTGCTCGCAAAGCCTCTCCAGGAAAGCGGGGTGCGTTCACCCCGCTCTCCTGCAGAGGCTAGCGAGGCTGTCCCCAAGCCAGAACAGTGAGACGGAGCCCTCCGTCTCGCTGTTCTGGCTTGGGGCGGCTGCTCGCAAAGCCTCTCCAGGAAAGCGGGGTGCGTTCACCCCGCTCTCCTGCAGAGGCTAGCGAGGCTGTCCCCAAGCCAGAACAGCGAGACAGAGGGCTCCGTCTCGCTGTTCTGGCTTGGGGCGGCTGCGCCCAAAGCCTCTCCAGGAAAGCGGGGTGCGTTCACCCCGCTCTCCTGCAGAGGCTAGCGAGGCTGTCCCCAAGCCAGAACAGCGAGACAGAGGGCTCCGTCTCGCTGTTCTGGCTTGGGGCGGCTGCGTGCAAAGCCTCTCCAGGAAAGCGGGGTGCGTTCACCCCGCTCTCCTGCAGAGGCTAGCGAGGCTGTCCCCAAGCCAGAACAGTGAGACTGAGCCCTCCGTCTCGCTGTTCTGGCTTGGGGCGGCTGCTCGCAAAGCCTCTCCAGGAAAGCGGGGTGCATTCACCCCGCTCTCCTGCAGAGGCTAGCGAGGCTGTCCCCAAGCCAGAACAGCGAGACAGAGGGCTCCGTCTCGCTGTTCTGGCTTGGGGCGGCTGCGCGCAAAGCCTCTCCAGGAAAGCGGGGTGCGTTCACCCCGCTCTCCTGCAGAGGCTAGCGAGGCTGTCCCCAAGCCAGAACAGTGAGACTGAGCCCTCCGTCTCGCTGTTCTGGCTTGGGGCGGCTGCGCCCAAAGCCTCTCCAGGAAAGCGGGGTGCGTTCACCCCGCTCTCCTGCAGAGGCTAGCGAGGCTGTCCCCAAGCCAGAACAGCGAGACAGAGGGCTCCGTCTCGCTGTTCTGGCTTGGGGCGGCTGCGTGCAAAGCCTCTCCAGGAAAGCGGGGTGCGTTCACCCCGCTCTCCTGCAGAGGCTAGCGAGGCTGTCCCCAAGCCAGAACAGTGAGACTGAGCCCTCCGTCTCGCTGTTCTGGCTTGGGGCGGCTGCTCGCAAAGCCTCTCCAGGAAAGCGGGGTGCATTCACCCCGCTCTCCTGCAGAGGCTAGCGAGGCTGTCCCCAAGCCAGAACAGCGAGACAGAGGGCTCCGTCTCGCTGTTCTGGCTTGGGGCGGCTGCGCGCAAAGCCTCTCCAGGAAAGCGGGGTGCGTTCACCCCGCTCTCCTGCAGAGGCTAGCGAGGCTGTCCCCAAGCCAGAACAGTGAGACTGAGCCCTCCGTCTCGCTGTTCTGGCTTGGGGCGGCTGCTCGCAAAGCCTCTCCAGGAAAGCGGGGTGCGTTCACCCCGCTCTCCTGCAGAGGCTAGCAAGGCTGTCCCCAAGCCAGAACAGCGAGACGGAGCCCTCCGTCTCGCTGTTCTGGCTTGGGGCGGCTGTGCGCAAAGCCTCTCACCCCGCTCTCCTGCAGAGGCTAGCAAGGCTGTCCCTTGCTAGCGAGACGGAGGGCAGAACAGCGAGACGTAACAGCTCCATAGGCTCGGGTGAATGCACCTTGAACGCACCTTGTTTAACAGGGGGAGAACAAGGAAAAAATATTTTTTCCCTGTTCTCCCCCTCCTATGGTCCGGTGCGTCCTATGGTCCGGTGCGTCCAATAGAGCGAAAAATACGGTAACCTTTCTCTTTCAAGTTTTAGCTTGATTACAGTTTATTTTGATTAAGCTTGTATTTTATTGTATTATCTTCAACACAAAAATGGTATTGATATCATGATAGGTCAAATATGAACAAATAGAGCCATACCTGGATAGGAATTACATAAGCATGTTTTCAAAACCTAATTTGCTAATTAATATATACTTTCTGGTATGTGCCTTCATAATAAAATGGGCTGTTATTCCTATTTGCTTTTAAAAACCTCAAGTTAAAAAGATGCATACAGTCAGAAATTTGTGTGTGGTCTAAGGTGTGTAGAGAACAACATATTGAGGAGTTGTTTTTTTAAGTGATACAATTGTTTCTCTGTGGTTAAAAGTGATATGGCCATTGAGTTCATCTCTCTCTCACACACACACACATATATTCTTCAGTAATTTGAGCTGCATCCTCCTGATCAAAACGAAGTGGGGAAAGATACTTTAAATCTGCCCCTCAAATGTGCATCACATTGTGGTATTCTTCAGTTTCTATGTATTCAATGCTCTGCCTTTTGAATTTCATTAACTTGTATTTCTCAGGTAGGGGGGATTTCTGCAAAATATACTTTGAAACCTCTTCTGGGTTATGCTTCTATACACACTAGATCTGAGCCTGCAAACACTTTCTTTTTTAAAAAAAAAGAATGAGCAGAATTTGCAAAAATTCCATGATGACCTAATACTACATTTTAGTTTTTGCATCATGCCCTGAATGGTGTGGGTTCCTGTAACATAGAGTGTGGCGGCCACAGAATATGTCTGTTGAAGAAGAGGAGGACTAAGGCTTTGAACTTGGGCAAAGTGTACTAGGGAGACACTGGTGAAGAATGAAAGCATTACCTTGTTAATTTGCTTGCTTTCCAGCCTGATAGTGCATATCAAGGGGGAGTGTTTTTTCTCACAGTACATTTCCCAACAGACTACCCATTCAAACCACCAAAGGTAATCTTTTAAATGTGAAATGTGCTTTTCTGAATTAAGTGTAATGTGCAAAAGAAATGAAAATTAAATGTAGCATGCGCTTTTTAGAATAGGGTTTGACATCTGTTTTGATGTATTTGTTGTTTTGAGGCTAAATACATTGGAAGGATCAGTATAGAATAGCATAGATAACTAACTTATTGAAGCAAGAGAGAATTAAAGAGGGCCTAGCCAAGAGCTTTGTGAAACTCTTAAAATGAGTTATTTATTCCAGGAACTCTTTCCACACACAGCTTATTGACCATGAAAGGTAAAAGGTAAAGTAACCATGATGCAGGAAATTCTGTGACGTTTTTGCAGAATACCAATCTGGCCTATTGATCTGTTAAAACACATTTCTAACCATGCTTGTGATTTTACTATTTTATTTTACTTTGGATGTAAATCACTTTGCGGCTTCTTTAGTTAGAAGTGATGTATAAATTTAATAAACCTAAACCTATTGGTCTCTACGCAGAGCTTCTCTGACATTATTGATCTTGGTATGTTTCCAACGAACCCCATTTTCCTCAAATGCATTTTTTAAAACTATTGGTCTGTAACTCCTTTAATAAGCAAATTGCTTTAATGCATCTTTGCGCTATCCCATTGCTAATCTTAATTTTTGACATTCTTAACTTTGCTAGAATTGTACATATAAAGGTAAAATAGGAATTACTGCTTAAATCTGTTTAAGTGGTTGTATGTTTTCTGTGGAGCTTGCATTTAGCTGCTGCTAGATGAATTGGATCGTCATGTTCTGCATAGCCCATAAGGCACTTTTTATATCATCTTACCCAGGGAACAGCTATAGCTAATACTCCTTGTGCATTCGTAACAGATTGTGTAACAGAACGTATCACTACTTGTGATCAAGCCAAGGTATTCGGCTTTTAGAGATGTCAGATGGAGAAATAAAATACAGAGTAAGAAAAGGACAGCGTGTGTGATTAGAACTCTGTAAAAATATGTAACCATTCTTCTGTTGCAGATTGCATTCACAACAAAAATATACCATCCAAACATAAATAGTAATGGGAGTATTTGTCTTGATATCCTGAGGTCACAGTGGTCACCTGCTCTGACTGTATCTAAAGGTAACTATTTGGAGAAATACTATGCCCAATTTAACGCCACCATCCCTGTTTCTGATTATGATTTATAGCTGAAAATGCATCTAGTTTAAAGGAAGGCATTGTCAAGAAGGACACTGACAAACTGGAACGTGTCCAGAGGAGGGCAACCAAAATGGTCAAAGGCCTGGAAACGATGCCTTATGAGGAACGGCTAAGGGAGCTGGGCATGTTTAGCCTGGAGAAGAGGAGGTTAAGGGGTGATATGATAGCCATGTTCAAATATATGAAGGGATGTCACATGGAGGAGGGAGAAAGGTTGTTTTCTGCTGCTCCAGAGAAGCGGACACGGAGCAATGGATCCAAACTACAAGAAAGAAGATTCCACCTAAACATTAGGAAGAACTTCCTGACAGTAAGAGCTGTTCGACAGTGGAATTTGCTGCCAAGGAGTGTGGTGGAGTCTCCTTCTTTGGAGGTCTTTAAGCAGAGGCTTGACAACCATATGTCAGGAGTGCTCTGATGGTGTTTCCTGCTTGGCAGGGGGTTGGACTCGATGGCCCTTGTGGTCTCTTCCAACTCTATGATTCTATGATTCTATGAGTCTAGACCAGGGGTCTGCAACCTTTAAGACAAAAAGAGCCACTTGGACCAGTTTCCGAAGGGGAAAAAAAACTGGGAGCCGCAAAACCATTGCGATATTTAAAACAAATATAACACTGCATATATTGTTTCTTACCTTAATCTGACAGCGGGCGGGAAGGTGACATTTGGACGGTTGGTGACTAACGCACGCACCGCCCCCATGCGACGTCATAGCCAGTACAGCGCCCGCCACAGTAGGGGGTATCGGGGCACACAATGCGCCTCCTCCCCTCGCTAGTATCCGCCCCGGAGCCACGGCAAAGGTGTAAAAGAGCCACATGCGGCTCCGGAGCCACGGGTTGCATACCCCTGACCTAGACAGAGGTGTTTGATCTTCAAAGTTTTCCACAGGATCTTATACCCAGATGCATTGGCTGTGTGACCATGTACATAATCTACTATTTTGGAAGACATATTGTTCAATAAAGTTTGAAAATCTGCATTACTATAAAGGAGAAAAACTTTGCATCTACCTCTTGACCTTTACTATCACATTCATGTCATAAACACTCTTTAACTTATCTTTTTTCTTTTTAATATAGTTCTTTTGTCCATATGCTCTTTACTTTGTGATCCTAATCCAGATGACCCTTTAGTACCAGATATTGCACAAATCTACAAGTCAGACAAGGAAAAGTAAGTATGGATATATTTTTTAAAAATCTGAATCAGTTGGTTTTTATATTCTTAGCCTCTCACCTCACTTACGATTTGCCTACTCTGATAGAGTGATACGCAACAGAGGAGCTGCATTGATTTCAGCGGGTGTACTCTTGAATAGGACTCACGTTGGATATCACCCATAAGGTTTTTTTTAACATAAAAATGGATTTTTTAAAAAGCTTACAAACAACTGTACTACTTCAGAATGTTTACAGTGTTCCATTTTGACATCTTGCATACTTGGGCCACTAAAGACATAAGTAGAAAATTTTAAATTTGCATTCCTCAGTTTGAAGCAGCAGTTAGTCTGTAGAATTATTTAACTTGTATACCATGTCAGCCTTGTTCCTTCCTTTTTTCTGATGTATTACTTATCCTAAAGTTCACTGATCTGCCAGCTTGGCTTTAATGTTTGAGCCAATTTCTAGATAACAAATTGCTTTGCAAAGTTCTGGACACCCACCTTTGTGTCCCTACAAATGTTTGGAAGAGAACCTCATTGAACTTTTTGGGGTGTCATCAAACTGACCTTGTGTTCAGTCATATCATCTTTAGTCTGTGGTTCAGCATACTTCCCTTGCTTTGAGCCTAGACTTTAAGCTAATTTAGACTAGCTAAGAGGTTCACTGTCTTTACCTGTGTGGCATCCTAGTTTGTGAGCAGATTGAGATGGTTGTTATTATAGGTGCTTGTTTGACAGGCTGTAAGTATCGTACTCAGCCTAATGAAGGTAACTAGGCTAATTCGTGTACACGTTTGATTCAGGAAGATGGCAACAATCCTGCACGTGTTGGATAATATTTGTTGTAATTCAGTTTGTAAACGTCTGTCTCTTAAATTGTAAGGTTGAGAAAGGGGAAAAGATGTTGAGGTGTAGCAATATGAAGGCATTGTAAAGGTTACAGATTGCCACTCCAAAGTCTGTACTTCGGAATTATCCCATGTTGTAATCTCTGTGCAGCCCTGTCTTGTATCTTGCATAGTGGTGCTGCCCATTATCAAGTTACTGTCCATCAGTTGCAATTCATGTCTTGTAGTCAACTAAATCCAACTCAGAGTAGACCCATTGAAATTAATGAATCTAAATTAGTCATACCCATTAAATTCTACTAGCATTGGATAACATCCCACATCACCATGTTCAGTCTGTGACTGTACACAGCTTTTCAGCTGGACTAGCAAACTCTATTCAGCTTGTATCCTAAGCTCTGACGGACCAGGAAGGATGCAAATGTACACACTGATTGTGTGCAGACAGCCATGATATTATACAATGGAAGCAATAGGTGTGCATCATGGGGTTCTCTTGCCTTGGAAAATCATTAATTATTAGCTGCATTTCCAAATCACCCTTCCTTCCAAAGACTTCAGGATGATATACAAATAATAATAATATTAAAACACAAAATAGAAAATAATAAATAAGACATAACAGTAATCAACACACTTTAAAATACTGTATCTATAAAATGCAGAACCATTAAAATGCACCAAAACCATCTGCTACTCTTAGGTGTTAAGACTTTGCATCGTCCAAGGCTGTTTTGCTTTCTGCTCAGCACCTGCTCTTTTGCCCAAGTGTGGGCATGGGTGCAACATATAACCGAATAAGATTGTTAAATAAGCCCTTGAATAAATTTGTTGGCAACACTGCGAATCCTAAGCTTGTGTGTTTTCACTTTTGTTTTCTTTTACAGATACAACAGACATGCAAGAGAATGGACACAGAAATATGCAATGTAAACTTTGAAGACTTTTTCATATATACCAGAGTACTGTAAATTCTAGGGTTTTTTCAAAATTAGAAGTAAATGGAGCACAGTTTACTGTTTCAGTGTACCATGAAGCCCTTTTTGATTTTCACCCATATAAGTGTGTTTCTGGAACAAGGAAATAACTACGAAAATTAACCTGAAGACTGTGATGAGAGTATTTATCCTTTTTGTATGCTTTGCAAAAGACATTTATTATGTTTTTTAAAGATACGTGGACATCTCTGTCTCCAGCCTACAAGATCCATAATGCAGTTGTAGAGCAACCAAATTATTTTTGCTGAAAAACTAGGTGTTACATGAGAGATATTCTGTGTGTCTTTGAGATGTCAGTCCTGTAAGTCTGTGTTTGAATTTCATTCTTTGTTAGTTCATTGTATAATTTGTATTTTTTTACTGTATAGACTATATTTTATTTACCATGCAAGTCAACTCACTTTAGACTTTCTGCACAGTATTGAAAAAAAAAATACAACTGCTATTAAATGAGTGAACTATTCCTCCCCAGAGGAATGCTCTATAAACTGATAAACTTCTTAAAACAAACTTTGCACTCTAATTCTCAGTATACTGATTATGGAGAAACACTTGGTTTTGATTCTGTTGCATACTTAATTTTATTGCAATGTGAACTAATTGCACTACTCTGTAGAAAGAAATGTAACTAATTTTGTTCTATTCACAGCTGACTTTTTTATCCCATAAGGGCAGTATAATCTCTGACCTTTTAACAAAATTGACTTGAAGCTTTTCCATATAAATAAAATGTGTTTTTTACTACTTGTCTTGGCTGTTCTTTAACTCTTGCACATCCTTTACATGTGCTTGCTCTGAAAAGATCAAGTTATTGTTAAATGTGTGACTTGCTATTGGGAGGAATTGGCCTGTGTGTTTGAAATTGCTGTGAACTGATATTATGGTAGCTGTTGCATAACTTTACATGCAAATTCATTGTGTTGTGTATATGATCTAAGTTCTTGGATCTTGTACCCACTACAAAAACTTCTCTCTGATCTCCAAATCTTGCTTAAATTGATAACAACGAATGTTGAAATGTCACTGATGCTTCTTCTCTCCCTCACGTGTATAACAATATATTGATGTTATACTTCCACACACTAAGCTGATGCCTCTAAACCATTATATGTATACTTCACCTTGCATGTAAGGAGAAAAACAGCCTTAGGGACTTTACAAATAAGAGTGCTTTAGTTTTTTTTAAAGTATGTTGCTTCTGAGGTAGTAAATGCTTATTGAATGCATTTATTTTGTGGCTGTACCAATTCTAACTAAACACAACTTACTTGACTAGAAGGTTTTGCCACCATAGAGTCCTAGTGTTTGGCTACACCAAGGAACAATTAAACAAAAAGCTCACAACTGGAATAGGTAGAAATGTGGCAAGCATCCCAGTGGCTATTTTTTGTATTACTGGACTTAAATAAATAAAAAAAAACCTGTTCAGCATTTTAATCTTGAAACTCTTGGATAGTTCTGACAGCCTAGGCAATAAGTCTCTACTTATCGTAATGGTCACCTAGGCTTCAGTTGTTTACCTCAATCTGTACAATCGTAAGATGGAATCTTTCTGAAATAAGCACTGAAAAAAATTCATTGCATTCTGTAAGTGACTTTGCTTGCTGTGAAAAAAACAATTTCTACAAATAGCCAATAAGTGTTTCAATTTAGTATATGATTGCTTCAATGTACTTGAAAAAGGGGATGCCATAGCTTGAAAAGCAAAACTATTCACCACATTTTGACATGAATACTAAAAAATTACCCCTTGGTAAAATATTCTGATGGAGTGATTTCCCAAACTTTTTTGCCCCTATCTGTCTTAGATGTTTATGATAGGCTTGTCCCGGATTAAATAATTTATAGTCCTTTAATCCCTTACAATAAACTCTTGTGTAATTTGGTAGTTTGATTTGCATGCCTGTTAAGTGAAAGAACATTTAATCTTCTGCTTTGCTAAAATTATATGGAGGCTGGTTTGAAACTGTTTAGATGTTACTATGCTTTGAAGTATGCATCATACAAAAAGGAATTTACTTACCATAATGCAAAGTCTTCAGGCTGAGCAAAAGGTGCAGATCAGCAAGCCTCTTATTCTTGCTTCATAAGAGTTATTTGTGAACAAATGTGTTGAGCCCATACTTGTCTCTCTCTTCAGTGACATTTAAACCTGAAGTTCAGAGACTTATTTTACATACTGTCAGGCCAATCGTAGCGCCTTTAAGAAGACAAGAACTCCATTCTCTTGGCTTTCTTTAAACCACAGCTTCTGAGGGTATTAAGCATTCCCTCTTAAGTATTTTTGTATTTCCTGGTAAATGTTCTTTTGCTGTTTAAATGATCCATTGTGAAGGTTCCTTCCCCGCCCCGCTCCTTGTATCAAACATTTGCTCAGTCCTGGTGCTTCCATTATGGTGGCATAAATGTTGTCTGTGCTTCAGTCCCCTCCACCAAATACCAGTTTATACTGTACAATGCCTTAGCGAGGGCACTAACTGAGCCATCTCATTCTCTGTATATTCCTCACTTGGCACTATTGGCATGACTAAAGCAAAGGATCTCTGTATCACTGAAATTCTTGAAGTGTAATCTTTAGTCATTCTAGTTGTTAAATAAGGCGTACTTTCTAGCTACTTCTGATGTGGTATTTTTTCTGCCTAAAGATGTCAGCTGAGGCTTGAATGAAAATAAAGATTTGATTTGAAATCTGAGTGTGTCAAGTTTTATTCTTACCTTCACCCTTTTGAGTGAGAAAATGAGTGGTAGCACTTTAAACTTGCAAGTGACAGTTGCCTGGTGGAGGGTAGGTGTGGTTTTGCTATCCAAGCTGTTAGAGGAGGCTCCGAGTTCTTTTGGAGCCGTGTACTAGAGTGCTGGCAAAACAAACATTACTGAAAGTGCCAGGTTCTAAATATGTAATATGTGACTCAATAGCTGTGTTGAACTCTCTTGTATTCCCATGGTTCTTTCATGGTTCTTTCCATGGTTCTATACCTTAAGGGTATAGCTTGTTCTCACAGAAGCAAACCAGGACATAGCTGTCAATGTTGCCCTTTTTTAAAGGGAAATTCCCTTATTCTGAATAGGATTCCTCACAAGAAAAGGGAAATTTGACAGCTATGAACGAGGAGCGTGTCACCTAAGGCGGAAACAGCTTAATATATTGGATGCAATTATCTTAAAGTAATGAAAACTTCCTGTTACATGCTTGTGGAATTGGGATTAAAGCCTTTCCTACTATATAAGAACACTACTAGTTTAATGTGAAAGTGCATGTGTAGCCAGTATTAATAATGTTATGCAAATCTATGGTGCAGCCATATTTGGAGTACTGTGCCCAGTTCTGGTCATCTCAGCTCAAAAGGGATATTGTAGAGTTGGAAAAATTAGAAAAGGGCAACCAAAGTGATCAAGGGATAGAGCGATTCCACTGCAAAGAAAGGTTGCAACATTTGGGGCATTTTAGTGTAGAGAAAAGGAGAGCGAGTGGCGACATGATAGAAGCTTATAAAATTATGCATGGCATGGAGAATTATTTTTCTCCCTCCGAACACTTGAACTCATGGACGTCCAAGGAAGGGAAATGCTGGAAGATTTAGGACAGATTTTTTTTTAAGTACTTATTCACACACAGCATAGTCAAACAATGGAACTTGCTCCCTCAGGAGGAGGCAGTGATGGCCACCAACTTGCAGGGCTTTAGAAGCTGGTTAGGCCAATTCAATCAATACCAGTCACTGGAAACCATTGGAGGGGGAGAATGGGCCCTTGTGCTCATGTTCTGCTTGCTAGATTCCCAGACATCTGGCTGGTCACTGTGAGAACAGCTTGCTGGACTAAATAGGCCATTGGCCTGATCCAGCAGGCTCTTACATTCTTATGCAAAGAATACCTTTGAACCACCCTGATCTTTTCTAAAAACTGCCTGAGACCGCTGGGTAGAGGGTGGAATATAATTTCAATTAATAATGTTGTTTAGTCGTGTCCGACTCTTCGTGACCCCATGGACCAGAGCACGCCAGGCACTCCTGTCTTCCACTGCCTCCCGCAGTTTGGTCAAACTCATGCTGGTAGCTTCGAGAACACTGTCCAACCATCTCATTCTCTGCCGTCCCCTTCTCCTTGTGCCCTCCATCTTTCCCAACATCAGGGTCTTTTCCAGGGAGTCTTCTCTTCTCATGAGATGGCCAAAGTATTGGAGCCTCACCTTCACAATCTGTCCTTCCAATGAGCACTCAGGACTGATTTCCTTAAGAATGGATAGGTTTGATCTTCTTGCAGTCCATGGGACTCTTAAGAGTCTCCTCCAGCACCATAATTCAAAAGCATCAATTCTTCTGCGATCAGCCTTCTTTAAGGTCCAGCTCTCGCTTCCATACATCACTACTGGGAAAACCATAGCTTTAACTATACCTTTGTTGGCAAGGTGATGTCTCTGCTTTTTAAGATGCTTTCTAGGTTTGCCATCGCCTTTCTCGCAAGCAGCAGGCGTCTTTTAATTCCGTGACTCCTGTCACCATCTGCAGTGATCATGGAGCCCAAAAAAGTAAAATCTCTCACTGCCTCCATTTCTTCCCCTTCTATTTGCCAGGAGGTGATGGGTCAATTAATAATAATAATTAATAATTTGCAAAAGCAAACTTCCTGGGATATCATCCATTTGTCCGGCTTTGCTTTGTACTGGCTGCCCAGGGTCTCCTACCTTAAGAGAATAGCCAGGCTGGGTGAGGAGGGGGGTCAGGAAAGGCACGAGGTTGCTGTCAGTTACTTTAGAGCAGGGATGGGGAGCTTGGGCTGCAGCTCACACCAAGCTGCGAGAGAAGGGGGTGTCCGGGTTTACAAATGGCAATGGGCAATATATATTTTTCCCGGAAGAGAGCGAGCGCTTAGTTTTCTCCTGACGCAGCTATTAACGTGCTCAGAGCTGCAACCTGCAGCGCGCAGACACCATCCTTGAGCATCATCGTTCTATTACTGCAGATAAGCAGGATTTCCCTCCTTTTTAGTCTCCCTGCCGCGAATCCATATTGATCCAATATCAAGCGCTCCGACCTCTCATCTGACTTCACCAACCAAACCCTCCTCCCTTCGCAAATAGCGAAAGGCGCGAAACTAAACCCGCCTTTTCCTCATAGCCGGCGAAGGGCACGCTGGCTCCGCCCACCGACCGCGCTCCAATCAAAAACTACCTTCCCACCCGGATTTCCCGCCCTCCACTCCGCTCCTCAAAACATTCCTCCCCGCCGACGGGATGGACGCGCACGCGCAGAAAAGCATCCGAGCCCGCGTCTGCCGCTTCCCCAAGAGAAGCGGCGTAACGAGAGAATTAAAACACCCGCGGTTCCTGAACTGAGAGGAACAAAGGTTCCAAGCCCTGACTAACTAACCAGTTGCGTCGCAGATAACTCTGTTCTGCTCCCCCACCCCAACATAATGCCTGCCCCACACTAACATAAATCCTGGCTATGCCCAAGCACACCATACCTATGTTTATAAATTTATACCCTATGCTCTCGTCCCCGCATATGGCGGCGCGCCGATAGAGAACCGGAAGTGAGGTCTTGTATAGTTGTGTCGCACCCCCTCCTGCTCGAGGTTCGCGAGCGCATCCACTCGCAGGTGCCTGTCATTCCCCCCCCAGTCCCCGCCCCTCCCCCTCCCGGCTGCGACTGCGCGGATTGCAGATAAGCAGAGCGCCGGGTCGTTTCCTCGGCTGCCCACAATGCCCCGCGCCAGTGGCGCGCGATGGTTCTGAGGCTCGAGGGCTGAGGCGAGTCGAGCGCAGTCGGCGCTACTATGGCGGCGGCGCTGCTGTCCCGCGTGTGGTCGTCGTCTGTCTGTGGACCGCGTTATTTCCTCAGGTAACACTGCCCGCGGCGGGGCGGCATCCTCTCCTGGCATATCCCCACTCGCTTTTCTCGATGAAAGAAAAAGCCATTTTCGGTCGTACCCGGTGCCCGCTGACCTGTGAGGTAAAGGGAGCTTAATCGATGGGCACAGAATTGCTCTGTGTCCTTCGCTGCTGCTCCTCCTCCTCATGCCGTTGCCAGATCTCGAGGTTTGAGCTCGGGGAGACTGAATGTTTCCAGGGGAAGGACTTGAAATAGGAAGGAGGGGAAGCTGTTTTCCAGTTTTCTTCAAGGTGGAGTTAGGATACTTAAAAATAAAATCTGATATTCAGTGAATCGTAGAACTCTAGAGATGGAAGGGTCCAAAGGGTCATCTAGTCCAGCCCCCAGCAATGCTGCTGCCCCGTATAGGGGGGAAAACGAATCTGCATCCTTGGCGTTATCATCACCATGGGCACGGTGGTTTGCTGTTGTGGTTTTATTCAGCAACTCTGTATTACTTTGTCTCTGCTACCTGGTTTTCTTTTGGGGTGTCCACGTGCTCTTGAACAAGAAAATAATTATTTTTTAAAAGTTTGGACCACCCTTTGTTTCTCTCTGTAGTGATCTTACCAGGCTTGGTACCTTTCTTGGAAACACTGGTGAAAGTTGGCAGGCAGGGAGATAGTAACTTTGCACTTGACGTGCATATGAATGAGATCTTCAAAAATCATTCCATGTTCTCTGACCCGATACACACAATCGTGGGCATTTCCAGTGGGGGACAGCTGCTCTCTCCCCCTCAATCAAGTAAATAAAAAAAACCAATTGTGTCACAGATAACTCAGTTCTGCTCCCCCCCCCAACATTATGCATGCCCCCCAACATAAATCTTGGCTAATGCCCAGGCACACCATCCATATATTTATCTATTTATATAATCAATATCCCGTGCCTTCAGTATAATTGCATCCTCCTTGGGAAGAACCCACACAACCAGCACATAAATTTGTTTTCAGCCTTTAGTGTCAGAGTCTCAAGAGGCTTGATGACTCTTACCTATTAGAAAATTGACTTGAATTTCTGAGTGCTATGGAGCAGAAATATATTTCATTTTCCCTGCTCAGAATATGAGCCAGAATTGGCTACTGCCCACCTTGTGGTTATATCTTTTGATTAGAAAGGATTTTTGTTTGAGACTTGGCTCTTGACTGGAGGAGAATCAAAGTGAAACCCATATTTTCCTCATCATTTCAGCTGGAATTTCTCACCTATTTTCTTCTAGCTTAATTCTCCACCAATATGCTTCAGCTGAGTAAGTTGGTTCTAACTTTTATTAAGAAAAAGAAGCCTTCAACAACACAAAGTAATGCTGTGGTTTTTATTAAGGGAGCATGGTAATAGGGTTTTATATTTAGTTAATACAGTGGTACCTCAAGTTAAGAACTTAATTCGTTCCGGAGGTCTGTTCTTAACCTGAAACTATTCTTAACCTGAAGCACCACTTTAGCTAATGGGGCCTCCCGCTGCCGCCGCGCCGCTGGAGCACGATTTCTGTTCTCATCGTGAAGCAAAGTTCTTAACCCGAGGTACTATTTCTGGGTTAACAGAATCTGTAACCTGAAGCATCTGTAACCTGAAGCATCTGTAACCTGAAGCATCTGTAACCCGAGGTACCACTGTACCTTTTTATCTGGTCCAGACTGTACATTTCTCTTGTTCACCTTCAAAGCTGTTGGTCTGCTGAAATTAATGGCATCCAAACAAAAATAAATTATTTTATTTCATAAAATTTATACACTGCTTTAAAAACACACACCTCAAAGCAGTTTACATCACCATTAGCTAACTCTGTAGTTGCACAGGACTTGTAGGGGGGTAATTAAGTGTGTGTGATTGCATCTGATCGCTAAACTGAGCTTGATCCTATGACAATTTGTTACAGAGGATAGAGGTGAAAGCAGAGCTAGCATTAGCTGGTCTGCTGTACAAACCAAAATCATAGAGGTAACTTTGTGGCAGGTTTTTCTGTTTGTGTCCACTTGACCCATTTGGGCTTGGTCATACAATTCTTAGGTGAGTCTAGGAAAAGTTCAAGTTCAAAATGTGCCCTTGGAAGTCTGCTAAATGTGGGATTGGGTAGAAGATAGATTGATTGCATTTATATCCCATCTTTTTCTCCCAATGAATTCAAAGTGACATAGTTCTCCTCAACCTTATGTAATCACAACAACCCAAGTGGACATTTGAACCCTGCTCTGCCATGTCCAACACTCTAACCACTATACCACATCAGGCTGTTACTTTTTATATTTGTGAATGTAGCTGCATTATTCATTTCCACTAGATTTCAGGCTATTCTTTTTTCCTTGGAGTAATGTCTGATTTTATCTGAAGCTTCTGTTCTATTAATAGGTATCAATTTTGCTTTTTTAAAGGTGCAGTGCAACTTGTTCAGTAGAGAAATGGTTTTCAAAACAAAGTAGCTCAGATAACCGTCCAAAGCAGCCACTGACAGCATACATTCGCTTTTATAAAGAACAGCAACCCTTTTATAAGAAACAAAATCCAGGTAAGGAATTCACTAAGAATGATACTTCACTGTAATAAAAGTTTTTGTTGTTTTGTAAAATATGTTAAAAGACTGACTGGCCTTTTTATTTTATTTTTGCCAGGATTCTCCTAACTTGCTTGAATCGTTGGTTTTCTGTGTGCAGCAAATTAATCCCCAAAGCCTCTTTTTTCATTACATTTATAGCCATTGTGTACACTTGTGTTTAGATAATCTGTGAGCTCACATTCTGCAAAAACCGATAGGTTGTACTGTATTTAGAATGCTGGAAGGAAAGTGCCAAGTGAAAATGGTGTGTTCCTAAATTTGGCTAGGTAATCATAAGTATACCACAAAATCAGTATGTATGTCACTTTGCTGAGTAATATACTCAAAAACAATTCTGAAATTTTACTTTACCCTGTGAATCAGCAGAGAAGAGAAGAGAATGAATGCAAGCAAATAAATAACACGCCTCACTTATTTAGGCTTCATTTCAGTTTCGGGTGAAACAGCCCAGAAATAGCAGGTTTTGAGGAATTGTTTGAAGGAATAGAGTGGTGTCACTGTGCAGCAGTTCTGGAAATAAGCAATATAATGGACATATATATTTAGGGAACCAGAGACTTGCATCCAGAAGTATGGAGAACTTGCACGAGTTGATTAGCTGCTGCTATTATGAGACTTCGTGTTGCATGTAGACACATTGAGAGTGGAAGTATGGCCTGTTCTAGGTGTGATTCCACTCCTTCTAAAGGACCAGGTTAGCAGTTTAGGGGTACTGCTAGATATCCAGGTAGCCTTGCTGTGGCTAAGAGTGTTTTTGCCCAGCTTCAGCTGAAGTGAGACTTTTTTGGTCACAGCCCAGTTATTAAGGTATCTACTGGGGGGATTTCATCAGCCCCTGGCTTTGGTAGGTGGCCAAGATGATGTTATTTTGCCAAGATTTTGATAGTATTTGATTGATTAATCTTTTTTGAGACTGTCTTCTAAAGTATTGTTTTCACTATTTTTATTGCTCTCTTTCTGTTGTATTAAAATGTATGTTCCTAATTGTAAACCACACTTTTGAGAACACTAAGGCATTATATAAATATTTTTATAAATTTTGTGTTTTGACTTCTGTGTAACAATGGTGTTTACTACAATGCACACCAAATTTTAGCTTTGTTTCAAATAGTCTGGCTATATGTCTGTCAAACCCAACTTGTATATCAGTGATGAAGTTAATTTGAATTTGTTTATTCCTTAAATTTGTTTTTGAAATTTGACACTAAATTTGACAGGATCTTCATCCTTGTAGCTGTTTTTTTTTACTCTGCAGACGTAAGTGTTGTGGACATCACAAAAAAGATAGCACACGCTTGGAGGGAGCTCCCAGCATCTGACAAACAAGTAAGCATGGATTTTGGTGTTCATGTGAACAGAATGTTATTCTATTTTACTAAGAAAATTGCTTCCTTGGTTTGAAAATACCTCCTTAATGTCTAGGGTTCTGTATTATTTGAAACAGATATATATGCTTTTCACAAGTTTTAGTAAAATTGTGTTTGCTCATATTCTAGCCATATGAAGCAGCCGCCAAGACTGACAGACAGATCTACAAAGAACAAATGATCAAATACAAAGCACAACTAACTCCTGCCCAGGAGGCAGCTTTGAAAGAGGAAAAGAGAAGGAGAGTGGAAAAAAGAAGAGCAGCAAGAAAAAAGAGGGTTAGTACCTAAATAATCTTTATAATTTTATTATCCACCCTTCACCAGTAGGTCCCAGGGCAGGTTACATTTTAAAATTCAGAAATAAAAACAGTGAAAATAAATTAGTCACAGTAACAGGATAGGTCATGAAGTATGATCTCATTGTCCAAGTACCTGAAAATGCTTGCCACCTTATACTAAGGTTTCAGTACAAAATACATGATGCTCTCACACCAGTTACCCATGAGGGTGGTGTGTCTTTTGATGTTACACACAACTTTTTTCCTTTTGTATACTTACAACTGGTGCCTAATATTTTATGATTGCTGCTTACGAATAGTATAAAGGGAAAAGCTTTAAATTATTCTATTTTTTTTATTCCAGAATTTATAAACCACTCTACATTCAGGAAGTACACAAGTGGTGTACAGAAACAGAGTTTCAAACAATACAAATAATAAAATGGTATTAAAGCATAAAACCTCAGTGTTTGAACTTGCTTCACTTCTAAGGGAACAGATTATTTTTTTTTTACTGTACATCTACCAATTTAAACTTTGATTTGATTGTGGCTTTGGGGTGATCTGTGTAAAATCATGCAGATTCTATAACATCTATTTTAATTCTGCTGGGTCTGAATTTTACCCAAAGCCTCTGGAAAAGCAAAATAAAAACAAAAAGCACCTTTGCATGTGTACACCTGTGCTTTTTCTGTCTGGAGTGGGGAAGTGGGTAGAAAAGCAACCAGAGCAGGTGGTACCTACAGCATTCCAAATGTGCTCAAGAGACTCAAAAAGGTTGGGGGCCCCTGATTTAGGGCTTTAAAGATTAAAACTACCTGTTTGAATTGAACATGGAAACACACAGCCACTGGTGCTGTTGGCACAGAATTGGTGCTGTGTGCTCCAATCATAGAATGATAAGAGTTGGAAGGGACCCAAGGGTCATCTAGTCCAACCCCCTGCAATTCAGGAATCTCAGCTAAAACATCCCTGACAGATCTCCGTGTCATCATGTCAGCAGCTTGGCTGGCCTTTCCCTTTCCCTACTGTGGTCTTACAGGACTAAAGCACTGCAACACTATAAACATAAATGGCAATGGTTTTCTAACTTAAGCCAGTTTTAATAGGAATCTTTGGATTTTAACAATATATTCTTTTTAATGTGACTTGAAGAACTCTGTTTTCAATTCTATCTGTCTTGGAAATTGTATGTCTGGTACGGCTGGGATTCAGAAGTGTCTGGTGTTCTCGCATGCATGGGGCTTTTCAGCCTCCCCTTCCTTGTGGTGCCCTCTTATACCCCTCCTTCAAAAAGCTTCCACCTGAAAGGTCAGAGGGTCCTTCGGAGCAGCACTTCATAGGGTACAAGGCTAAGTCTTGGTCTGCTGAATGTCCAAGTCTGCCATTCCCTAAATCCTAGACATAAAGGGGTGTGTGGGTGTTTTCTATGGCTGAACTTAATAACACCTGAGAGAACTGCTCACTGATATCCTTTTGTCATTTTAGCAACTAACAATGCTTGGAAAACCTAAAAGACCTCGGAGTGCCTTCAACATTTTTATGTCTGAACACTTTCAAGAAGCTAAAGGAATCTCAATTCAGGTAAACCAAGGGAGGCTGTTCATTTTAACAGCTACAAGGATGAAGATTCTGTCTTTCGTATTGAGAATGAAAATTAGAACTGATTTAATGGCTATTTCCCATTATTGCCATAATCTGTCGAAGGTCCAGTTGGAGTTTTACAGTAGCAGTGTCCCTGACCAAGAGTTTCCACACAAGAGCTGTTGAACAGCTTGTCAAAGATCTGGCATTATCAGGCTACATATACTGAAATTCCAAGCTAGCTTGATAGCTGTAGCTAATGGATATGGAAACTTTAAATGTTGCCTATGAGTAAGGGCCCAATTCGTTGGGACAATGGGAGATCCATGGCCAGCTCTCCTGCAGGTATTTTAAAAATAAAACAAGTGCAGCTGTAAGGGGGGGAGATTAAGTCTTTCTCAATTGACTTAAATTGTTTAATAATAGATTTTGATTGGTTTATTCTGAGTAAGACTGACTTTATGTAGCACCCATATTTTGCATATCTTGCATTATAAATATGGCAGGTGGGTGGGTGTAGGGAGATTTCTGCTACAGAACTTCAGCAAATATCATTCTATGTTTTTGTTTCTCTTGTAGGCAAAGATGAAAAATTTATTTGACGAATGGCAAAAAATGAGCAGTTCCCAAAAGAAGGTATTGTCATACAAGTGACTTTGAATTCCAATAAATTGACATTTAAATTTAGGAATTTGAATCAGTAATGCTTAATGTGCAGCCAAGTGTTCTAGTAGTGACAGTCAAGGTGCAGTACAGGTACAATACATGCCATTCGCCTATAGTAAGAACTGGCCGTGGAGACCAACCACTTGTGTCCAGATAACAGTTCATTTTAAAATTAAAAGCACAGTTTTCAAACTCCTTTGGCTCAATGATGACTCAATAATGTAAGCCCAGTACATTGAAGCACGACACCATTGTTTCCTGTTAAGTCTGAATCAAGTCAGTGTATGAATGTGTGTGTGTAGCTGTAGATATGTTTAGAAATCTAAGCCAAATCTTAATACTTAACGTATGGCTGAATCACTGTTTCAAATTCTGATTCAAATTATAATATTTGAAATACAAATCAGAATGTCAGTTACCTGTTTGGCATTTTGTGCCACCAAAAGTTTAAATGCCTCAGGTTGTGTTCCTGAAGGAACTGTATGAGTAATCATGCTTTCAGGGACTGATCCTGGCATCACTTTAAGCCATACATGAAACTGCGTCTTAAAATGCATGCAGTTGTCGTAAGGAAGATTATGCATCATAGCAAAACAAGGGGTCATAATAACCAGCTTGTGGTGTTTTGCTGCATGAAACAAACATGTGTAAATCCTTTTCACATGAAATATTAGTCCTTAGATGTTTCAGAGATGTCTCTAGTAGTGGAAAGTAAATATCCTGACATTTCTGTAGTACCTTTTAACACAAGCAACTTTTCAGTATGTGAATTCCATTTCTTTTTGCATATCCAGACATATCAGCAACTTGCTGAGGATGATAAGATCCGTTATGAAAATGAAATGAAATCATGGGAGGAGCAAATGGCAGAAATTGGACGCGAAGATCTTATACGTTTTAAAAACAGAAGGAAACTATCAAAAAGAAAGAAAACTGAAAAAAAAGTTGCTTCAAAAAAGAGAGCTACAACATTAAAGAAGCCTTCGGGAAGCAAAGTTGCCTCAGCTGCAGCGAAAAAGAAAGTAAAGGCAAGGCAGTCTGAGGAGTAAGTTGGAAAATACTTGGATTTCATCATTTCTGATTGCAAGTGGAAAGAGACTGAAGTGAAGTCTATTCATTAAAGGAAAGAC
Organism: Podarcis tiliguerta; assembly: GCF_965153285.1. Lineage (NCBI taxonomy): Eukaryota > Metazoa > Chordata > Lepidosauria > Squamata > Lacertidae > Podarcis > Podarcis tiliguerta. The sequence continues at coordinate 66,423,889 of NC_139538.1, forward strand.
TCCCAAATCAGAGGTTAGACTTATTTTGGAAATTGTCAAGTAAGTAGAGCAAATCAAGATTGAGAGAATTTAAGCAGTGATTAATCACGAGAGAAGAGGTGCTTTTTCCATAAATGTGTATATAAGCATTCTCTTATAAATTTTCTTTTTGCAGATCCTGTGATCTGTATAAATTCATAATGTCTAGTTGCTAATTAGAAATAGAAATTTAATGTAGGCTGCAAGTTTATTTTGTGTGTAAATGCATGTAATCACTGGAGAAAGCATGTATATTTGCTGATTTCAACCTTGTAATTAAAGAACTACTGAACTTACAGATTTTCAATAGTGTTTTTCAATTTTTATACGTACCGACAATGCATACTATTATTTATATTGCTTAGAAAAAATAAAACTAGCAAGTTTGATATAAAACACTTTTTCCTCTCATTTTATTCAAATCAGAACAAGGTCATTTCTGTCTAAGATTGTTTTCAAAATGCATTTTATTGTATCAAATAAACCCTTATTTTAAACATAAACAAGTTAAAAAACCCAACTGGCATATTGATCCAAACACTCGCACCGGCATTCTTGCTGCAGTCTTGCAGGCATATCCAACTCCCAAGAGACACTGATCTACTCCCAGTATAAAAAAACTGGCAGTGATCTACCCATTGTCATTGGAGGGAGGAGCGCGCGTAGGGTGGGTGGATTGCCCAGAGCTGTTGAGCTTTTTTGCGGAGGATTTATTAGCTCCCCCCCCATAGCTTTTTTTACACGATAAGAATCCCATGATCTACCAGGATCAGCTGGGGATCTACCGGTAGAGCACGATCTACATCCCTCTGCTATAGTATCAGGAACAAAAAAAGGAAGCTACATATATCCTGGTATTGTCTACTCTGATGGCAGTGATTCTCCTGAAGTTCAGACAGGAGTTTTTTTACAGCACTAGCTGGAGAAACCAGGAACCATTGGATCAATGGAGATTTATTCATTCATAGAATCAGAGAATTTTAGAGTTGGGAAAGGACCCAACCCCCTGCAATGCAAGAATCTCAGCAAAAGAATGTTTAACAGACGGTCATCCAACCTCTGTTTAAGTACCTACAATTAAGGAGAGCCCACCACCTTCTGAAGTAGTCTATATTCCATTGTCAAAAGTTCTTCCTAATGTTTAGTTGGAATCTTTATTGTACTTATTGTTATTTGAATCCGTTCACTAGAGGTTCTGCGCCAAAAACATCATAAAAAGCAGGTAGCAAGAAAATTAGAAGAATGTCAGCAACATATTTAAAAGCAAAAATATATATGGGGGAACTAAACACCTCTGCAAACAAGATACATTTTCAGTACTTACACTCTTCAACCTCAAGTTGAGGAGCATTTCAAAAGTGGCAAGGCAGATTTACATATTAAATCAAGAAGGAAATAAGCCTGTTTTAAATTATGAAAAATAAATATTTATGGCGACATCCAGTAAGAGTCCATAGTCTGTACAGACCCACTGAAATATAGGCTTAAATAAATCCAGCCCGTTTGAGTAAAGTGTATCTACTCAGAATATGACTCAGATGGATATCGCCCTGTTATTGAGATAAAATATACCTGCAATTTACATACATTTAATTTGTGTGCGTTCAGCTTTACGCACTTGACAAAAATTTTTTACAAGTGCTGGAGTCTGGGGAAAAAGACTTTGGCTGTCCCACCTGCCATTGAACCCAGTGTGTTTGGACTACACCCGATTTTAGCTTTAGACGTGGTCTCCGGAACGTAACCCCGCGGAACTTGCGATATTTCTCAAGCAAAAACATGACAACTCGTTGCTTTAACCACAATCGCAACGAGTGGGATCTACTGTAATGCCATCTGCCAATAGGTTTACCCGTTGGATTTGGCCGCCGCGCAATGGATCGCCTGGGCAACCCACGAGCTCCGCGCGCCACTGCTGCTTTTGAAGCGGTAGACTCTACAGGTAGAGATAGCAAAAATGAAGAGTTACGCATCCATGAGAGAAATGCGAACACGCCATGTCTCAAATGGAGTTTTCCACTGTAAGCTTCCTAGCTTTAGAGTATATAAAATAACGCGTGTGGGTTACATAGGCTTCATCTTCATTATGAGATATAATAATAATACAATAATAATTTATTATTTTTACCCCGCCAATCTGGCTGGGTTTCCCCAGCCACTCTGGGCAGCTCCCAACGGAGGATTAAAAACATAATAGAAGCATTAAACATTAAAAACTTCCCAAAACAGGGCTGTCTTCAGATGTCTTCTATAAGTAAGATAGTTGCTCATTTCCTTGAGATCTGATGGGTGGGCGCCACTACTGAGACGGCCCTCTGCCTGATTCCCTGTAAACTCACTTCTCGCATAGGAACATGGGCGTAGGCAGGTGTTTTTTGTTTGTTTTAAGGGAGACAAAACCTCAAATTTGCATTGATTTGTATTGCTTTTTACTGATGAGGGGCAGCTGCCTCCGCTTGGCTACGTCCCTGTATGGGAGAATCCCGGCCAAGCATCTCTCTCCATTTTCTCGCGGGTACTGCAGCCTATGTGTCACTCTTCACCTTTTTGTATCTCTAGGGTTAGTCCCTCCACTTTCCTCCTCCTCTCTGCCCCCACCTTCTCTTTAATTCTTGGCCTTTCAAGTTCGCGACATCTCGCGGGACGGCCGTAAAGCAGCGCGGGGAGGCAGGAGTGGGCGTGGCGGGCGGGAAAACGGACGGGGGGACGCGGCTGAGAAGCAGGATCCCGCGCAGCAGCAGGTTGCGTCGGCTGTTCCCCTGGCCGAGAGCGGGAGAGAGCGTGCGCAGGCGCGGTGGTGGTCTCTCCGCGCGCTTGGGCTCGGGGATGGGGCTGCTGGAGCTTTGCCGCGGGGCCTTCGGCGCCGCCGACCTGTACCAGGTGCTGGGCGTGAGGCGCGAGGCTTCGGCCGACGAGATCCGCCGCGGCTACCACAAGGTCTCGCTGCGGGTGCACCCGGACCGCGCCGACCCGGACGGGAAGGAGGCGGCCACCCGGCATTTCCAGGTGAGGGGAGGCGCCGGGAAACCTGCCTCGGACTCGTCGGATGAAGGTTCTCCTTTCCCCGTCCTCAGCAGGCAGGAATCAAACCGGGGAAGTTCTGCGAGTTGGTTAGCCGCGGGACCCGGGTTCAAATCCTGCTCTGACTCGCTTGGCACCAAGCTCGACTTCATCATAGTATAATACAGTAATAATAATTTATTATTCATACCCCGCCCATCTGGCTAGGTTTCCCCACCCACCCTGGGCGGCTCCCAACAGTATATTAAAAACACCATCAAACATTAGAAACTTCCCTAAACTTCAGGTGCCTTCTAAAAGTCAGGTAGTGACATAGGCCACTTGCACCCTCCGCCTCATTTTGCAAAATTGTGTACCGCCCTGGGTTCCTAGGGTGGAAATGCGACCAAAGTGGGATCCACCAAATAATAATAATTTTTATATATATAATAATGATGGTGGTGAGGATGATGATATTATTTGTACTGCACAGATCTGATTGGGTCACTCCAGCCACTCTAGCATCTTCCAGTACAGTGGTACCTCAGGTTACATATGCTTCAGGTTACATATGCTTCAGATTACATACACTTCAGGTTACAGACTCCGCTAACCCAGAAATAGTACCCCAGGTTAAGAACTTTGCTTCAGGATGAGAACAGAAATTGCATGGCAGCAGGAGGCCCCATTAGCTAAAGTGGTACCTCAGGTTAAGAACGGACCTCCAGAACAAATTAAGTACGTAAGCAGAGGTACCACTGTATATAATTTCATCCATAGATCTCAGGCCGGTTCACAGCTTAAGATAAAAAACAAAAAATGTGTTTTTTAAAAAAACGAGAACAAAGCACAGCTCCATGAGGGTCCTCTTGTTCTAGGCAGGCCTGCAATAGGAGCCCTGCCCTTCCTTGGCCCCAGTAGTCCACCTGCCTGCCTCCTTGCTTACAACCAGTCCAGGGGCTGGTTCTGCCTGTCAACTTCCTCCTCAGCAGGGAGGAGAATGGGACAAAACTAGAAAGAGTTGCCTCTGCCTGCCCCCACCTACTGTTGGTGTCCCTGTCTTCCACCCTATCAGTCTCAAATGGCATCGATTAACAGGTTAATTTACAAGCGTATATCTACATACTTAAGAAGTCCCCCTCCCCAACTTGTGTCTTTATTGGTGGGATGGGTGTTCTGCTTCCAGTCTGAGAAACCACTTCACCTTCGTGTTTAGAGGGGGAGCGTAGAACCTGCCACATTGCGTTGCAGTGCTCCAGTTCAGGCCTGGTGGGAAATGCATGAGCCAAGAGGACCATTTCTCCCTTTTTTCCAGCCCATGCCCTGCTCTGTGGCCTAGCAGAAGATGGGTGAGGATTGGGCACACTGCTAATTCTGAACCTGAGTATTTTATATAACAGGGGTGGGGTGGTTAATGGTTATGCATGGTAGAAAAGGGAAAGGTTTACCCAGTGGTATTATTCTAGAAAAAGAGGAGCCACAAACGCCTCCATTTTTCTAGCAATTGTGCAAATCCTGAGAGGTGCTGGAACATCCTGTGTTTGCCTTTTCTTTGAAAATTTGGATGTATGGCAGCTCATGTCTGAAGTATAGATTTTGGCAAATTCCCTTAAAAACACCTCAAAAACTTACTTATTTTTCTTGAGATTTTGCAGAAAAAGCTCAACAACTTTTGTGTCTGGATTTTCACTTTTTGAAATATGGCAGCCTTACTTCAACCTAAATCCCACTTACTATAAGCTGTTAGGACTTGAGAAGTCCAGTTTCCTCTTGTGTCCTACCAGTTTTGGTTCTCTCTAATGTTTGGTGTTATTTTGGGGTTTTATAATTTTACCCTTCTGTTTGCCTACGGAGTCCCTCGAGTATGTTGAAACCACTGTACAATTTTGGGGTAGTCCCATTTTGTTTGTAAACTTACTGGCACCCAACTACTTGGAAATTCCACTGTTAGAGGGAATGCTAACATAACCTGAATAAGAAAGAAGCCAGTTGTGAGGCAAGTGGGATGGCATGGGTTGTGTCTTACTGGAGTAGTGAGGTGGTTTGTCTTGTCTCCTCTTAGATCCTGGGCAAGGTGTATGCAGTACTGAGTGACCAGGAACTGCGGGCTCTGTATGACGAGCAGGGGATTGTGGATGAGGAGTCAACTGTGCTGACTCAGGATCGCAACTGGGAAGAATACTGGAGGCTGCTGTTCAAAAAAGTAGGTAGTCTTCTTCAATGTGATGATGGTCCTTATCTCACAACTGGAATGATAATATCTGTAAATAAAGTGTTATTTCTTTTATCTGTAGGGCAAATGTAACTTCTGTGGGACCTTTGCCCTCATCCCCTTTATTTTATTTTCATCTGCGGGATGGGTTGTTATTTGTGATGCCAAATTTTTCTCCGGCTGCAAAAATCGATTTTTGCAAACCTGAACCTTATATGGGTTTTTTGGTGTAATATCAAAATACAACATTCTGTTTTCACAGCTCAAGAAGTTCAGTGCCCTTTCATTATTTCTTTAATTCCTGGATAAATTTCCTTAATGCTGTTGTAGTAAATGGAGTGCAGCTAAAAAAAATTTGGAGATGGCATGGCAAGGAATGATAGCTCTGAAATGCTTTAGTGCTGAAATATCCTTTCAAGTTTGTACACCATGGGTTGTATCCAACAGTGAAATACTGAAGGGTGGACCTATTCAAATCAATACACTTGAGTTAGTCAAGCCCATCGATTTCCCTAGGTCTAAGTATGACTTATGGATCCTTAATCTCCCACCCCCATTTGCAGGCCAACTTTGACAGGTGGGCAGGACCCTTTGGGTGTCAATGACAAGTGGCTGACACTTGTAACCTCATTGTAACCAGATTGATGGTTTTGGAGATGTTCTTTCAGCGCCAGTCTGATGATTGGTGCTGGGAGCTTGCCTTCGAAGGGGCTCCCAGGACCCACCAATCAGCAGTTACAGGGAGCCCCCTTGAAGACCAATTGGAGAAAGCAGATTGGATTCAAGCTATTTTCTCCAAGTGAAGCATGTTTCCTCTGCAGATGAATACAACCTGTGTGTGTCCCTATCTGCTTCATCTTGCTTTGCCTTGCTTTGGATACACTTCCTTCCATTAAAAAGGCCCTGTACAGATGAACTTGAATTACAGAAAAGTAAAATTTTGAAGTAACAATGAATTTGGGATGGAAAAATGTGTTTGTGTGTGTGTGTGTGTGTGTGTGTGTGTAACTTGAGTGTGGTAAAAAGGATTGTCATTCATGGAATTCAACTCTTTTTGTTGTTGTTTTAAAATTAGATAACGGTAAAAGACATTGAAGACTTTGAGAAGAAGTACAAAGATTCTGCAGAAGAGCTGGTGGACATTAAAGCAGCATATGAGGATTTTAAAGGCGATATGGACAAAATTATGGAATCCGTACTGTGTGTTGATTATACAGATGAGCCGAGAATAAGAGAGATTATCCAACATGCCATTGATTCTGGAGAACTTCCATCTTACAAAGCCTTTACAAAAGAGTCTAAGCAAAAGATGAATTCAAGAAAAAGGAAGGTAGGTTTGCAAGAGGCAAAAGACTCTGTGACAAAATATGTAATTCTTACTATCAACTCCAGTTCTGATTGTTTCACCGTCTGTAAACATATTTCCTATTTCACGTAATGTACTTTTTCAAATGTAACATCTTTTCAGGGGTTGAACCAGTGCTTGAGTTGCAGAGAGAACACAGCCTGTTTTCTTCAGCTACTGGTTTCTGGAAGGGGACCCCCCCCCCCATTCAACCCAGTTCTTTGAGAGGGGAGAAAGCCTGCATTTCTTTATCTTGATGCACTGAGTGAACACGCCAAATTCAGAACATCCTTATGTAACAGCATCCTATTGGTTTTTGATCTTCCTTTTATAGTTGCTAGGTATTAAATGAGTATCATCTAGGATTTTATGATATACTGCCATTTATTTATTATTTATGACGTGGTAATCCTTTAATGTAAAACACTAGAATCTACCTACAATGCAGCAAAACATTTGCTGGCCTTTCTTCTCTCTGGGATGCATAAGCAAGTTTTCCTAACGTCGTTCAAGCCATCCTGCAAATTTGTTGAAAATGGCCTGGTAGAAATGCTTACAATATAATAATAACAAATAAATTGCTTGCTGCTGCAATAGGTTAAGAAAGAAATTTTGCATTCCCTTCAACAACTGCGTCAATGTTTCAGGCTCGACAAGAAGCTAAAGAGGCAGAAAAATCCAGAGAAGAACTGGGTCTTGGTGAAGGGGAAGATGACCTAAAAGCACTAATTCAAGTAAGAGTGGAGTAAGCTACAAATCATTCTAACAAGTTAGATAGCATTACCTTTTGTTAGGTTAGAGGGAGCCTTTAACTCTAAATGATTTAAGCCTCCAGCATTGGAGAGCTAATTTTAATGTTCAGGATAGCAAAAAAACAGTGAGGTCCCCTTGGGATTTTTTTTTAGAGAGACTAGTGTTATTTAATTTATTCCAAAATGGTCAGGAGTCGCAGGTGAGCAATGAGACAGCCAGATTTACAGATGACACTAAATTGTTCATGATAGTGGTATCCAAAGGCGACAAAATTGCAAGTGAGATTTAGTGTGTATAATAAGTTGTAAGTGATGCATGTTGGGACAAAATAATAACAACTGTAATTTCACATACACGCTGATGAGGTTTGAATAGGGCTGTGACTAAGGGGTTGAATATTTAAGGGAATTTGCGCATCAAGGAGAGGCAACATGTGATCTGATTTCTAAAGAAAAGTTAACTGCCAGCCAACAGTTGTCCTTAGAGTTGCATTTTTGAATAGTTCGTCTTGAACAGTATTATTCATACTTCACAACAATCTGATCTCTTTCAAATATTCTGCAGATACACTATTTTAAAATATTTATATACATTTTCTTATGTATACCACCTTATTAGTAACTTGATTCAATGCCAAATCTTTAGTCAAAACACGAGAAATACTTGTAAGCTCATTTAACCATCTTGTTTTTGTCATTTAACAGAGCAAAAATGAGAATCGAAAAAAGGAAATGGGTGATTTTCTGGCTCAGATGGAAGCAAAGTATGGAACCAAATCCAAAAAAGGAGGAAAGAAAACAGCACCCAAGAAAGGAATGAAATGACTTTATTAATTTTCTGCTTTCATTTCATTTCTTCCGTTAACATTAATCTTGCTTTGAGACAGCCAAGGAAAGCAAGATGCTTTCATCAATTCATTGAAACTCACATTGGGTAGAAGGCATTCTGAAGAGGCAAGCTGCAGAACTAAAGCTGCTATTAAATGCTTCAAGATGCCACGGAGGAGTCAAGGTGGCATTTCAGACTGCAGCAGTACAGCAAGATTGCTGTGAACAAAAAAGAAACTGGTAAAATGAAAAAACATCAATCTTTAAAAAAAGCTTCCCATCTGAATTAATGTAAAGCAGTATTGTATGTTGCAGGAATATGTTTGGGCAAGTACTGTCAGTTTGATTTTATAAAGGCATTTATTAAACTTAATAAAGTATGTTTTTGAAAAGTGTGTGAAAAGTCAGAACTTGCCCATGACGGGCTCTAGCCAAAATGCATCAGTTGGAGAAGGAAGGTAGGAGGCAGACAGGGGGAAATGGTAAACTTAGGTGTTCGTTGGGCTCTGTAGTATGCTATCTAAAACCTTGCTTCACTGTTGCTGGTGTGTGTGGTCTGGGAGTCCGTCCAACAGTAGAAGCAAATTAGCAAGCTGGTTCTGCCTTCTAACTGTGCAAGAGGGGCAGCCTGAATGATGGAGAATATCTCCCAGACTTTGAAAAACAAGAGGACAATATTGATGCAGTGAGTGAAAAAACAGTGCGTACTAAGGGTATGAAAGGTCTTGCCAACGGTGTGCCACTTATGCCTATAACTATGAACATACATACAAACTTGTCAGAGCCAGAAGCTATAGTGTAGAATTGGACTAATGATGGAAGATCCAAGTTAAAATCCCTGCTGTCCCATGAAACTTGCTTGGGTCAGTTACTCTTGACTGCACCATTCTCAAAGCCAAGATCTACCCATTGGGATTCAATAACAATTCAAATGCATTTTAGAAAATATTTTTTTATTTGTATATAAAAGTTATTCCATATTACAATTTAATAAGAATCTGTTCCCACCAGTTTTTTACAACTTTCACATGGTATCTAGAATATAATGCAAAGCTATCTTTAATTTACATAACTTCATACAATTGTCATCTGGCACTTACTTTGTCTAGTAAGACCTAGAACTATTTTTTATGTTACATGAAAATTACAGCAGACATTAAATGCAACATTCAATGTAGGCAATGCTTTTTCTAAATATTTCCATCTTAACAAAGTGTTCTCTCCCCAATGAGAGAACATTAAAACTGAACCTTCCTGCTGTACATAATGTGTGTACCAAACATCTTGCTTCATTTTAAACAAGGGAAAGTAAGTACTGAAAGTATAGATGGTAGTACACAAAACTGTTGCACTCCCAAGTTTTAATCTTGGCCACCTTTCGGACATCATCACCTGCAGCTTTTTCGAAGTATGCAAACAACTGGCACTCAGAACATTTTATACAGTTAAGACAAAATACTGGAAGTATGCCCAAGCACACTTATTTAATTTTACTAAATATATTGCCATCAAGTGCCAATAACTGGCAAGTCAATTGGTGTTACAACATTATCACTGCTAGAGGAATCCAATTCTTTAGGCAGACATTCTTTGTAGTAGATTGTATTAACAATAATACTAGAGGTTAGCAGATTTCCTGAACACATGCTTTCAGCACCCAACAGAATACCATAGCCGATTTACAGGAACAAAAATAAGAGAGAACCTTGTAGTCTTTGGCATTTGTTTTAAGTCAATACAAAAATAAGACGTTTTGTAAAGAAAGTTTTAAGACTTCTTCTGTAAACAGGTTTGATATTGCTACAGTTGAATACTGATTGTAAAAGCTTCTACAGTCATTCCCTCATCTTGGAAATAGATGGTTTATTGCCACAACGTTATAGTCCCTGTCTGCTTCTCGATCCACCTCGGCTGTGAGTTCTCACAGAGCCATGTAACTGAAGACCTACTGAGCAAAAACCAGATAAAAGCTGTGAAAGCAACTGTACTAAAAGCAAACTTCATGCATGCAGTAATGGGCTGTATCCAGCACTGCAGCTTTGCTAGTGCAGGGGACTTCAAATGCAGAACAGAGCTTCCTCTTCTGTCCCCTCCAGCTCCCCATGCACACTCAAAATCAGTTCCAGAGGGTTGGGAGACCCTCCAGGGGAGATTTTTGGGAGCATGCTGGGGAAGGAGAGGAAACCTAAGTCCCACTGTAGAAGTGGCACCCTGCTGGCACATCACTGGATAAAACCCGTAATTATGCCCACAAGTGTTCATGCCACAATAAACCTGTCAATGATTCAGAACAGCACATGCTTTTGTGGTGTGATCCTCTCGTGCCAGTGCACATCATAATGTATATGGGGCCCTCAATGGCACGTACGTTTCCAAACAAATTTTGACTGGGATGCATTCTAAGATGCCCCAGGCATGTGAAAAGACTGTACCATTTGAGTTTGCTCTCAGGCCCACTTTATACAAGGGTATAGTTGCTTTTCAGGAGTTCTCATGTAGCTTCCTTTACAACTTTGTGATGAGAGGGACCAATGACAGTAATTACATCCTTCAGCAGTACAGAGAGCCTGGCACAGGAAATAGCCACATCATCAGTCCATCCCACGTAATCACAACATTACCCAAAAGGCATCAAAGTCACCAAGAGAACAGCAACCCCCCTGCTCCTGCAATGGAGGTACTAGACCTCAATTGGAAAAGGAAATTAACAGTGCACTGCCCTACATTTGGTTCATATTGCTGGATTAAAAGACAGAGCAAGACTTCTGTGTCTTTAAAACAGCAAGCACAGCTCCTTCACACTGGGTGTGATCGAAGAAGCTTCATCTTCTTTCCATACAAGTATTTGAAAAGACATGGCAGCCCTATATCAATTTCAGTCTCAATTCAAAGCTACCGCTATCAATCTAAAAGGCACTGTCTATTAATATACATTTGGAATATGAAATTCACATTTGTAGGGCTGAAGAAGTGTGAACTTGGAAGACTTCCGTGGCTGTCATGTATGAGGGCGTGCGCCATGGGTATTCGGTTAGACTGAAAGAATAAGCACAGCTGGAACCCTGCTTTGTATGCTCAACAGTAGAAACGACAGGAATATAACCTAAATATGCTATTCTACACGTTTGACAAAATGGCCAACAACTTCAAAGAGAATGCTAAGTATTTTATGATTTGCAACCAAATAAAGGGCATCGGTTGCCTCTTACTTCTTACCCAGCGGAGGTTGGTCTTCTTTGTCCTCCTCGTCCTCATTCAGAAAATTACCAAGAGCCTGGTGGTGGAAGGAATTAATATAGGAAGAGCTGGATATCCCTAAACTGACTCCCATCACTCCAACATTTATAGCATCTGTAACGTAATACGAGATTTCAATCTTAGGCTGTGGCATATTATTAATATAGTTAGCGTACCAAAGCCATTTTAAGCAATACATGCTCCACTTTGCACGTACCTGTGCCAGCAGATCCTTTACTATTTCGTGGTTGATTAGCATAATCAATAACAGTGCAAGAGCGACGATATTGAGAGTCTGGCTAAAAGCGCAAAAAAAAAAAAAAGTTAAAGAATCATAGAGTTGGAAGGGAGCCTGAGGATCAATTAGTCCAACCCCCTACAATGCAGGAATCCTGCCCCCAGCTGGTCCAGGGTGGACTTGAACCACCACCAACCAGACGCACCGACCCATTGCACCACTAGAGATACCATATTTTGGATCAGGCTATTGCAAAATCAAAATACTCAAAGCTCACAATCCTTCCCCATGTCTGGTTCTCCTGTAGCTCTGCTTCTTCCCTACCCCAAAGCCGAGCAGCCCTCCAGGGCATTATGGGGAACAGGCTGTACTCTTTCCACATTCCCATCTACTCTTCCTTCTCTGCACTATAAAGTTTCTCGAGATCTCAAGTAATTTAAGCATGGAGAGAGAAGGTGTAATGTCCTGGTATGTTGCTGCTTCCACATACTAAGAGGCAGAGAGTAATCATTGTGTAAAGCTACTTTTATGAATCTGAAAGCCACTCTGAAGGCTCTCATATCTATTCTCAGAGGGAAGTCAGTCACACACAGTCTCTCTCTCTCTCTCTCTCTCTCTCTCTCTCTCTCACACACACACACACACACACACACACACTTGTTTCTCTTTCCTTCTCTCCCATTGTCCTGAAACTAAGCCAAGATATATGGAACTGAAGCGATTCCATTTTCTACCTCTGCCGACCTACCCATGTTTCCATTCCTTGCTTCCTCTTGTTTCCCTCTGCCTATTTTAGATGGGAAGCCCTTGTCGTAGATTTTTGTCAAGTTACATATAGGCAGATGGTGTTATATAAATTAATTAATATACGTGTGGGAGCCACACAACCTGGGACAATTAGAAGGGACCTGTACAGATCCTAATTCATTTGCTTAAAATCTACCATTGAGTGCCGAAGGATTTTGTACCTACACTTAAAATAACAGGGAAACCTGCAAACATAGACCTATGGATTTTGATACTGGCCACGGATAATGGAAAGAGGAATATCTACTCTTTCCAGGTTTGAATGTAATTTGAACACACCTTACCCAAAATGCATGCGATGTGTTGGGCCTGGAGAAACTATCAGGTAATAAAAATCTCTCATGCACTGGTTGATGGTTAATTTCATCTGCTATTGCACTGCGAGCCCGGCTAGCATTCCCCCGAGATTTCTGCATGGTGAAGAGAAAAAAGCCATGGGTTTTAGATACAAATTTACACTAAAAGAAATGCAAAAGCTTGAAAATACTGGTATCACACCCTCTGCATTAAGGCAGTAACAGACAGTGGTGCAGTTGATTAATCTGATGAATAACAGAGAGAGACGAACCTTTTCACTCTCCTGGTAAACACACTGCATGTAAGCATTCTGCTTCAAGGTTGATAGTCTCAAGAAGTAAAAACAGATTACTCACAACCCAGAAATTAGATATAACTACTTAAGAATATTTGCTTTGAGGGTGGGTGTGGGTTTTAGTTTTTAAAAATGCACAACAATTATTTTTATAATATTCTCTTGTAAATCATAAACATTCATTCAAACAAAACAAAAACCAATTCTTACTATCTTACAGTAAGGACCACAAGGTGAGGCTTGAAGAATCCCCTGTCATTCTAAGACCAAAATTGTTTCAGCAGAAGAGGTCGCTTACCATTTGCTTTTGAGATCCCAAATGATCTGCTATATCTACAGTACTAATTGGAGGAAGGAGGTTATTTCTGCTCAGTGGCATTGGGGAAGGTGATGACATTTGCTCATTTGCAGTGGACCTGGAAAAGACCAATGACAATGACTAAAAACGACATTTGCACTGGAAATTACGAGACTGATGTGAATTCAAGGTAAATAACAAAAAGAAGTGTCCATGCAAGTTGATGAAAAATACTGGGTTTCAGTGTGGGGAGTCGATGAGATTGTGGCTTAAATGGTGAGCTCCGTGTGGGAGAAACTCCAGCAGAGATGAGAAATGGAGGAATCGGCATGCATTTTGTAGACATTTCTCTCCAATACTGAACCAACACCAGTGAGGAATACAAAATGATTGCAGCTATTTCAAGCTTCAACACTTTTCCTAGTTTAAGGCTAAAGGAGGAAAATAACTGTCTTCCACAGGTAACCTGGCACCCTTCAAAGCTGATTTATTTAAATTATTTCACTGCAATTAACAGCAACACAACTTGAGGACTGCTTTCAGTCTATGAAATGCCTTCCTTATTGAGTCCTTTCAAAACACTGCTTCTCTTTTACCTCTAAAAATCAATGGCCAACGTGACCTAACTGACGGATTTGCCTCAAGCTTAACATGTATCTGCAATGATAGCTTAATAAGTCTTATCAAAGGCCTAGACTTCAGGAATGGATTGAGGCGAAATACTCGCTTGCCATCCATTATTCAATCACGAGAGAAGAGAGTGATATGTGTGAGCTGAAATACAAGAAACATACCAATGGAACAAGGCAAGCTTTTACTAGCATCTGAAGCAGATATCGTCACACAGTGAAGCTAAGTGTCTGACATAATATGCATCTTGATATATGACTGAAATGGATGAGACAAGTTGTGTTAAACTCAACTCAAGTAAGACAGATGCTTGAGGGCAAAGGGAAGCTTTTTGCAGATTCTGCATCAACCTCTTTAGTTGTCAGCACCTGTCCATTGATTGTGTAGGTGGGGCACACTTTGGGACCAATCCATCTTGTGTCCAAGTTTCAACTGTGGTCACATTTACTTCTTCTAGGTCTACACCTTGGTTACCTTGAGGGATGAATACTGCAGGGCTCTCTACCTGGGGCTGCAGAATGGAAAATACAGAGTAGCTGCAACTGGTCCAAGCTCAAGTAGCCAATCTCTTTCAGCACCGCTATACTGCCTCTCAATTTTATACTGGACTCAAAGGAAATCCTTGTTCTGCCTATAACTTGGCCCTCTCACTGCTCAGCAAGCACCCCTCTGTGGCAGAGCTTCTGTAATATTTGTCCATTATATTTATGAGCCACTCTGCAACAATGTTCTTTGAGCAATGAACAAATAAAGCAGCTTCACAAAATCAAAGAACACGACAAGACTAAAAGCCAACAGCCAAGGGAGCATGATGCAACTCTAAACTTATCTGCTACCATAAAAGTGGGCGAGGGGAAATTTCCCGAAGAGACAAAACTCTAAACTTCCAAGTAAACAAGAAGAACAGAAGGACTGCGGAGAGAGAATCAAATATGTGTTTACAAAGAACTGAAACTACTGCACAGATTCTGTCCTTAATGGTATACTAGTGCTAGTCCTCATTCAGCATTAATGCACAGTGTGCATGCAGGATAAACTCGCTCTGGAGGTGGAAGTATTGTTCCTGGGCTCCTTTGGGAGGAAAGGTGGGATATATAAATTTAATAAATAAAGGTCCCTTTGCGGCTTTTGAAAAATGTACCATGCCCCAGAGGAACAGAGCCTCCACAAACCTTTGTGTTTTTAAAGAAGAATACATTTTAAAGGCTTATGTAAAGTAGAGGTTCCGCTCAATAGAGTTACCCTTCTTGTCCTTATTTTAAAGGGTTTCATAAACATTCCTGCTCCTGAGCAGTACAATGGTGAAATGCTTTACCTCAAAAATAGTAGATCATAAAATAGCACAAATGTGAAGAACTGGATGGGAAGGGGAATTGTGTTGCCCAGCACTAAAGATATAATGGGCACTATCTTTCAGATGGCTATAATAAGCAGCCACATTTTATGTAGTACAGTGGTACCTTGGTTCCCAATCGGCTTAGTAGTCGAATAAATCGGCTCCAAAACTCCGCAAACCCAGAAGTAAATGTTCTTGTTTTTGAATGTTTTTCAGAAGCTGAATGTCCAACAGGAGGTTTCCAATTGAGTGCAGGAAGCTCCTGCAGACAATCGGAAGCCGCGCCTTGGTTTTTGAACAGTTTCGGGAGTCGAACAGACTCCCAAAACGGATTAAGTTTGAGAACCAAGGTACCACTGTACTCTATTGCTGGAGAAAGTCTGCATTTTCCTTGCAACAGTCTATTGTGACTTGGGTGATAGGGAAATGGTGATTCCCTACAGAAGAGGTATAAGCTGGAGAAGCGGATGTTTTGATTCTCTACATCAAATAATAAAAAGGTAAAGGTAAAGGACCCCTGACAGTTAAGCCCAGTCGAGAATGACTCTGAGGTTGCGGCGCTCATCTCGCTTTACTGGCCGAGGGAGCCGACGTTTATCTGCAGACAGTTTTACCAGGTCATGTGGCCAGCATGACTAAGCTGCTTCTGGTGAAACCAGAGCAGTGCACGAAAATGGCATTTACATTCCTGCCGGAGTGGTACCTATTTATCTACTTGCACTTTGACGTGCTTTCGAACTGCTAGGTTGGCAGGAGCTGGGACCGAACAACGGGAGCTCACTCCGTTGTGGGGATTTGAACCGCCGACCTTCCAATTGGCAAGCCCAAGGCTCAGTGGTTTACACCACAGCACCTCCCCCGTCCCAACATCAAATAATAACTGCACAAATAAAGTGATAACCAGGAAAGGCTTCAGCTCATACATGAAATCTTACAAAAGAACAGCTCAGAACATAGTCACAATTTTCACAGGCAGTGTCTAGTGTCTCCTTTTGTAAAATAGAACAGATTAGATAACAAATATTAGTTATCCGACTGCCTGTTTCACCCACCCCACCCTCGACTTCCATAAGATCTGATCCTGTCACGCTGAACATTTCAAAAGGCAGAGATTTAAGCCAGAAGTACGTATCAACCTACAGCCGTGTTCCCCTGATGACATCCTCCATGGGTCTCGGTGTCCCTGAGCGAGAATGGCTTGTGTTGATGGGGTGCAGAGTACGTGGTGGAGGGTTGCGCCTTCTAGCAGACTGTGCAGAATAGGACAGAGAAGATGTACTGAGCTCAAGTGGGCGATTTGGCCGAGCTCTGGTTGACAGGATAGAAGTGGAGCCTGGCCTCATAAGCAATCTGTCATCCAAGTCTCTGGCACCAAGTGGGGGAAAGCATAGGAGCAAAATGAAATATTCATAAACTGATCTTGCACCATCCGCATCAATTAACGAGGCACAATACCACTACAAAGGCAGCTACTGCACAGCTATTCTGCTCTATAAAGCCCATGTGTATCCCGGTAAGATGGTCTGAAGGCACATGAGGTCAAAGCTAAGCAGGTTCAGTTCATGCCTGGGTGTGTGAACCACAAGTCCACCACCTTTGGCTCCATGACAGAAGAAAGGCACAGTATAAAGTGAGTTTTTAAACATGTGCAAGGAAAACAGATTCCATCCTAACATTACTACCCTTAGCATTTGCATTTCAATGAAAAGGGGATGCTAAACACCTATTGTGCTGCAGGAGCCACTAGACTGAGCAAATCCACTAGCATATTAAGTATGAATTTTACATCTTCTGCATGTTGAGAGGTGTAATTGATTTCTATGTGGGGGTTTTGATAGTAACCTGAGCTAGTTTGTTCTTTAGCCTAGCTCAGTTTTAGACAAGCCAAAATGGACTAGAGTAGAAGCATTCAATGGTTCCTCCACAGCTGTGGGTGCACAGAGGAAGAAGGAGTTTAAAAGTCAGTATAAACTTAGAAAAACCTGAATCCCAACACTACTGCTTCCTTATATCTCTAACTCGCAGGGCAGCTTTCATACACAACAAATAAAAGATGGCTACTCTTACAATATTTTATCCATCAGAGGCAAGTTCCTTTGGTGTAAGGGGATCCCATGAATAACCATCAAGCCATTCAAATTACGTTGTGGACCACCGCTCGTTCCTTGCGAGAGATTTGCCTGCAGGTTACAAGAAATTAAATTTGCCCTCAGCATTAAATGAAAGATATGCATTTGTTAATTTCCAATCTCGGCTCTTACTGAAAAAAGGATTGGAAAAGAGTAAATGTCAATGGACTCAAGAAAAGCAGTGCATACCCTCAATTTGTTCATAAGTAACACGTAACAAGGCATTAATGGTCTTATAAGCAGTTCTTATATCTTTTTAAATTACACACTATTTATTATATAACATGGCTTCGTAACCAAGATAATTAAATTGTTTAAACTTAGCATAAATTAATCTGGATAAAATACTTTCAGCAGAGAAAAGAATGTTTACGTCACACGCATAAGCAAACATAGTTAGATTTCTACTTTGTGTATATGCTACCAACTAACTACTCAGTCCTCGTACATCTGCATGACTGCATGATAGATTGATTTCAGTGGCCCTTGTCACCAGCTACACGTGTACGACTGCTGAAATTCTCATTGTTGACAAAGCATGCATTATCTTGAGGTAAATCTTAGGAAACAGGGAGAGGGGGCACTTGCTGTTCTCAACTGCTGAACTGGTCCCTGCTGCACATATTGGTAGCCACATCCTGACCCAACCGCACAGAAATCAAACTTGAGCATCAGTAAGTCAGCTGGGCTTACAACTGTTTCACAACCACCTCTCTTATCAGGTTAGGAGAAAGGGCATGGTCCCTCATTCCCCCCCCCCTTCTTTGTGGCAGGCCTCCCCCAGCCTTGTAAGAATTTTCTCACCTAAAGTATATCTGGTTACAGCAGCTTCTGTCCTGAAAAGACACGGTGTCTGTCATAGCTCGCTGCAGCCTTCCCTCACTTATAACTTCCAATGCAATATAATACCACTCTAGAGTTAGCTGACCTTTAGGAGTAGGTTTTTGAAAGGTCAAAAGGGGGACTAGGAAAAGTCCTACTTAGTACTGGGGTGCCAAATCTATAATCCTAAAAAAATGTAAGCACAAATCTCATTGACGTTTGTTACTGAATTTATTCAGGATCAGCCTAAACTTGCTAAAATGGGATATTATTAATGTTTGACTAAACTAAATTGCTTAATAAACTAGTGAATGAGGTTCTCCCTTCCCCAGACACTGCATCATATGTCCCATTGCTTCTTTAATAACAAAGGAATCCAAGAAACAGTGTGACCCAAAGCTGTCTAATTTGGAAGTAAGTTCTGCTGAAATTAATGTACAACACTTCTGTGGTAATGAATTTTGACTCAAAATAGTTCTGCATTATCTGGGAAAACGCAAAATAATAATAATCATCATCATCCACCCGCCATATTACACTGACAGGAGAAAGAAAAGAGCTATACCCCCCTGCATCATACATACTTCCGGTGTTTTTCTCTTCTTTTTGCTTTTGCGGCCACATCGGTGTTTTGAGTACTATGCATACAATAAGGTATACATGAGGAAGACAGAGGATTATACAGGGAAGTGAAAGGGGGAAAATAAAAAAGGAAAGAAACCGAGTTAAAATGGATCAAACACTAGTTAAACCTTGGGTTCTTATCTTTATGATGGAGAGTATGCAGAGCAAGAACTAGTACATATTTTAAAAAACAAAGGTAATTAACAGAGATGCTTTATACATCCAAGCTCTCTGTTGCCAACTAAGCTGGGTAATGATTGAGTTGGTATCTCCCATACCAGTCCTCTAACTCTGGATACCTCTTATTTCATCAAAGCGCAAAGAAGGAAAATATTTTCAAAATAAGGTAGATAGAATTTTAAGAGTTGTGACAGTATGTGATAAAGTGAAAGTTTTGCAAGGACAGATATAGTCAAGCCATTGCAATGTCTAATTTTCAGGCAAGTTAACACGATGAATTTCCTTGCCTAAACACCGTCTCAACCTGATCTGTCTTCTTAAACTTACCAGATTTGAAGGGATGGAGGGCATCTTAGTTTGCGGCATTCGAGGTAATAACAGTGGCAAAGGCTCAAACTGCATAAAAGGACTTCCTGAATCTGTCCGGTTTGTTTCAACAGTTATGACATTCTTCTCATCATCTACCAGAAATAGGACAAACATAAATCACTATGCACTGTTCAATTTGGATTCTTATAAAGCAAAATTTTAAGAAAGGTGGCTTTTATCTCCTTGAAAAGTACATAAATGGGCTTCATACTCTTTTGATTTTAATCAGAGACATTTAAAGGAGCTAGAATACATGGAGTTCAATGCATGTCAGTGGACCAAAATATCTGGTCATTAAAATCCACACAGGATAAGACTTCCCAATGCAATTTATAGCAAACTGCAAGAGTCTTCAACTATGACTCAGTGGACTGAAACTGTTTCTAGGCATAAGGCGTATTTCGGCAGGGGGGCAGGGGCGGAATATAGCTTGCTAAGTATTTAACACTACATTTTGAAGTGGGCAGGGAAAACTTTGGAGAATGATATCCACTGCATTTTAGCCTTGAAACTTACCTGAGACTGACCCTTCCCAGTGTCTACAGATTAATTGCTCCATATGGCCCAAGACTTCACTCCAGACATCATCAAACACATAGGAAAGGACAGCATCTCTCATGCAGTAGGATGGCGAGATAGGAGGGAAACCTAATTTCCGTCTGTCAGGTGAGAGACCCATTTTCCAATCATGCAACTCTTCTTCCCTTTGAATGAAACAAGATAATGTTACAGTTCTGTTTTAATTTTATATAATCAAAGCCAGAAGTGACTTTGTGCCTACCTGACAAATTTAGAGCTGATGGGTAGAATTCAATGCTGAACTCTTCTAATTGTTCTGTCTGAGCAATCCCTGCAGCTTACCAGATGGAATGTGCCCCCCTCCCCCCCCCCACTGCTCTGGGAGGCTTTCCCAATGACCCTAAGAGGTGGGGAGAGGAAAACCTGTTGTGAAAGTCCTTGCACAGGGCTTCTGCTGACAGAGATGGTTAGGTGACTCCTGCCCTTAAAAGTGGTAGTCAACAAAGTTTTACTCAGAGCAGACCCACTGAAATTAATGGTCTTAACTTAGTCATGTTCATTCATTTCAATGGTTTAATTATAAACCAATAATTATTTTTTGTACATATCCAATTGTATTAAGTTGCTTTACATAAAATTATGCACAAGTTGCTTTAAGTTGCCTCATTTTAAAATATTCCACCTTATGTGTTTTCTGCAACTTCTGTAAGCTTTCGTATTACCATGTCATAATACCATTAAGCTTTGTCCACTAATAAGCCAAGTGATTTGTTTCAGCTATAATCCTGAGTCTGTGGTTTTCCCTGGTTAAGATATACTCCCCATCGCAATGGGTTCCTGCTGAGCAACTGAAAACTTTGAGGGATTCAATGACTAGCCATGATTTGGCACAGGACTCAGTGGCCATGACTGGATCACAGAATTAACACTCCCTACCTCCATTCCAAAGACAAACAATCAAGACAGCTAGAAGGAAATACTACAGTAAAGATAAATAACTGTTCTAGAAGGCAGCATTTACTAAATGCTGATCATATCCCCAGTCAGTCCAGTGGCTGAAAAACTCTATGCACATATTATTATTATTATTATTATTATTATTATTATTATTATTTGGAACTTTGTGAATCATAAATAGCAAGCACTACATTTCCACTAGTTATGCTACCATGTTAATAGACATTTTATTCAAATGAGACATAAATAAAATGTGCAGCTTGAGTTCAGGTCCTTTGGCTCACAAGTTTCCAGTGTGTCCTCTGCCATTCAGCAACCTGCCCACCTAGTACTATATGCATTGCATGATAATCAGCATTAAGAACAACATCATGATGCTGGGGAGGAATAAAGTTGCAATTTTAAACTCAACAGCTATTTAGTGAGACAATCACCAACTCTATAGTGTGGCACCACCGACGAGGATTTACAAAACTACGGTATTATTTCAGTGGAAGAACAACAACAACAACAAAATCACTGTGTGATTTATTATTTTCTACTGTTAGGAACAAATTACATTTTAGCAATTAATTCCAAGTCACTAGGAGCAAATATCAGTGCAGACTAGGTTAAACAAATATTCAATACCTACACATCTCTGCGATCAAATGCTAAATATTCCTCCATTACACCTTCAGAGACAATCACTCCACCGTCTCCTTCTTCACTCTCCAATAAACACAATTCAGGTGGTTCTGAAATGTTGTCTTCTTCACATATAGGAGTAACAGAAAGAGGAACCTTTTTGCCCAAAATACTAAACCTGAAAAAAATGGCAGTAAACAAGAAGGATTACTTTTATATCTCAATGGTACAGTTATGGTATTGGTGGCAAGGGCAGATATTCCCGCTCACCCATGGAGGCTCTTAAGCTCTCCCAACAGCAATGGACAAATATCAAAACCCAACCATAAAATGAAAGCTGCAAAATTATTCAGTTTTAATAATAATGATGATGATGATGTTAGGCTTTTGAGTTGAGTTATTTCATTTTAGACAACAAACCCAAAAAACAGACCTAATTATCCTGAATGCAATTATACCCACTCTCTTCTTTTTAAGCACTAAGAGTAAATAAATAATCTCAGAAACAGTTTTCTTAAATATTCCAGAAAGTAGTTGTGGAGAAATTAGCTTATGAGCCCTCTGACATTGTAGGAGCTAGTACAACTAGCAATAGAATGCTAAGATTGTTTAGACATTCATTTAATTCCTTTATTATACTTAGTATGTGATCACCTTCTGACATGGGATCAACTACCATCCTACCAATACCATACAAGCTATCCTTACTATAAAGCCCCCCCCCCTTGAAATGACGAATCCTATATAATATCATAAACAGCTACTGAAGCTCACCAAGTTTCAGAAACAGTTTGCCATATGGCATGGAGGGCAGATGTCTAAGGAAACAATAGTAAAGTCTCCATTTGCTCACTTCTTTGAATCCTAGCCAATTACACCAGTGTTTGCTAGGCATGTGGACAATATCTGAAATGTATTAACGCTGTTTGCAATATATTACTGATGCTATAGCTACATTCAAAAAGCATGGTTTGTTCTGAACGGCAAATACATTTCATAAACAAAAATAGTTACGAAGAAGACTAATTTCTTCTTCCAATGAAAATAAGGTGGTTATAGTGATGCTATTTTTTAAAAGTCATTTTATGCTTCATCTGACAGCAGCTGACGGTGCAATCCCATGTATGTATATAAGTGTAAAAGTATATAAGGTACAGTGTATAGACTGCAGTCCTAAAGTGCAATCCCATGGTCCTGCAGGGGTGGGGCGAGGGGATAGCATTCAAAGGATGATAAGATTTAGCAGGTTTCCCTCTTCACAGAAGCTTCATGAGTGGGGCATGAGGTCCACCTCCCCGAGGCCTCCTTGATGCAAAATGTGGGGTGGGGAGCTTTGAAAAAAAAAAAAGCTCAAAAGGGGAAAGCTCAGCAGGGCTTTGTATTTGGCAGTTAATCCACCACAAACATTCCCCATACCTTGCCCCAGTAGGTTTGCTCTGCCAATCATTCATTGATAATGGAACACTTCTGCAGAATTAGAGATCACTGATACTTACTCACTCGGATCTTTCTCTAGTGATGGGGTCATATCTGATGAACCTAAGGTGCTGCAAGTTGAACTCAAGTACCAGCCATAACCTTCGTCTGTGGGAATCGCTACCTGTTTCCCTACAATCCTGATATTAAAGAGAGAATTATTTTTAAAATTACAAATGGCTTTGGAGAAACTGGCAAAGTATGCCTAATCCACAAAATAAGACCTAAAGCATTCAGCAGGTATACAAAACCTACAACTCAAAGAAGGAATTTACTTGTGAGGGAAGGACGGTGCAAGCAACAACTACTCTTGAAGAGCACTTACTTTGCAACATCAAGATAAAATTATCATCTCCTGCAACATTATGTTAGTATGTTCCAACAAAGCACTTCTTACAGTTGAGTCATTCAGCATCAAAGAAGAGATTTGGAAAGAAACAGCGGAATCAGCCACTGTGTTGGTCCATAATGATTCACTCAGGAACAAGAGCAGAGAGGGCGGCACATTTAGAACAAAAACTGAGCCTCTACAGCAGTCGTGAAGAAGCTGAAAAGTACAGCTTTGTGCTGTTTTCTAGTACTGTGAAATACATCACTAACACATCATGAAAATACCTGAGATGGGGAAAGCTTGACATCCATTGTTGGCACTCCTCCTCAAGGCCTTCAACATACATGCTTGTTTTCTGTTCATACAAGAGCTCATCAATATATCTAAATATTTGTTGTACTTGCCGCGTGGCAGCTTTATCAAATTCCTGAACAGAAATTAGGGAAGAAATAAAAATAGGAAACAAAATTACATCTTTGGGGTATTATGTGGACTAACTAGTTAGTTTCACAATTTAGCAGGATACTCAGGACTTTCTTCGTAAAGCAAATATAAAATTAACCTTGTAGCACACACTCGCATGAGAAGAGATGGGGGGATTTATAATTCATTTTTCACCATGCCTCCACCAGGCACCACGCCTGAAGGGTTAAGGGGTCCTCGGGGGATACTCAAGGCTTTAAATCCAGGTCATCTGCTCAGTGGCCAGAGAATACTGACTGTGTGCTAAGAGTGTGTTTTTTCCCTAAGGAAACCTAGGGGGGAGAAACAATGGAATATCTATCTATTTTAAAAAAATAAATACATAAACAAAGATATTGGGATGTTATGACTGACACACTGAATAGGAGCACTCTTTGTTGCAGGGCCCACTAGGAAAGAATAAATGAGTAAGCTGAATGAAGAATTGCTAATGCAACTCAAAATGTAGTTCAAGGCCAAAAGGGAATGGGGCTGCACCAAGTACAGTGCTATAGGATGGGACCCAAGTCTTCTAGAATCTTATCAGGATGGCTTAAATTTGAATGTCATTTGTTTCCAAGGTCTATTTAAAATAGTAATAGGTCAGACTTGAGTATTGTCCTAAGCCATTAAAGTTCTACTGATTGATTTGCAAGAAACATTTTACATTTTAATCGGCAATACAATAACAAAACTAACAAAGATGAAGAGCAGAAGAGGGAGGAATGGGGAAGGATCAGATAAGAAATGGAGTTCTTGAGCCCCAGGTACAATCCAGGTAATAAGATGATTTAAGTATTTGAAACAATGCGCCAGATTGCAATTCTAATTTTCAAAGGAACTTGTTTGTTAAATTATCAAAAACAGGGTCACTGACTTCTAAAGAGGAACTACAATAATAATTTTTATCAGAAACCTAAAGTTATTGGACTCTGAAACCTGGAAATATTTTAAAGATAAAGACTGTTCTTAAGGATGCTGAATTCTGAACCAACTTCCAAGAATGAATACACACAACTCTATTAGGACTACAATATTTTTGCAGCATTCACTGCAAAAAAACCATGTGCATGAGTGTAACTGAAATATGTCAAAGCTTGTACCGGCCTGCCTACTGACTCATAAGAGTATTTGTTAGGACCAATGTGCGAAATTATGTGAAGGACAGAGGTCTAAACTTATCAATAATATTTTTCAAAGGATTATTCTCATTTTAACTGAAGGATTATAATCTACTCACATCATAGCCCCAAGAAAAGACTGAGCTGTCTTCTGTAGAGGTGCCTGTGAAGCTCTGACTAGCTGACCATGAGTTTCCATCGTCTACTGAAGTGACAGATTGGTAGTTTGAATCTTTTGTACTTTCAGACTCACTAAAATGTACAGGGAGAGTGGAGAGAGAAGAGAGAAAGGGAATCTTAATATAAGAAAAGTCATATGAGTTAAGCTTTCCAAAGTGAATAGGAAGTATATGGGGGAACAGTTTAGATTCTAGTGGGGAAGATATCTTTCAAATAATTTAATTCTGTGGATACACGTTAAAGGTACCATAAAATAGATACACATATGAAGTTCTGCTAACGATAAAATACGTTTTAGTCCAATTTATTACTACTGGACTGAAGAAGGAAGCTAAAGTTACACCACCAAATGAAGTTTAGTAACAATGAAATCAAATTATATTGTAACTAACAATATTATATAAACATCATGAAATAAAGATTGGTAACAATGAAATCACATTATATTGTTTCTAACAACATTATTTAAACATCAATGTATGTGAACAATACTTAAGAACAGTTGTTGTTGTTTTTTGTTATTCTGGAGCCCCAAGTTGCAATTATACAACTAAAAATGAAACATGCATATCAACTAGAAAATAAAGACTTGTTTTTAAAAGCAGCTATGATCTAGTGCAAGAAAATTGGTGCCTCTTCTTAAATGGGGTTTCCGTGTATTACCGTGTCCCCATTCTAGAGCACTGGAAAAAAGAATGACTTTATTTATTTTCAATAAAGTTTGTAATTAAAAAAAGGAGAGAGAAAGACTATCTCTTGCCTTTGGTATCTGATGACACCATGTTGCAAATTAAAGCAATAGGTTACGCCTTTCCAAAAAGGCATTGCTGGCTTCATAGGATTAACATTTGACCATGACCAAACAACAGACAGTCACTATTTGACTGGATGTTTAACAAGTGTCCCAGACCTACTAAAAGTGGAGGGGGAAATAGCCATAGGAATGAAAAATGAAAGCAGTCAACAAAAATGTATTTTCCAACCTCTTCTCACAAACCTCCCCCCACAAATATTTACACTATCTGAATACCTTGAAATGTCTTCCTGACTTTCAGTAGATGGATAACTGTCATCCAGTGAGTCTGGCAGGGGATGATGTTCTAAGGAACTTTTTGTAAGTCCTCGGCTAAAAAAAGAGCGGGGGAAGAAAAGTAAAAATGTGATTCAAGTAAAGGTAAAGGGTCCAGTCGTGTCCGACTCTGGGGTTGCAGCGCTCATCTCACTTTATTGTCCAAGAGAGCCAGTGTACAGCTTCCGGGTCATGACTAAGCCGCTTATGGCGAACCAGAGCAGTGCACGGAAACTCCGTTTACCTTCAGTGGAAATAAATTACAGCCTCTAACAGTGACTTTAATGTCTTCTTACCAACAAGCAATCAGCATTAAAAATTGTTGGGAACTGTTTCTTATTAACATAAATATGTTAAGTTTTTAAAATATACATTCAAGCCTGTCACACCAGCAGAACGCAAAAGGTTTTCGTATGGCATTGATTGGTTCTGTAGCACGTTACACTTCTGCTTTGAGGGCCACACTTCCATTTTGAGCATTACACTGACAATTTGAGTGTTACACTGAGGTCTATCTGTTTTTGCTATTTATTTTGTGTTTTTGCTTTGCGGTTTTGTTTTGTTTTTGTGACTGTGTGGAACCCAGTTCAGGTACTGACTGATTGTGTGACTACAGTACATTCTTTATTGCTTTCATTTTATGGATCAATGGTCTCGTTAGATAGTAAAATTCATGTTAAATTGCTGTTTTAGGGGTTGGTTGTTTTTCAAAGCCTGGAATGGATTAATCCATTCTGCATTACTTTCCACTGTATGGGAAAGCGCGCCTTGGTTTTGGAACAGACTTCCGGAACGGATTTACCAGTTTTGAGAACCAAGGTACCACTGTAAAGCTGAATTACTGTGTTGTGAAATGATGCCTGTCTCCAAAGCAGAAAGTTTGGGAAGCTCTGCCCTAGGTGGTAGCAGTGGCAAGATTTTATTGATATCGCTGTTATCTCAGCCTTGGTTTTCAGGCAGGTGGTAAATCAACTCCTGTGGGTTAGTATGACAGATTGTTCCTCCACCAATGAAAAAAACAACAACACTCAAGCCACGCATAGGCAAACTCAGCCCTCCAGATGTTTTGGGACTACAATTCCCATCATCCCTGACCACTGGTCCTGTTAGCTAGGGATGATGGGAGTTGTAGTCCCAAAACATCTGGAGGGCCGGGTTTGCCTATGCCTGCTCTGAGACTAGAAAACAGGGTGAAAGTTAGACTGGGACCTTTCTCTCCAGCAAGGCGGCTTTCCACGTGGAGGGGCCTGTTTTGGTGGGCTCGAGGGCATCCCGTCAGGGGAGCCTGCTTTCCCCCAGGCACTCCGGAAAGATACAGCCCGGACCCGCCCCCTCCCGAGGCCTCCGTCTCCTCCGGGACGCCCCACCAGGCCGCGGCGGCAGGGTCGCCGTCGGGGAGTCGGAAGGGTCCCCCGCCCGGACGGAAGGCGCCTCAGAGTCGCGACGCCGGCAAGGAAAGGCCACTCACATCCCCTGGGCGTCGGGGGCCACCGGCTTCCGTGTGTATCGCGAGATCATCCTCCCGCCTCAGCGCTGCATCTCGGTCCCTGTCGGCGCTGCCGGCTGGCCGGCTCGGCCCTCGGCCGCCATGGCGACGCCACGCCCCGCCTGCCCTTCCGGTCCGCTCTAGGCCAGCGGAAGCCTCCACTCTGTGGTGGTGGTGGAGGAGGGGAAGGGCGCGAGCGCGGCCGGCGGCGCGCGGCGATGACGTGACAGGGCGCGTGCGGCGGCGTTGTTGTCAGTGGCAGCTCAGGTGAGCGGTGGGTCGCCGGGTGGGTCAGAGAGTGTGGGGTGTGTGTGTTTTCGTGTACACAAACACAAATATAAATATTCTATTGATTATACACGAGCAGCTACGTGTATACATTTCAATATTTTTATGTTTCAATATTTTAATTGTTGTATTTTAATCTTGTTTTTATGTTGTATTCATTCAACTTGTTTTTATTATTGCTTGTTAGCCGCCCTGAGCCCGGCCTTGGCTGGGGAGGGACTCTTCTTGCTGTTTTGGAAGTCAGGGAAAAATTGATTTAAAAGTGTTCGTTATGAAATGTCTGGATATACCTGTCCATTACCTAGTCAGGAAAATTATGCATGTTTTCTCAATAAAAGCTTGACTAAATGGTGCTTTTTCAGGAAGTACAGAATGGAGAAACTGAACCTTGCAGCAACAGAAGATGCAGTGCAGTACCAGTTGTTCTTAACACATAAACCAGAAGACCCTGCACACTGTCAAAAAATTCTTCAACAATACATTGAAAGAATATTAGCACACCTTGCACCCATGCTGGTTTCCTATATTTGGCAAAGCCAACCATTTAATCTGAAGTACAAATCTGCCAAAGGTAAAGCTATTATATTTGCTTCCATTCTGTTTTGATGTTTGTGAATCTAGAGCAAGGTCTCCCAATTCTGTAAGAAACAATAGAACATGCAGGTAGTGATTCTGTAGCATTATACAGGCTGTCTTGAGCTTTTATACTGAATTATCATGATTTATGCTGACCCAATTGGACACTAAACAGTTATTCTTTGCAACATTCTG
Source organism: Podarcis tiliguerta (assembly GCF_965153285.1). NCBI lineage: Eukaryota > Metazoa > Chordata > Lepidosauria > Squamata > Lacertidae > Podarcis > Podarcis tiliguerta. The sequence goes on from NC_139538.1 coordinate 66,452,593, forward strand.
AGCAGCAGATTAAATTTTTGTTCTGATCATAATTTTATAATGAATATTGGATTACCTGAAAATTGTCGAATTTTTGCCATACTGGATATTTCTGTATGGTTTTTGAGGCCCTTATTTAAATGTTTCCTATGCTCTTAAAACTATGCTTATATTTCTATTATTATTCAGAAACAGCAAAGTCTAGTTTCAATTATTCAGAAAAAAATGCAAATGAACATAAATCTCTTAGCCGAATGATCAGCCTTGTTGTAAGAGGAAACAGAGCTCCTCCAACCTTCTCTTATTGCAGCCTTCTCTTGATTACATTTATATTTACTTCTAAAATAGAATACAAATTGGTTTTGTTAGAGTTACCATCTATTATTTACATTGTGTTTTGCAAAGAGCAGTTTTGACAGAGCCCAAGGAGTTTACAGTTCTAAAATAGACACTTGGGGGAGGGAGGAGATGGAGGCGATGGCAGCATAGGATAAGATCATACTATGAACTTCAATGAGTATACTTTGGCTGGATTGCTATAAGGTATTGGGAACAGATGGTAATTTCAAAGGCTATCTGGAAAATAGTCTGGTGGTAATATATTGTAGTCTCATTTCCCCTTCTCTTTTTTAGAACATATTCCTGCTCATATTGGTGGTCTCACAAAGTTTGGGGATAATATTGAAGATGAATGGTTTATTGTATACCTTATCAAGGAAATTACAAAAGAGTTTCCAGAATTAGCAGCCAGGTACCTTTTCATTACCAATTTTTACCTTCAGAATTTGACACTTGCTGATTAAGGTGTCACTTGTGGAAGCAGCTTAAGCTAAAATTGTGCATATTTTCTATATGTTAAACCATTAGATTTATATTATACTAGTGTCCAATGGAGGGGGGTATTCCGTTAAGAATGGGCCATAGTTTGATTACATCCAAGTAATTCATAGATTTTCTTTCATTCTTGCTAAATCAGGACGAGAATGTTTTGTTTACATAGGAGTAAAGCTGCAGTCCTGTACACATGTGCCTGCGTAAGCCCCATTGAGTTCTGTCATTATTTTCCATTTCAATAGGGTGGACGATAATGATGGTGAATTCCTTCTCATAGAAGCAGCTGACTTCCTTCCCAAGTGGTTGAATCCTGAAAACAGCTGCAATCGGGTAAGAGAGATTTAAGTGTGCTAGCTACCAAACCAGTGCTAAACCTATGCCTGTGTTTATATGGGCTATGCTTATTTAACCTGTTCAAAATGGTGTGGTTTTTTCCTGTGCTACCTCGGAAGTGCCCCCCCCCCCAAGTGGCTCAAAATGCTTTCAATGTTTATCTTACAGAAATACAATGTTGAAGACTTTTAACATTGTGGGATTTCTGTTTCGTTTTCTTGTTTCTGTAAACTATGATAAATTGTGAATCTGTAACTTGAATGAAGTACTTTCAGACTTAGCAAAGAAATGTATGTTTTTGTCAGGTGTTCTTTCATTGTGGGGAATTATGCATAATTCCACTGCCAAAAACTCCTGAAGAAGAGACCTTATTACCTGCTATCAGTCCTACAATTCCTCAGGCGCTGAAGTTGCTATCTGCCCATTCTGGTGGCTTTGTGGCTGCAAAATCTATTAGAACAGCAGTATACAAACGCATCAGTGGGTAAGTGACCTGATCTGAAAAAAATGTTTCTATTAGCTTGTCTGGAATGCTTCACATACTGCTTAGGTGTCCATGTTATGGTGTGTTTTCTATGATAAAGGCATGGGAGTTTTTTCTAGGCTTCCTCTCAGTGTTGCTGTTTGTTGCATGTTCTGAACAGATTTCTAAACAATCTTGTAATGAAAGGACTGTGTAACCATTGACATCCAAGGCTATGCTCACACCTGGCTTGTGCAAAAAAAAGGAGAGGTGGAGAAATACATTGCTAAAATCTGGCAGCACCAGTCTTTTAGTCATTTGTCTATGAGAAAATAGCGTTAGCAGATTTTAACACAGAGTAGTGGCTCCCCCTCCCCCCCCCCCCGCCTTCAAGAACAGACAAATTACAAATGATACTGAAGCAAGAGTCTCTTTGGATAGAAAAAAATTTCAAGTCACATGCGTTGCAGCCCAATACTAACTTGGGAGTAAGCCCCATTAGACTCACCTGGGTAATTGTAGGGTTTGTGGAAATCTGGGAGAAAACAGTTTTTTCTTTGACTCTGTCCAGACTTTGAATATATCCAACACTGTGGATAGGCTTTTATAAATATATTTTGCTACCTTAAATCTGACATACAGATGTATGTTGCTAGACCAAAGGAGAGAAATTACTTTCATATAAACAAGGTTTATACTGTACGCTCAAACTATGTGTCTTAATCAGCATCTTGTTACAATTTTGTGCCACAGGTATCCTGAGCGAATCCAGACTTTCCTTCACCGAGCTCACTGTTACCTTCCAGCTGGTATTGCAGCAGTACTGAAACAATGTCCTGCATTAGTATCTGCAGCAGTCCAAGCTTTTTATCTGCGAGACCCCATTGACTTAAAAGCATGCCGCATTTTCAAAATTTTCCCTCCAGATACACGCATAATGACTTCAGTAAGTGATGATTCTACAAGTCCCATCATGTGTGCTTTACTTAAGGTTTTAAACGGGCTTTCATGCCATCTTTTTCCTGTGTATAAGACGAGCAGAAATGCAAAAATGATTGAAACCCCACCTATTGAAATCTACTTTTGTGAGAAGCATTAATTTTCTGCCATGGTTTAATAGAACAAAGAAAATGTATGAAAATAGAACATGAAAACACGAAGTAGGCATGGCCCAGGATCAAAAGAGTCCTGTGGTTTTTTCACATCTGAAGCTTTCACATCTGATTTTTCTTCTCTGTGTCTAGTCAGGCTATGCTTAATGATACTCAGGGCAATGAGTCATTTTGTTAATGTGTGCGAGGGGCTGGAATGGAAAGGGAGGGCCTGAGCAGAAATCTGCATGCAGCTCTTTTGATGCTGGCCATAACATTTTATAGCATTAAGAGAGTGTGATGCTGATGCTGAATAATAATATTATTTATTGATGAATTTATATAACATTTTATGACAAAATGGGCTTTTGAGCAGTTTTCGAAATATAAAAACCAGTTACACATAAAAATATCTGTACTTCAAGTTAAAACAATTCCATTAAAACACAGCAATTAAAATGGGAAACTCAGATTGCATGATCAAGGGAATCCCTGTGTAAGCAGTTGTGTCTTCAGAAGTCAGCAGAATGCCATTACAGATCAGGTCTCATATTTTAGCAGGGAGTACATTCCGTAACACCAGTACCACCAATGAAAAAGCCTGTCTCTGTGTTACCATCAGCTGATCATAATCAGACCTCAGCATCTAACTGATGTACAGTACTGCGGCATAAGCTTTACAGGCTCATGTTACTCAAATTCATCTTAGTGCATCTGATGAATCAAGCTGTGGGTTATCAAACATCATGAGTCATTAGACAGGAAGTCCCCAATGTGTCAAACAGTATATATTTGGAAAACCTTGTGTGTATTTTTCCAGTTTCCATAATGCCTGAAATACTAGTCAAGGTACATTCAAATGAAGCAGCTGCAAATTTAATAAAATGTTGTGATCATTTCAGGTTACTTTTACGAAGTGTCTGTATGCACAGTTGGTTAAACAGACGTTTGTACCAGACAGACGAAGTGGATATTCATTGCCTCCTCGTTCACATCCTCAGTACAAAGCATATGAACTAGGCATGAAGTTGGTAAGCCTGTACTTGATATTTCCACACACAAAACTTTTGTTTGGCTTCATTAAGAACTCTCTGGAGACAGTTTTCTGAAGATTTGGTATTGTTTATTTTGAGAGATTTTCTACCCGTGTTACCAAGAGGGTTGCAAACATGTTCCTGATTTCAGTGAACGCTTGTCAGTTTCTTATATATATAAAAAACTTTTTTTCATTTGTTTTTAATTGTTTTAGCTAGTTGTATGTTTTATTAATGTATCTAACTTTAAAAGTCTGTGACTGTAATAAATCACTCGTTTTACTCTGTATCTCTTACAGGCTCATGGTTTTGAAATTCTGTGTTCCAAGTGCGGATCACCTTCTGATGATTCCAAGGAACGCACGTTGAATGTTCCACTGTGGGATACCTTTCTCAACAGTCTCAAGAAAAACAATTATTTTAAGGTGAGATTCTGCAAAAACCACTTTATCATTTAACTTTGTGAATTGCAGGTCATGTGTTGCACCTATAATGTCACCATAATTGCTTTGGGCCAGAAACATCCAACTTCCAAGAGACAGAGATCTACTCACAGTAGAAAAAGATCGGCTGTGGTCTACCCATTGTCATTGCCAGTTGTTGAGCTTTTTTTAGAGGAGGGTTGACAAAACTTCATACTGCAATCTAGCTGGGACACCCCCACGATCTACCTGTTGGACATGCCTGCTGTGCCATGGACCAAATTTGCATTAAGTGCTTTGAAGATGAAACAAGATTTGTTCCCGCCCAGAGTCATAGACCAAAAGGAATTGTACCTTTTTCTTCACTTATACAAAATCAACAAAAACAGGATTCTTCAGGGTCTTGGAGGGTGAATATAAGAGCTCAACTAGAAGGTTCGGTTTCTCATAATTAATCTGTTTCTGGACTTCAGGCTATAGATTAGGAATTTGGTGAGGTGTTTAGAAATCATTTCCCAATCCGGAGTGTTATTGTGCATTATAGAGTTCATGAACCTCCCCACACATACGTTGCATTGTGGGCGTTTCCTTGTATACCTGTATCAGAGCAGAATGTATTGACCTATTATATTTGAATTTCGTAGGGAGAGCTGGAAGGTTCTGTGCAGTATCTCAATCTGTTGCACAGAGCAGAAAATTATTTCCGACATACTGTAATCAGCCCACAAAGGTAAGAACGCCAAGATGGCTTATATAAATTTCGCTGTGCTTAGCTTTTCTAGTTACCTTAAATTCTGTGTATTTTCCTTACACTGGCACTTAATGTGTATGTATACTGCAAATGTAGATTATTCATTGCTGTGAAATATTTATTTCTAACATACAGTTCCCACTATATTATACAGTCATGGAATGAGAGAATGGTAGACTTGGAAGGGTCCCTGAGGGTCATCTAGTTCAGCCCCCTGCAATGCAGGAATCTCAACAAGATTATACATGACAGATGGCCATCCATCCCTTGCTTAAAAACCTCCAAGGAAGGAGAGTTCACCACCTTTGGGGAAGTCTGTTTCACTGTCAAATAGCTTTTATTGTATTTCTCCTTATTTTGACTTGGTGAACATACATCCACAAAAAGAAATTGTGCCATCTGGAATTGTTGACAAATATTTTTTCTAAGAATGTGCCAACACTGTGTCAAAAGTTTTCTGTTAGTCGGATTAAGACTGCCTAAACATAGTTTATAAACACTGAACCTTAAAAATAAGTACTACAAAGGTGCTGAAAAAATAAGTATAGGAAACTAGTACAGTGGATAATGTTCTGCAGAGAGACTTCAACCCTTTCTAGATTTTTCGCTATAGCTGGCTTCCAAACACATGTATACATACCAAAATACTCAATATTTTCACACCTGTACACGGTTTTTCCTACACCTGTGTATGTGAAACATAGCATGTGAATGTAGTGAGCTATGCAACTAGAAAAGTGGTTATAAATTGTGTGTGTTCAGCAAATTTTATTTGCATTTTTAGAATTATGTTGTCTTCTTTGGTAGTTCAGTTGCCGATAGCCCAGGTGAAGAAATTCTGAACATATTGAAAGCAACTTCCTTTAATTTGGAGGATTTTGGAAAAGAAACCACCAGCCTTCCTCCAGAAGATGGTAAGAAGAGTGAATGAAAGAGCAAAGTCACAACCCGAACATCCTGAAGATTTTGTGCCTATTTACCATGTCTTTTTTTTGCTGTGATTGTCAGATGCAACAACGAACACATTTTAAGCAGCATGTATTGTGTCCTTCTCTTTCAGATGACAGTTGGTTGGAGATCTCTCCAGACACACTGGATCAAATTCTTAAGGAGGCAGCAGGCACAAACAAATCCACTTACACCTCAGACGAGGAGGAAGAGAACTATGACTTGTCGCAGATCACTGAAAACATGAAGGCTTTTATATCTAAAGTCTCAACTCATGAAGGGGCAGAAATGCCATGGTATGCTTTTAAGTACCTAATCAAGCTTCTGTGTAGTGGGAGTCATTTCATTTGTTTAGTAGTTCAGCAGACATAGTGAAGTCAGAGAGGCTTAAACTTCCCTAAGTTTTGCATCATGGAAAAACTTTTAAGCATTTACAAAATTGCCAATGAGTCCTTTAGTTACTTTGTTAAATTGGCTCATCCGGAACAGGTTAACTGTAGCAAAAATAGGAAATGGAAAAACTCCAGAAATGCAAAACCTATTCAGAATTAGAGATGGTATAGAATCTATGGATAATACGGGGCCTGTATAATTTGGTTGCTCTGTACAAGTTGTTTGGCCTCCTACACACACACACACAGACACAGAGAGAGAGAGAGAGAGAGAGAAATTCTCCATGAGTTTGGCAGCAGCAGCAGCAAACAAAGCTTTCAGACACTCAGTGGTTGATCCACCAGGTAAGGCAGATGGATTGTGTAGTGTGGCTGGCTTGTTGGCTGCAATAAGCTGGAGAAATTGACGCCAGCTCCCCTAAGCCCCCAGAGAGAGGGAAAGTACTATGGATGTGATGAGCGCAGACATTTTTCACTCATATATTTGATGGAGTGGGTGGGCTTGAACACTCCCAAAAGATGTGGCAGAAAGATGCAAACAGCAGGTATTTGGAATTCCCCCAAAAGGCCAGAAATACACAGGGAGAAGACAATTAGTCTGTGGACTTTATATGATACATGTCTGTCTGGTCAATGTGCATGACTTTAAAAATATGCAGGCCTGATAAGTTAATGTTTAGGTGATGGCTGTCTTTAGTCAAAAGTCTTACTTTGAAAGACTTTGAACCATCCTGGTCATGCATAGCAAATTCTGCCAACCTGCATAGGCAGATGGCATCAAAACATGTTTTTTTCTTGAATAGTAATGTTACTGTGCTGCAACAAAAACAGGAGTTAGTATAAGCTTTGGACCGTACAACTGAAGTATCATTTATGCTAATTCTACCACTATTTGTAATTATTTCTGTGCTTTTCTGTTAATATACAATGGGCTGGGTCCAACGGTCCCTGAGTAAATCTCTGCTCCCAGAAAAGGGGAGCTGATGTGATTTTTCCAGATTCCTTCTGAAGCCCCACCACCACTACCCCCCCCCCAAAAAAAATATGTCTGGGCAGGTTGGATGACATCTTAACAGAGTGGGGGGTGGCACAAGGGACTGCAGTGGGGGAAATCTGCAAAATTTGCTTTGCTGTTCCTGTTTGCAGAAGCTTTCACTGGATTAAAGCTCCTTCTGCAAATAGGACTCCTTCCATTCATGGCAGGGCTCTGCTGAATCCGGACCAATATATTCTTTCTCAAATACCAAACACCAGATATACCAAAAAAATGCAATTATGAACTTTTTACTTTCAGGTCTTCTGCTGAGGCCTCTGTCACTTTTGATGTGGACTCATTCACAAATGCATTAGATAAAATACTGGGTGAGTTTACTGCTGGTGGTGGAAATTGAGAGATAGAAGTATCTTGAAATATAAATCATGTTATCATTTTGCCTGAATCTCTTTGTTTATTACCTGCCTTCTATCCTAGATCCCCAGATCAGGATATATAAACTACAATCCAATCTCAAAATAAAGTATAATCAGCAAAAAGTAAAACAGCAATAATAAACGCATAAAGCAGATATAACATTCTTCCCAAAGTATTAGCAAGCAGTTTTATTGGTTATTCAAATATATTCTCACTCTCTCTTTCTCCCTGGGGGCATTGATTCTATTATATTTCTAGGCGCAAATTCAGAAGAGTTGGACTCTGATGATTTAGAAGAGGAAGAAGAGTTTGAATTCCTAGACAGTGATGAAGAATCTGAGCTAAAAGCTGAAAGTCATGGGGAAACAGTATCACAGAGTAAAACACCTGGAAGTCTCAGATCATACATGGATGAAATGGACTCTGAACTGGCATCCACCAATATTGGGAAAAGCTTTACTAGTCGGCCCAAAGTGGTATGTTTAACTTAGATTTCCTATCTAGGGACCACTAGGGAGAAGAAAGAAGTATGCAATCATTATGTTGTTCCAAAAAAACCCTACAATTTAACCTTGCATAGTGCTTCTAACATTTGGCTGTCTCTGCCAACAGCTATGTGATTTCATTAAATATCTCTGCATGCAACATAATTGAAATTTCACTGTTTACCTTTTTCTACAGGTTGGGTCTGGTAAAGGATCTTCGTCCCAAGACCCTGACAGTGATTTTGAAGACAACATTGGTGCAGAAGACACTGACTTGGCACCTGTGGATATAGACTTGAACCTTGTGACTAATCTGCTGGAATCATATAATGCTCAAGATGGACTAGCAGGACCTGCCTCTAATCTCCTACAAAGCATGGGAGTACATTTGCCTGAAAATACAGACAAAAAATCTCACTAGCGGTTCAAATGGAGAAATCTGGCTACATGTCATAACAGAACCTCAAGAGCTGTTCTTGGGTTTTTGGTTTTTTTAGTGAGGGATGAAAGCTTTTCAGAACCCAGGAGACCTAGTATGCAAACTACTTTAAATACATGTGAGCAGCATACAGTATTCAGTTTCACTTGCTATCCTTGCGGAACCAACTTTTTTTAAAAAAAAAGTCATGGGTGTATACAGTATAAGAAATTAAGATGGAGGATTGAAAATATTTTTCTATAAGACTTTTTATATTCAATAAAAGGCACGTAAATGTAGATTTTTTCATGTCATTTTAGTACTAAAAATATTAGAAAGGCGCAGAGTGCTTCTGCAAAGACAGTGCAAAAAATCAAAACACCAACTCTACCCTTTTTTTTCTTTTTTTGCTTACTAGTTGTAATAACTGGAAATCTGATTATCTTTCAGTGCAGCTTCTTCATATTTATCTCCAATATTAGATAATTAGGCATTCAGTGATTATGCAGGAAAAGCTTTCTGCATATATTGGTGTGGTTAAGCAGTTCAGAGAAGGCAACATTAATCTGTTGAGCTGATTGCGGCTGTTAAGGTTTTCTTTCTTTCTTGTGTTCTTTGTACAGATATATTTTCTGGTTTTTTGAACAGCACTTGCACTAGGATTGACCTTGCTTGCCAACATTTAGGCTGTCAGTAGCCTATTTTATGTAAGGAGTCAACTGTAGGTTGAAGTCCTGTTGCATCTGAGTCAGATCTGACTTCTGTCTCAAGTCCTAAGTATATCCCTTTGAACTGGCTTTCATCTTCCCCATCTGCAATATGAACAAGTTGATTTAATAAGTTGCCAAATGATGTCATAATCTCTCCAGCTTGTGAAAGTAAACTAATTTCAAATGAAATAACTCACTGTCTGTTAAAAGTAAAACCAAGCCAGATTACTGCCTTTTCTTCAAGCTCTTTTTCCCCCCATACAAAATTAAATAATTGTAATGGGGAAAATGTCTTTTTCTCCCTTCATTATAGTTTGCATTAAGATTGTTTTTATTGTCTTTCCAACACCCCTCACGGTTAAAACTCAACTTTGACGTAGCTAAACATTCAAAAACAGCTGTAGGCAAAAAAATGATGGTTCTAGAACAGCGGTTCTCAACCTGTGGGTCCCCAGATGTTGTTGGACTACAGCTCCCATCATCCCTGAGCTCTGGCCTTGCTAGCTTGGGGTGATGGGAGTTGTGGTTCAGCAACATCTGGGGACCCACAGGTTGAGAAAAGCTGTTCTAGAATGCTCTTATCGTCTTTCTGTCCTCAAGTAGTGACTGGAAGTATATTTTAATTTTGATACTGCTTTTTCATATCCGTAAGTTATACATGATGAAAGTTTACAGCTGAAGAACAAACTGCATCCTGAAGTGGGGGGGGGGGGTGTCTCAAGTGCAGTGCTGCTTCCTGCCTTCACATGGTTCCATGTCACAACTCATTTGTGTTTGTGGGAACAGTGGAGAACTTAAATCTTCAACTGTTTTGTCCAGGAGTAGACTCTTGATTCCTAGCAGCCCCAGTCACTATGGACAATGGTCAGGTATGATGGGTACTGCAAGCCATGAACCATGAGTGGACTACAAGTTACTCACTCCAATTTAGCAGCTTTCTGAAGTGTAAGGTTGCCACCAACTATTAGTAGCTTCAGTAGTTGCTACTGAAAACGGGTGGGTGAAAGGAGAAATTACTTTTCCCACTAAAGAATGAGTAGCTTTCAGTTGTCCTATGGAAGCCAAAAGCCTTGGCTCCCAAATGATCGAAACCCAGAAATGAGTGTCCCGGTTTTCGAACGATTTTTGGAAGCCAGACGTCCTGCAGCCAATCGGAAGCCATGCTTTGGTTTTCGGGCGGTTCCAGGAGTTGAACGGACTCCCAGAACGCATTCTGTTTGAAAACCAAACCACTGCATTTCCTTTTGTAAAACGGAATGTAGGGGTCTGTTTACAAGGTTCAAGTTTTACTGCAAATATGATCACCCTGCCTGAAGTATTTTCTTCTGACTTTTCTATTAAGTACCAATAAGTATCTGCTTCTGGCCTTTCTGCAAAAGAAGGAATATATCAAAACATTTTACCACAATAGGAGGAAGTACTGACATTCATTTCTAAGCTTCAAATCCACCCTTCTCTTGGAACTGAATACATCCCTAGAGAGAGGGGGTGTTATGCAAAAACAAAAAAATAGGAGTATTACAGCTGCTCATAACAACTCTCAAGATAGCTAAAATACTTGCAGAGTCATTTGCTAGTCTTTCAACATGCATGGAAAATTAGGACATGCTCTACCTTAAACATGAATATCAATTAAAATAAATCTTAACAGTTCATTTATCAAGCATCTATGGTAAAGAATGGACAATTCCTCCCCAACATAAGTATAGGAGGTCGTGGATGAAAAGTGTAACATTTGTTGAGGCCAAAAGAAGTCCTCCACTCTACTTTGGTTCCAAGAATCTCATAAGGTCTTTTTCTCGGAGAGCAGCAGGCCCCAATACAGTGTTCTGTTGGGCTGAAACATCTACTGATCTTTCCTGAGGAAAGGGCAGTTGCTGTGCCTTCCACATTTTGACTGATAAGCAGGCTCCTGAACTGAAAGTGACCTCTATATAACTGATCTGAGTTTCCATCTGGAACATTTAATTAAATAAGCTGTCGAGCGAAATGGGTGCTTCAACCGCATTTATCACTGCAACCTTATTCCAGCTATATTTTTGCAGCATTTTCGAACAAGAAAACAGTTGAGCACTCTGGCTCGGAAGCAGTGTATGGGCAATATTCCCAGAAAGAAGAAATCTGGGCTGATGGAATCGTTTTTATTTGCAGGATGAGAATGTTATACACAGACAACGCCCAGGGCAGGAAAAATTGTGAACTACCATAGAGAAACAATGAAGCAAATAATAATAATAATAATAATTCTGGTTTGGTATATCCTTAAAAGAAGTAGGAAACAGTTCAAATCTCAGAGAGCTTACAGCAATAGCAGTAAATACCAAGAGCCGCATTCTAAAGGCAAGTCTAACTACTTTCTGCCAGGAAGATGGAATTCAGTTGCAGGCTGTCACAGAGGAAGTGAAATAGAAGATGAGAGCTGAACGCCTTTACTAACGTGAACTTTACAAATAACTAGAGTATTCGTTTTTCAGCTGCCGGCTGGCTTCAAACTGTTTAGAAGTTTGTACAATTAAGTAGCATATAAATGTCACTAAATAAAATTAATAAATCACATTTCTGGTGGCGTAAGCTTTAGAGAGGCTTTTGTTTTTAATTGGAACTTTGGCATTGTATCTAGCAACATCGTGAGAGCCTTTAGACCAGAGCTTGCCAACATGTCACTGGCCATGGAATCCATGCTCCTCACTCCTTTTCCCAATGAATTTGGGCCTGAAATACTCATTTTATTGTTGCCAACAGCAGAGGCCGTGGGGTACAGTGCCCACAACAATTGCAAATCATAGAATCAAATGTGCTCATGAGCCCGAAAAGGCCGGCAACTATTGCTTTAAACTTAGGATCAATTCTGAATTACCAGCTACACTGTAGAAAAGCACTTGGGAATGATTTCCATCAAGAACTGAAACACTGGAAGTGGCAGGGAGGAGCCGCTGACCCTTAGTAGCATCCTTGCCCCCCCCCCTTACAAACCCATCCAGGTTATATACATACACCTTCAGGATCTGACGGACAAATTCTTTAGCCTCAGGCAAAAGTGTGAAATGGAACCATCCTCTCTGCCTATAAATGTCCTGCAGAAAATCTTAGCATATGGAGTCACTGAAATTAGGAGGCCAACTGGCACTCGGATATTTACCTGGAGCAGTAAATGATTGAATAAGTGTCTCTAAGTAGGCACAGGACCTTGCTTTTTGACCCATTCCTGAATCAGCTGATGGGCTATGGCTTGCTTAGGTGGCACCCAAAATGAGAGGTTGTCATCCTTGTCTTTGGAAGGTTTTGGGTTCCGCCCAAGAGCCTTCACCACTTCCCCATGGCTGAACCACTCGGCAGCTTCTAGCTCCTGTCTGTTGATACTAATCTGCAAATGAAAAGTTTTAAAAATAAAAACAGCGTCATAACGAGAGCTTAGAGTAGTGTTGTAGTTAACAGACAGGAAGCCTCAAGTACCAATCTTGCCCCTGTCACGAAATCACCTGGTGGCTAGACAATGGACTCCTGCCTCTCCCCCCAATCAATGTGAAGTTAATAACAATAACCTATCTTAACAGCAACTCCTGCAGCCTGGCTGGTGCCAAACATATTTCTCTGCTTTCCTTTGGACCACATCAGCTTGTCATCTGAGCAGCCCAGGACACTGCAAGTTGATCTCACCCCCAGAGGCACACTCCATTGTCTCTCAAGCCAGACAGATGCCAACAATGACAAATATGAATGTGTGTGTGTGTGTGTGTGTGCATACACACGTATCTCTTACAGTCGGCTATTTACGACAGTGAAAATAACTTCTGCTTGCCAGGCTGCTTGGATAGACAAGCAGGGCTGGGAATACGAATGCACCTTCATGCTCTCCAGAACCGTTTTCGCTAGTCAAAACCACAGAAGAACCAAGACGGCGAAGGATTTTACGTCACTGATCATATACATTTAGATAAGCCAAATCAATAAAGTTTGGTTCGGTAACCTTGGGTCCCCAGATGTTGTTGGACTACAACTACCATCATCTCCAGCCAGTGTAGCCACTGGTCAGCGGTGATAGGAATTGTAGTCCAACAAGGTAAGTGGATGAAATGAAAGATTCCACCACCACCTCCTTACCTTGCTCTGTTGCGGGTTCACCAGGGCATGGCAGCCAATCATTAACGTGCTGCTTGGGAATGGCCAATGCTGAGATGCAGAATAGCTCACAGACTCCACCTCTAATCCCACCTCTTCAGCCACTTCTCGACGGAGTGTCTCTTCCAGAGTTTCACCTTGGGAATAGAAGGAGTCTCTAAGGGCAGCTTCGTATCCTGAGAGAATGCTTACAAGTTTTCTTTTGAGTAGGCATGAGGCTATATCTCACGATAAGCATTTCTTATTTATGCTTAATGGATTTCCAGCCCACCTTTCAGGTTAAATGCCCTATTTTACACAGTTCAAGCATAGTCAGTCTACCAACTTTTTTTTATCATGAAGGCTTGATGCTGGTGGTGTCTGAAGAGGTGGCTTGTTATCTGGTGGTATAACCGCCTTTGAAAAACCAGCATGTAATAGTTGCTTACTGTTACGTTTTCTTCTTAAATGAAATGAAGACTCATCCCTGTTGAGTTAGGATAAAAACCAATGACAAGAACTGTTCCATGAATTGTTCACATCTTTGAAAAGCCTACCTAACATTGTTAAGTCATAATAATTTATTGCAAGTCTTAAAGTTAATTCACTATTTCACAATAGCAGTTAACTTACTTGTTTTTGACAAATAAACACAATGATTAAACTTGGTGATGGTTAAATCCTCTCCTTTGTTGTTCTAATAAAGATAAATAAAAAATGCTTGATGGGACAGCTGACCAATTTATTTATTTTTTTACTGGTCAAGTGCCCAACTAAGTTGGAAGAGTTGAGACTTGATCTTAACTATGCATTCTGACAAGTGCAGAATTTACTTGGCTGGTGGACTGCTGGAAAGCCACTGTAAAAAGTGACTCTGGTGTTTTGGATCAAGCGAACCAACAGAACAGGGGACTACCAATGGAGATACACACGTTTCCTTTACAGGCTGCTTTCCCTCGGTACTTTAACAGAGCTACTTTCTTCAGCTAATCTTTATCACCACCAGCACTAACTGCTAAATGCTAAACACAGGAATCTAAAACAGCAGAATATGGCTTCCTTCTCATATCTACTTGCACCTTTTTCAAACTTCATCTTCAGCAGGAAAAATGCAAGAGTAATGAAGTTCCTTCCAGAAATCCATTTTGCTTTTATGGTATTCATCCACTTTTACCTTTGAGCTGCAGCTCTTACAGTACTGTGCTATTTGGACCAATGGCGTGACACAGTAAAAGACAGCTGTTATCATGAGTCCTAAAGTAGGACTCAGACCAAACACCAAGTTAGGCCAAGCAAGGAACCCAATTTGGCCCGCAAAGCTGTTTTCCCCAAACCAAGGCTATGTACCCCACACCTGATACCATACGTGACATTAATTGAAGGGCAAGTAGAGACACGGTTAGAATGCCTGTGCAACCAAGTTTTTCAAGGGGAACTCAATCACATAACCACTCCCTGAAGAAAGCAGGCTTTAAATCACTGCCCATTCAGCACTCATGCTGAAAATATAATTGCAAAAAGCCTAACACAAGTGTTTCTCAATTTGCAAAATGTCTAAGTCCATCAAGGTACTTCAAGAGATGACTCAATTATTGTTAGTTTCAGAGTAAGTGCAATATAGTCATTAATTGTTGCTTCCCCAGGTTAGTAAGTTACGTGTCAGACAATGAGCAAATTCTTGTTAGGTTTCCCACAACTCATCACATACTATCTCTCAAGTGAGCAAGTTTTCTACCACATGCTATGAGGTAGCAGGCCTCTAATTAGAATATTGTGCATGCAAACTTAACAGTCTGGTGTCACATGTTTCCTTACCTATATCACAGAAGCCAGCCAGAGCACTGTACATCCCTTTAGGAAAAGATGCTTGCCGTACGAGAAGGCATCGACTCCCATCAGACACCAAAGTAATGACGACTGGAGACATCTTTTTATGTTAAAAAAAGAAAAAGCCAATGGACAAGAAATTAAGAGAGGGATCAGACCTGCTGATTCCAATATGGAGTACAAACTGCAACCACAGGAGTGGGATGTGTGAAAAATGCAAGCCACCACTACAAAGGGCCCCACACTTACACTTTCCTGGCTGTTATGGGCAGACCCTGGAGCAAAATAATTGGCAGTTCAGAAGAGAGGATCCTGCTGCGGACTTTGGCACCATCCCGACTATCAGGGTCCACCTTAGTGCTCTTGCGGAAACAAGAGATGTGGAATGCATCTCTGTCTCTTTAAAACTTTTTCAAATAGTAGCTATGCAGGTGGGGTGGGGGGCTGGCTGTGTTTGAAGATGCTAGGATTGGGATCCAATCCATGGTACTGGGGAATTCTGAAGGAGGGGGCCTTGATGGTTCCCCTGTTACACAATGCTTCCCTAGAGAAGCTTGTCTGACACCTTCACTAACATATTTCAGGCACCAGGCAAAGACTTCTCTGTTGCCTCAGGCCTTTGAACACGATCTTAATCCTTTAAAAATATTGAGAGTGACATTTTTATGGCTTTTATGATGGTCAGAAGGTGCTTTGTCCTTTTAGATTATTTTAGCTGTTTGTGATCAACTTTCTCTGTACAGTTTTGGCTTCCATATTATTTGACAACAAACAACAACAACAATGCATACTATGATTACAACTAATTGATTATTTTGTTTTTGTTTTAATCACAGTAAATGGTTCAATTGTACATCGCCCAGAGAGCCCAGGTAACTGGGTGTCCAGTGAATATAATAAATTCCTGCTCCTCTCTTGGCAACCTTTCAAGGACCATGTGCCACCGGTGAGGGGAACCAAAAGTAGGTGGAGCACTGGATGCAAATTTTACATTTGTACAGTTGGCTAGTTTCTAGATACACCCACACACCCTTCTCTGTCCCCCATCCAGACAAGCAAGAGGCATGATCAGAGTTCAAAGACACATGCCAACTGGACAAAAAGATTTGAGGGTGCCCACCTGTGGGTAATAGATTATTTCACTGCTCTGACAAACCCGTTTGCTTCCAGCCAGGTTCTTCACTGTGAGCTGTCCTGTTTTCCCACAATACTGGTTGTTATCATGCCAACGAAGGAGAGCCTGAGCCTATAAACATCAATCAAGTTATGAAGAATGCTGAGAGGATACGAACAGCAACCCATTTGTTGGTTTATAAAATAAGAACAAATTGCTCCAGGAAATGCATATTTTCTTTCCATATGGCACAGGTGTGAGGAATCTTTGGCCTGCCAGATGTTGCTGAACCACAACTTCCATCATCCCTAGTCATTGGCCATCTTGGGGGGCTGAGAGAAGTTGTAGTTCAACAACATCTGAAGGTTCCAAGGTTCCCCACACTTTCTCTAACAGTAGCACAACTTCTAACAGAAAAACTCTCAGGTCAAGTAGGCTAGGCAGAGGCTTGCCCAAGAATAACCACTGAGCTTCATGGATGAGAAACAGATTTGAGATTCCCACAACACTCTAGACAATACACCATGCTAGCCCTGTAACAAAAGGAGCCACCCACCATCTTCTTTGGCCTCCGTGTCCACTTGCTCTCAGGAGCGGGCTTCTCAAGTATTGCCGGGGGTTTATAAGATCAGAATAAATTACTCCCCAATGGATTGCTTTCCTTAATCACCACTGCAGCCCTTTGAGGGCTTTATTGTCTTCAAGAGCCCACTTTGATGCCCCTCAAGTAAGAACATCACAACCGTGGAGTGTATGCACATCTTTGGTCCTGGACAACTCAATTGCCAGCTTCGGTAAGAGTTGGTTCTCCCGCAGTGTGGTGAATAAACAACAGCCGACACTGCTGTGGGCTGGGCACACTTCAACCAAAAAGATAAAACCATTTCTTGAGGACTTTGATGTGGTAAAGGGAAATGTGGGAACCAGGCCCAAACTGCAATAAGTAGAAAAAGCGGTTCAGTTTCTTACATCAATGTGTTCTACATAGGCAGCTGCATCATAGTGAATCAGGTCCGTCTAGCTCAGTATCTTGTATACACTGACTAGTAGGAGGGGATGAACGAATTCCTATGCCCCACAAATAACCCAGAGATGCATTTTATATAAAACACATTCTACTCATGTAAAAACACACTGATTCCTGGACCATCCGCAGGCCGGATTGAGAAGGCAATTGGGCTACATCTGGCCCACAGGCCTTAGGTTGCCTACCCCTGACCTAAGGGATTGTGTGGTGGAGCCTCTAGCAGCAAGTGGCAGCGCTGTCTCAATATCACAGAGGGGCAAGGCATGACAGGCCCCAGGTTCTTTGGCTAAAAATATTCAGCCCGCTCTGGTCAGGGTCTCTGAATGTCATTGGCTCAGCTGGGCTGTCCTGATAGCAGGCAAATGGGCCTACGGTGATGGAAGGAGGGTTGGAGGAATGAGGCAGAGAGGATAAGGCTGGAAGGACATTTGTGAGGAGAATAAAAAGTGGGAGAGAAAATTAGTTCGCAGGGCCAGAACCTGCGGAGGTAAGAAAATCTGGATTTTAAAAACAATGATTTGAATTAAGAACCCCATCTTGGTCTTCAGGTTTCTAACATTAATATAATATCCAACACAAGCAGTCTCTGTGTTTACACGTAAAATCATACCGTGGAAATCAAACTGGCATCTTCTTCTTCTAACCGGAAGAAAGCTTTCCTCATTTCCCCAAATGATCCATTGAGTTCAGCTTCAAGGGCAGATCTTTCCAAGGATCCTGGAATTCAATAAATCTGTGGGAATTGGATATCTCAGTTACTACCCCTACCCCCACACCCTTTGATCTATATCAATAGCACATGATTATGGCACTGTAGCTGATAATTAATAAATAAATAAATAAATAAATAAATAAATAAATAAATAAATAAATAAAATAATAATAAATTTAGTATTTATACCCCACCCATCTGGCTGGGTTTCCCCAGCCACTCTGGGCGGCTTCCAGATGAGACTGCTGCTGTCACACAGGCGTCAACGTCATCTCAAAAGCAGTTATGTTCTTACAGAATGAAGACACATTTGGACAAATAGACTTCAGTGAAAAGCGGGTGTGAAAAATATAGGCTTGTATACAAGTCTGAAGATGACACCATATTATTCAGGATGGTGAAAGGACAACTTTTCTGCAAAGTGTTTCAGAAGGATGGCTCCAAATTCAGTGAGCGAATGGGCACCAAAATAAGAAATCAAATTCAATACAATTAAGCATAAAGGGGCACATTACTGGGAGCTGAAGAACTGGCTATCTCCCACCTTGGGATTAGAGCAAGATATATATGTATTGTTATGGGTTGGGGGGGGTCAGTCTGGATGATATCCTTGGATCCCTTCCAGGCCTGTGATCCTGTATCTGGTGAGGCTTAGAAACTAGTAGTAGAACAGGCTGCTGAACTTCTCAGACAAGTTTCCTTGCCTTCAGTGTTTCTCAAATTTGGGTCACCAGCTGTTGCTGGACTACAACTCCCACCATCCCTAGCTAGAAGGACCAATGATGAGGGATGATGGGAGTTGTGCTCTCATCAGCATCTCAACTAAGCAATGGCACTCTCCAAGGAGGGACGTGGATAGGCTTCCTTGCTCCCTGCACTTGGCTAGATGCCACCTCATCCTAGGTTAGAAGAACAATAGCCAGAGTTGTGTCTGGGAGTTTGCTGGCTGGTGCTGGAAACTGGATACAGAGACATGTCAGTTCTGTACAGGACTTGGCAATTCCCTGGAAACCTAATCAAGGAGCAAGATCTGTTAGGTTGTTAATGCTGTGAGCCCCTCCATCCTATGTTCTTTCTGTGTGTGTAAACAAAGCCACTTGTCCTAAAAATACCACAGTCGCCACTGAACTTCATTCCAAGGAAACTGAACCCTGGGTAAGTGCAGGAACCCCTGCAGTCTTTCACTGCTTGGAGATTCGGGTTGCATGCAACAGTATACAAAAGGTCATTCTAACCTAGGTCCAAAGCAAAATACGGCCTGCACTCATTTGAACATCCAACCAGCATGGAATCCTCTATCTTTTCTTCGCTCTGTTTGAACTTCTCTAGAATCCTCTTAATTTCTGAAAACCAGACAAACAGAGGAAGAGGAAGCTTAGAAAGGCACATCAGCGCAACATTGGTTAACATTTCTGTAATCTGGGACAGCTGTAGGGCTGGGCGATGTCAGCTTTTCAACATTGCGATGTATCACCAGCCCAAACATCATGATATGACGATATATCGCTATGTTGAAATGGAGGAGATGGAACACACACACACCAAGCTAGGAGAGGGGAAAGACGAGCACCGTCTCCTTGCTCGCTAGCTTCCCCAGCACCACAGTCCCTTCCTCTCAGGGCAGCCTATTCTCCAAGGAGCTGATTTGTCCTCTGTGCATTCCTGCCCGATCTGAAGTCTCCTTCACCACCCACCTGATTCTCCACACTCCTTCACCGCACGCCCAATCTCACAGCTCTTTCCTTCACTCACTCACACCCTGATTTCAAGCATACTTCACCACATGCCTGATTCTCCCTGTGCCTTCCTTCTCTCTCACACACCCTGATTTCAAGCATCCTTCATCGCTGATGTATCAGTACATCGCCCAGGCCTAGATCGCTGTCCTAAAACAAAAGCCACAGGTATATTTTATAAATCTCTACCTGAAGTCGTTTTGAAATTTGTTTCACAGTTGAAAATTTCATAGAAACATAAGCACAGCCTTGCTAGATCAGGCCTGTGGCACCTCTAGTCCAGAGGTTTTCAACCTTTTTGAGTCCATGGCTCCCTTGACCTACTACATTCTTTCTGCGCCTGTGGGGCTCAGAAACCCAGTTATGTCACCCCTTGCCATCATGCTTAAAAGTTTCCCGAAGGAACACCAGGAATTGAAGTTTTATTAGAGTGCTGATACCTTCCTGCTAAAATTTTCTAACCCCTGACTTCTCTCTCTCTCCCCCCTCCCATTTAAACTCAGTGATACAGGAGCCGACCGCAGGAGGAGGAAAAACCAATGACAGGCAGAGACAACAAATTCTAGGTTTATCCCTGTCCTCTCTCATCCTCCTCACTGTTGAGTTCTCCAAGGGCAACACTGAGGCTGAGGTGGAAGGAAGCGGACAGGCAGTGCTTCCCGCTGGACTGCTTGTAAGTAATAAGGCTGGCAGGTGGGGGCTGGCTGGGGGCAGACTTGGTTAGTGAGGCAATGCCTTCTTTGCCCTAACGGACCACCTTCCACTGCTTAATCTACTGTTCTCCCAGGTTATCTGGGAGCAGGCACTAAAAGCATCTTTAACACCTTAACAGATAGGACATTTCTCTCGAAAAGGAAGGATTGTTGCAGAATAAACTTGTTACCTGCCGCATTTAACTTTGGCGCCAGGAGCATGTTTCCTTTCTCTTGCAAGAAGGGAGAGTAGTTGTGAAACAGGAAGAAAGTTCCCGAGTTAGAGGCTTTCCTGCAAGCGTCATCATTGTCTTTTAGCTCGGACATATACCTGCAGGTGGAAAAGGATCGAAAGTGCAGCACATGAAGAAGACTAACTGTGCAAGCCTACGCATCTGTTCCTACGGTATTTTCTCCGGGTGAGTTTCCTACTGCAACCCAACATGTAATTTCCTTACTTACTTCTACACAGAAGTAAGTCCATGTCAGATCAATGGGGGTTATTCTGTGGTAGAATCTGTAGTTGCATTCTCCATCTTTGTGCTCCAGATACTTGAAAAAATACTGATAATACAAGGTCTGTTATTGACTGATTGAATTTATATCTTACCTTTCCTCCCAAACAAGCCCATGCTAGCAAACGGATCCATAATTTAGTAACAACAGCAACAAAGCCCAACGTTCTAAAACCTTCTAAAAACAATTACAGTGAAAACGAAAAACAGTTACAATTAAAAACATGATCCTATCCAGAGATTGCTACAAACAGTAGTCTTCAGCCACCGAATGTCTGGGTAATTAAAACAGTTAAGCCGTAAAAACATACTGGAGTAATTCTAGCTTGATCCCATTAACAACAAATTCTAGCATATTGGGCTCAACAAAGGGAAACCCTAAATTCCCCACAGGTTAAGCATTTACCTCATTCTCTTGACATAGGTTGAATGCAGCCTGGAATACAGAGAAGACATTCTTCTACATCCCACTCGATAGACCAAAGTGATTACCATCTTGTGTGCCATAGCTTAAAAGCAAGAAAAATACCATATTATTATTAATAAGTCATACATATGCACAGATATACATCTTCAAGGATATATATGCACACACACACACCTTATAATAACCCTGATGGATCCTCTAATTCATTTATAAATGAGGAAAATCAACACTGTGAACCCATATTGCATTTTTGGGAAAATCAAGTTCTTTCAATATTCAATAAAAATGAAGAACGATTTACCACAAGCATGCCTTACACTTTTTACAAGAGCGAGAGAAAAAAGGCAGTAGGTTGAACCATTAATGCAAACACCCACATTTTCTGTCTGCTCACCTACAGAAGGTATCATTTACAGTCTCCATTTTTTTGCCAGTAAAACTCTTGCTACTGTAACTATGCATGAAATGAATTCCTTATGTTCCACCTTAACTGCACCATCCAAACAGAACAGGAAAAATAAACAGGGTGTCATAGAATCCTGTAATATCCTCAGATCTTTACTGTCTGACAACAGACATTTGAGAAGAAACTGTACTTTGCCCTAAAAGTCACAGACAGAAGAGAGTTCAGGAACAGCTGCAGAAGCTCCAGTTCTTCCTACTTACCAGAAAAAGTCCTTATTTTCTAGTAGCTGTCCCTCCCCGTAGAATGTATTTTAAAAAGCACAAAGGTATATTAACTTTCCTTCCATTCTGTCCGCCAATAACAGCTGCTGCCTGCATTACAGTTGCAGCTATTCTGTCAAGCAGGAAACTAAAATGCATTCCTATGCATCTTTACTCAGTAGAAAGTCCTTGACTCCCACTAAATTTGATGGGATTTATTTATTATTTCTGTTTCTATACCATTTGCCATTCAAAATTGCAAAGCAGATCAGAGATAAAAGTATATAAAATTATTAAAAAATATGCAATAACAATGGAAATACTGTAACTTCAGTTGCAAGATGATTTACTGACATAGTGCAGAGTTAAGAGTATCTGATTTGGGAGAAACCCAGGATGAAATCTCTACTCAGTCATGTGACTCACTGGGTCAGTCACAGCCTCTGAGCTTACTCAGTACTTCTACAGCAGTACTACAGTAAGCGAACCAAAGTCTTCAGGCGTATGCAAAAGTGGAAAGGGAGAAGCACTCAGACAGTAAATTTTAGTTTTGAAAACAAGATGTGTTCCTTATTACAAATGTCCTATTTCTATCTGTGCAATGTCAAAGAGCATGAAGTTCTGCTCCCAAGAAAGAGTTATATGTAAGCGGGATTTCTGTCATCAGTGAAGGAATTCAGAGTCCCAGGAAGGCTCTGTGGCGGGTTCTTCCATACCGTAAATGCTAAATCAATCACAGAGAAGTTGAACTTCAGATCTCAAAAGTGCAGATTTGCTTTTTCCTCCAAGCTGCTTCTCAGTCTTAAATCCCTGCAGGATCAGACAGTAGTCAAGAATGACAAACGAAAGCTTTTCACTTACTGTTATATAAAAGCACACGGCAGTTTCCGCCAGCAGGAAGCATTTAGCAAACGCTCCACACTGATTGGCGCTCGGTTCAGGTTGTCTATTAATCCGAACTACACTACCCATAATCCTTTGGCTCACAATGGGCCTCTGGGAAGTGTAGTTCAACAGGTACAATTCCTTTAACAACTTAACCAAGAGTGGAGGTACCTACACCGAAAGTGCTCTAAAGTGCTTACCAATGCTAGTAGGATTTGGACAGCCCCTTCCTCATTTTCCTCCAACGGTGGTTTAAATCAGCGGTCAGCAAACTTTGTCAGCAGGGGGCCAGTCCACTGTCCCTCAGACCTTGTGGGGGGCCAGACTATATGTTGCCATGATTATGACCCACATTTTTTGCAAAAACCCTTATTGGGACCAACCCCAATGTTGCACAAATGTGATTGGGGGGGGGGGGTTCCTCATACACACACGCTGCTTCCTTTGCTTTTTACGCGTTGACAGTTATTATTTCTCTCGTAAGGCGGGGCTGAGGTAAGTGCACCATTCCTGTCAGCCCTGGAGAGCGTGTGCACATGTGTGGGTGAAAGGAAAAGCCGTCGGCCACGCTAAGTCAGGCTGGCGCCACTCAAGCAAAAACGTTCTTTTCCCCGTGTGAGGGAAGACGAGGTGCACCGTGTAGCTAACAAGCAGCCTCCCCAGCAGAGCGCTGAACTGCATTAGAGTGCAGCCGCCCAGGCGCTCCCCGCTTCCTGAAGCGGGGAGCACCGCCACCACAGACACCGGCAGGCATCGCTCCCGAGACGCCTCCGAGCCCCTGCCGCCGCAACTGCCCTTCCTGAGGTCAGTCGCCAGCAGCTCCATGGTGGAAATCCGAACTGTGGCTCCTTTTCCCTCTTCCCCACCCCAGAAGAAAAGACTGCTGCATGCGCGCGACGGACAGAAAAGGGGCTTGTCTCGAGCAGCCGCCTGCCTCACTTTTGACCCCCAAGCCTGGCTGAGTTGCAAAAACTGGATCTAGAAGGCAATTGGGACTGATCCGGCCCACGGACCTTAGTTTGCCGACCCATGGTTGAAATTTATGCAATGCTTCACACAGCCAAAAGGAGTCCTGAAAGGCAATAGTACACAAAAAAATAAAGCTAACAATAGAAAATGTGTTAAAGCAATGCAAATATACGAAAAGTGTTTCTCCAAAAAATTATCTACCATATAAAATATACACTCTCATCAAACACAATAATGAACACCAAAAATTATTATTGTGGCCAGGGTGAGCACTTCATTACATAACAATTATAGCAGGAAATTATTGTTACTAATTATTGGCAATAATCACAAGGAAAAATAAATGAGCAAGCCACTTTTTAAAAGCAACAACAACAACATATTTGTCAACCTGTGGCTTTCCCAGAGGCATCTAGTTGGGGAAAAGGATGCTGAACTAGATCTTATCTTCCTCTGCCCTTACGTTAGCAGTGCTTACGCAGAATTGCTATACTATTGTTTTCTATTTTTCCAAATAAGACTGCCAACTCAAATTTCTGGTTTCTGTATTGGGACTGCAGGTGACCTTTTTAGTTGTGAGAGTGGATCTCAGAGCCAGGCCCTGGGCAGAACCAGCTATTTATTTATGGATCCAGCTTTTGGTGCGGTTTGGAGCAGAACCCAGAATAAATGCGTAAGATGCCACACAAATCTTTTTGTATTCATCTGATGTGAACCATTAAGTCATGGGGTGGGGGAAACCAGCCTTAACTGCCTCTTGCTTCTCTGGCAACTGGCCCAGCAGCAAAACCACATTCACAGGAACAAATGTACCTGTCTTCGTACCAAGCCAGGTAATTGGTCTCTCTACCTCAATGTTGGAGAGAATTTCCTCAGTTCTACCCAGGGCTTTTTTTCAGCCAGAACTCCTCAGAGCCTGGAGTTGTTTGAGTACTAAAGCCAATACTGATCTTACTGAATGAGGAGTCAGTAACAATATTCAATCTATAGGGGGGGGAAGTTAAACGAAGTCTCTGAAGCTGTGTAGATTAAAACAACCACTTTGAGGATGCCATTTGTATGCTTAAGGCACTCTGGCTGATGAATCCTTAAACTGAAAATAAAAATAAATAAATGGGAGTATTTACAAAGTATATTGATAGTGCCATCCTTTTTGTTTTGTTCTCAAAGACAGTAATAAAGGTTGCCAGGCATTTAACTGGAAGATATATATCCATACACAATTTTAAAAATGAGCCGTTACAGGTTACGGCACACTTGTTCTTCGAATGATATACAGCACTGCCAAGTTATGCTTGAGTGTTTCTCACGAGCTTCTTGAACATAGCAAACACTATCCAGTTAATCCACAAGGCTAATAGGATTAACTGAGAAAACAGCTCACATAAATCTCTTTATAACAAGCAAGACTAGAGTAGAGTTTATGATAAAGGAAATGTCTAGCTTGCTTGGCAGAAAGATAGATGGAGCTTTCATCTATTAACATATAATGCTTCTAACACAGTTTACTTGAAAAATTACTTACTGTGCTATGCTGTGGGTAAGGAGACTGATTTTATAAGCCATTATGGTCACATTGGCACTATACATTTAACTCAGTATGATGCCCCATTAACAGTCATGGCTTTCACCAAAGAATTCTGGAACTATAATTTTTTAAGGGCGGTGGGAGTTGTTGGTGTTAGTCTGGTGAAAGGAAAAAATAAAATATATTAAAATAAAAGGAGAATTCCCTGGCTGCCTAAGATCCAGTTTTTTGGGTGAGTACTCTTTGGTGAGGAAGCCCCAGCAGAGATTAAAATCACAAAAATGCACCAAAGTAAAGTGTGGAAATATAGGTTGTTAGACCTTTAACCCTTACAAGTTGCTTCCAGAGTTCCCCACTTCCCTTAGCATAGAAAGAGACTACACATTTGGGAAGTTAAAAAATGCTTTACTTACAAACTCTCCAAAGGTCATATTCATGTGCCTTCCCACACAGCACTACAAAACACAGGCAGTTTAACTGAGGTTCCAAAAAGAGGTAAATTATTTGTATAGAAACACAAAGATGGTTTGCTTAAACCAAGCGGTCTAAGCCTGGAGCATCCAGCTTTGACCTCATCATTTGGTGCAAGTGGGAGCACAAAGGACAGGCTACTCTATGGCTTTAACCCCTTCGTGCATTAATTAGAGTTAAGCATACTGGTTATATGAGGCTGGTTTATCAGTTACATGACCTTTATTCCCTTCATTCCATTGTAGCTCTGTGAGGAGAACAGCAGTCTCCTAGCACTGCTTATAAACCTTAAACCACAGTTCTTATCATTCTTTGGGGGAAACCAAGTAGTATCATAGTGCCTTAAAATATAGTGCAGATGTGGACTACATGTGTGAAGTTCTTCCATAAGCTGGGCCCCGCAGATGGTCCTGACCCCAACATGTGATTTCCCTCCTACCGCACCATAACATCCACCTGCTGAGTGTGGCTTTCTGAGCAGGGGAAGCCTATGCATGTAGGGTTCCCGTGAGAACTGTGACCCCAGTCATTGCTGAGATGTCCCATGCTCAGTGTGAGGACACTGAGAACAGGGCCAGCTGTGCAGCTCCACTGCCACTTCCAGTATGGGCCATGTGTGTACATATAATATCTAAAGTAGCTACTGTTGGGCTAAAGGTGGGTCCTGGTCTAAGAATGTTAATGACTACCGTTCTAGGTCATACTATGGGGAACATCCCCATGGAGCATCCTCCTAAAGGAAAAACAAATATGCCTTTTCGTTATTTTTGTTGTTTAGTCGTTTAGTCGTGTCCGACTCTTCGTGACCCCATGGACCAGAGCACGCCAGGCACTTCTGTCTTCCACTGCCTCCCGCAGTTTGGTCAGACTCATATCTCCAATTTTCTTGAACAGATCTCTGGTTCTTCCCATTCTGTTGTTTTCCTCTATTTCTTTGCATTGCATTGCAAGGCCTTCTTGTCTCTCCTTGCTATTTTTTGGAAATCTGCATTCAATTTCCTGTATCTTTCTCTATCTCCCTTGCATTTTGCTTGCCTTCTCTCCCCCGCTATTTGTAAGGCCTCGTTGGATCAAAACCCTCCACTATGACCTGTTCATCTTGGGTGCCCTGCTCGGCATAGTTCATAGCTTCTCTGAGTTCCTCAAGCCCCTTCGCCACGGCAAGGCAGTGATCCATGAAGGGGCCAATGATCCAATTTCCGTTATTTAAAAAACCCCAAAGTAAGAGTTGCTTCTGTGTAGTTGCGTCCCACACCACACTGGTAACATGAGAAGGAAGAATTTATATGGACTGAGCAAATTACATGGTTCTTACTTTTGTTGTTACAGTGGTACCTCAGGTTACATACGCTTCAGGTTGCAGACTCCGCTAACCCAGAAATAGTACCTTTGGTTAAGAACTTTGCTTCAGGATGAGAACAGAAATCGCGCGGCAGCAGCAGGAGGCTCCATTAGCTAAAGTGGTGCTTCAGGTAAGAACGGACCTCCAGAACGAATTAAGTTCTTAACCAGAGGTACTACTGTACTACTACTACTACTAACACAACCATGAAAGCAAATCTCACAAGGCAGCAGTTACTGCAGGAGTCGGTCCCAATGTAATGTCCTGAATATACAAAACAGGCATTAAAATACCAGCACACCATTATTATTATTATTATTATTATTATTAATGGGTGCCGATTGTGGGTACTCCTCATGCCTGCAAGCTTTTCATTGGCCCCGTGCATCATCAGCATCAGAATGCCAGCCCCTTATTCCAGATTAATTCTACTTCATTCAGACTGAACTTTCCAGGAGTAGGGCGGGAATCCAAAACAAAATCCTATTGCCATTAACCCATGATTGGCAGTATCTGAACAATCCATTTACGCTTACGGTATTAATCTTGAGCAACCCTTCACCCCTAGAGCAACCATGAAACCATGAAATGATCAGTCCGTTTTGAGCTACCCAGTATGCCCTACAGAACACTTCTTGTCTGCAGAAGCCTGGCGGCGTAGGAGCGTTTTCAGCTCTATTGATGAATAATAATAATAATAACAATAATAATAACAACAACAACAATAATAATAATAATAATAATAATAATAATAATAATAATAATAATAATAATAATATAAAAAAATAAAGCTCTTTCCCCCACTCTTTTCGCCCCGTTACGAAGCAGCACTGGGCATGTTTCGTCCTGCATAAGGAGCCCCGCTGTGTTCGATGGGCAATTCCGCCGCGCGCGCCCCCTCGGAAAAAAACCCTTTCCCAATTAATTCCAGGCGCTAATTGTCCCCCAAAAGAAGAGGAGAGAGGAGGGGATGGAGCCGGGTATCGCGCCTGCGCATTCGCCGGGGGCGCCGCCGCCGCTGCTGCTTCTGTGCCCGGCCTCACGTACAGCTCGGGCGGCCGCTTCCCTGGCCGCGTTCCGAAGGGGCCGCCTCCCAGGGCCGGCGGTGGGCGGGATCCCGGCCCGCATAAGCATTCCGAAAGGGGCCTTGCTGCGTGCAGTCCCGGACCGGGCGGAGAGGCGGACAGGGCTCAGCAGCGGCAGCAGGAGCAGCTTGGGCGGCTTTCCTCCGAGGTGCGTGCAGGGGCTTTTCTTCCCATTTCCCACCCACTTCCCCCAACTCCTGGTCGCGTGCAGGGAAGGGTCTTTTCCCACGGGAAGGGAAATAGCTGGCATGCCTGGCTTTGCAGCAGCAGCAACCGCAGCAGCTAACTTCCCCATAAAGTATGTCGTACTTTTTATTTTATTTTAGACACTGATTTTTTATTTTTTTTAAAAAACAAAGCACACAATCCACACAAGTGTGCTTTTTAACAAACAGTCCTCCTTTGTGGCTGCTTTGCTGGGCTCCCCTCTCTGCTTCCCCACCACCACCAAAGGCATGCTGCCTGAATAAGTCCCCTTTCGCCCTCTTGCTGGGGAATCCGCCCGGCTCCCTTTCCCCCAGGCACTTTCTCTTCCCTTTCTTTTACGCTGCTGATGTGCTATGGACTGAGTGCGATGGACTTGGCACAGCGCTCTCTGCCCCTCTCCCCTCCCCCCCAAAATAATATTTATAAAGTCCCTGGAAATATTTGCCTAGTAGCAACTCGCCCAGGGCAGCCCAGTCTTGTCAAAATTCTTGCACAGATCCGCCCATGTCTGTGCCCCAAGGGAAAAATGGGGTTTGGGGCTGACGTGGATGTGGGTCTTTCCCCCCCCTCCCTCTTCACCCTCAAGATTGCTCCTAAGCCTCTTCAGCAATTGAGCTTCAGAGGCTGTTCATTTTGCCCTATAATGAGTGGCGTGAGTTTCTTTAATCAGTAGCATATACTGAGAGTAGTATATGAGAGAAACCTGATTCCTTCCTTCCTTCTAGAATCTCCATCTCTGGCTGTTACTCATTGAGCGGATGATATTCATCCGAGTTTGCATGTGGTGCTTCTTCTCCTGATATCGGTGTTCATGCAAGGCCTAACAGTTGAAACTTTTTAAAAAACAAAATACAAGACTTAACCAGAGAAGAAGTTTTACTTAGCCAAACATGCCTTAGTTTCCAGTTATTTCTTCAGCGTGTTATACAACTTGTCCAGCAGGATTGGTTTGTGCGGAAATTCCTCAGCAAGCAATGGTTACCTCTCTCCCTTCCCCTTTGTAAATTGATCTCTTTGCAAATAAGAGGGTATAAAACTGCAAGAAGGGACTGAAGAGCCAATAAGAAAGTTACACAGAAAGTTGACTGTTTCGATAAGGCTCTGGTACTTTCTATTAGACTTCACTTGGGAAGATTTTTGAGATGAACGAGTGTCCGTTACGTGAGTGGGGGAGGGCGAAATACGTGGCAGTAGCATTTTTTTCATCAACCTTTTGCTCGCTTCACAAACTTTTGGAGAGAAGCTATTTACGCTGACTGGTTGCTCATGCTTGCTAAGTATGAATAGAATGCATTTCTAAGCAGCTCACACAGACATGAAAAAATCTGAGCTTCGATGTAGAGGATATGCAGAGTCAGGGTTTTTTTTGGCTAATTTTATCAGGGACTGTGCTATTTGATCAGCATTCAAATGTTTTGGAGTGTCTGAGGAGTATTGCATCACACTTGGGTCATTCAGAAGTTTGTCGAACTTACTCGAAGTCTAATATGAGACTTCAGCAGTGAAGTAAAAGTGGGTTTCCTGAAACTCGTGTGGCGTAAGAGGCTTTATGGACAAGAGATCCCGCATCGACATACACAAAATTCTCTTAGCAGCCTAGCTGATTTAAATTGCTAGAGGCAAGCAGTATAACTTTGTTTCCTTGCATAAAATAATCTAAAAAGACCACCTAGCAAAGGCTGTGCCACCAAATCACTTCCATACTGGAATGGGGTGCAACTCTTAAAACAGTTTTAGAATACAAAGGTAGGTAGGTAGGTGAAAAAGACACTCCGTGTCTTCTCTAGTTGAACTGACCTGGGAGAAGTTTCATGAGAATGAAGGAAGCGTGTGAAGAAAACATCAGTGTCTGCTTCATCTGAACTCCCTCCTGCTCTCCCACAGGCCCTATATTGGAAGGGTCCTAATCACTTGCTGCATTTTGGTATTTACTTATTTCAGGTGTGGAGAACCTTGGGCCCTCCAGAGGTTCCTGAGCTACAGCTCCCATTAGCCGCAGCAAACATGGCCAATGGCCAGAGGGATTACAGGAGTTTTAGTTGTTCCCTCGTACCTGATTTATTGTGATTACATTAATGTATTTTGATTTCCCTTGTAAGAGATTTGAAAGGATTTGTACTCTTAAAGTAAACAAGCAATGTTGCAATTTCTGTTTACAACAGGGGCTTAATCTATTTGGGAGGCCCAGAAAATAAAAATAAAAACCCTATGTAACCCACATGTGCTGTTTTACAACTACTATGTGTTTTATCCAGCTAAGTTTGATTCACAGTAGATCATTGAAATTAAAGGACCGAGGTTTGTCATGTTTAGTAACTTCAGTGGGTCTACTACTCTGAGTAGGACTAGCATTGGTCACAAACCCTGTATGTTCAGTTTAGAAAAGTTCAAAGTGTGAAGCAGGATGTGAAAGGTCTACTACACACTGTGCTAAAGCAAACACTAATAATGCTCCAAGAATTTTATTTTATATTCTCTGCTAATGCATGGGAGGTGTGTCCAGCTTCTAATTGTCCAGTAGCAATGATGGAAATGATTGGGAACATTCCATGTGCTTCATTGTCCAGCTGTTTAATACTGTATGCCTGTGGTGTTCTTAAAAACGCGAGTATCCGTTGTATAAGTGTGATGCGGATTCAGATGGGCTTTACGGTATATCTGAGACCAAACAATATAACAGACATTTTGACTGATGGCCCTTTACTATGAATGCACAAATGTTTCTCCCTGTTTTTTTAAAGGGAAGCTTCCAGTGCCCTGACATTCCTGAAATTATTTCATCTCTAAGAGCTGGATAGTTAACGGCAACGTCAGTTTCCAACTTCAACATAACTGAGGCCTTCTTCTAAATATAAAATACTACTGGGAAGTTGTATTACCCTGAAACTCTGCTGCCTGACAAATTATCAGCCTACTTAATGCCTCTCACAAATACACTAATGTATTTGTGGGTTTCATTCTTACTTGTGAGGTGAATTTTCGCAATGGGTTATGTGGTTGAGATTCGCATGAATCCCAGTTTTGTGAAATTACTCTCCAAAAGCCTTGGTAATACATTAGAAAACTGTTTTCTGTTTGTTTACGGGCATGACAGTAATGCCACCTTACCTTGAAAGGCCACATTATGTGTCCATGTGATTTTCAAACCACTTGGGGATTATAAGCTCACAGACTTGAGTAAAACACGTACTCTGGGGCTGAGACTGGCTTGCCTGCTGGTTGTCAACTACCCTTCTGTGCCTCTGTGGATGGAAGAAAATTGACCTCTTAGCTTTGTCTTGATGCACAACCTCAGAAGGGGTATATTAAGGCGGGGATAGTAGGCAGTGGAGAGCTAAGTGCCTGAACCAAGCAAGGGCTCACTAATATTAACCAGGCAAGGATGTGGATGAGCAACACTCACTCATAAAGAGGTTCGGGTAGAGAGGATAAAGGTAAACCAGAGGACATTGACAAAAGCAGTTGGATGGGAATATGGATGTGGTTGACAGGAAGCTATCTGGCCCTAAAGTTCCAGACAGATATGTATGTTAGTTGGTAGAACTCAACATCTCCTTCCCTCCAGACACTGACATGTTGTTTTTATTCTGTCGGTACTTAAAAGAAAACTTTCAGGAATGGGTGGGAAAGCATAGCAGCACCCTTCTGGTCTTGAATTGCACATTTAACACAATTCAGTTGTACCATTTAATGCAATGCAATTGTTGCATTGGAGGTCATCTTGTCCCAACACCCTGACAAATAGACATTCTGTTGTGGCAACAGAATGACTTCTCCTCTCTGCCTGCTGTGCACTGTTCTGGGGGTTCTGCTTATGCCGCAGAGCTGATTTCAAGGGAGCACATTGGGGAAGGAGAGGGGATAAGCTGGCTCCTGCTAGTGGAACTACTTAGTTGAATTCAGCCACCAGGGTCCTTGTCTGGTTATTTCACAACATTTATTTACCACCTGTTTGTAATAAAGCATCAACACTACAGTGCTGAGATTGAACTTGACTTTAAAAAGGACAGAGGCAGTACGTTGATTTTACCTTTAGCACTCCTAAGATTAAACTCCAGGATGCTTTGGAAACAACCTCCATGCTCTCCTCTTCATTTACAGAAGTAGTGCAAGCGCAGCTGGTACAATCAGTAGCTCTGGGAAACGGTTGTTACTCATGTGCGTTAAGTCCTGCAGGGGAGATGACGCTCATTTATGCTTGACATGTTACAAGCCCAGTTTGCTTGGCGACAATCCAGAGGTGCTGTTTGCACATCTGCCAAGAGTCTTGGCTGCCCAGGTGGCTTCTTGTGTGCATGGTTCTGTTAGAAGCATGTAAATGGCTCCTTTGGTTTGTTCTCAAGAGCCTCGTAATTGTTAAAACTATGCCGTATTTTTAAAAGTGCTGTTTTATTTCTCTTTCAGGCATTTGTTAAGGCAAGAGCAGAGCAGTAGAACAATGATGCCCACAAAATCATGTTGCCTTCTAGTCCTCTGTGTTGTGCTTCCCTCTTCATATGCCCATACAGATTTCTTCACTTCCATTGGTAAGAATACTTTTGAGCAGAATTGTCAAGCATTTTTTAAACGATTGAGCAATAATGAAGCAGAAGGTGGTTTGCTCAGTTGCGTTGTTTGTTTATAACATTTATGAGTTGCCCTTCCAAGATCTAGTGAAGACAATGGAGCTAAAATATGGCCAACAATAAAGTCTAAAAATTTAATAAAAATCAGAAAAATGCCCACAGATAACTTTGAAACGTGGCAGCAAAAAGTACCCAGGTATCACTAAATAGGTGTTCGAAAGCACTGAAGCAGTGCTGTGCTTGGCAAAAGAAGAAGTTAGTAGTACTCAACATTTTAGGGAATAATATTTGTATTTTATTTATGAAACTATTTATTAATAATACATACTCATGTATTCAGATCTGCTGGTCATGCACTCAAATTGGTTAAACGTGTAATATGGTTGTATATCTCACCTAACTTAACCTTGCCAATATATTGGGGAAACCCTTTTGCCTGCTGCGTGTGGCAATTGTTACAAGTTTACTTGGGACACGATTCTAGCCTGAAGAGAGGAAGAATTCCTAATAATAATAATAATTTATACCCCACCCATCCGACTGGGTTTCCCCAGCCACTGTGGGCTGCCCCCAACAGCAAATGGCCAACTATGCAGTTGCTCTTAGAAATTAGTAGTCCTATTGACTTAAAATAGCAATTCTATTGACTTTTCAAAAGGTAAAGTGGCCCTAGGGAAAGGTAATTTGCACTGTTTATATAATATAATTGAAAGGAAGATTTTTTGCATAATAGCTAATAAATGGAATGTGACAAATATTTGACGCTTGAAAACATAATTCCAAACCCAACCCTTCTCAGTTTCCTAAGCCTATGGCAAGGATATTTCAGTTGGATGTTTGCTTTATGGTGTTACATTCATGATTTGTTGTTTTATCAGTTGGGGGGACAACTTGGGTTTCAAAGTGGGGAGGTGACTTGCTTTTCCAGAAGAGTGGGAAGGGGTCTTCTTACCATCTCAGTAGCCACTTCTGAATTCCCTTTTCCTTGGCTATTCATATCAATATTGTGTGCTACAGAAAGCAATTTGGGGAGGAAGGGAATCCTTGATAGCATAAACTTACCAGTAATTCTTAATGTGTTGTAAAACTGCCACTGAGAAACTCTCTAATGTGGAAAAATCACAATCCACAGGGAGAGTATGGAGTGGTTTTGCAATATTTGCAAGACATTAGTTCAGAGAAACAGACTGCTGCCTTGTAGTTTACATTCTACTTGAGACATATTGGTTAACTTACTGACAATATATTCTGATTACATGGCAAAACTAATAAAGAATAGCAGGGAGAAATATTTCCCTTGCACCTTTTTTGTAAGAATTAGAAAGTGTAAAGTAATTGCAAACTCCTTGTGCATTGGGTTTGTTGGTGGTGGTTGTTGTTTTTTAAAGCATATTGTTAAGATTTTGTAATTTATCATAGACATAATGAGTGGATTAAACTATCTTTTTAGGTCACATGACAGACTTAATTAATACAGAGAAAGACCTGGTGACTTCACTAAAAGACTATATCAAGGCAGAAGAGAGCAAGCTGGAACAGATTAAGAAGTATGTACAGGCTTTAATACTAATATTTAGTGGGTTACAAAAAAATTGCCCCAGGCAAAATATAATATATGGCTTTTTGTGGGCGGAGGAATATTTGCTATTTCTGCAAAATGTTGGCTGTAAGCCATCCAGAGTTTAAATATGGGCTGTGGATAATAAAAATAACTTTACTTCCTTTACTTCAAACCTTTGGAAAAAGTACAGAAATGTATGTATACATGTATGTATGAATAAATAAATAAATGTACCATATTTTTTGCTCTATAAGACTCACTTTTTCACTCCTGAAAAGTAAGGGGAAATGTGTGTGCGTCTTATGGAGTGAATGCAGGCTGCGCGGCTATCCCAGAAGCCAGAACAGCAAGCGGGATTGTTGCTTTCACTGCACAGCGATCCCTCTTGCTGTTCTGGCTTCTGAGATTCAGAATACTTTTTTTCTTGTTTTCCTCCTCCAAAAACTAGGTACGTCTTGTGGTCTGGTGCGTCTTATAGAGCGAAAAATACGGTACATTATTTATTCAGTTTATTAGCCACTTGATACACAGGGAATCTCCAAGTGACTTGCAGCATTTAGAATGTAGAGAAGAAACTATTATAAACTAGTCGCATTATGAGCTAGCTTTGAAAATCTGCTTTTTATTTATCTTTAGACAGTGCAATTTATTTATCTTTTAGATCATGAAACAATACAAGGTATCCGATGTCAATTCACAACATTAATGTTGGCACATGGAAAGTGACTTAGTAAAAATATTTAGGTTGCATTTTGTCTCTCTAGATGGGCAGAGAAACTGGATAAGCTGACAGACACGGCAACGAAAGACCCAGAGGGGTTCTTGGGGCATCCTGTGAACGCATTCAAATTGATGAAGCGACTTAACACAGAGTGGAGTGAGCTGGAGAACCTAGTCCTGAAGGATATGTCTGATGGTAGGCTTTTAAAAAGCCATTGTAAAGGCTGGCTTGCATGCTGAGAGCTGTTCGGGTAGTGGATAATTCTGTGAGCGGTGGGCCAGAAAATCCCTGGTTTCCGTTCTCTTTAGCCACTTTAGTCTCCTAAAAGGTCAATAACTTCATACTGAGGAGACCTGAAATCTCCGTGAGATTTGGGATTTTGTGTCAGCAGTAACTCATCTTAGTGTTGTGATACCTGCTAGAAGCCAGACGTCTTTGTGATGAATAGGAATAGAGTTTCAACACTGTGCTGTGTGTTTTTATGACACGAGTGGGAGGAGGGGAAAACCAAAAATTCAGGTGTAATTCACTTCTGCACCACCTTGTTAGTTACCCAGGTGAGGGGGCCACCTTTTAAATAAACCACGGAACCAAGGAAACTAATTCAAGTCCAGTATCCAGGAGAGACCCAGTATTTATTAAAACTATTCCCTTCCAGCCAGCTGCCGTGGTATATCAGAGCAAAGCTTATATAGGCTACTAAAACACAGCACACAGAGTCATCAAAGCATCTTTAAACATCCTCCTACATACATCAAGAAAGGTGACAGGTCATGGTATCTAAAATACACATAGCTTCATATTGGTATCTTCGACGCTGCAATCACCTTGGAGTGGCCCAAATACGCCCAGGCCATTTGGTTTCAAATGTCGCGTGCGCACGTGCACACACACACAAAGGTTTACTTGATTTTTTTGCTGTATTCAGAGATGTAAAGGGGCAGCTGATGGGTAATATTAGCGGTTATTGAGGGATGTTATCTAGAGATTAATTGAGAACATAAGCAGCAATGGGTTCATCTTGGACATATCTTATAAGGAGAGTGGGAAGCTGGTTTTGGAAAATTGTATTAAATTGAATTAATTCGGCAAGATTTGTAATAATTTGGAAAATCAATGAAAATAATTGGCGCAACAAAAATAATCAAGGAGATGCCGGATTTCACCCTGGTGTTTCACCTCATGCCTTATTCTCCCTCCTCCTTCCTTCACACATACACACACCCTAATTTCAATCATCCTTCACCACACACCCAATTCTCCCTGCTCCTTCATACACACCCTGATTGCACACATCCTTCACCCCATGCTCTGTTTCCCTGCTCCTTCCTTCAAACACACACTCACACACCCTGATTTCAAGCATCGCCAGACTTAAGAATTCTATGATTCCAAGAGCTTCTTTCTTTCTTTAGGGTTCATTTCTAACATGACTATTCAACGCCAGTATTTCCCAAATGATGAAGATCAGACGGGTGCTGCCAAAGCTCTCTTACGGCTCCAGGATACGTATAATTTGGATACAGACACTATATCGAGGGGAAATCTCCCAGGTAAAATTTTGGTGATTTTTGTATGTATATTGGGGAAAGACTTTTAAGAAAACTACTTTGCAGAAACCAATTGAGGGTGTGGGTGATTAGGGAGGGAGAGTTTGTTTCACATACCATATTAAACCATGGTTTGTTGCTGAAAGACTGAACCGTATGTCCACCTGTACCCCTATTTTCCTTCCTCTTCCCCTCCCTTTGCTTGCATGTTGTTGTTTTTTAAATTACTTGCTTACTCTTTCGCTCAAACCATAGCTATGATTTGTGTTCAACTTCCAAATCACTGCAGAGGGCAGGCAGTTAAAGTCTATCTTACTCCCATGCCAGGATCCCAATCTAGATTAGGTCCCCTGCAATTTGTGTTGTCAAAAAAGGGTCCATTAAAATTGTTTAGGCAATGCGTATTGCAGGTTCTGGATTGTGAAACAGTAGGAGACAAAACATTACAGCCCTTCTTTAACCCCCTTTTAGGGTCCGAATCCAGATTTGGCCCTTAGTGCCTGCTTTTTGCATTGGACCGTGGCAAACACTCCTATTGGAGCAATTGGGATGAGTTTCCCACAGTACAAATAGCAATAGTGTGTTGTTGTTGACTGAAAGTGTAAGGTGCCCCACCTGTGTTTGCTTCTGTTATCCCTGGGGGAATGTGGCGCTCTCGGGGCGGGGGAGGCAGATTCCACACCCTAGGACTTAGGAAACACAACAGTTTAGTAGGGCACACTCTTTGGCCTGGTTGTCTTGGTGGTCTTTAGGATTCCTATCTAAAAACCACTATCATTATAACATTAATGATAAATGCACCAATTTACAGTAAATTGCAGCCTATACAAAAATTAAGTAGCTATGGTTAGCACGAATTTTGCGCAACTTTTGTTTTTTCCGTCATAGGCTTTGTAAGGTGTCATTAATCACATAATAAAAATAGAAATATGCAGCTTCAGAAGAAGAAGAAAATCAGTGCAAATGATTCAGTAATGCAACCTTGATTCAACATTATTGGCTTCTTGTTTCCTACAGGAGTGAAACACAAGACATTTCTAACAGCTGAGGATTGCTTTGAGCTGGGCAAGATTGCATACACTGAAGCAGACTACTACCACACTGAACTGTGGATGGAGCAAGCTCTAAAACAACTGGATGATGGAGAGGTTTCTCCTTCCATTGGCAAGGTTTCTGTTCTAGACTACTTGAGTTATGCTGTGTACCAGCAGGGGGATCTGGAGAAAGCCGTGATGCTTACCAAGCGTCTTCTTGAGTTAGGTATGTTAAAGAACTTGTATATTTCCTGTGGGTTGCAATAACTAATTTTGTGCACTAATTTTCCTGTGCACCAAAGATCTGTTTGCTGATTAGTGCAATTTCTGCTTCCTATCTCTCCCCCCCCCCTTTCTCCTGGATGGTTTGGAAATCTTCCTGAGCAGTGTGGGATGGGAGGGGGCTTCTGAAGGCGAGAGGAATTGCTACCAAAACAGGCTTTGTCCCTGTAATCGCTGTTGGACACCCATTACCCCTGGCCATTGGTTATTCTTGTATCCAGCATCAAATAGAGGGTAGCACATCAACTACATTTCTAGCCTTGTCTGTGCTAGTGTAGTGTTACAGTTTCACAAAAAGCATAGCTGCTGGAAGAGTGTTTCTTGCAAACATTTAGAGCTCAACAAACATTTTTCCTAGTAGTTTAAAATTTCTACGAGCATAGCTGTAATACAGCCCTAGTTTACAAGGATTGGAGCGATTTAAAGAAGCGTTCGTTCATTCTGAGTTGTTTCATGGACAGATTCACAACTGCTGTGAAAATACCACTCTGTCAGTCATTTGTTTCTTTGACTTAGGAACTTCTCTCTTTAATGAGAATATGCAACTAAAACAGCTGGCAGTACAAGTGAGTTAGATGTTGACAATATTCAGATTTAAGCATATGCTTAAAAAGAAAATGAAAGTTAACCATGAAAAGCAAGTTTGTTGAACGGTTAGCCTTTCACAAAGGGGCTCATTTCTTTTCCAATAGATTCAGAACACCAGAGAGCTAATGGCAATATGAAATACTTCGAGTACATCATGGAAAAAGAAAAAGAAAAAGAAGCAAACAAGTCTATTGCCCAAACCGATGGACAGACTGAAAAGGAAAACAAGACTCAGAAAAAGGGACCTGCCAAAGATTATCTTCCCGAGAGACAGAAGTATGAAATGCTGTGCCGTGGGGAGGGTCTCAAAATGGTAATTGACATCTTTTATGTACAGTTTATAAAAATGGCTTTAAAATAGATGGTGAAAATCTGCTGGTTCAGCTAGATAGCTATATCGTTTCAGAAATTTATGCATTTGTTTACAAACTTTCAAAAAACATTTTGCTTCTTGCAGACTCCAAGAAGACAAAAGAAGCTTTTTTGCCGCTATTACGATGGGAATGGGAATCCCAGGTACATACTGGGCCCTGTTAAACAAGAGGATGAATGGGACCGCCCTCGGATTGTTCGCTTTGTTGAAATAATCTCTGACGAAGAAATAGAAACGGTCAAAGAGCTTGCAAAACCGAGGGTAAATAAAGAATCTCCATCTGTCCATGATAACTTAAACGATACTACAAATGCATGAGCTCTCCCGGCCAGCCTTGTTTTCATGATGGCACGCTTTGCTTTGGATAAGTCTGAAAAAAAATATTCCTTCTGTATGGCATTAGGAACTGACACTTTAGAATAACTCTACGTTAGAGCACATGCTGCAGCATAAGGAATTCCCTGTTCAATCCCTGGCATTTTAAGGTTTTTAAAAAGGATTGTTGTTTCTAAAAGGTGAGCCACTGGCTATCAAAGTTGGTTTAGGTTCACAAACAGTCTGACCTAACTTCCTCTGCAGGTCTCAGCAATTAAGCTGGGGAGGACTTTTTGTGGCTGGCTGTGAAAGACAATCCTGAAAAACTATAGTGCGGGACTTGGCAATCTTTGCAGCATGCATGAACTGCCTCTGGATAGAAATAACTCCTTTGGATTAATATACTACTACCACTATTTTAATTGTTTTAATTCTGTCCTCAAAGTCCATTAGAAGTATTGATTCAGCTGCAGTTGTAAGTGACAATACCTACGATGGTAGATCACCAACTTTCTAGTTACTCTGCAATTATGAAGACATAACAGTGTGTGTAAGCTGAATGGAGTTTTACTTTGCCCAGGTTTGCACATGGCCATTTTGCACATAGTCTGGACTCCCAAATAAACTTAAGGGAAGACAAGAGTTTTAAGTGTAGGATTGAGTGCAGGGCATAATTTCTCAACCAGCCACCCAGTGCAGATTTTCATTCTTTTAAAAACGGCCCCAACAATGGCCTTTCCTTGGAAAAATAAAAAAACTTATGACTGATCCATTTTAGACCTATATGTAAAATCTTGTTTATACTTTGTATGTGGACACGATTAATTATTTGGTTTGGTTTTTAGGAAAAGATGACTTATTCCCCCAGGTCAAATAGTTTGGCAAAAGGTTTTCTCAGCCATGGCACAAACCTCCCCCCACAAGCCTAGTCACCAGGGCGTGTCTGTCCCCTTAGTCAAAAGATTGATTTCAGGCACCCCATCTGAGAAATGAGAAGTTGCGCCAAAGAGCTAGCTATTACCGTATTTTTCGCTCTATAAGACGCACCAGACCATAAGGCGCCCCTAGTTTTTGGAGGAGGAAAACAAGAAAAAATATATTCTGAATCCCAGAAGCCAGAACGGCAAGAGGGATCGCTGCGCAGTGAAAGCAGCAATCCCTCTCGCTGTTTTGGCTTCTGTGATGGCTGTTCAGCCTGCATTCGCTCCATAAGACGCACACACATTTCCCCTTACTTTTTAGGAGGGAAAAAGTGAGTCTTATAGAGCAAAAAATACGGTAGATGCAAGTGCCTTCAGGGGTGACCTCTCATCTTCTAGAGGAGGAGATGAAAGAGCATGTGCGTCTCTCATGCTCTGTTTTTGCCTCGTCAGCACCAGTCAACAATTTGTGAATAGGTGCTGCCTTGGCTGGTAGAAGGATGTGAGTTGCAAGCTTTTTTTTAACTTAACTCGCACCGTCTCTTTGGGAAAGGAGAGGTTGTTCCTTGTTGCCTTGATCAGAGGGGTGCTTAAGAGGTAAGTGGCACATGCCAGCACTCTGTAACTCTTCCCCACTTCAGATTAGGAGTACCAGTACCCATTAGGAGTACCAGGAGCCTGCCTGGTAAGAAGCGTGGTCACATCTTGCATTTCAAAGCTGTATCAGCCCCTGGGAAACAGTCTAGAGTGAAGCCAGATGTGAGTTGTTTGTAGACCAGCTTGGTTCAGTATACCTGATCCAACAAAAAACTTCATAAAGATGCATAACCTATAGCGCACATAGGTTGCTTGACTACAACTCCCATCATCCATGATCACTGGCCATGCTGGCTGCGGCTGATGAGACTTGGGAGTCCAGCAACATCTGGAGGACCACAGGTTCCCCATCCCTGTAGGTATGCCAAATACCTACAGTAAACTATCCTGTTTGGTCGTAATTGTACAAGCCAAGCTGATAAAGTACTGTAACCAAAGTAAAAAGCTGGGTATAAGGCTATTGGGAGTGCCCTGTTACTCCAAGCTAGTTGAAGGTGAGTCGTGTTCTTACACGTTACTAAAAGAGAAGTACCTGCTTGGTAATGGGTCTCCTCCATACAGCATTGTGCATGATGATATACTGTTGCTATACATAGCTATGAGAACCAACCTACTTTAGACTGTGCTCCATAATTGGGTTCTGAATGGTCGGATTGATGTGATGCGATAATATACATTGTAATGCAACTATTCTGATTGGTTCGCTTCACAGCTGAGGCGAGCCACCATTTCAAACCCCATAACAGGCGTTTTGGAGACTGCACATTACAGAATTAGCAAAAGGTAAGATTTCACTTGCCGTATATTCTTTCCCTTTAATGAGTGCCTCTGCGGTGCTCATTAGGGGAGAAAATGACCAGAAAACACAAGAGTTTGATTATTATTTTTCTGGTCCATTTCTTTGCTCTCTGCAGATATTGTAACAAACTGTTACTGCTGAGTTTCTCAGATTCTTCCTCTAACCAGAAGTTCTGTCCTTGTATGCCTATTTAGGATGTATTCCTAGTTTGCTCCAATCTGCCTCAGTGTTTTCTTGGGTAGAGATTTCAGTTTTTCCTTCTTCAATACAGAGCGCCATTATCTCCATCAAAGTCTTCCATGTCTTGGTTTTTAAAGGATAGCCTCCCACAGAACTGTCAAAGAGGCATGCAGAGTTATTAAGTTCACTAGTAAAATGAGCTCTCTGCTACCTGTCTGTGAAATTTATAGAAAAGTGATCTTGGCAAGACAGCTCTTCAGCTATTTGTATTTAGGGATATTGAAGCACTTCTGCAAATCTATCGCAACAGAGACTATCATTTTATCTTGCTTGATTGCTAATTCCAGTTTTGTTTTGCTAGAGCAAAACATTTATCGTGACACAATATTAATAGTAATTAATCGCAGCTTAATATTTATTTACACCTATCTCTTATGTAAAGCTCTTGTGCATGGCAGTGATCAGTTCCCCCTCTGTTTAGCTTTAGCTGCTCCCAGATCATTCACTGACCACTACAAAAAATTATGAATTACAATATTTAGACTCTGGGCAGTTCATGCAACAGTTAACTGAAATAACCCTATTGCAATACCTTGTGAGGTAGGTTAGATGGTGAATGGCCCAGGGTTGCTACAATGAGTTTAATGACATCTTTAAATATATATATCTCCTGAGTCTCGTGCAAAAGCTTTATCTTTTCTTACAAAGCAAAACTGAGGCAGCAATGCAAAACAATAAACTTCTGGGTACCGAGAAGTTCTCTGTGAAACTCTGCAAACAATTGGCTTGCATAAACTTTCCATTTGGAGGGAAAAAGTGAAAGGACAATCTAACCAAATTTACTGAACCAATTGAGATTAATTGGGGAGTAACGGTAGCAGCAGCTACTGTAATCCTTTTAAATGTTCTTGCTGATCTGAGCATTACATTCCATCCAGACCAATCGGAACCCTTCTAATTGCCTGTGGCTTGGCCCAGAAGAAGCTTGCTACTAGAGTAAGCCCCTTGTCCTTTCTCTTTTTGTAGCTGAGCCGAGCTACTGTGCATGACCCCCAGACTGGGAAACTGACCACAGCACATTACAGAGTCTCTAAGAGGTAAGGGGACGCTGGTATGTCGATAAGTTGCTACAGAAATTCTCTTTGCAGTGGCTTGTGTCAAACCTGGTGTGGGATTCTTTACCTCCTTCCCCCTTCAACTAATTGCTAACTAGATGAAAAGGATGGAGCCTTAAAATAGAACACTAACCTCTGTGGCTCTGGAAGTTTGGAAGGCTTAAAGGGGAAAATCCTCAAATTTAAATTCTGTGGGTAAAGAACCAGTCAAAGTTAAGGACTTCAGGAATGTCCTTGTTTCTCCCACGCTCAAATCAGTGAGTCTTAGGTTGCAATCCCATACATGCTTACCTGGAATAAATCCTGTTTTAAGCCAGTTTACTTCTGGGTAGACATGTATAGGATTGCTTTGTTAAACACTTCTGTATATGTCGCGATGCATGAACCTTACCTTCTTATCTGCATGATCCCACCAGAATTAACACTACATTGTTTTATTTTAGAAAGAATCCTTGTAAATGACATGCTATATAGCATCTGCTTGCTTTTACTTCTATGTCAGGATGCCTGTGTTAATCTTAAGCACTTTCTAGGAGGCACATGGTAAACAGGAAACACATTCTATGTTAATGGTAGCTTGAGATTCCTAGTTAGAATTCTATTTTTAAATAGTTAGTGTACTAAATATAGTAGTTGTCTTTTCCCATCCTTTTAAATGTGTATGATTAAAAGTTACTGTTTATGGCAAAAAAAACAATTCCTTACTGGCTTAAGGGGATATTTCAGTGTGGCGCTTATAAATACTGTTAATAGTTTGTAAATCATTCAGTTTCATGGGTTTCTCTTTTTATAAAAAAGTATGGCATAAGCAGCCTCAAAAATTATTTGCTATTATAATACGCCTGTCCACA
The DNA here is from genome assembly GCF_965153285.1 of Podarcis tiliguerta. NCBI lineage: Eukaryota > Metazoa > Chordata > Lepidosauria > Squamata > Lacertidae > Podarcis > Podarcis tiliguerta. The sequence goes on from NC_139538.1 coordinate 66,496,616, forward strand.
AAAAAAGCCCAGGGAAAAAAATCTAGCTTTTACATCAAATGTGTGTAAATGTGTGTAAATCAGGATTTCTGCAATATGTCCAGTACCTCCTGAAAACATAACATGAGATTTTCAAGATGGGAGCTGGCATGCAAGAGCATGCTTGTGTCGTAAATTTCGTGGAGAAAGTGGTCTTGAGCTGTTTAATGGATCAATACTTGACCCTCATATACACCTGTTGCAAAACATGGGGAATAGTTATTCAGAGGAAATGAATGTCTCCTGTTAAGGTTGGGTCTATCCAACACTTTTGTATAAGAGCCAAGCAGAGTTTTAAAGCAAAGACCACTCATTAATGTTAAACGCCTTCTTGAAGCTTGCATCGTGTGTGTTGATTCGAGGAAAGAGAAGCTGCCTTGACCTTCAGGGATTTGTTACATTAAAAGCCACACTTCAGGAGCAGGCAAAAATGCAGACTGCTTTCCTTTAGTAATTAATTGTTACATCTGCTGTTTCATGTGTGTGGTTTTAGTAGTGATAAAGTGTAGGAACTAATGTGTGAGTTGTTAGGTATAATTTGTGCCTCTGTAACCTCCTTTTAGAGAGAGCTGTTCTTCTCCTGGTGGTTTAAATCACAGTAGAACCTATTGTGGACAATCAAAATATTTACGTCAACTGCAGTTAATATCCGCCAGTGGGCTGTGCATTCTGACTATCCAGTTTGAATCTGTTTTTACCTTGTGCAGTTCTGTGAAAAGTTTCACACACCAAGCAATATTAAGAAGACAGATTTTTTTTCAAAACCGAAATCTGTATTGGCGAAGGAGTAGGTTTTCGTTCCTGTCAAGGATATTAGTATTTTTTTAAAAAAAAAAACCAGCAAACTAGTAAAGCCACATTTACAGGGAACCCAAAAACTCTCTCGTGTATTTTTAATAGAAGTTTGCTTCCTCCTCCCAAACATTCCAAGCGCTCTTTCCTAGCTAACACATTTCTATATTAACGGCATGCCTCTGCTTATGACAGGACTACTGTTTGTGCTGAAGTACGTGGCAGGCTGCATGACGGTGGCATTTTGCCAGCAGTGGAAAGCAGCATTTAGAGCCAAGCCGTGTGTATGTAGTACAATAATATTTCGGCCAGTCTGACTTACAGGAAACTGCTGGTCGTGATGTATGCCTGTGAAATAGCCAATTACTCTACAGTATAGTTTCCTCTCTAGAAAGAAGGGGGGGAGACATCTTTAAAGGAATTTCTTTAGACCATGATGGTGGAGTCTCCACCAGACAAATGCATGTCTTTCAACATTACTTTTTAAAGTTTTAGGAACAGTCCTTCCTAGTAGTGCCATTTTTAAAAGCTTCAGTGAAAAGATGCTGAATCTTTAAGGAATGAAAGTAAATGTTGATGGAAGTGAAGGTACCTTTCTTGAGTATTAGTTTATTTCAAAAGGAGAGAACCACAGAAATATTGTTATGCCCACTAAATTTAACTTGTAGCAACATTCAACATGGAAAAGCTTTTGTGATGCTGTCAAGAGCAATAATAGCACATTGCAGTGTTCAGAGAGCACAATTTCCCTCACAAATGATACAGAGGCATTGCAGGATTATTTTAGCTTCCACATGACTGTGAGCTGAAATGAAAAGTGTTGACAAATGATCTTCCTGGGAAAGGAAATGGGAGGATATGCTTGTTCCTCTTGCAAGATAACGTCTCTCTCTCTCTCTGCCCCCCACTCCATTTCTGATGGATACGCAATTGATGGGTATATGTTGACTGAGCTGAAGTAGAAAAAAGGCATTGAAACAATTAAAAGTTGACATTTTTACGAATTAGGCTACAGGAGAAGGAGAAGGCTGAAACATTACAGCAGGCACAGTAATAGAGAAGCAGCATTGGAACCCCTTCTGCAAGTCCATTTGACTCCCAGAATGGTTCAAAAACCAAAGCGCGGCTTCTGATTGGCTGCAGGAGCTTCCTGCACTCAATCGGAAGCCGCGTCGGACATTCAGCTTCCAAAAAAACATTCTCAAACTGGAGCACTCACTTCCGGGTTTGTGCTGTTCGGGAGCCAAAATTTCCGAGTACCAAGAAGTTTGGGATCCAAGGTACGACTGTGCTGTGTTTATTTAGCTTCATCCATACTGAAAGAAAACTCAGGGTGTTCTACATTACAGCAGAATATAAGAATTAAAACACAATATAGAAGGAGCTGAACAACCTTATTCTGCCAAGCTTTCATTCAGAATCTAAAACGCGATTTAGAGTTTGCCTCATACCTAACAGCTCTCCATTCTGGCTGGGCCTGACAGAAGCTGAGACAACTTTCCCCAATCGAAAACCATGAAATAATGTATGCCGGCCAAGCCTGCCTACCCGGAAGAGTTCCAGAGCAGCTTTGTATAGTCACTGGAACAAGTAATAGGAGATGAGGTGTTCCATAAGAAATGCTGGGCTAGGCCACAGACGGCTTTGCAAGTAAAAACCAGCACCTTCAATTGAGTCCTGGAACAACTGGCTGCCACTACAATGGTGGCTTCATAATCGGGCAGAAGGGGAGAATCAAGCTTAGTGGCTGCAATGTGTGGAAGGAGGAAGATGCAGGAAGTTACTGTGGGGGCGGTTTGTGTGCAACCGGGTGGGGGGGAGTGTTGCACAAATGGAGGTAGGAGGAGACATGGACGTAAGGGTGAAGGTGAAAACAGGTACAAAGCTGGGCTACAGAGCAGAAAAGAGAAAGTAGCTGCATGGGGTGACAAGGGGAAGCCAGCAGGTTAATGTAGGGGTAATGAAGAGGGTTTATTAAGTGGTGCAAATACTAGTTTTTCATTGTAACTAACTTCGCTTGCTGTAATATGAATTTTCTTCTTTAGGAAATAAGTCTCGCTATGGGTAATGCTTTACGTGACATGACATTGCTTTTTGTTATAAGAAATATATTCTCTGTCTGTATTTCTTGTGCTTGCAATTGCTCTGTATGCTAACAGCCGTTCTGATAGTTTCCCCCCTAAACTTCCTTGCCTACTAACTTCAGACAAACATTCAGCTCTCCCTTCTCCGTACCCTTTGAGATTCTGTAACCTGTGTGGTGCCATATTTTACCGCTCTTGATTAGAGATTTGCTGTGATCCTTTTGAAAAGGAGGGTACTAAACAAACTCGAGCGGTAGTGAAAATACAGTTTCAAACTAGTATATACCGTATTTTTTCGCCCTATAGGACACACCTACCCATAGGACACACCTAGATTTTTGGGGTGTAAGTAAAGGGGGGGGAATCCCCTCCCCCAGCCCCCAGAACGGGTTCCAGAGCGATGCAGAAGCTGCGCGCAGCTTCGGCATCGCTTTGGGAGCTTGCGCGGCTGGGGGAGGGGGAAGCCTGCCGCCAGCCTCCAAACCAGGTCGGGAGACAGTGGGATGGCGCGCTGCGCCTCCCCGCTGTCCCCCGAGCTTGTGGGGCTGGCGGTGGGGCTCTCCAGGCATCAGCGAAAGCCTGCATTCGCCCCATAGGATGCACACACATTTCCCCTTCATTTTTGGAGGGGAAAAAGTGCATCCTATAGGGCGAAAAATACGGTATACATGATGTGTTTCTGCAAGGGATCTTTGACCATCGATGGTGCATAAAAATCACATTTGCTAATCGAACAACTAGCTTAATGATTACTGTTTGGTTTTTAAGGTGTACAAACCGTGAAACTAGGGTCTTTAATGTTGTCCAAGCTGCTAGAATATGTGGGGAGTAGACACCTTAACAGAAAATTCAGGTTTGAATAGAAAGAGGCAGAAGCTGAGTGGGCACTTTAAAAAAACCTGTGTGTGTCTGGTAGGGCAAAGAATTTTGGCAGGAAGAGAGCCAAACACTTAACAGCTTCTCCAGTTTCAGATAAGATTGTGCTATTCCTCTGCCCCCAGCCCTCAGCCCACATTTAAATGAGCGCTTATTCTGGACTCTCCTTTTTACTTGGGAGTAGTCCATGTACTTTACTGCTTCAAACAGTCCACCCCATCATTACAGTCCCTGGTAGGAATGGAAATAAGTTCTTGTGACTAATCTAGTCTTGATTCCAACTCTAGTCCATGAAAGCTTATTCCACAATAAAATGTGTTTGCCTGTAAAGGTACCACAAGACTCATTGTTGGTTTTCTGTTGCAAAAACATGGCTAGCCCTCTGGAAACTAGTCTCGTACAGTGAATTGTAACCTTGTACAATGGTCACAATCCTAAGCACCACTTATCGGCGATCCTGCTGCTAGCTCAGTAAAATGGTTTTCAGGATAATTAGTAATATATAAAGGAGAGCCCCACACCCCATGTGGAGCAAGGGGGGCAGGTGGAATTTTTGCTACACTTGGGGGTGAGAGTGGAAAGTAATCTTGTTAAGCCACCAGTTGCTTCTTAAAATACAGGTGGACAATACAGGGTTTAGTCCATTCACCCTTAGCTGTTTGTTGGACAGCTTTCTAGGGCAATTGTTTCTGCCAGCTCTTCAGTGCAGAGATGGGATTTCTGAGTGCAGTTCTGGCATGGAGAGGCTTCCTGTTTTTCGCATATATCAGCATCAACAGCTGAATCGGTGTACGGAGGGTTCAAGTATACACCATGATGTGTATGCATATATAAGAAAGCAAGAGAGAGCTTTTTTCACAGTCAGGCTCTCTGGTTTGACAGGAGAGAGAGTGGGTGGTATTTAAGTTTAACTAAGAGGAGACCCATTGATATCAGTGGACCTAACTTATTAACTAATGGACCTGTATTATTTTCAATGGGTTTATTATGCGAGTTAATTTCCACAGGTTTATTATGTGAACTGCAGTGTGTACCATTGCAGCATTTCCTTCGCAATCGTGGTGAATCAAAGAGGGTCTGTCATACATTGCAATACTGTGTATATCATTCTCTCCCAAGTGTTCTTTTGGGTCACAACTTACTTCACTTGATTGTGGCCAGCCAAAGGGGATTGCTTTGAAGAAATGCAGCAGAGCAGTAATATATGCCAATAGGGCTAAAGTTGTTCACTAAGTGGAGCTACTGAGATGTCGGCTATCACATTTAGTGTCGGCATTTGCCTGTAGGCATTTTTGCACAGTTAAAAAGTTGCTTCTTACTCGTCTTGAAAAGTGATGCTCTGATCATACCGGTCAGGAATAATATCTGTTTCCATGTTTAGTGCCTGGCTGTCTGGATACGAAAACCCTGTAGTAGCACGTATTAATGCAAGAATACAAGACCTTACAGGACTGGATGTTTCCACAGCAGAGGAGCTCCAGGTGAGCCGAGGAGATATTGAAAAACCCAAATGCCACCCCCAAACCCCACACTGCTTGAGTATTAAGAATCTTGCTGGCATCAACTCATCTCATACTGGTTTAAATACATATTCGAATATGTTGTTTGTGTGCGAGGGGGCAGTGTGACTCATGCAACTCTGTTTCACTCTAAAGTCATGGCTTTTCATTGAGGGGGGGAAATATTGAGCTCTTTTACCTGTGTTTGTGTGCAGAATGCAGTTAGCCACAATATTTAAGTGTATGGTGAAAAATTAAAAAATGCAAACTCCAGTTCAGTATTTCCTTGGGTGAGTTCAGTTGAGCAAAACAGGGAAAAGATATTTTTTTAAAAAAATGTTATATTAGGGAGCGAGCTACATTGTTGAAATACATTGTCTTAATACTTTGAAAATCATTTTGAAATGGAAAATGAAGTTGGTGAAGCTTCAGTAAGGGCAAATGAAAGGTAAAACCTCAGGCCGTTGCTTTATTTAGTTCCTTATTTGGGAGAGTAGACTCAAGTTGGTGGCACTACTAAAGAGGGCATAGTTCAGCCTTTATTGCTTTGTTAATTATTTGTACAGTAGAACTTCGGCTCCCAAATGCCTAGGGAGCTAGAATATTCAGGCTCCCAGATGATCAAAAACTGGAAGTGATTGTTCCAGTTTTCGAACGTTCTTTGGAAGCCAAACATCCGACGTGGCTTCCGATTAGCTGCAGGAAGCTCCTGCAGCCAATCGGAAGCCGTGCCTTGGTTCCCAAACCATCAAATGGACTCCTGGAACGGATCAAGTTCGGGAACCAAGGTTCCACTGTACTTACAACCTGTCCATCACCAGATGGCAGGGTGGCAGTGAGGTTGGGATGACCATGTGGTTGCAGTGGATGGGACCTGCCAGTCAGGTGTTCCTGATGGTGCATCTTCATAGCTCCAACCTTGCCACTGCCTTGCAGAATCGGTGCCAGTCCTGGGAGGGAAGCTGCGCCCCACCACACACATTGTTCCTGGGCTTGATTTTTATGACACTCCTTGTTAGCAAAGCATCAACGTACATATGAAGCAGATACTTCATCGCTCACCCTGGGTAGTTCATCGGTTGTTTGTGCTTCTTCTGCTCTAGGTTGCCAACTACGGCGTAGGAGGCCAGTACGAGCCTCATTTTGATTTTGGAAGGGTAAGTCTTTCTCTGTCCTGCCTTTGTGCTTTACATGCACTGTGTTTCTTTCTTCCAGGTAGCAAATTATGGAGTGGGAGGACAGTATGAGCCCCACTATGACTTTGCTCGGGCAAGTAAAGAGATGGGTGAAAAATGAAATAGTTTGAAGCCTAGGCCTTTCGGCCTGTGACACAAATGTTTAATTGAGTGTTTGTGTTACATTCAAGTCTTCTAATCCGTGTGAAATGATTAAAGTCCTCTAAACCACCATCTGAACAGCAGAGAATAACAAATATTACCACAATGTTAAAGTGAAGTGCTGTTAAGTGAATGAAGGGATTAAAGGGGGAAACTGCAGGAAATGGTGCCTGGTAAATTTAAGGTGATGGTATTAGACAAACCCCAAAGCTCTTATGTCATAGTGATATATCTGCAACCAACCATAGGGTGAAGGGCTTTTTAAAAAAAATCCAAATGGGTTTAGGCAGGCTTGGATATTTATGGGTTTCAGATCACTGAAACTGTTAACAGGTTTATACACCTGTTTTAAGTTGCTGCACAGAGGAACCAAGTAATCTTGAAGGGATAATATCTCTTAATGTTAGCTTATATTTACTTCTGGGTGGGCTGCCAGATTTATTTATTTTTTAATACTATCTTTTATTTTATATTGGGACAAGGCTGCAAGAAATAGGGCAACTGATCTCAAATGGTGGTTTACAGGGCATTTATGTGTTAAATAACACCGTCAATTAACATTTTTGTTTGAGCCCACCATACATTTATTAAAATTATTGCCTTAACATAAATCTTGATTTCCCCCCCCCCTAAAAAATTACATACAGTAAGGCTATATTGGCTTATATGTTGCATGTTGTTAATTGTTTTTTCTTCCCATGCATGCGTTTAGAAAACAAACTATCTTTGAAAGAATATCTTTGCTATGCAATCCTGTTCAGTAAATCTCACTTTATTAAATGGAGCTTCCTCCCAGATACATATGTCTAATAATGCACCCTTCCAGCATATTTGCAGAAGTAAAACCCATTGACTTAAATGGGTCTTACTCCCAAGTAAGTGTGTATAAGAGTGCCGCCTTAATATACTAAAATGGCATCCAATAGTATAATGTGTGGGAAACACTGGATTCTTCCCAAGCATGTACATGTGAAAGCAATTAGGGTTGAGCAGTGGGGGGAAAAATCCCTTCTAATTCTAGGGGTGAAAAGCACATTGTTTGCTTTGACATAAATCATTTAAATTGCCAAGTATATTTTAAACCTCTGGTTGTCTTGAGTTGCAGTTGGTGGTCAGCATACAATTTCTTGTTGCCTGGTTGTTCTGTGTGATTTTTAGACCAATTCCTCTAATCTGCAGATGTAGGAGAGAGCAATGGAAACTTGTTCTGCCTAAAAAGATTATGTGCCTTCAAAAGTCATGTTATTTTTCTAGATTGTGATGGCTATCTTCATGGGATTTCTGAGAGGTCCCCAAAGACCATGTTCCCCAGAACTTCATGTATTTATTTTTAAGAAGCATATTTACTTTGTATATGTCTGCAACCGCAGGTGGAAGACATCTTACACCAGGCGTAGGCAACCTTTGGCCCTCCAGATGTTTTGGACTACAGTTTCCATTATCCCTGACCACTGGTTCTGTTAGCTAGGGATCATGGGAGTTGTAGGTCAAAACATCTGGAGGGCCAAAGGTTGCCCCATGCCTGTATTACACTATTTACTATATTGCCCACTATACATTGGACCCAGGAGGCAATTTCTCACCTTACAGGAAAGATGTCTCTTCCCAGCAGAGAAGGTTCTTAGCGATGTAAATACAGTGTACCTCGGGTTAAGAATTTAATTTGTTCTGGAGGTCTGTTCTTAACCTGAAACTGTTCTTAACCTGAAGCACCACTTTAGCTAATGCGGCCTCCTGCTGCTGCTGCGCCGCCAGAGCACAATTTCTGTTCTCATCGTGAAGCATAGTTCTTAACCTGAGGTAATATTTCTGGGTTAGCAGAGTCTGTAACCTGAAGCGTATGTAACCCGAGGTACCACTGTACTTCAGTGACTCATAAAGTCACCCTTTTTCCTTTAGCGGCCAAAAAGATCAGAAAGAAGACCGTGGACAATATAGTGAACTGTAAGGGAGACACAGAGATCTAAATAGAGACCATTATTTGTGGCGCAACACCCCTTTTGCTTGTATTTTTTTTAATTCAGATTTGTTATGGCCAATGGCTATTACATTAAAGTTATTTGGATTGGATTGAATTTACGCTGCTTTTCATCCAAAAAGGCTCCCTAGCAGTTTACAGATCGTTTTTTAAAAAAAGATAAACCCTTGCCCTCAGGCTTACAACTAAAAAGTCATGACACACAACGAAAAACGAATGGGGAGGGAGGAGGAAACATGTAAGCTTAGCCATCCATCCTTAAAGTTACAGTTCTTATATTGATCAGCCGGGATCAGAACTGTTCAGATAGCCTGATAGAAGGGCTGCTTTCTAGGTGACAGTTGAGGGAGAGCAGCTGCATTCATAGCAGAACAAATGGAATAGCTCTTCTTCCCTTCGCTCTGCAGCCTAATGAAATTATACAACTGTCATTAGTGATATCTTAAGCATCAGCAATACATCAACAATAACTTACACAGTGTCCAAATCTCATTCCTGTTGGCTCATTCCATTCTCTCTCTCTGTTATCCATCACTGGAAGGAGTTAAGAGTTCTCAGTCACAGCATCAGAGAGATGCCATGTTGGGATAACCTAGTAAGTAAAGTCTAGCCAGGTCCCAGGACACCAGAAGCATACCTTATGCTTTAAGAACTTTGTATGCTGATAGTGTAAAACTCAAATGCTGAAATGACAGCTTATTTGAACCTTTAACTTCCGGGTGAAATGCTTGATAATTTTTCAGCTAACTACTACTAATTTTCCCTTACTTACATTGTGCATTCTAAAAATTAATATTTGTAAATGTCTACCCTAGCACTAACATTGTGTGTCATTGTTGGGTTTCGCTTGTACAGTAAGACCTTGTACTGCATGTTTTTCTATGCAGAAAGATGAGCCGGATGCCTTTAAAGAATTGGGTACAGGCAACAGAATCGCAACATGGTTATTCTATGTAAGTAAGATACTTATGGAGGCAAGATTCAGCCATGTCGCCAAAAGAGCTTCTCTCACGCAGTGAAAATTATGAAGAAATGTGTGGTTCTTTTTATAATTCTCCTGTTTGTGTTATGGCAGCATAGCCAGTAGCTTTGCATCAACACTCACTGTTTCCCATGTTGATGCTGCTTTCTAGGAGGTGGGGAAGGGAGGGATGAGAGTGACAGTGAGGTCAGCATGGTGCATTTTCCCTGCACCAACCTCACCTTTATCTCCCAGTATGCAGCAGTAATGTGGGGGCCATGGGAGGTCAGGCGAGCATCACTGGATTGCCTGCTGCTAGGGACCATAGTGCTTCAATTGTTTTGTTTTTAAAATGGAATACTACAGTGTACTACCTCTTGAGAATTGAAAGACAGGTCACAAACCTAAATGAATGAAATGTCTGTGTCTAGCTAGGTACCTTTGCCACAAATATCCTCTGTCTCTTAAGGCTTTTAATGCAATCTGTACCTGCCCAGGTACCATTCCAGCATCCGCAGCATATTCCCATAGATGATGGAGTTTCCTTTCATGTACAGGTTGGTGATTCCTGTACTAGAATGTAGTGCTGTGTGCTTCTAGTGGAGTACTTTAGATATCCATGTGGTACAGGCATACCCCTTTAAAAAAAATTCAATCTGCCTTATTGTTCAAAACGTCAATGGTGAAAAATATCCCTACAATGTGCTGCAGTGCCCTTGAGATCAGATCAGTAGTGAAATCTATGGGATTACTTTTTGGAGTGGCTAGCTTAATGCCTCACACCATTTATTTTGTCAGATGAGTGATGTGGCAGCAGGAGGAGCGACAGTATTTCCTGAAGTAGGAGCTAGCGTTTGGCCTAGAAAGGTAGGTGAAATACCTGTATATCATAGCCGACAGTCTCCATACTATTCCTTCCACTTAAAAGCCATCTATGCTGCATCATATAATGAAGCTGTGTGAAATGTTCTGAATGAGATTGGTACTTACGCATATCCTGGCTTAGAGATAAAGTATGCATTAGGCTCCCAGTACGTTTCCGAGCACAATTCAAAGTGTTGGTGCTGACCTTTAAAGCCCTAAATGGCCTCAGCCCAGTATACCTGAAGGAGCGTCTCCACCCCCATCGTTCTGCCTGGACACTGAGGTCCAGTGCTGAGGGCCTTCTGGTGGTTCCCTTGCTGAAAGAAGCCAAGTTACAGGCAGAGGGCCTTCTTGGTAGTGGCACCCACCCTGTGGAATGCCCTCCCACCAGATGTCAAAGAGAAAAACAACTACCAGACTTTTAGAAGTCATCTGAAGGCAGCCCTGTTTAGGGAAGCTTTTAATGTTTGGTATACTATTGTATTTTAATATTTTGTTGGAAGCCGCCCAGAGTGGCTGGGGAAACCAGGTCAGATGGGCGGGATATAAATAATAAATTATTATTGTTGTGTTGTTGTTGTTAAATTCTCCGATGCAAACTGAATTTTTTTTGATGCGAAACACCCTGTGCAGATTAATTCAAAATTTTACGGAAAACTTGCATCGCTGCCAGGGGCTCAATAGGTGATGTGTGAGCATAGCGCTGAGGAGCACTTAGAAATCGCAGGGGGAGTAATGATCAGTACATTTCCCACACTTTTGCTGTTGCCTGTGGTTCTGCCTGTTTTTAGCCTGCCTTAGCTTTTCATTTTCCAGAAGTTAAACTGAAGGCAGTTTAATGAGTCAACTCCGCTTTACATCTTCCCAGGGGACAGCTGTATTTTGGTACAATCTTTTTCCAAGTGGTGAAGGGGACTACAGCACAAGGCATGCTGCCTGTCCAGTATTAGTCGGAAACAAATGGGGTAAGTATGAAACCAGAGAATTTACGCAGACATCATAGCTGCCACATTTTGAACCATTTGCACATAGCCAAAAGATAAGAACAACAAAAATATCATTCTTAAATGAAATGTGAGAGCGATGGGGAGGGAGATGAAACTTAAGCAAGTCCAGTTTGCCAGCTACTGTATAATTCATTGTAGGTAGGTGGGGTTTTCCACTGCAAGTTCAGTATTGATCTTTTCAGATCAGTATTGCCAGGTACTAAATCACCTCACAGGGTTGATAGTAATGGTAAAAAATAAATAAATCTCATTGTTCAACAATAAATAGGAAGTAATTTGTCATACGATGTTTTTAGTTAGACTTTGGGAAGTTGCCATTCTGTTACCAGAGCAGTCTTTCACAAACTAATATGTATTCGCTGAGTTTAGCCAGGTGTGAGTAACTGTATGTAAATGTGCCTCTTCTCTCTTCCTTTTCCTGTAGTATCCAATAAGTGGATCCATGAACGTGGGCAAGAATTTCGAAGACCGTGTAGTTTATCAGAGTCGGACTGATCCAAACCTCTCCCTTTTCTCTTCCTTTTTGTGCAACTTCCTCCCACGTTTTCCTTGATTAACACTGATAGTTTTACACTAACACTCCCCTACAACTTTTGTCTCCAGTGCCAACCAGTTCTTCATCTCTGGACCTTCTTTTACATAAGGACAAATGTCTTTGCTAATATACCGTTTTAAATTTTTTATAGAGAGAGTGTAATTGATTTTGAATGTTTTGAGTTTCCATGGCCAAAATAACTTCTGCCAGAGATACTATAAACTACATTCTGCTGAGGGTAGAATGGATATGGACAGTCTGTCCTCAGACAATGACTTTGTTTGCTTGGAGGGTAAGATGCTATACATGTCTTCCACTTCTGTTCCTTGTTTTTAAGAATGCCTGACCATGGCTATAGAACTGTAGACAAGGGCTGTGAGCTGCATCCCATTGACATCTGTAGCAAAACTCCCCCACCGAATACAAAAGATCAAGGGCTGTGTCCATGAGCCTTAACTTTCTGGGTGACTTTTCCAGCATTGTGAAAGTTCAGACACAGAAAGTCTTCCTTTTTTATATTTAAAAAAATGCCTCTTGGATGAACCTGGCCGGTGATCCTAAAAAAAGTGAGCCAGCAGTTATGCACATAACTATATAGTTGCTCAAGCAGTTCTGTACTTTTTGCAACTTTCCAAGAACAGTTTTGTGGGAGGGACAGGACTTGCTTTCCAAGTATGAATCATCTTCTGAACCATATCACGATCCAGCTTCTTCCTTTTAAAAATCGATTGCTGCTTTTATCGTTTTGTAACTAGCGAAAAAACACTATGGATCCGTAGAGACAAGAACATGGTGGGCTTAAAACACAGCATTGTGCCTTAGTCTCGGAGTTTGATTTGTATAAAAACAATTTGTATGATGAGAAGACGCACACTTCCATTCCCAAAATGCCAAACTTTTCCCCCAGCCGAGGCGTTTTGTGACAAAGATGATATATTTATAATACTAAATCTTTTTGAAAGCTTTTTGTTTCGTGTACTTTGGTATGTTGTGGACCGTGAATGTGTTCTGTTTCCGTTTACTCGCCTTTTACCTAAACTAGGGCTGCGTTTACACAGGATGTTAATTTGAACTCTGCAGCATACACAGTTCTGAAGAGGTTAGTCATAGCGGTCTTCTTTATTCCTCTGAGTAAGGGTTTTCATTATTATAGGCTCTGATCAGAGCCTTTTAGCACGCCTGGTGTATCTTTGATGCTTGCTGTCAAATACAGCCAAAGTTGTGCCTGAACAAAGATGGATGATTTGGAATCCACTGTGTACACATTTACTCCTGGCAATAGTTGGATCAGTATTTTGGGACAGAAATGGCTGGTTCCTGTACAGAATCTCTTCTGACAAGGTAGGTAAGTGTTTCTGATGCAGCTGAACCTACTAATTGAAAGACCTTGCTTCAGCCTACAATTCCTGTGGTAGCAGTAAATGACATCTTGATTCTGTGGTGTCATAAACAGACGCTGGCTTTCCAAAATTGCTGCAAGCTGTGGAGAGACAGAGAGTATAAAAATGGTATGCTAAATCTGAAGCAAAGAGAGCCATTTAGTCCCATACTTTCACACTTTAATACTGGCCAGGTTTTGTGGTGAAGACAGACATACAGTGGTACCTTGGTTTTTGAACCTCTCTGTTGACGAAGGTTTTGGAACTTGAACACCATCAACCCAGAAGTAAATGCTGTTGTTTTCGAACACGCCTCAGAACTCGAACATGCCACACAGCTTCTCTACTGAGTTTTCCATATTGAGTTTTTGAACATTTTGGAACTCGAACGGTCTTCCAGAACAGATTAGGTTTGAAAACCGAGATACCGCTGTAATACAAAGAGAGAGCTCAAAGCTTGCACCTCAGTGATGGAGCAAGTCCTGCGAGCTTTACAGTCAAAATAACTGATGTGCATAATAGTGTGTCAAATGTTAGCTAGGAAAACCGTTTCCCTTATAATAAAAAAGCAAAAGCAAAGCTTGCTCTAGGAATTAGAGGAGGCGATGCTTTAGTGACAGGGTGCAGGGGCAAAGGAAAGATAACTAGCACGATGTACAGCTCACTTCTGCGACAAACATGCAAAACTAGTTTTATTAAGAACTCAACCCTGGAGAGCAGTGCAGCCATTTCTAAAATGGCCCCACTGCCTTAAAACGTTAACACCTGTCTTCACATTTTTCAGTGGAAGATTTTAAGTGCACAAGGGGTTTTGGGTTTGTTTGTTTTTAAACAAAAGTTAATTTTGCACCATAGCTCTTAGGTTCCTTTTTGTTTCATTGGGAAGGTATGCCTCTTCCATTGAAGTTCCTCTTTGTGCCTTCGGTGGAGCATAAGCACAAAGATCATTACAGGAATAATAAGGAACTTGAGTTAAAATGGGAGTCTACTTGAAACATAGTACAGTAGTAACTTGGGTTACAGACGCTTCAGGATACAGACGCTTCAGATTACAGACTCCACTAACCCAGAAATAGGACCTCGGGTTAAGAACTTTGCTTCAGGATGAGAACAGAAATCGTGTGGCAGTGGCACGGTGGCAGCAAGAGGCCCCATTAGCTAAAGTGATACCTCAGGTTAATAACAGTTTCAGGTTAAGAACGGACCTCCAGAACGAATTAAGTTCTTAACCTGAGGTACCACTGTACCATGCCACCTATTCAGAAATAGGTTTTTTATAATAATAATAATAATAATAATAATAATAATTAATAAATTTTATTTATACCCCGCCCTCAGGGTATAAATAAATGGGCTCAGGGCGGCTAACAACAATCAAAATAATCCAACATTCTAAAAACCTTTCATTATAAAAATGGATAGGCTCTGCAGCTTGCAGTTGAAAACAACAAGCCTTTGGAGTGAAGCTGTAACAGCAGACACAATCCAGAATGAAGAGAGCCCCAGTGTTGAAAACATGAAGCTGCTATGTACTAAGTCAGAAAACTTTGCCATTTGGAAACCTTGAATTGGAGATTACACACATTGCCTGGGTGAACTGTAATAACCTGAAGACGGAATCCACATATATGAGAATAATTTTAATTAGTTCGTTTAAAGTGTCATAGTAAAGGCCAGTCCTTTGATTATGTAAAGGCTGTAATTCCATGCCCATTTACTTTATGGTAACTCCCATTGAACTCTTGCCACTCGATTTGGATGTAACTCTAACTATAGCACAATGTTAATGTACATGAACCTCAGTTTCAAAAACTTCCTCCCCACCACCAAGACCACAGCACAGCCATAAGGAAGAGATGGCACACTTTCATGTTTGTTTTTATTTCTGTTTACAAGCGACTGCAGTTTACCATTTACATCCAAACCCAGACAAATTGTAGTTAGTCTCAACTATGGTTTATGGAGCATGCCAACCTTGTAAACCATGGTTTGAAGTTGGCTTTTTCCTTTAACCACAGTTAAGAGTAACCACAGTTTGTCTGAGTCTATATGTTACAGTAAACTGCAGCTAATTGGAATGATTAGCAAAACACCCCCCATTCCTTGTTGTAGCTGTCTCAGGGTGCCTCAGGTTACTTTAAAATAATCAATTGATTTAATTTAAGCACATCTGTAAGCAGCGTGCGACAGTGACAATTTTAAGGTAAAGCAGTAAACATTGCAATGTACTTCAAACTGAAGCACTTATTTTGCTCTCATTGCTTTTAGTGCCTATTACTTCCAAGTGTAAAATACATCAGCTTAATTATATTGTGGAGTGTGCTGCCAAAGGGGCATGCGTAAATTGAGAAGTATTGCAGGAGGGATGGTTGTGACAATGAGCCTCTTGGAAGATGCTATAGACATGAATTCACGTTCGATCAGGATACTTTTATCCTTGAGGGAAATGTTGATGGGCTGAAGATGCCAACTTCATTAATCCTTTTAGGTATTAAAATGTTCTATATTAGAGCTGCTCTGATACAGAAGTTCAACCATTTCTTCCTCTTGGCAAGTTAAAATTCAACAGCAGTTTTTATCCTTGGCTTTTCTCTCCATGGTAGAGAAATAGTAGTACTGCCAATCAGTTGGCACTCCATTCCTAAATATACTCTGCCAAATGAGTCAGGATACACTTGGACTTCCATTGAAAAGGGGTCTTCAGTGATTGACCTTCATTTGGCACATTTTCCAACAGTGAAGTTGGAAAACCACTAGTTTTGGGGAGCTTTGGATTTCAAAACTTACTGAGATGGGGGAAATGTGGGACACCCAGTTTCACCAAAGGGTGTTCCGTCTCTCATTACTTTTATATGACTGTTTAAAGGCTGCCAATCAGAGCTGAACCCTCTTAGCCTGGGGGAGAAACTAACATTGGTCCCGTATGTTTGTGCAAACACTCTCCACTTTCTTGGCACAGTGAACATAGCCCTTAGAATACAGAACACTCTTCTTTGTGTGCAAACGTAATGCACTTTCTTTCCACACAAAAAATCAACCCGTGAATTGTAAAGGCTCATGGGGAACACAAAGGAACACACTCAGTTTAGGAGCACTACTCCTGTCAAGTTTAAACTGCATAGTAGCACTCCATTCCCCCAGACAAGTAAGAATGCATTTCTTTATTTTCATTTAAAAGAAGCAAGAGTTACTGCACAGTGTGATTGACTATGAACTGCAGAGATATCTCGGGAGCTAAGCAGTGGGGCATCTTGATAGTGGATGGAAGCTTAAAATCTTGGTTTGGATTTTGCTAAAGCAAAATGAGCCATATAAGATGGAGAACGTGCCAAAACAATAGAGACAGCTTGTTGATTAACTCGAGGTGTGATACATAAGGAAATCCATTTGTGTTAAAAGTTTCTACTGAAAGTAGGTTGTTGTTTTTTTAATTATTTAAGGCCGTATTTCTATGCCACACACTTAACATGCATCACGGAAACATCTAAATATTTTTGGGTGTTTGGATAAGAAATGTTGCATCAGCCATGCAGGTTGTTTTTGCAATCTAACCTAATATTTTGGATTTCTAGGCATATGATTTTAGGAGGCTAGGCACTTAGGAGGTTTGTGTTTTGGTTCTTACTGGTTTATCAGCTCACTTGTTACAAAGTGAATCACCACGATGTTTGAATAAGTGAAACGTAAGAGAGTACTTCTTTTTCTGGAGAAAGTTTGCTTTTATGCCTCCCCTTTCCTAAGGGGGCGGGAACACTTCACTTTTGCAAATGGATAGGATCATTCCTCATGGTGGAAGAAGAACAAGTACTAAACCTACTTTTCACTTCCATGACTAGACTGAGCTTAACTCTTATGTGAATGCACTTCTGTGTGACGTATGAATGACAACTGTTTGGGCTTACAACGATGATATTTTGAGAAATTGCCTTATTGTATTTGTGTGTGTGTGTGTGTATTACCAGGCTCTAAATAAAAAGCTCCGCCATTAATAGGGACAATCAATCCTTCACATTGAAGTGTGGTGTGACTTTGCTTTCCATTGCATTTCATCCACAGAATCCAGTTCTTCTATAGTGTCTCACGACTTAAATTATGGACAATGCTAAATAGTTAAATAGTTTCGGCTACTTCCCACAGGTTCAGAACAATGATAACATTCACCAGAACTAGATACAGCCTGCAGGAAAGGGGGGCTCTGTTTAATTCACAGGATTTTTCAGTGAAATGGACCAGACATGGGATCTTTGAGTAAGATAGTTTTAACATGTTACACAAGCCTGTTGCCCTGTGATTTTGGAGTGGCTCGAAAGCAAACGGAGAGCTCCTTTTCCCGTTGAGACAAATGAAGCGTTCTGGTTGGTTAGATAAGAGCTACGTCTGAGCAAAAATGGCTTGCTGCCATTGAACGGGAAGTTTCTTCACTACTTCATTTCAAACTGAAATGAAGCTGAAAATTTAAAAATGGCTGCCATTAGCTTTTCTGTGGCCTGAAGGAAGACTTAAGCAGAAGATAAGGCATTAGACCTGTTTCTAAGCTGGCCAGCTCAGTAGTTAGCATGCCTAGAGGTTTTAATTCCTGAGCACCCACCTGCAGGTTGCAATGGTGACAAGCAAATTTAGTTCCTGTTAGAAACTAGATCTGTGACATCAACTCCTTTATTTCGCTTGGGGGGGGGGAGAGTGCCAAGAGTGCCCTAAATATGCAGCTAACCTTGGACTGGCTTAGTTCGTTTTGATCTTTTACAACTGACCCTATTCTGTTTTTCATGGCACATAGGGATGCTGTTGCAATCCTGTGGTTAAAAATGCATCTACAAATACATCCCTATAACCTAGATTCTAAACACACATACGATGAATATAGGCGTCAATCCTTCCATGCTGCAATGTTGTTTTGAGAGTAGAGGCAGCTGCATTAAGGAAAGGCATAAGATGGGAGGCAGCCGAGTCCCCTGGAAATTTCTACTTTTCACTCAAAAACCTATTTTAAGTGTTGGCTGGTACTTTAAAAGTTCTTCAGTCAAGTGGCATGAAGATGTGGTGAAGTGGTTTGTCTGGATTCTCAATAAAAGTGAAGACTTTCCTGTATGTTCTGTTACCCAGTTTTTGGAACTGCCACGTTCAAAGAGAGATGTTTATGTAAGTGTAGCTTCAGGGCAGAGGGTAGTTAGGTCCTGATCCTATGAACTCAAGTTACAAGTTGCATCTTATATAGGCCTTTTATCAATCAATCAGATTTCAATATCAAAAACTTCCTAAAATTCAGTTTAATTAAAGCAAGGTCATGGAAGAAAAGTTTGCCATTCCTTCCACCTTCAGCTACTTGCATTCTCCAGAAAGCTCTGGAAAGTTGGGGAAGCCCTCTTGACTAATCTGGTTTGGAGGCAATGCTGGGGTAAAAGGTGGTAAACTTTCCTTCTGTTAACTTCTGTAATTTGTATTTGGATCCAAACCTTATTTGGGATGATTCCTCCCACTCCTTCACCCATCTTACATTGTTCAGAAAGGCCTCCCAGATCATCCACATAAGCTTTTTATGTCTAGTGATCTGCTGGAGGCAGAAGGGACACACAACTCTTATTCTGTGAATATTATTTCTTTTTTTGCAAGTTATCTTCAGAGCCAAGCTTGAGCCATAAGGTTTTGCTCCAGTGGCCAGCTGCTCAAAAGACATCTAGAGATCTCGAACATTTCGTTTGCAAATGTTATCGCCATGAAGTCCAAATTTCTGTAGCAACCGTTTCTTTAGGCTATATGGTATCAATAACAGTTATCTGGTTTTGCAAATCTATAAGGCCTCAGCCACTTTCCTCCCCCTCTGCTTTCATATGATGTATTCAGCAGTGAGATCATTCCTTGTGCTGCTGCGCACCTAAAGAGATTTTGTATCAACATGTTTAGAAATGACAGAGCCTGACTAATTCAAGGACACACGAAAGAGATTCTCCATGCAATTGTGGGTGCATGGCCAGCTGAGGGAGCTGGTGGACTGAGATTTTCATGTCTGCTAGTCTCTTTGCTCGCTCTATGTATATTTATCAGCGAAGGAGCTGCAAATTACAAGCCTTTGAATTCCTCCAAAGGAACTGTATCAGTCATCTTGGTTCTAGAGCAAGCTGAATATCTGTACCTTTTGCCTATCCCAGAGCATATCAGCAAAACTAACCTTCTAGCAGAAGCTTGTGCCTTAGGCCAAATGGGGCACTTGCCCCACCCTATCCCTCCCCAAGCTATACTGCAGTCCCTTCTCGGTTCCTTACGTTCATATTCAATACATTAGAGACACACTGACTTGTTTCTGTCCATCTCTTCTATTGGCCAATCATCTCTGGGCAGCACAACCAATCACAATCATCCCTATGTGGTCACCCCTGTCCCCAGGGGATTTTAAATAATAACAGGGGACCCCTTGGGGCCTCCATTTTGATTATGTCCCCCACTTTCCCCAGGGGACTGATCAGGACTCCCTCAGAAATGCCGTTGAAAGTTCCAGATAATTATGGCAGTGCTTAGGAAGAGCTTCTGCAACCGATCAGATGCAAGCATTTCAGTCTGAGCCAATCTGAAGTATGCATTTGCAATCTGGGGTTTCCCCCCAACCCCACAGTTTACGTTTCCATCTTCTCACTTTTGTGAGCAGCAGGCTAAAGCACCTTGAAGCACTATCCTCTCTGAAGCCAGCCTGCCAGCCATTGAAAACCATAGCAATACAGTGGTACCTCGGGTTAAGAACTTAATTCGTTCTGGAGGTCTGTTCTTAACCTGAAACTGTTCTTAACATGAGGTACCACTTTAGCTAATGGGGCTTCCCGCTGCTGCTGCCGCGCAATTTCTGTTCTCATCCTGAAGCAAAGTTCTTAACCCGAGGTACTATTTCTGGGTTAGCGGAGTCTGTAACCTGAAGCGTCTGTAACCTGAAGCATCTGTAACCCGAGGTACCACTGTATGTCTTTGTGAGTTCAGTTCGTTGTTCAAATGGGCAGTGAGGGGCAGGTATGTTTCTGGCCTGGAGGGGATGAGAGAGAAGGAAAAAGCTGTGGTGGGGTATTTTGTGTCTTTGCTGACATTGAAGTGGGGGAGAGGGGAAAGCAGAGCTGTCCAGGAAGGACGACCAATAAGCCTTTGACACTGGGTCAGGGAGTTACGCAAAAGGGAGCACTTTGCCAATCTGATACCAGATTTGATAAAATGTCAAAGGGGAAAAAAAATAAAACAGCCTGATCCTATGCATATGCTATATTCCCATACATATTTAGCTAAGAGAAAATCTCATTGAAATCTCTGGGTAAAGATTATGATCAGGCTGTGCAACTGAAACCCCAACACACACACAAACCTGGAAAGGAATTCCTTTGAAATCAGTTGATTTGCCACCACTTAAACGTAAGATTTGAACTGAAAGTATCCGGATTAGGCTGCGACAATTTCAACTGATTAGGAGATAGTTCTGATTTTTTGTTCCTAGGCCATTTTTTAACTCCGTCCTCTAAAGCAAGTAGTGGCCGTAGGGGCAGGTGCTAATGAGCTGCCTGTCTTTGGTCTACAACAACCATCTTGCATCATTTAAGCTTTATCACAACAACCACGAGCTCACACAACAGCCAGTCTGTTTTTTTCAAAGTGCAGGCTGGCATTCCCTGTGAGACCACAATAGCCACAGGTGACATCTGCAGAGAAAAGCAGAGGAGCTGGCAGAGCTGACTGGGAATTTCCCAAGCTTCGGTTCACGTTCTGTTGACATTCGTCTGTCCTGAGAGAGAATGAAGTGCGCCTCATGTCGAACTTCTGGAGAATCACAGCACCTGCTATGGCTGCAGAGACCAGGAACACAGAACTGCTGCCTCCTGTATCATTTCTGCTGCATTCAGTGGCGTAGCATGGGGGGTGCAGGGGGGGCCGGCCGCACCGGGCACAACATCTGGGGGGGGGGGGCGCTCGCACTCGCAGCTCTCTGCCCCTACCTGGCTCGCTCACTGTCTCTCACTGCAGTGCTGGCTGTGCGAATCCGATCCGAGCCGCCAGGTCGCCGCCCACTGTGGAGGGGAGGGTGCCAGGCGTGCGGTGCGGAGAGAGAGCGAGGGACTATCTGGGGGAGGGACAGTGCAGCGGGGGGGCGCAAATTACTTGCCTTGCCCCGGGTCGCTGCCCACTGTGGAGGGGAGGGTGCCAGGCGTGCGGTGCGGTGCGGAGAGAGAGCGAGGAACTATCTGGGGGAGGGACAGTGCAGCGGGGGGGGGGGCGCAAATTACTTGCCTTGCCCCGGGTGCTGACAACCCACGCTACGCCACTGGCTGCATTAACAACACCAAAGTGACTTCTCCAGGGCAGTGTGTGTGGAACTCGAGGGCTGCCCAGGCGACACAACCCTCCTCTGAGCCTTGCTGATGTAATCCAAAGGAAAGCAGAAGGATATGTTTGGCACTTCCTTGGCTGGAGGAGTAGTCGGAAGTAGTCAAAGAAGGCACCATCCTACCTTCTTAGGGAGTCCACTCTGGATATGTGTAGGGTTGACTCTTTAGCCTTTTCTTCTCCCAAAGATGTCCCACAAGGCAGCAGATGCAGATTTTCCCCTCGGTTTACTCCCCAAGCCTTTCTCACAAATGAGTACAGCCACAAGAAGGCAGAAGTTTAGGATCGGGTCCATGCAGAGGTGTTAATTCAGGGACAAGGCTAGCCAGCCACTGAGAACACACTCAACAGGTCTGCATTTGGCACTGCATTGCACAACATTGAGATGTGAAGCTTTCATGAGCCAGACTTGTTCCAGTTTTGACAAATCTGTATTCTAGGTATGGAAAGCTGACAGGTTGTTGCCGTTGTTTCTGCCTGCACCCCCTTCTCAGAGGATGCCTTGCAGCATTGAATGTTTATCTCTCCTGCACTCATTGTTCATCCCAATGTAAGGAGGAAAGCTGTTAATCGGAAGCAATCATTATGGTACAGCACACTCTTTATTAAAAGCCATACTGGATTAACTTGTTAAACACGACTGCACAAATCATTTTATTAGTTGCGTTCGTAGCTGGAACGGAACTGCTAGATGTGATATCTGAATATTTCTTTAATTGAATTTGGGCCCACAACATATATAAACATTAGACATGGCAATACAGCTGGAACTTTTTGAACACTGTGAGCAAAATAATACTGCTCAGGTCATCATTTGATAATGAGGATTAGCCAATTGACCCACCTGTTTCTCTGAACCTGTATTTTTTTCCTGCTACCAAATGAAACCAGTTGCCTGTGAATACGTTGCAGGAAGTGCTTCACTCTGTGAAATGGGCCACATAGCTCATCAGCACCTTCAACTGGCAATTTGGCCACTCCCTGGTGCCACAGGCACTCTTGAATCGAGAGTCTTCACAAAAACCTAGACTGGAAAATTGGTGTTCAGATCCCACCAAAGCAGCATACTAGGGGATCATGGGCTGTCCACAGTTCCTCATCCTACCTTACAGGATTGTTGTAAGGACAAAATGGAGGGCCTTAACATTGGGTTCACTCTCCAGAGGAAGGGTGTGATACAAACGTGATTCTCCATCATTCCTCGTAAGGCTGAAGAGTAACTGTGGTGCTATTATTAACACAACAAAGTACCACCCCTTGCATTTAAAGCACATTCCACACACATGTCTCCCCCCCAAAGAATCCTGGGAACTGTAGGCTGTTAAAAGATGCTGGGGATTGTAGCTCTTTGAGGGGGAAACTACATCTCCCAGGATCCTCTAGGGGAAAGCCAAGGGCTTTAAATGTGCACAGAATATACTTTAAATGTGTGCTAAAGGAAGCAGCAGAAAAGCATGGCTGGTGATGGATTGCCAGACTCTGTTCGTACTGTTCTCATTTAACGGGAGAAAAGAGCGAGCAAGCCCTGTTCTAATCATGGTTTAGTGTTAAGAGGAGAGCCATGCAAAGGGACACGTTAAATATGCATTGAATATATTAAATTGTGTTAAATAGATGCACATTTGATATTTGGGGCTTACAGGCAGATCCATATAAAGCAAAAGCTGTGTCAACCTGTATATAAGGATTCTGAAAGCGGTGCCGTTGTAGCTCCCTCCTGAATGCAGAGAGATGATTCAGCTCAGAGGTACTTTAATTGCGCCTTCAAATGAAGCAGGCTGGGCATCATGACTCTTGAACCTGCTTTTTTCCTCTGCCTCAGCACTCCCTGATAACAGATACTCAAAATAAAAAAAAAGGAAAACCAGAGGGCATTCATAATCTGCTCTGGATAGGTCACGTCAATCTGATAACTGCTTTAACTGGAAAATATATGTGAATAAGCAGGAGATACGAAGAGGTTCTTCACAGAATATACAACGGCTTTTTTTTATCATGCCACCTCTAATGTTACGCTTCTTGCAAGCTTTCACGACGAGATCTAAATGCGTGACTTTGCAGAAAATTGGAAGCTTGGGTCAGTCCATTAAAAGATACCATCTTTTTTTTCTTGCCTTCATCCTGGAGACAAGGGAGAAGCACAGCAGCAGTGTCTCTCCTTAGCGCTAGGCAGACTGAGGGATCACAGGCCTCCCTTGGCTGGTATGTAGAATGAAGGTATCCACTTAGCAGCAAATTTGTCCCTGATTTTTGGGGCTTTTGCTGACTCTGTGATATTGGGCAAGTTTTCCATATAATGCCGTTTGCCGGACTCACCCGGACTCCTTTCACAGTAAAAAGATGTGTTGTTTCACATTATATTTTCTCAAACTGCTGCCTTCTTATTGGCTGCTCCCAGACACTTGAAGTCCCTCCCTAGAGAGGTTAGACTGGCTCTCCTTGTTGTCCTTCTGCTGGCAGGTGAAGACTTTCATCTATTAAAACAGCCTTTTGGGAATGGACTCTTTTAAAGGAAAGGGCTGGTGTTGTGATGTTTTTATTGCAATTATATGTCTGTTTTAATATATTGTATCTATCAGCTATCATCTGTCAAGCTATCTAGCTATATTTATATCTATCTATATCTATCTCTATCATCTATCTATCATCTATCTATCTATCATCTATCTATCATCTATCATCTATCTATCTATCATCTATCTATCATCTATCATCTATCTATATAGCACCTATCTATCTATCTGTTATCTATCTATCATCTATCATTTATCTGTCTATCTATCTATTATCTATCTATCTATCTATCATCTATCTATCATCTATCTATCATCTATCTATCATCTATCTATCTATCTATCTATCTATCTATCATCTATCTATATATCTCTATCATCTATCTATATCTATCTATCTATCTATCTATCTATCTATCTATCTATCTGTCTATCATCTATCTATCTATCATCTATCTATATCTATCATCTATCTAATGTTTATTTGACTTTTAAATTATTGCTTCCCCTTTCTTATGTTTTTAGCTGTTTCTATTTTAGCTATAAGCCTCCATGAGTCCCAGTTGGTGGAAAAGGCATCATCATCATCACCATCATCATCATCTATGTGTGCTAATTCTCCCTTTTGAGTCTTTAAAACAGAAAATAAAGTCAATGCTGGGTCAGGAACTCTCTGAATAAATCTGGTATCAGCCAGCAGCTATTATGACCCAAGGCTGATGAAGTTCACTGATATGTATCTGGGTTGCCCCATACCTTACACAGAGAGAGAGATAAGACTGATTTTTACTGCTTCATATTTTACTTGAGAAGCGCTGGAGTAAGGGAAAAGAAACAACAACAAGGGGAGAGTGAGGTGGGTTGATGGGAGATGTTCAAGGAGCTTTGGAAGCAGATGTGTTTTATGTTGTTGGAGTTCTTCTGGGGTTATAGGACCAAGCCTGTGCCATCTTCTGAGCCAGGGTGATCCTGGGAGCAAATAAAAGAGCCTTAAATATTGGGCAACAGACCCATTGCACTGAGTTATGCTTCGACCAAAGTATCTGAACTTTGTGCTCTCTCTTAACTGTGGTGACCTCATTCTGCTGCCCCAGCAGCAGCGTTTAAAGTCCACCAGAGAAGGGTGTACACACAGGCCGTGTAAAACTTTCGGAGCAGCTCAGTTGTCATTTTTCACTAACCCCTCGCTGTCTCGCTATACTTCCCCTGTGCCTGGATTTGCCTCAAAATGAAACTGTTTGTCGGCTTGTTGATTCTCTGCATGTCTCTGGCCGTGGGGACAGGCACTGAAGAGACAATTCAGGACAACGCAGCCCATCCATCAGCAGTGCCCGAGGAAGCCTCTTTTTCAGATTGGGGTATTGGGACCATCCGGGGTGGCTTTGAGACTGTGAATGCCTATTTGGACTACGTATCAGAGCTGCTAGGAGGGAAGAACGGCGTCTGCCAGTACCGGTGTAGATATGGTAAGCTCCTCTTCTTTCACTTCTATTTAGCACATGTTTCATTCCAGTTAGTGATAGCCTGGGCAAATTCAAACCTATATCAGCTTCTCAATAGTTGACCAGAATATTGCTTTCTATATAAGAGGCCTGCTGGATGAGTCCATAGGTCCAGCCAGGGGTGGATATGCTCTGAAAGTAATGAAGATTAAGCTTCAGGGCCCATAATCCTGGACTGGCCCCAGAAGCGACTTTAGTCCACAATGCTTTTTTTAAAAATGGTTCTAGTAGATGCAAATTGAGTCGCACGACTCAAATTGATTATTTTGTTGTTGCTGCATGTATTTCAATAACCCCAAAGTTTGAGAGTCAATAGCACAGATGTTGTAAAGGTGAACAGCCCCACTGAAGAATGTAACAGTGGTTAGTTCATTGCTGGTTGCAAAGGGGCCCCCCATAACAGTTCAAGTTTCAGGGCTCCCAAAATGTCCTGCACCCTGTTCTCACAGTGACCAACCAGATGCCTGTGGCAACCCTGCAAGCAGGACCTAAGCACAGCAACTCTTGTGGCTGGTATACTTGGAGGTAGAGCATAGCCATCTTGTTGTCATTTTTTTATTATGGTTGATGAACTTGCACACTTTGGCTAGGCGTATTTGTTAATCTGGGCTACATACTGCTTGAAGTTTCCAAGCCATCATCATTAGCATAGTTTACGTAATCCTCATTTCACTTATTTAGAATGGATAAATATATCCTTTTACTTTTCCGTGAACCAGGCAACAGATACTTCAAAATTCAGACCTGTCTGCTCCAGTTCAATGGACCAGAGCAGCCTTTGCCAATCTGCTGTCCTTCAGATACTTAGGACAACAACTCCCACCACAGACCCTCCAAGTGTCCTTAATTTCCAGGGATGCCCCTGATTTAGAGAATCCATCCCAGTTTCTGATTTGATCCTGGAATGTCCCGCTTTTCCTTACAATGTCCCTATTTTCACTGGAGAAATGTTGGGGGGTATGGAGTCAGCCAACCCCCAAGGTGTCTGAAGGCAATCCTGTATTGGGAAGGTTTTTTTTTTTAATAATGTTTTCTTATCTTTTTATATCTGTTGGAAGCTGCTCAGAGTGGCTGGGGCAACCCAGTAAAATGTGTGGGGTATATGTTGGAGGATATGCCATCATCCCCATCCATCCAAAATATCTGAAGGGCAACAGGTTGATGAAGACTGGACTTTGAGAATCAGGCTTCCAGGAGCTGGGTTAGAAATTGCTTGCACCAGCTAGGGCTACATGGGCAGTTCCCATCTGCATGCAGCTTCTGGAACTTTGCATGTGGTTTGTGTCACGAGATAGGAAGCCTCATGCAAAACAGCCAAGACTGCTGGTTTGGTCAGCTCAGATTTATTCTTTAGGAGTAGAAACACTAAACATTTGCTATCTAGAATGGTTTGGGGATAGTGAAGAACATCCACAATCTCTTTGGAGGCCAAAAACTTTGTTTTTTTCTTGTTTTGTTGAGACTAACAAGTTACAACCATACATTTTGTTTTTATGGTGCCTCCCACACTCCATTAACCTCTGAAATTGGTACCAATGGAGTCCCCAGGAGCTGTTAATCAATTCGCTGCTCATTTCTTCCCCCAGAGTGGACGGTTGTTATTCACCTTGATTTTTCTTTTCTGGGTCACAAAAACTCCTCAAGGCTTTGCATCTTAAAAAAACAACAAGCAGACTGAGCATTTCTGTAATATGTGCAGCTGCCCAGTGCTACAGATGGTTTGGGTTCAATTTACACATTACAGTGGTACCATGGTTCTCAAACTTAATCTGTTCCAGAAGTCTGCTCCAAAACCAAAGTGTTCAAAACCCAAGGCATGCTTTCCCATAGAAAGTAATGCAAAACAGATTAATCCGTCCAAGACTTTTAAAAACAACCCCTAAAACAGCAATTTAACATGAATTTTACTATCTAATGAGACCATTGATCCACAAAATGAAAGCAATAATAAATTTACTGTACTATAAAAGAAATAAAACAGTATTGTAGATGATAAAAATTAAAATAAATTTTCTTTCTTACCTGCACAAATGGTAGTCATTGTTTGCATAGGGGGCTTTTATCCATTTCTGCAGTCAATCACTCAATCAATCAATCAATCAGTCAGTCAGTCAGTTGCTGAACTGGGATCCACACAGTCACAAAAACAGATTAACTGAAAAAGCCTCAAAAACAAAAAGACAAAATAAATAGCAAAAACAAAAGCACCAAATATAAGCTCCAAATATCACCTTAGAACAGTGCAAGGTTTGAATTACAATGGGGGGATGCAAATTAGCAGTGCAGCAGGAAACACAGGGGGACTCAAAACGGAGCACGTTCGGCTTCTGAAAAAAAGTTTGAAAACAGGAACACCTACTTCCAGTTTTGCAGCGTTTGGGTTCCAAGTTGTTCGTGAACTAAGCTGTTTGAAAACTGAGGTACAGAGGTACCTCGGGTTACATACACTTCAGGTTACAGACTCCACTAACCCAGAAATAGTACCTTGGGTTAAGAACTTTGCTTCAGGATGAGAACAGAAATCATGCAGCGGCGGTGCAGCGGCAGCAGGTGGCCCCATTAGCTAAAGTGATGCTTCAGGTTAAGAACAGTTTCATGTTAAGAACGGACCTCCGGATTGAATTAAGTTCTTAACCCGAGGTACTACTGTACCACTGTACATTTTAATGCAATGCAGACAAGTACGCTCATCAAAGATTCAGCTGTTCATCAGGTGTACATTCAACTGCAAACCTGGGTTAACAGCCATGTCATGTGTGGGACATCCTTGAAGAACGCAAGAAGAGACCTGCTGGATGAGGCCCCAGGCCCATCTAGTCCAGCATCCTGTTCTCACAGTGGCCAACCAGGTGCCCACAAGACAGGATCTCACAATGATCTCCCTTGGCTCATCCACCAAGGGGATGGGGGACCGGTGCCAGTAAATGAAGGGAGGGATTTATCTTGTTATGATATGGCATCTGACATGTCATCGAGGGTTATGGCATCTTGCCCCTCATTTGTTCTTGGAATGCTGACAATGTTGGCAACCAGTGAAAGTTTGAAGAACTTTCTGTCCATATCTGAAGTACAGGGACTTCCACAGACTATTTGGCTCCTGGAGAGTAAATAATGCAGTACCTCAGACCACTCTTCCACCCCCTACCACTCTGAAGGGCAACAAAGAGAGAATGATTCCTATATTTTCAGGGTATGAGTGTCATTGCTTAGGCAACCAAAAGGCATCACAGACACACACATGGGGAATGTTTACAAGTTTGGGGGAGTTCCAAGTTTTTCGAAGGTACAAAAACCCTGAGATGGAAATGCATTGTATTTCTTGACCTAGCTGCATTTCCATTGTATACATGAACTGGATCATACAGAGAACAAGGAACCCACAGTATTGGATTGTTGGCATGCAATGCTACTTATGGGAGACACATATTTGCTCATTGACTGTTGACATCTTTTGAAATACTACATTTTACATCAGATAAAATAAAAAACAAGATGTCAACACTTGAATTTTGACAGGAAACGCCTTTTCAAAATGAGTATTTCAATTCTGAATGTGAAATGGATGTTTTACATGTTGAGTGTTGGAATTAACCACTTTGCTAGATTTTTAAAAACACCTTTGCAAAATTAAATTTTAATTGCAATTCTAGTCTGTTGTAAATAGCATGAAATAAAGGATATGGATATGTATAGATATGAATGACTTCAACTTTATATAATGAAACTTGTTTGGCAACAGACTATGGGGGACACTTGGAACAGTGCCAGTCAGGGGACTCCAATATCCATCAACGAGGGCAGGGCCCAATCCTGCTTGTTGTAGCAGTGACATCACTCAGTACCCTCTACTGTGCAGCAGCACTTCTGTACAGGGGCAAAGCTTGACTCCTATCTATGGTGGCCGCCTGCCATCTTACATCACCCAGATGCAATGCCCTGGCCATTAGATCAATGAACACTAGAGGTTTCATTGACCTATGGGCCAGGGACTTACATCTTGGGCCACTTAAAAGATCAGGTGGCTACCACAGATGGATTCAAGTTTCACCACCGCCTCGTGCTAAAGGACCCTTCCAGCCCCCTGGGGCCTTCAGCTGTTGCTTCTAGTCCTGTTCCCAAGGATGCCCGACTAAATTGATTCCTTGCTCTTTGGCAAAGCCAAGCCAGTCCTTTCCTGATGCTCACCAGCCCTGCAATAAGCTTTGTACAAAGTCCTCCTTTCCAAGGCTGTCACGTCTAGAACTATTAATGCTTTCTTTGGGTGTGTTATCCACTTGTCTTACAGGGAAAGCACCAATGGCCAGGCCAGATTACAAGTCTCCAGAACCCAATGGCTGCAGCTCCTATTTCCTGGGTCTCAAGGTACCCGAAAGTGTATGTACTGCTAACATCTCATTACCCAGTGAAATGATTTACTAACCACACTTGCCTTTTCAGGCAGGGTTGTGATTGCTTGGTGCTTTTTGTCCCTTGATCTGTCCAGGCTCTCCAAATGGGAAGAGCGTCCCGCTCAATGTTTGCCCAGACAGCCACTCTCATCCTGATGTCAAGTGCAAGCTGTCTGCCTTGTGTGTGCCAGAGGTGACGGCTGGCTGCTGATGGCAAACAAAGCGATCACGTCTCAACTGACTGCTACCCGTATAATTTACTGTTTGATTGGCCAGTCACCCGAGCATTTAGCTTCCAACTGTTGGTGGCTGCTGTGGTGAACAAATAAATCCTCTGGATGGGGACTGCATAAATGGATGCAGGATTCACGACTCCAATTATCTTCATAATTACAGAAAGGCAAAAATGAAAGAAAGCGGGATCTGTAATAAAAACGAGTGGAAAAGCACTCCAAAGAGCTGACATGGTACCTGGATGTGGACCAGATTGGAATGCATGAGTTGTAACTGATGGGCTTTGGTCCTAAATGCCAACTGGCACCATCGCCTCAGAGGGACTCAGCATCTGGCAGTTTGAGGCTGATGGGCAATATCTTTTTCTTTTCTTCTTCTTTGGCAATCACTCGTAGCCGATTAAGATTGTCTTCCATAAACAGGATTTTAACAGTGGGTTTGTAAGTGACTGTGGAGGCCAATTCTGGATCCACACGTCCTTCCACAGTGGGGACATAGGCTTCCAGGTGGGAGTTGGTCATGGTGAGGGTTTGCCAAACGTGCCTTCCTCTTAGCACGTTTCTCCCTTTCGTTCGAGTGTTTTGAGTTCGAGTGTCTTCAAAGCCCATGACACCTTTGGTGAAGGCTGTTCTCCAATTGGAGCACTCTCAGGCCAGTGTTTCCCAGTTGTCAATTTTTCTACCACATTTTTAAAGATTTGCCTTGAGAGAGTCTTTAAACCTCTTTTGTTGACCACCAGCATTAAACTTTGCATTTTTAAGTTTGAAATAGAGTACTTGCTTTGGAAGACGATAATCAGGCATCCACACAACATGACCAGTCCAACAAAGTTGATGTTGAAGAACCCTATATAAATGACAGTGTCCCCTTGTTCTGTAAACGTGAGTTGCTCCTTGTCAGTGGAAGCCTCGCCATGCATGGCTTGATGTTTCCTTGGAGAATATTCGTCCTTCTTTGATGCTGATCAGCAAATGAAATATATTTCACTGTGT
The DNA here is from genome assembly GCF_965153285.1 of Podarcis tiliguerta. Taxonomy (NCBI): domain Eukaryota; kingdom Metazoa; phylum Chordata; class Lepidosauria; order Squamata; family Lacertidae; genus Podarcis; species Podarcis tiliguerta. Next base: position 66,527,924 of record NC_139538.1, read on the forward strand.
TCAGGGTGTTACCTGACCAAGAAAGGAAATATGTGTGGTTCATTGACATATTCAGGTCATCTGTGGCGAAGGTGGATGATGACAAGCCTGTTCTTGTATTAACTGCCATCTCTCTAGTCAAAAGCCACAAAAACCACATATTAGGACAGCCTTCCCCAACCTGGTGCCCTCCAGATGGTTTGGACCACAGCTCCCATCAGCCTTGACCAGAGGCTGATTTAAGACAAAGGTAACCAACAAGGTGCCAGGTTCAATCCCCGGCATCTCCCGCTACGTCTTGGAGAGACCCCTTCCTGAAACCTTGGAGAGCTCCTGCCAGTCAATGTTACTCCTTTGAGGGGGATTGGGAGCCTACAAAATCTGAAGGACACCATGTTAGCTCTGCTCAAGGAACTATGGCATTGTTTCCCAAGACAAGTGACATGGTTATTTGATAGGCGTAAAGGTAAAGGGACCCCTGACCATTAGGTCCAGTCATGACCGACTCTGGGGTTGCGGCGCTCATCTCACTTTATTGGCCGAGGGAGCCGTCGTACAGCTTCCGGGTCACGTGGCCAGCATGACTAAGCCGCTTCTGGTGAACCAGAGCAGTGCACGGAAACGCCGTTTGGCTTCCCGCCGGAGCGGTACCTATTTATCTACTTGCACTTTGACGTGCTTTCGAACTGCTAGGTTGGCAGGAGCAGGGACCGAGCAACGGGAGCTCACCCCGTTGCGGGGATTCAAACTGCCGACCTTCTGATCGGCAAGTCCTAGACTCTGTGGTTTAGCTATTGTTTAATCTCACTGCAGCATGTTTTTCTCATCCTCTTGGTCTCCTAAGAACCGTCAGTATCAGGCAGTTCAATCCGTTGCAGCTAATCCATGCAAAATTAAATTTTATAAACAGCATTCAGAGAAGAAATATGAGGGGAGGGAGGGAAGCAATGTTGTGTGTCAGAGAATCTTTTCTTCCCTCTCCTTTCATGTACAGCTGGATATGGGTATCCCTGCCATGACTAAGTGTTGCAACCAGCTGGATATATGCTATGATACCTGCGGGGCCAACAAATACCGCTGCGATGCCAAGTTTCGCTGGTGTTTGCAGTCCATCTGCTCCGACCTCAAGCGCAGCCTTGGCTTCGTCTCCAAGGTGGCAGGTGAGTTTCCCACCCAGGGATGCATTAAGTGGAAGGAAGTGTAACTCAGTGATGGCTGACTTCCTAAGCAGTTGGTGGGAATGAGGCAGTAGGGAGTGTCCTTTGAAGGGGTGAAACTTACTTTTTCAAGTTTCTTCAGTCTCAAAAACATGTTTTTGGGTGTGAGGAATTCAAATCGGCTATTATTTTTGTGATTGGACAACCTTTAGCTTGGTAAGTCTACGCTTGATGAAGAAGCACATAAACTGCTTTGGGAAAGCAAAATAATTTTAATTTTACTTTCTGAAAATGCCAGGTAATGGTATTTCAAATTATATTTTAATAAGCACCAAAGATACTTGCTAGCACTTCAGACACCACACTTTTACATAGCATCAGCAGGAGCTATTACAAATAGAAAGTGGACCGGGCAAGCATAAGCTGCATAACATACATTTAAAGCAGTACGCTACCACTTTAAGCAGCCATGGCTTCACCCAAAGAATTCTGAGAGCTGTCATTTGTTAAGGGTGCTGAGAGTTGTTAGGAGACCCCAGTTCCCCTCACAGAGCTACAATTCTCAGAGTTGCCTAGGAAGAGGTGTTGATGGTAAAACCACTTTGTGAACTGTGGCTCTATGAGGGAAATAGGAGATCCTGTAACAACTCTCAGTACCCTTAACAAACCACAGCTCCCAGAATTCTTTGGGGGGAAGCCATGGATAATTAAAGTAGTAGTGTAGTGCTTTAAATGTATGTTGTGATGTGGCCATAAACATGTAGTCTGTGTCTGACCCCAGGCAAATGTTGGGTTCATGAGCTGCCAATTAGCTACCTCAGTGTAAGGATAGGAAGATGTGTCCATGTTGGTTGTTTTTTCTCATTTCTCCAGTCTTAAATTGGGTTACTTGTATTTCTACATATGTTTTCAATCCTTTCTTTTTTTTAAAAAAGAAGTCTTCAGGCATATTTGTATGCATTTCTACGTGCGGCTCTCCTGATGCACACCTTGTCGCAGTCAACTTTGTTTTTTTTAGTTTATTCATTTTCGAGAGCAATTTCCCCCAACAGAAGGCATGTTACCTTCACTGTGAGTTTTTATGCGCAGCCTTCATTAATATTACATTTTTGTACACATTCTTTGGCTGGAGAAATGCAGTGCAAAATCTGGAGATGGGCCAATTTCCAAGAAGCATTTCAGTATTGTAGTGGGAGAATTTGGGGATTTAGCGTTAAAATGCAAACTAAATCAATTTCTTCCCCTTCACTCCTCCCGTGTAGATGAGCAGATTTTCAGAAAGATTCCCTAGGAATCTTAATAAGTGGGTAGGGGAGGGGGAGGAGTGTACTGCCTAATGTGTGCTGCTTTGAAAAATATTGTTCCCACAGTGTCTAGCCTTTCTCCCCCCCCCCCCACCATTTACCCCTCTCTGGTTCAGCTTCCAGCAATTAGATGGCAAAGGGGTCACTAATTTATTTTCCATGTGTAACAATTAAGATAAATGGGGAAGTTCAGAGCTGCTGATGCAGACTCTCAGCAGATTCTCTAAGACAGTTTCCCTCATCATTGGCTTCCTGTCTCATTAGGATGATGGAACGCGTGTGGTTTTAGTACTTATAGGTGTACACAACCTACTAGAAACCGAAGGAAAAAATCATGCCAGTTGCCCTGTAAAGATTATATGCTGTGAGCATCTTAGCAATTCATCACTTGCATCAGGGATGGGGAATCTGCAGGTGTTGCTCAGCTTCAACCATCCTTGACCATTTCCCCCCCATCAGCCATTCAAACCTTTCAGATATACCAGCTTCCCATTTTCCTAGATTTCCTCTGCACCATGAGGATCAAAACTTATATTAAACTGAAGTAATGAAACTCCCCACTTAATTATGGGTCTTCCCCTTCCACTCCTAGATCCCATTTTTGCCAGGGATGCAGGAACCTTTATTATTATTATTAGAATTTATATACCACCCTATACCTGGAGGTCTCAGTTCACAGAATAAAAGCGAAATATAAAACAGCAAAATACATAATCAAAACAACAACGACCCAATACCCCCCCCCCAAAAAAAAACCCACAGTTTGAATGTCAATTAAATCAACCAAAGGCCTGGTTAGAAAGGAATGTTTTTGCCTGGTGTATAATGAAGGCGCCAGGTAAACTTCCCTGGGGAGAGCATTCCTCAGACGGAGAGACACTGCAGAGAAGGCCCATTTTCATGTTGCCACCCTCCGGACCTCTCGAGGAGGCAGCACACAAACCTGCTATTTACTTAAAAAGAAGGGTGAGAGAGTCTAATTATAAATGTTATATCTTGTTTAACTGTTAAGAAGAAATGGAACAGTCAAGTATAGATGGGGTATGGAACCTTTCTCCTACAGGCCAAATTTGGCCTGCCAGAATTCTCCATTTGGCAAGCTTTGGCATTTTGGGCAAGCTACGCCCACCTGCCCTACAAGGGTGGAGCTTGGCCAAAAGGGGCTTTGCAGGCACTTAGTGCCTGAAAAGCTCCTTGTGCAGTGCTTGCAAAGCACCCAACAACCAGATGTTGAGCGCTTCAGAAACGCTACACAAAGCGCTTTGCAAACCCTACGATTAATGCTTGGCAAGCGCTGAGGGGAGAACTTGCAGAATGCTTTGTGCAGCACTTCCCAACCAGCCCGACAACCCGCCTCCCAAGCCAAGCACTGGGCTTTCAAAACTTGCTCAGTCCTAGGCACAGCACCCAGCTATCAGGTGGTTGTTGGGTGTTTGAGAAGAACTGGGCACTGGGCTGCGCAAACCCTTTGAATGACCTTGCCTCCATCATCATGGGTCAACAGTGACAGGTGTCAATAACCCAATATCATCATGACTTCAGATGATTGACAAGTGGGTGGTTCCCCATCACCACCTGGCAAAGTTGGCCCAAGAGGTTCAGGGGAGATAAAGATATGGCCTTCTGGGCCAAAGGTTTTCCCACCCCTGGACTATAGTGTGATATTATAGTGAGCATCCACAAAATAGTCTTTGGCTGAGCACAAACATGACAACGTTTTATGGAAAGGTGAGGTAGAAATCCTAGCAATAAACAAAGAAATTTGCAATGCAAATGACAGAACTGCTTATCAGCTACACCAGGCACAGGAAACTGGGAACTGTAGCTTACCCCCACAGAGCTACAGTTCCCAGCACCATTCCTGGGGATTCTTCAGGGGAAACCATGCACCTTAGATGTAAGGGATGTCTCCATAGCCTAGCACTTCTCAGCTGGCAGTTCCTGTTAAGCTAAACCAGCTCCCCTTGGTATGATGGATCATGAAACTGTCTGTATGACAAGCAGCTGCCTATAGAGAAGCAGAACAAACCTCAGTAGGTACACAGTGGAGATTGGTCATTGGTCCTGACATGCTCCTCTTTGTCCTCTGTTCCAGCATGTGAATCAGTAGCTGACGCCGTATTTAAAACCGTCAGGACTCTGGGCTGCCGTCCTTTCATGGACAGCCAAAGAAGCGCTTGCGTTTGTCAGGAGGAAGAACGGGAAGAGTTGTGAGGTGAGCGTCAAACTGCCTGACAGCGATGGCTCTGGATTCATGCGCCCCTTTGCTTAGAAGCGGGCCCGGTCTCTACTCCCTACACAGGTGCAATTTTTGGCAGCGGTTACATTAGGGGAGCAGATCATTGCGATCACTGCAAATGCCTTAATTGCAGCTTGAAGAGTGGAACCGATTGCCTTGGCCTGGCACTCTCGTCTGTTCCATCTGACAACTTCTTTCACCTTCCCAAAGCATCTGTTTGGCATAATGACAAACCTCAGTGAAGACCAACTGCGATGTGTGTGTATGTGTGAGCATTCCAGATGTGACAAAGGATACAGAGAAAACGTGACATTGGCTATAGTACATTTCTGCAGCAAATATTTACACAGCCGACTGGCTGTTATCACCAGACATTTAATGCTGCCATAGTGGTGTAGAGCCAGTCAAGGGTCATGAGAATCCCATTCTATTGGAAAAAAGGTGCAGGGTTGCACCAATAGTCCTGGATCATGGACTACTCAACAGCACACAGAATGGCTGATTCTGGGGATTTCCCAAAAGACAAAAAAAGAGGGAAGAATGACAAGATCACAGTGTGGGTTTTGAAGTTACTCTTCATTTTATTTCCATTAAGGCATTGCTCCACTTAAAGAGAAGCAACATACATATTGCTTAATAACAAGAAACAAAGGTATATTGAGTATTTGAAAAGTTTATTATGGTAGGCTGTTGTAAAACTAACTTTTATTAAATAACATATATAGTTCAAAATAACATCAGAGCTTGCCAGTAACATTTACGATGCTCTCTTCTAGCTACAAAGGATTACTATTATTTTACAACTTCGGGTGGCACAACTATATATATTTTTAGAACCATCCTCATTCTTCCAAAATATAACTCTTAGACCCTCTGGGTTATTTCTCTGTAAACACAAATTGCCACTTGTCCCAAATTTGAACGTTTTTGATATTTTGCCTGTTGCCCTCTGATAAAATAACACCAGGATTCCTTTTCTAAACATATCCTGCTGCACCTAAACTTATGTTCTCTGGTTCTTGATTATCTGAAACTCTTGGAGCCGTTTTTAACACTGTTGAACTTGTCCAACCATTTACATTATGAATGCCTTACAGAATTTACTCTTTTCAATACAGTATTTACTCTTTTCCATGATCCCATAACTAAATAAATCCCCCCTCCCTATTTAGGCTATCCTGCGATAAGTGTGTTGTCTCCCAATATTTCATTCCTCCATCTGGGTTGATGTTTGGTAGGTCTAGCAGTTAACTTTGCAGAAATTCCCCCCAGACATCAATTCCACCTTTGAAAGCCCGGTAATGGCAGCCCTACATCAGTTTCCTATACTGCCTTTTATCATTATATTTTAAATTCCTAACAATAGGTATGCATGATGAGAGCAATATGATCAAAACATTACAAAACATAAATGCTCTGTTATTTGGGATGGAGAATGGAGATTCACACTATAAGAATGCTACAATTAATGAACTTCCTAGTAATACACAGTTAGCAAGTTAAAACATATAGAATTTTCAGCACCTAGTTCCGAAGCTTTTTTTTTTTTTTTTAGTGTAGATTATATAGTTTGAACACATGGTGCATATATCTTACATCAGTGCTGACAGTGAGCCTATGCAAGGCATTTGGCTACAACCAACAAAATATTTCTTAATAATCCTTACAAAAAGTAGAGAGAAGATATTGGAAGAGGACAATGCAAAGGCTTTAAAGGGGAACAACACGAATTCTGGACTTTCCTGGCCAGAGCTTGCCAAAGGCATTTTCCTGCTTGTGTTGAAGGACAAAAGGGAGCCTTCCTCCCCATTCCATATATTGAAACCAACTTGACTGGAAGTTTAATTTTACTACACCTGAAGGCAGCATCTCACCTGAAGACAACAGCTGCCCATTCCCCAGCATCTGCTGCATAAGGCAGCTGCCCTCTTCTGCCTAATGGTAGGAATGGCCCTGATTCTAGCATAAGTACTTTGTGGACTATAGAGAAAGATGTTCCCCAACAGTATCACTGAAGTCCACAAAATTTATGGAATAGAGACTAAGTTGGTAACCCTATTCACACTTACTTTGGAGTAAGCACTATTGGACAAGGTGGTACTTACTTCTGAGCAGACAGTAATATAGTTGCATTGCATTTCTTTTCACTGAATCCAGTAACTTCAATTAATCCTATGAGCTTCAGTGGTCATGCAGCCATCTTTTACTGGGTGAGATCTATCACACTGACATTTGGATTGGTGTTCATGAATCTGTCACTGTGAAGAGCTTCAACACCTTTCCAGACTGCAAATTACTATGCCACTGATTCATCTGGCTTTCGGAAAGATTTTTCTAGGTCATGATGATATAGGCTCTCACCATTTAAATACTACAAAGTGGTTCAAAACTCCTAGATTTTGAACCACTCTGCACCCTCTGCACCCCTTAGTTTGTGTTGATTTCAACACCTAAAAATGATCAAGTGTGCTAGTTAAGTTGTTTGTATGTTGCAGACAATGTCCCCCTCCTCTATGTCAGTGTAGCCTTGTAAAAAAAACCAAATTCCTATTCATGAAAATGTTATAGATCTGGCATTTTACATGCTCTTTGAACTAATGATTTCTAACAAAAATTGGTACCATTGTCATCCCTGTGATTCGAATGGCCCATTTAATTTTGCTCCAACCATCCATTATCAGACATCAAACAGCATTTGGATGAGATTGCATCTAATCTGACCTTAGTAAAGATCATAGGCTTTCACTGGGGAAAGAGGAAATCACATGGTTTTGTTTTGTTTGTTGCCTTTATTTTCTTGCCAAACACAGATGACGGCTCACTATCGAAGGTACATAGGAGCAGTGGCGTAGCGTGGGGGGTGCAGGGGGGGCCGGCCGCACCGGGCGCAACATCTGGGGGTTAGGGTTAGGGGACGCAAATCCACGGGTTAGGGGGCGCAAATTACTTGCCTTGCCCCGGGTGCTGACAACCCACGCTACGCCACTGCATAGGAGAAAGCATCAGTGAGACAGCATGTTCACAAGATAAGACAGCCTTTGCCAACCTGGTGCCCTCCAGATGCTTTGGACTACAACTCCCATCAGCCCCAACCAGCATGGAGGCTGTAGGCCCAAAACAGGGGCTGTAGTCTGGTGGGATCTAGGTTGGTGAAGGCTGAGATAGATCTACTTCTCCACGTCAATTCTAATGGGACCACCTGTGAGGATGCGATTAGCCATGTGACTGGCTTCCTCTTCCTCTGCCCATCTGCGCATCCGTCTGCGGCAGCCCTGGGCACAGCGAGACCTCTCATCCGTCACTCCACACACAAGGACACGGCAGTGGAGGAACACTTCCTGAATACAAAAGGAGATAAACAAATATGAAGCATCCCAAATGGCCTGGGGGAATCTGTCACGCACATCTGCAGAATCCAGGGATTTGCTAGGTAAAGGAAACAATTCAGGTTGGTGGGGGGTAGCAGCAGTGGCGTAGCGTGGGGGGTGCAGGGGGGGCCGGCCGCACCGGGCGCAACATCTGGGGGTTAGGGTTAGGGGGCGCAAATCCACGGGTTAGGGGGCGCAAATTGCTTGCCTTGCCCCGGGTGCTGACAACCCACGCTACGCCACTGGGTAGCAGTATTTGTACAGAAGCCAGAAACTCAGATAACACCCTGTTTTGCCTCTCAACCACATGCAACCTATAGGCTTCTGCAGTGGCATGTCTGAAGCAGAAGTTCAGAGAACCAACCTGCTAGGCTTGGAGCTTTTTAGGCTATGAGGCTTACAAATGCTTCTGCCTGGGGCTTAGTATTCCTTCTATCTTCAGTGTAGTCTGCTCCCAAGAAGAAAAAATAGACTGAAAAGGCTGCACTGGGATTTTATGCCATAAAACAAAGCAGGTCAAGTATTGATCCAGCAGACACCTCCACTCCAAACCGCCAGACTTTTGCGTACATGTTTTGCATATTGTTTGCATTGCTTAAATAAGAAAGGGGAAAAAATCATAACAGATAGGTCACAAAGTTTTGATCAGGGTGGTGATCTTAAAACCAGACAGGTTGTACGTGATTTTAGGTTGCAACAGTATTCAATTCCTGAACAGGAGTTGAAAGTGGTGTCAACAAGTTAAACAGATAACATAGTTTCAGCTTCTGCTGCACTCAACAAAGTTCTGTCTCTTTTCCAAGTAGAGGGAATATCTACATCAGTGGTTTTCAATCTTTTTGAGTCCACAGCTCCCTTGACCAACTACATTCTTTCTGCAGCAGCCCATGGGGCCCAGGAACCTAGTTATGCCACCCCTTGCCTGCAGAGCTAACAGAGCCTCTCACCCTTTTGCAAATACCATCCCTTGTGGAGTGTTTCCTCAGCCTCCTCTCCTCTCCTTGGGAGTCCTCTGGGCAGCCACAGCTGCCACCCCTGGTCTCTGAGCTCCACCTCCAAAGAGAGGTGCCTCCTCACACTGCCCCACAGGGGCTTGGGAAGCACCCCTTGGGCCAGCCCCAGAGGCACCAATCGCCTGAGAAGCTTGTAACCAGGGCTGCTGCAACAAACAGCTGTGGAAGCCTTTGGGAGGCAGAGACGTGAGAGGGCATCAGAGGAGGGAGTGAAGGAAAGAGGGACAGAGGCCACTGCTGCCCACGACAATATTGCACCATCCTATTGCATTATATGTGTGTGTGCATTGTATACATATATATATTCTCAATCACCCTCTTTGTCATTCCTACATTGTTAGTATGAAAGTATGAAATAAAAGCAGAAGTCAGGGAACCAGCAAACTGTTATCCTTATCCTCTTCCTAAGGTGAAATCCCTTATGAAGAACTGGAAGAAGGCAATGCATCTCTGATTTGCATCCTTCAAGGGCACCTCCTGCATCTATTGTCCATGCATGTGTCAGATGTTTTGCTAGCAAACCGCTAAAGGAGCAGCTGCTGCGCATTTTCACTCACCTTGTTGTCTTTACCCACAAATTTGAATACTGGAACTTGGAAGTGCTTGGCCAGATGATCTTTAGATGTGTATTGCTTCACAGAGTCATCAGAAACACAGCTGAAGAAAAAGAAAAATGTTAATGGTTTTCACAGACTGTGGGTGGGGAAATCGCAACACATTCCTCCAAGAACAGAGGCAGCAGGGGAGAGAAGCTGACTCTCCTTGCTTAATAGATGTATTAGTGGCATAACATCCAAAAATGAAGAGTGGATGGAAAAACAGAAGTGAGAATCAATAGCACTGCCAGAAACTGGGGGGTGGGGGGGGGCGGAGCAGCCAGCAAAATTGTCAGAATGCACAGTGAATCTCTGAGCATGCTCTCTCCCTCTCTCTCTCTCTCCCCTCCTGAAAGTCAAGTAATTTGCCAATGTATTGCAATCAAGATTATCCTCAGTTCACCTTTTTGACCAGAGATACACAGATAATAAAGAGCTGGCTCAAGCAGACATGAGCATTTAGTTCAAATAATACAGTTTCAGAACTAAAGGCGCTCTGGAAACATCATCATCTCTTCCTTCCCTTTCTGATTATTCTCAAAAACACCAAATTATCACAAAAATAAAGTAACTTTTCACAGCAGCCTTTTATTTTATCCTGTTGATTCATTGGGTCTTGTAACAGCTTTGCAGCTTGGATTGTAGGTAGTAAGGCAGGAAACAAACCATAGTTAAAGGTGGCTTGAAAGAAAGATATGCACAAATCTTGAAGGTCTACATCAAGGTTGAGGATCATTTCTCAGCCCAAGGGCTGCATTTGGACCTGGGATAGCTCAGTAGCTAGAGCACGAGACTGGTAATCTCAGGGTCGTGGGTTTGAAACGATTCTTGGACTAGATGTCCCCCATGGTTCCATCCCAATTCTACATTTCTGTGATGATAATAATAATAATAATAATAATAATAATAATAATAATAATAATTTACCCCACCCATCTGGCTGAGTCTCCCCAGCCACTCTGGGCAGCTCCCAATCAAATGTTAAAAACAGTACAGCATTAAATATTAAAAACTTCCCTAAACAGGGCTGCCTTCAGATGTCTTTTAAAGATAGGATAGCTGCTTATTTCCTTCACATCTGAAGGGAGGGTGTTCCACAGGGTGGGCGCCACTACCGAGAAGGCCCTCTGTCTGGTTCCCTGTAACCTCACTTATCCCAATGAGGGAACCGCTAAAAGGCCCTCGGCGCTGGATCTCAGTGGCTGGGCTAAATGATGGGGTGGAGACGCTCCTTCAGGTATACAGGACCGAGGCCGTTTAGGGCTTTAAAGGTCAGCATCAACACTTTGAATTGTGCTTGAAAACGTACTGGGAGCCAATGTAGGTCTTTCAATACTGGTGTTATGTAGTCCCGGCGGCCACTCCCAGTCACCAGTCTAGCTGCCGCATTCTGGATTAATTGCAGTTTCCGGGTCACCTTCAAAGGTAGCCCCACATAGAGCGCATTGCAGTAGTCCAAGTGGGAGATAACTACAGCATGCACTACTCTGGTGAGACAGTCTGCGGGCAGGTAGGGTCTTAGCCTGCGTACCAGGTGGAGCTGGTAGACAGCCGCCCTGGACACAGAATTCACCTGCGCCTCCATGGACAGCGGTGAGTCCAAAATGACTCCCAGGCTGCGCACCATGATTCCATGATTTCCTTCTGGACAACTTCCCAGGGGCCACATGCCAATGGAGAGCAGGGCCAGAGGCAACAGGGAACAGAGCAATGGATGTGAATGTTACACATGTATAGCAGGCTAGTTTCTATATTCAAACCCGCACACCTCTCTATGGCCTCCATCCAGGTAACATCCATTTAAGCAAGAAACACTATCAGAGTTCAAGGCAAATTCTAGCCAGGAAGGGGGGGGGGAGTCCCATGAGCCAGATAAAGAGGTCTGGAGGACCACATTTTGCCTTTAAGTCCTTGTTCTACACTTATTCCACACAGGCCTGCCAAGAGGTGCCAATGAATCAGTCAGATGCATACTTTGCAAGGCAATGCCTATTTCAAGCTGTATTTGGCTCCCACAAGAACTATTTGTCTCTCTCCAACTAGAGATTCTTGGGGACGATTATACCTCTGAGGTTTGGGGGCCTGTGATACCAAAAAATGGATGAGTCATACAGTTATCTTAGTAGGTTTTCATCTGAACATGACACGGCGTCTTATTCTCAACCCAGTTAATCCAGAATTGAAACGAGTGGAATTAATTCAGAGGAAGTAGATGAAGTATGCACTGTAAATGTCACTCCCTTCAAAAGTATGATATAATAGTACGGAAAATGCCCCAGCTATGAATTAAATGAGAAGAGGGCAATCCAAAATTATGTGATGTATTGTATCTGGTGTTTTCTTTTTACAGGAGCAGAATCTTTTCTGGAAGGGGATTTTAAAAAGAATTAATTGATAGATGTTATTTTTCAGTAACCTGTCCTTTCAAAAAGAAAAAAAGAAGAAAGAAGCCATCTGGTTTTGCAATATAAGACAACATGGCATTTTTCTTTCCAGCAACCTAATCTCAGGAATGTGGACTTTGAATGTTCTAAACGCTGTAGATAGGAAGAGGAAAGAAACAGACTTGAACTATTATGCTCTTCCCCTGGGTATAATGATATTTAATACTTGGACTTATGGCATAAATAGCTAATTAACTGCTTATCCAGGGGTGGGAAAGAAAGGGCTCATTGGGCAGGATTTAATTACATTTTTAGTCATAACGATTGCCACTTGAATGCAGCTCCTTACATTATCACCAAAAAGGAGGAAATGTTTTAGTTGACATATGAAGCATGCTCCAAACCTTGTTGTTGTTGCAGATACACATCCCGGGCACTCGCTGTCTAAAGGTTAACATACCGTATATGTAGAGAAAATTAATGTACTGTTGTGATTTATGTTCCTCTGTTATTCAAAGCTTATGCCATATTACAACAAACTAACACCTCTGGGACATGATGTGGCATTTGAAGAGTAGCTGGGGCAAAGCAGTCAGATGGGTGGGGTGTTTAGAGATATATGAGAGAGACAGCAAGCAACTGGACACCTGGAATGTAGATCACAACTACAAGTTTTGCCTGTAAAGGCAAGTGTATGAATGAGTTGTGTGAGGAAGACTGAGTGGCAGCAGTTCACAGGGACATCATTTGGATTGTGGAGGACTACCAATGTTGCTTTAGGACTAGAAAAACCTGTCTTCCACACCTCCATGATACCTGTTCAGTGAATTTGTGAATTAAACTGAAGTTTCCAGTGTGTTCTCCTCTAAAAATGACTAATTGACTCTTGCCAATAGGAAGATTACCCTAAAATAAGAGAGTAACTGAAGTCTATTATCATAACGCTTTCATCTCCTCTTCTCCAGGCTAAGCATTCCCAGTTCTTCCAACTGGTTTTCCTCGGACTTAATTTCCAAAACCCCTCACCACCCCAGTAACCACTCTGTGAAAAAGCTCCATTTTGTCAGTGGATTGTTGTTGTTATTTACAATATGTGGTGTCCAGAAGTGAACACTGTAATTTGGGTGGAATTCACCGATGACAGAAGACATGTGCAGGGATTTCTGTCTGTACATCAGGGTCCCCCCTATGAAATTGGCTCTAGGTGGGTTGGCAGCCCACACCCCACCCCACTGAAAAGGATGTTCCATCTGGCAAGCTGAAATGCCCTGATGGAAGGCTTAACATTGGACAACACTGAATTTCTCCCTCAGTTCTCCAGATGCAGCCTGAAGATGGTGTATAAATTCTTTTTCACGGCTGTTTATTTTTCAGACTCCCTAGGATGTTGACCCTATCAGTGCCTAAAAATAGATGTTATAACAGCAAATTCTGCTTAAATCCAGCAAAGCAGAAAAAAAGTTCCTTTGCAGGTGGAAATAGCCTACATATTTGAGGGTTGTTTACATGCAATCTAATAAAGAATTATGAAGTCGGTATCAAGCAGTTATTCACAGACCACAGGCTACGTGCCTGGCAAATTTTCAATTTAAAAAATGAGTTTAGGGTTAGCAGTTTTAAAATTGCTCCAAAGGCAGCAGGTACAAAGACGGATCTCTAGAGGGAATTTATAAAATTTATGAGATGCATCTAGAAAAGACAAATACCCACATATCTTAGAAGACGAGGTAAACACCAGATGCTACCGAAGTGTTCATCAATAAGGGTGCCCTTGAAGGCATGGTTGGTTCTTAATTGATTACAAAAGTGTACCGTTTAAAAGAACAATCCTGAAAGGAAATTTCATTAATTGTTTGGAATGAAAGTACCTGTACATCAGACTGAGGAGCAGAGGGAAAGAAGAAAATTAAAACTACGGTACTTTATCATCTTTGCTGGGAGACAAGCCACCTATGCTCTCTCTCTCAACTGCAGCCATTCCACCAGTCTCCTTGAATTGTTTCCATCCTAGCTTAGTGTTATAAGAACTGCAACTTTAAGAAGTAATGCACGAGCTTGCTTTTCTCCTCCTCTCTTCCCATTCCTTCTGCTTATGTGTCATGTCTGTCAAATAGTACACCAGATCTGTTTTACTACTGATCTTTGTAACCTGCCCTGAGAGTTGTTTTCTGACTAAAGCGTGTGGTAAAAATGCTTTAACTAAATAAATAGGCCTCTTAGGCCTTGCATGTGTTGAAGTAGAGATTAAGTCATGAAATATGCCACAATATAACATTATTAGTCTTCACGGTGCTTCAGGACTTTCTGCTGTTTTTGCTGTGACAGATTTTAGCCTTGCCTCCCCCTGGGGAACTTGTATTTTATACAACTTTAAACACCAAGGGTACAACAGTGTAACAGTCAGTTTTGATTACAGTGGTGCCTCGCAAGACGAAAATAATCCGTTCCGTGAGTCTTTTCGTCTGGCGGTTTTTTCGTCTTGCGAAGCAAGCCCATTAGCAGATTAGCGCTATTAGCGCTATTGACAGTTTAAGGGCTATTAACACCTATTAAAGGCTTAAGGGATTAGCGGTTTTGCTGCTAAAATGCTTTTAGCAGCTTAGCACTTCAGAAAAAGGGGTTTTGGAGCGGAAAAAACCCTCAAAATTTTTCATCAATTTTCGTCTTGCGAAGCAAGCCCATAGGGAAATTTGTCTTGCGAAGCGCCTCTGCAAACGGAAAACCCTTTCGTCTTGCGGGTTTTCCGTCTTGCGAGGCATTCGTCTTGCGGGGCACCACTGTATACAGTTTGGGGGTATGGATGCTTTTTGCTTTGCTTTGCTTTGCTTTGCTTTGCTTTGCTTTGCTTTGCTTTCCTTTGCTTTGCTTTGCTTTGCTTTGAACAGCAGGTGAAGAACATGAAAATAAATGTCTCAGAGTCACTCCCTAGTGATTGTGTGTTCATTTGACAAGAGAGGGAATGCATGATCAGTATCTATTGCTGCTCTGGAACACTTCAGACTGAAGGTGGGGGATTGGCGGCGCAATCATATGCCGGTTTAATCAGAAGGAAGTCCCATTATGAGGCTTATCACTAGTAAACATGTTTAGGATTGCACCCCAAATACTTCGATGTTCCTCCATTTTAAAGATTCCCCTCAAATAGACAGAACCAGTACCGTCATTAGGCCAACTCGGTAGCCGCCCTCAGAGGCATGCAGTAGTACTGACCTTTGAGGGGCACAGTTTTATACAAATTAGTTTTTGATATCTCTTATAAATTTCTGATAATATTTTACTTTTACTTAATATTCTGAAGAATTTTTATCATTTCTGAACCAGTCCATACAAAGACATCTTTTTGGAAAAAAGAAATTAGGGTGAAAAAACGATCTGAGGAGAAACCAGAGTAAAAAAAAATATATTGGTGGTGGTGCAAGTAGTTAGCTTTGTCTAAAGCACAAGATAGTCTGCACATAGATACCAGCAAGAGAAGTTAGTCCTCCTGCCTGACTTGCTGGTCTTTTATGTGCAAAGCGAGGTGTTTTATGCGAGGAAACATCCAGCCAACCTGACTTGCTTGCCATCTATAGTGGAGCAGCAGGCTAGCAACAGAAATATCTCACAAGGCTCCCAAATGTGTAGCTGGGAGGGTACTTAATCCTGCAAGCAGGACTGTGTATGTGTGTGTCTTTGAACGCACTTCACAGAGCTTTTGAACACTTCTTTCCAATGGCAACTGAAGCGAGAGGCACTCTTAGCCAAGAAGGGGTCTCTCTCTTGGTTAGTCTTGTATAGTTGGAAGGGACCCCGAGTCACCTTGAGCTGCAATGCAGGAATCTCAGCCAGATCATAAATGACAGGTGGCTACTGAAGGAGAGTCCACCGCCTCTCATGGGAGTCTGTTCTACTGGCAAACAGCTCTTACTGTAACTTATTTCCACATGAACCCCACCTTTTTTCTCTGACAGACAATCTGGGACTAGGCACAGATTTCACCTGTTTCCTTATAAATTTTGGGACAGATTGAAGCAACAGCTGGTATAAGTGCCCAAAGATTTAAGCACTTTCCTTCCTAATGCTGAAACATGTCTAATCGTCCCCCTCTCTGCCATGCATTAAATCTGTGAAACTGAATCCTGGTTTTGGCCATTAGCTGGCAAAAATTGTTCGCTGAAGCTCAGAGAATTATTTCCAACTTTGTGACACTGGCAAAAATAAAAATAAAAGGTATGTTGAAGCCAGCCTTATGCCTGTTCCATCACACCCAGCCTCCATTTTGCTGTCTCGAGATGCCCTCTAGAGGATAAAGGCAGCAATGGGGTTGCAGGACACACATGCCATCAATATACCAGAGCCTTTTCACAGGAGGAGCTGCTCATCATGATTAACGTGGAGTTCTGGAAGCCCCAGAGCTCGGCCTCCCGTCTTCTCCTATGCATTTGTTGTTCCTCTTTTTCTCATTGCTGCTGCCGTTAAAAACACATACAAACCATTCACAACGTTCCAAGCTGCAAGCAGCGAGTGGGTGTTTGGAGCCTGAGGTTTTGGAGTGCCCGAAGGGATCCTGGTAGATTTAATGAGCCAACCGTATAGAAAACACAGAAGTCCTTGGGCCAAACAGTAATAAGTCTTGATGTAGTGATACTGACATGCTGCTAACTGCTTGAGGAACAATTCAATTAAAAGCCACTACACATGTTGCTGCGAACATGCTCTTTGCTTTCGCAGAATGACTCTCTTGACCCCCCAAAACTCTCTAGGCTTGCATATGACTTCACACTTGATGGTGAAGAATAGGCTTGAAGGCCTTTGAGGGCAATGCCAGGCCACTGCAATTTATCCTTGTCCCCCTCTGCAGGAGAAGCACATTTAAGTGGGAAGGATAGAGTTCATGATTGGAGAATGAAAGCATTTCTGTTTCCCTCTCTGGTTGGTCTGTATGTGTAAAAACATGTCACCCAAGTCTCCAGAATGCTTTCCTCACAAGAAAACTGACCCTGCAAGAGTCTACCCAGGAACTCATTCTTGGGAAGATGGAAAGATGGAACTATGTATATATTATAGCACTTGGTCAAATCCTTTCTGCTGACGTATATCTGAAGAGTCCTATGCCCCAGCAATTGCTATGGTGGGGATTACTGCTACTGGGGGTGGGAAATGGAATGTATAAAATGGCTTCTTCAAATAATGGTGGTAAGATGTGAAAGAAGTCCAGAGTACTTATGTACATCTCCAGTCCAGGGGGGTCTTATTTTATAAAGGAATATTTTGCAAGGGGAAAAAGACCCATGCCTCATTGAGGGCCTTAAGCAGGCTTCCCACTGAAGTAATCCAATCACTGAAGATCACAATTCTGCTAATTGGTTAAATATGCTCTAATGGTGGGTCACCAGATGGCCTACAAAGAAGGGCAAATGGCTTTAACTCTTGGCACCAAATTAATTACCAGTCATTACAATCACAGGGAGAGTTGGCTCCTGGAACTGCAGTTGTAAGACATCCATTTGCTCACCCAACGGCTCCCTCTGGTTCCTTTTTATGAAGTGGGTAGCTTTGCCTTGGTAGCTATGACAGCTGGCAACTGTTCTGACGGGCAGCAGAAAAAAACCATTTTGCCTTGAGAAAGGGGTGGCACTTTCTGTTATCCTCCATGCTCTGAAAGACCCAAAACAGCAACGAGAACAGGGGTTTTTGAACATCAGAGAAATGAAAGAAGCAGTGCCAACACTCACCCATCTCGAATCAAATAGTATTTCAGGATCTCGTCAGTCTTGGAGGTAGGGGTGGCGAAACAGCTCTCCACTAAAGTCTCAAGACCACTCACGTGCACCAAGGGCTCAATTCCAAAATACAGAGAATCTCGGAGTTTAAGGGTGGGGCGAGCATCTCCGTAGGCCTCTTCAAACTCATTGTCTTTGAATATCTCGAGGGTAAAGGGGAAGACCCCCCGGTTGCGGCTCACGATCTCAAGCGGCGAGTTCTTCACGTTGGGGACGTAGCCCTCTGACATGGTGTAGTGGCGAGGGAATTCGCAAGTCACAGGGATCAACAGCTTCCCTGTGCGGACAATGATGTCGCCATTGCTGCCAGGCGTTTGCTTGGGCAAGCCAGTCACCATATTGGTAGCGATGATTTTGTCATTTACCACCTGGGGCAGAGAAGGAAAGAGAATGTTGTGAAGCCAGATGGACGAGGAAATATGTGAAGAGGAACAGTTCTATTACGACTGGGTCTGTGTGAGTGAATCTGCAAGAGTGCGGGAGGAGAGGGACAGAAGTCAGCTTCTGTGGGAGCAGAAGACAGCTTCCTAGGAACAAGAAACTCTGGAAACTGTCAAAATTTGCTTTTAAAAATCATTATTATTATTTTATTTGTTGAATTTATATACCTCCCTTTACCCAGGGGTTTCAGGGAGGTTCACAGAAAAGATCAACATAAAAGCCACAATATATATAATCAAAATAAAAACAACCCAATTAACCCCCCCCCCAGCGACATTTTAAAAGGGCATAGGATGTCAATCAGATCAACCAAAGGCCTGGTTTAAAAGGAATGTTTTTGCCTGGCACCTAAATGTGTATAATGAAGGCGCCAGGCAAACTTCCCTGGGGAGCGCATTCCACAGATAGGGAGCCACTGCAGAAAAGGCCCCTTCTCTCGAGGAGGAGAAACACAAAGAAGGGCCTCAGAAGATGATCCCAGGGTCTGGGTAGGTTCATATGGAAAGAGGTGGTCCTTGAGGTATTGTGGTCCTGAGCCATTTAAAGTTTATAGGTCAAAACCATCACTTTGCAGTTGGACCAGGATCAGTATAATATGTTCAAACCATCTTGCTCCAGTGAGCAACCTGACCGCTGAATTCTACACTAGCTGAAGTTTCCAAAGCGTCTTCAGAGGCAGAGGCAACATATTGCAGTAATCTAACCAGAGCATAAGGTAAAGGTAAAGGGACCCCTGACCATTAGGTCCAGTCGTGGCTGACTCTGGGGTTGCGGCGTCATCTCGCTTTATTGGCCGAGGGAGCAGGCACATAGCTTCCGGGTCATGTGGCTAGCATGACTAAGCCACTTCTGGCGAACCAGAGCAGCGCACGGAAACACCATTTACCTTCCTGCCAGAGCGGTACCTATTTATCTATTTGCACTTTGACGTGCTTTTGAACTGCTAGGTTGGCAGGAGCATGGACCGAGGAACGGGAGCTCACCCCGTCATGGGGATTCGAACCGCCGACCTTCTGATCAGCAAGTCCTAGGCTCTGTGGTTTAACCCACAGCGCCACCCGCATTCTAACCAGAGCATAGATAACAGTAATTAGGCTATCCCTTTCCAGATAGAGGCATAGCTGGGCCACCAGCCAAAGCTGATGGAAGGCACTCCAGGCCACTGAGGCCACCTGAGCCTTGAGTGGCAGCAAAGGATCCAGGAGTGCCCCCAAGCTACACACCTACTAGAAAAAACCATGTTTCTAGTCCGTATGCTAACCAAGATAAGAGGGAAAGTGTGTGGACATGCTGAAATGTTAGGGATGGCCAAATAAGATTTCCAGTGGTTGGTGGATGGTTAGCGAAACAGGTATGGAATATGGAATATAAGGGAAATAGAAATTTCTCCCAAATTTCAGAACTGAATGTATGTCAATAGCTATAAGGGAAAAAAGAGAGTAATCACTCCAGCTGTGATAATTTTCAATAAAAAGCTTGTGAGAGGCACAATGCTGAGAACAGGATGCTGGATTTGACGGGTGTCTGAGTGATCCAGCAGGGCTCTTCTTATGTACTTTAAAAATACATAAGAACCTTACTTTAAATGTACTTTAAACACAGAAAAGAGAGTGGAAACCGATTAAATAGCTATAAGATTGATCGGGAGCAGCTGAGGAAGCTGAGAGCTGGTGTCATTATTCTGTCAGCCAACAAAGGGCAGCTTCAGTCTCCTCTGTTGCCAGGCGAATAACAAACTATATTTTCTTAAAAACTAATTTTAACAGAGGTGTTTCTTGTTCTTTTGCTTATTTAGTATGCTGTTGGGTATAAGTGTGTGGCTAATACTGAAATCTAATATAAAAGAAACACTCATTCCTGGAATTGTTCTGGAAAGTTTGAAGTAAAACCAATGTAGATTTTCAGTGTCAATGTGCTCTTGAGAATATTCTTACATACACCAGAACATAGCTGCCAACCGTCCCTTATTTGGCGGGAAAGTCCCTTATCCCAGTGCTGTGTCCCGCTGCTGTCCCTTATTGATGATGTCCCTTAAATTTCCTGGGTTTCAAAGGAAGCAGCTCCTCTCCCTCCCTCCCTGCCAGCCAGGGAGGAGGGAGGCTCCAACTGTGTTGCTTGGCTGTGTTGCTCACCCAATCAGGAGTCTAAGAACACCTGGGGGGTGGAGCTTGCATGCCTCATGCCGATCAAATCGGCAGCGTTGCCTGTGGACTCGCCTTTGCTCAACGCTTCCCAGTGGAGAGGTGACGGTGGTTTTCCTTGCTGCATCCCCTTTGTCGGGTTGCTGCACTGTGGGAACCACCGCTTGAGGCTTCATTTGGCTGCTGGCTGGGCTTTCTGCCTTTGGCTCGGAGGGGCCGGAAAATCTCTTATTTTGGCTGCTGATCCCTTATTTTCGAGGCTGCTGGTCCCTTATTTTCAAATCTGTAAGTTGACAGCTATTCACCAGAATTGCACAGATTCAATGTTATAGGATTGATAGTCTCTAATGGAGATACATCTTTCCAGCCAACAGGAAAAAGCTAATATTCATACATACATCTATAGTGGTACCACAGGATTTCAGGGAGAAGATGATGTTGACATGTGTTCCATTGGATACCCCTTTGCAGGAACCATTGATGAGTGAGAGGTCCATCCCTCCAACTAGATCCTTAGGGATGTTCACCTCTATGGAGGTAGATCTGCATAGGACAGGGACTGTAAGAAAGAGCAAATCTAGTGAGTGAGCTGGAAATGAAACTTAGAGAAGCTGCATGAGTCCTCCTTTGATGCCTCTTTTATCTGCAGCAAATGCTCCCTGATATAGGTCCATCTTGCCTGGTGGAAACCTGGCTTTGATCTGCCGGCTTGTAAAATGTGATGATTATTTTAAGCTTTAGATTCAGCTTCTTTAATCCCCCAGAGACCTGTCTGTCTTCTCTACTGTGACATCCTCACCCCTCAGGATGAGAGCTTAACTGTGCTTACGTTGTATTTCTGAGATCTAGTAGTGTCATGTGCACTTTTGTGATGATTCAGTATTAGAGAGAGGTATTTTATTTTTATCCTAATCTTCCACAAATCAAGGTCGCTTCCAGATAGGAAACTCTCCTCCATTTGTGGCTATGCTGCATATGGCTAGCATTGCATTGGCACCAATAACCTGATCTTCACAGATTAAGAAATTGCCAGACTACCATTGTAGCATGAAGGCAAGAAGATATATTATTGTATATATGAATAATGAAAAATAAATATATCATTGGCCTAGAACTGTGAAACCAATGGCACAGTTTTATTTCATATTTACCTCAGAGAGAACATGTCTGGAATTCACTGACAACACATAGAACATTCTGGAGAGATCCCATGATTAATCTGTATTTGATGGATTCCTACACACACACACACACACACACACACCAAGTTTACTTTAATTTATGTATCTTACACTTGGCACTTATTTTGTTATATAATTAGACAGATGAAATGTTTATTAATCTTGACATGAACTTGACTCAGCTGCATTGTATTGTTGTATTTTGTTTTTTAAAAGTCATTCTCATTTTAAAAACTAAAATAAAATGTTTGTTTGTTTGTTTGTTTGTTTTAAGGCACTGTGAAATGAGTAAAACAGAAAGTTTGACAAAAGACTAACAGCACCTTTCCATGCGGTGTGACAAATTACTTAAAGAAAGGAGGAAAATTCTGTGACATAGCCTAGCCAGCTGTTCGCAACGGGATGAGCTCCCATTGTTCAGTCCTTGCTCCTGCCCACGTAGCAGTTCGAAAGCACGAAGTGCAAGTAGATAAATAGGTACCGCTCCGGCGGGAAGGTAAACGGCGTTTCCGTGCGCTGCTCTAGTTCGCCAGAAGAGGCTTAGTCATGCTAGCCACATGACCCGGAAACTGTACGCCGGCTCCCTTGGCCAGTGAAGCAAGATGAGCACCACAGCCCCAGAGTCGTCCGTGACTGGACTTAACGGGGTCCCTCTACCTTTACCTTTTTAAAATTTAAAAGGTCAAGCAAAAAACCTATATTTGGATAGCACAAGCCCCTTGTGTCAGCCTAAGCAGCTTTTTGGATGTAGGCCAGTGTCTGTGTCAATTTTGCATAAGGTTACATTATCTTTCTATCTCATGAGTATTCTGGATAGGCAAAGAGCCACTGGCCAATTTGTCTCCTGAAAGGATGGCTCTGGGGGTACATTGATTATTCAGCCTGCCTCACCCCATATTGCTGACCTTAGTTATATATGTGAACATTTTACTAACTAGGCAATACCACTTATCATCAAGTCTAACTATCCATGAGGGTGTTGGATTATTCTGGCCCTTAGAGTGGTGTCTGGAGAATAAAGTGTCCTCTAAGAATCAAAAGTGCCCATCAGCCTATATACAATGAAGGAACATTTTCAAGGAATGTTGCTCCATCCTCACAAATAGCCTGATGGGTTAAAGTTCCAGTTTACTACTGACTGAGGCAGAAAACTCACTTCATAATTACCCATTTGAGTTTAACTAGTTTGTGTTCTTTGTTGCCATCACTATACATTCTGTGAGGAAACATTTGATGGAAAACAAACACACTGTCATCCATATTTAGGGAATTTTCTGAAACACAATCTTCACTGTTTCACTGACACATAATTTTCAAGCTTGAGCGATGAACAGACTATAAATTATTTTTAGTGCGGAAAGGTACAGATTTATGAATCCTGCTAATGTAACAGTTAGCAGGCATTGATTTTGCCAGGTTTTTCAGAATCATGAAAACAGGTGCTGCCCCCATTTAAAGTTGATGCATTGATTTCTGACTCCTGGTATCTTGGATAAAATACGGTTTTCTTTTTCCTCAAATGTTACTGTTCAAAACTTTTTAAACCACCTGCCCAGTCCAGGAAATAGTTTTGATAAGAAACAATATGCTGCAGTGTGCACACACGTATGCAGAAGAGTAATATTCCTGCATTTCCCTCCTGGCTTCATCAAGGGTGCTGTTGTGACTGAAGCATACATAATTTTATTTGTATGCCTCCTTTCAGACCATGCTCAATGTGAAAAAAAATATGTAAATGCAACATTACAAAAGTAGCCATAAACAATAAATAAAACATCAGAAAATGGACAACCGGACTGAACAATTTCCACAAAAATCACAATTTCCACATAAATCTAAAATAAAGTTAAAAAAAACCAACAGCAGCAACAGCAAGAATACCCACCCCAACCCACCCCGCAACAACAACACCACAATCCAAGAAACAGAAAATGAAAAGGCAAAGGTTCTCTGTCTTTCAGCAACTGCTCTGGTAGATACACAAGAATGAAGAGGAATCTATGTATCCCAAATACCAGAGAACAAACCAGAAAGCAGGAGGTTGCCGGGGGGGGGGGGGTGAAGGGAAAGGCAAACATTACTTTCAAGCTTCTGAGGGACAATTTGGAAACCATTTCCAGTAATACCTGGCAGATGGATAACTTTGCATAGATGAATTGATCAGCTCACAGACCTGATTTAGGACATTTATTAAGTCATTCAATGAACTCTTTGATAAATGAGCATGCTTGGTGCTTTTCTGCTGTTTGGATCCCAGTTTGAGGGCCTGTCTCTCATTAATCAAGTAAGGCAAGGGCAGAAAATATGTATTTCTTATTGGAAGCAATTTTTAAAGGGGGGGGGGACATAAGAAGGTCTCTTTTTCCCCTCATCCAGCCTTACAGATGAAGGCCAACTTATGTTTCTGAGGCAAATCATAGAATGGCAGAATCTTAGAGTTGGAAGGGACCCTAAGGGTCATCTCAACTAAAGCATCCATGACTGATGGCCATCCAAGGTATGAGAGAAGAAAGACCGTGTTGCACCTGTAGCAGCAAAACCAGATGCCTTCATCTGCCCCACCTCCAATAAAACATGTCTCTCCCATACCGTTCTCCATAGCCATAGCAGGCACAGTAACTCTTCCAATAGTTTGACTTTACCCCTGAAGACGCACTCTTGCCAACATTCACAAGCACTGTCTTTGTGCCCCCTCCCCTCTCCATATCTGCTGTCCCAGAAACGTACATTTCTTTCGGTGCTTTCTCAAACGTAAACAATTCGTAGCTGATCAAGGAATATAATAACTCTCTTTTCAGCAGTATTGAGGGTAATGTTGACTACTAATTTACAGGAAGAGTGTAAAGTGAAACATTAATTTGCAAACTGCTTTGGATAACTGCTGGCCTTGTTACCAACTACATCACCATGCACCTAATTAGAATTAATAAAAAGCTGTATTTATGCAGTTGCAGGCAGGGTCTACATTTTATGTTCCCATAAACTATTGTATGTGTGGTCATAAATGTGTTTTGCTTAATAAAGTGCAGTGGCTGCTCCTTAAACACATTTGTTCCGGAGGACAGCATGTGAGAGTTTTCCCATTGCACTAGATACTCAAGCTGATGAGCCCACTATTGGGCATATGAGACATTTGTCCCACGTATTGTCCTTGCAGAAGAAACTACTGCAGGATGAACCCGCCAAATGCCTCTGACAAATGCAGGGCAGCATAATTTCACAGGTGGGACAGCATTTTGCTGTGACAGGCTGGTGTCGGATACCGTGTTTGCCCATCAAAATGGGAGGTCGAGCAGGAGTGAACAGTAGCAGAACCACCACTGAACAAGGGAAGAGGGATCCATGGTGAGCACACAGCCAAGACAAGTGTTGAGGA
Organism: Podarcis tiliguerta; assembly: GCF_965153285.1. Taxonomy (NCBI): domain Eukaryota; kingdom Metazoa; phylum Chordata; class Lepidosauria; order Squamata; family Lacertidae; genus Podarcis; species Podarcis tiliguerta. The sequence continues at coordinate 66,552,865 of NC_139538.1, forward strand.
ACCAAAACTAGGTCAGGGAACATAACTGAGATCTTCCCCAATGTACAGGGCTAGATGGAATGGGTTGATCTGTTGATCTGATCTCAGCGTTCAGGAGGTTCTCCTTCAAAATATATTTCATTTCTAATAGGGTGGGGGCAAAGAAATCAGGTGGTGCATTTGCTCCCCAGCAACATTCTCCTGCACCAGCCACAATGTACTATTTGTCGCTAGCAATCTCAATTGTCCTACCTTGACAAGTGTGGTTGTCATCTGACAAAACAAGACCGCGTGGGCACTCACACTGGTAGGTGTCTTCTACCGTGACGCAAACATGGCTGCAGCCCCCATTGTTGTTGTGGCAACCTTCAATTTCTAGGATAGAGATAACAGTCAGACACACAAAAATCTTTGCTCAACCCAGATCGGCTTGAGATGAAAGTCTCTATCTGTCCATAACAAGGGGATTTTATAGCAATTGTATCTGTGGTATAAACCTTCATATGTTATACATTAACTTTTGCAATCATTCTGGGCAAAATCTTTTCTAAGCTGTATTGATATGAATGGGAACTGTGGAAGAACACGGATGGGAATTGCGAATAGAACATGAATGGGATACTGTGAATATGAATGGAGGAAGAACATGAGTAGGAAGTAGGTCGTGCTTTTTGTGCAGCTCTCATTACTTTAAATGGCACTTGTACATAAGACTTTCTCTGTTGGATGTTACAGCAATTTGGAGGAATAGGCAGCAAAGACACACTTCCTGCTCCCTGTGAATCAATGTACTGTCCTAATCTGCAGAATCCCACAATTTCTCAGTTTTGTGTGTTTTCTTAAAAATAGTTTTTAATATTTTAAAACGTGTAAAACTTAGGCTTCACAACTTGTGTTTTTAAGTGTACAGTTGACCATTAAATGCACGCCTAAATGAGATCCTGCCAAGTTTACAGTTGGTAGCAAATACGGACCAGCTACCATTTTAAGGCAGCCTTTTCCAAGTTAGTGTCCTCCAGTTAGTTTGGGCTACAACTCCCATCCTGCAGGCTGGGGCTGATGGGAGTTGTAGACCAAAACATTTGGAGGGAACCAGGATGGGAGTGTAGAGTGGGCCTTGGGGCAGGCTCCGTACATACGGAAAGAATGAAAAATTTCCAGGTAGTTTTCAAAACATCCAAGGCATTTCTTAGACTGACAAGATCTTGGCAGTTCAAATGAGCTTTAAATCAGTGCCCATGTGTTAGGCTAGGAAACCCCACCACTCTGAGATTATGACCATTAAAACCAATGGTATCCTTTGAAGATTTTGTGGCTGTGCAATGGATGTTGGGGTGGTTGCAAAGTGAATTATATCTTTCCTGGAATGGCTCATAAACCACATGGCATATCAGTAAATATGAAACCGACCAACTCGATTGTATATTGCTCAATAAATTCCTTGGAGAGCATTGAACGCATGAAAAATGTCACCTATTACCTCAGAGTCTTAAAACTATCTATATAGCAAGCACAAATTTCCCAACGTTTACTGAAAAGGAAACAATTACTCTTCCTAGTAAAAACAAAACAAAAAAATAATGATTAAAAAGGATGCTACCAGTGCTTTCCCCCCAAAGGCCAGAATGTTAGATTATGAAGATACAAATATATTATTGATGGATGTGAAGAGGATGAACTAAAGGGCCTTCTTCCTTGGTTACACCTGTGGTCCCTCCACCATTCATTCTCAGACAACAACCCAGGGCCAAGCTAGACCCAAATATAAATCTCCCAATTAAAAAAAAAAAAGTGCCAGTTTTTTTTAAAAAGTGGAAACAGCATTGGTGGAAAGGGCCAATAATTACTGGCATAGCACCAATAATTTACCCAAGGTAAACAGCACTTTCAGAAGAGATTTTATTCTTGGAAGTTTAATCAGGGAGACGGAAGATTAAATCCCACTTTCCTGCCTGCTGCAGTCCCAAAGAACTGATGCCGGTTGCATTTATTTAAAATCTGCACAGCAAATGTAAAGTGGCCCTTAACATCATATGACATTGATTTCCAGCTGGGAGGCTATGGAGGAAGTGTTTAACAATACATGGCTCTGCTATGGTACTCTAGTTCCTATTGTGTAGTTCACATTTCTGTCGTTGTCCCATTCAACTAGTTGTTATTATTTTTAAGGAAGACAACTCATGCTGTAAGACAGGGATGGGAAACATGTGACCTTTCAAATGTTTTGTTGGAGCCATGCATACATCATTTTATTTGTATGCCAGCTTTCCATAGCCAAAACCATGCTTGAGGCTGCTAACAAAATGAAAAGAATTACACAAACATAACAAAAGTAGTCATAAGTAATTAATAAAGCATCAAAAAGTACACAAGCAAGTTGAACAATTTCCACATAAACCATGATTATAGAAACAAAAAGATACAAATAAATAGCATCAGTAACAGCAACACCCACCCCAACGAAAACCCCTAAACAATACCCCAGCCAAAGAGTCTGTTCACCAGCCTCAGCTTTTGTAGCTGGAGTCAGTCCCAGGTGTAAAAAAGCATGCAAGACCTGGAGCAAGGGATCCTTACTCACCCTGGCAGGTCTTTCCATCCTTCCCTAGAATTCGCCCAACTCCACATTCACAACGGTAGGAGTTCTTGAGGTTCACACAGAATTCACTACAACCTCCGTTATTCTGTTCACATTCATTTTCATCTGTGGGGAAAAACAGGAGCCACAAATCCACAACTTAACAATATGAAGCTGGTGATTAAGAAGTGTAATATGCAAACCAATTGCTCCATTAATGAAATCTGAATCAGGGAATCATTTTTTCCCCTTTAGGTGGCACAGGCTAGTAGTAAGGATCACCTTACACGTTATGAAAAGACAGCCAGGATTCTGAGTCTAAAGAAACAGCCGTGTTCTCACTTGCATTACACACATGGGCATGGGCACACAAAAATAAACGTAAGAGTTATATGAACCAGATGTCTGTGCCATCGTTTGTTTTGGGGTGAATCTTCTACATGACACAGCACACATGGAGTATACTGAGTACTTTGGGTGCAGCTTGAATCTCATTGAATCTGGACTCAGCTACATTAGTCAAAAAACAGTGTTTTGAATGCATTATAAAGACGCAACACCAGATGGCGGTGGAGGGAGGGAATTCTAAGCAATTTTCCATAGCGTTTTTTTCCTTTTGTTATAACGATTTAATTTCTGACTTATTTATAGTGGGTTTTTCCTGTATGTAGATCAACCCCTATATTACATTTTCTGTACAGTAATATAGAGGAAAATCTGCTTAATAAATGCTGGAAATCCCTGTACCCAATTAAACTAATGTCAGAAAAGATGAAGGGGAAATCAAGACAAACCAGACCACTGATTCCTAGATGAAAATGTGCTATAGTTTTTCAACTTCCATGAAATTCCAGAGGGCTGAGAAGAGGGAGCTACTCAGCATATTCTTGAAAGTGATCTTTTTCTAGTTAGATAGCTCAGTGAAACCTTTCCAGGGCATTTTAATTCAATGCGGTTTTTTGCCATCCCATTTGTCAGCTATGTGCATAAAGACTCAGAATTAGGCCAGATTTCATAGGGTGAGTGGCGGAGATGTTATTAGGACAAGAGATTCATTAGTACCCTATTATTAGCATTCTATTAATTAGTAGTGCTTACTAGGCAGCAAATCCCATTGAAATCAGTAGGAATTAATTCTGAGTAGTGTTAATTCTGAGCACTGTTAATCAATGATGAAACCCAGAGAACCTCTATACTTGAGTCTATCCTTGGGTGGAATTCCATTACATATTCACAAATTCAGGTTGCTCAATTAAAGTTCATTTGGTGTTCTTGCATGACAAATGGGCTTTCCCTTAAAAGGATTTTTTGAGAGAAGGAATGTGATGCAGAAAAATGTAGAATAGGTAAAGGTAAAGGGACCCCTGACCATTAGGTCCAGTCGTGGCCGACTCTGGGGTTGCGGCGCTCATCTTGCTTTATTGGCCAAGGGAGCTGGTGTACAGCTTCCGGGTCATGTGGCCAACATGACTAAGCCGCTTCTGGCGAACCAGAGCAGTGCACGGAAACACCGTTTAACCTTCCCACCAGAGTGGTACCTATTTATCTACTTGCACTTTGATGTGCTTTCAAACTGCTGGGTTGGCAGGAGCAGAGACTGAGCAACAGGAGCTCACCCCGTTGTGGGGATTCAAATCGCCGACCTTCTGATCGGCAAGTCCTAGGCTCTGTGGTTTAACCCACAGCACCACCTGCGTTCCCCCACCATGGAAACAAATTAGAGTGAATGCTCAATAAATAGCTGGCACCATCTGACCTCCCCACAAACTTTGCATATACAGATCAGGTTGAAGGCTCAGTAAACATCAGAATGACGAATGCTCATCTGAAAGCAACCCCAAATCTTCAAAAGCTTTTTAAAAGAAGAGCTGTTTTTTACCAGAGCTCACGCTAGTAGGCAGTGTGGCATTAATCCAAACTTTACAAGTCATAAATAGCTTGAAGATTGCTGCAGTAACTTAAGAAACTTGAAGAAAGGAATTTCAGAAAGAGCTGCTGAGAATTAAGATTCATAGCATATAACCAGGGAACCGCATGTTGAATGAAAAGCTAAACCAGTTAACTTGATTGATGAAAGACCTCTCAGATGATGGTGCTCAATGCTGTGGTAGCATTGCCAGACTCCAATCCTGCTAGATTCCCCAGTATCCTCAATTAGGAAACAGGGAATGCAGAAGGAAAACTTGAGAATGTGGGAAGGAGGAAGGCAATGGTTTTTGAAATATACCTGAAGTTGTTATTATGCAGAACTCAGGAAACTAATTAGGAAGGCGAGTAAGCCTCAGAGATCTCAGGCAGAAGAATGAGAGGATTGCATTAATATAGTTTCCCTAATATATGCATTTTAATCCATGCTTATTTGCTGGAGAACTGCCTCACAAAATAAGCAGAAGTTGCCAATTTCAAATTGCAGCTGCGTTTCAGTTCACAGACTGGTTCATGAAGTGCAAATTAGGTATTATTATTATGAAACAGGCACTGCTGCTTCTTGCAAAGGAGGCAGGGCCAGCTGGGCACTCTTGGGAGCACTGCCTCTTTGGCTTCCACTGCTTCACCTTGCCTCATGAATGGGCCGGCCCTGGTGGCTGCAGGTACATAAGAGACAACCTGACCCTGAGTGAGAGAGGACTTGAACAGATCAGCAGAGGAAAAGTCTCGAATGAGAGGCAGGTGTGTGATGGGATTGTGAATATGTATGAGACTAGCTTTACACTAACCTTGAGATGTTATTTGGTCCTTGCAAGCAAAGCTGCTGCCCTTTGACTGGCTCTAAGCATTTACTGTCTGACACTGAGGTTTTAGATGCTTCCGCACAGTCTCCAAGATGCCAGGATAATTAAGCCATGGATGTAATCATGGCAGCATGGAAACAATGCACAGCCCTCCTAATTAGCCCCCAAAATATTGCCTTCGTCCACTTTCCTCCTCTGCAAGCTGAGATCTCTTCGGGTTTTCCAAGGGTGCAACAACAAAGTGCAAACAGTTTGTGCTGGCTCAACACCCAGTTTAGTGATTGCACATTCATTGGGTTGGGGTTGCTGCAATTCAGTTTTGGTATTTGCTCTGGGCCAGTATGGACCGTATTTGAAAAGTCTGATCCAGAGCTGGAGCACAGCCACACTCTCCACTCCCCATATGGAGACAGCAAATCTGTTTGTGCCCTATGCACATAGGACTTTACACAGTTGTACTGTCCACGTGGTACCCTGGCTCTATGGTTAGAGCAGATCTCCTGAATGCCTGTGCCCATGCTGTGCCAGAGAGAGGAAAGGGAGATTACTGGGAAAGCACCTAGACCTTAAGAGAAATTGGTTTATTCCAACCTTTGACTATTGAACTGTTCCTATTCTGTATTTTGAACAGGTTTATTTACAAAGGATTTACAGTATGGGTAGCTAAGATTCACGACGCAGTGTATTTTTAAGATGTTTTCTTTTTTTTTTTACTCCTACGTTCTTGTTTGTTTCCTAACTTTTTCCTCTCTGTTTCTGTAGTGGTTGTTTTCCAGACTATTCTCATACACTGATTATTCCCAATGGCTTGTATTTCCACTAGCAAGTGGCAAGCATGACTTGTGAAAAGTCCATCCAACACTCTGAAACTGATCGTGAAAAAACAATGAACAGAAGTATGAAACAGCAGAGGGGAAATCCTTCAGCTACTTGTTCATTTCTTCTCTCTCTCTCTCTCTCTCTCTCTCTCTCTCTCTCTCTATCTCTCTATCTCTCTCTCTCTCTCTCTCTCTCTCTCTCTCTCTCTCTCTCTCTCCCCCCACCGCCTTGATACTTCCCTTTTGCCTCTTTTGTCTCCTCTTCTGCGTCTTTCCTTACCAAGGCAGGTCTGTCCGTCAGGTCCCAATATTGTTCCTAAAGAGCATGTGCAGTCTCCAGTGTCCAAACAAGAGCCCCGGCAATCTATCATGTCACAGATGTCGTAGAAATCTGCAGAATTACAAAGGAGGATTGTTAAAGATACAGGAGTAAACCGTGTCCTCCCTAAAAGAGGGCACGTGTTGCAGTGAGACCTGGAGACTGACCCCCTGTGTTGTGGGTGGGTTTGATTGGTCAGCCACAACATCGGATTGGTAGGTCCCTCTATGTTGGGTTCAATCTGACCAATGGGGCGCAGTCCAAATGGACCGAGGGACCTATTTATACCCATGCATGTGACCCATGCACGGCTCATGCATTTGGAACACACGCCCACCTCTCCCTATATTTAGGGCTGTGTGCTTGACCTTGCTATGCCATTGTGTGTTGTCTGTCATTGGGACAGGGGCACGGCAGGAGTTTCCCCACTTGGCTGATTGGCTGTTGCCATTTGGGTTTCGCCTGCCGCGTAGCAGATCGTCACAACTTGTAGGGTTGCGGATAGGCACTGGTTCAGGTGATAGGGATGGGGGAGCAGTCCATCTCGCCATCCCTATGTGAAGGGTTTTCTGTTAAAGGAATCTAGGGACTCAAATGGTCTGGTCAACCCCTGAGAGGTGGTTGTGCCCGTACCTGAGTCCGGGGGGGGGGGGATCTGGCTGGTGAACAGAGCCTGTACCCAGCTTTTCGCCTACCCAGGTTTTCACCCTTGGCTGAGCTATGCTGGTGCCCTGGGTCAGTGCTGCCCGCAAGGGTGCAGGGAACTAGTCGAACCAGAGCCCATACAACCACTCACCTTCTGTAATCAATAAAGTTGTGGCCTAAATTCTGCCAAAAACCAAAACTAAAATTTGAGTCATGTGAGAATTTATTTAGTGGAGAGGTCTCTGGGTCTGAACACGCAATTACCTTCCATGTTCACAGTTACATTAATAGGGTTCAAGTGAAGGGCTGAACTAGATGCAACAGTGCTAAGCTTGTATGTCTGAATCAGGTACTACACCAGTAGATATTTGAAGATGGCTACCTTACCTCCTCTGTGTCTATTCTTATCCAGGCTAAGCATACCCAACTCCCTCAACCTTTCCTCATAAGGCTTTGTTTACAGATCCTTTATCAACTTGGTCACCCTCCTTTGCTCACGTTCCAGCTTGTCAATATCCTTCTTAAATTGTGGTGTAAACAATTTTGTAACACACATTGGAAACAAATATTTCTGATGATATATTCTGATTATTCTGGATTGCGTTGTTTTGTTTTCAGCAGGGATGATTCCTCAATATCAGTTGAAGCAGTTGGATTTGAAAAGCTCATCCAGCTGAAATTCTCTGACTGGTATGGCTATTAAAAACACTGGTGCCCAAATACTGACCCTCCCTGAGCCATGGAGTCTGTATTGATTTGATTCTAGTACTGGCAAAACCCTTAATCTGTGCAACTTCAGTTTGATAAGGTTTTGAGCATGAAAGGAGAAAATCAATACATTTGTCTTCAGGAAAACATTTTCCAAGGTGAGGCATTTTTTAAAGGTGACATACAGTTTTCATCTTTCGCATTCCTGATTTGCAGGAATCCCAAATAGCTCCAACATTTATTTGCAATAGAAATCCAGTTGTCAGTGCCTCGGGATTATTTAACAACTCACAGATTTTATGATTGGAGGCAATGGCTGAGGGCACGTTGCATGGCCTTGTGCATTGAATAAATCAAACCGACATGATCACTGTATCAAAGCCAGTCCGGGTGTATTCCACTTTCAAGGTAAGAGCCAGAACAGAAGGCTGAATTTGTCGTCAATGCAATAAAAATGATTTTTTATTATCTGGGAGGAAAGGAGTGTTTTATTCAGCTTTTAAGAAAATCAACTCCTTTCTTTTAAAGTGTCGGTTTAATTCAGTCAGTTGTACAAGAAATGTGTTCAGTAATAATATCTGTCAATTGAGAGCAGTGATTCAGATTAAAAAATAGGCCAGTATTAAAAAAGTTACTTTAGGTGCTCTCGAAGCAGGGGTGAGAAATCTATTGCCCTCTGAGTGTTATGAGACTCGTAACTCTAACCAGTTCCAGCCAGCATAGTCAGTGACCAGGGATGATGGGAATTGTAGTCCAACAACATCCTAAGGAATTCAGGACAGGATATGTGATCCCCTATCATCCAAATTGTAAATTCACAAACCCAGTGAGGTAGATTTCACTGAGAGCTAGGAAAATAACACAAGGTCACTTAGTGAGATTCATGGTTGGGCATCAATTTGAACCCAAGTCTTCTCCACTTTAAGGGCAAATTGATAGCATGTTGGAGATCCATGATCAGATTTCATAGGAACAGACATCTTCCCAGAACACATAGCAGATTTGTGTCTCAAATGTGCAGCAACTTACAAAAAGAGCCAAAACAACAGAGCTGTATAAAACACACAAGACAGCTAAAAGCAAGCAAACTACAGTATCTCATGAAGTAATCCAGCAATGCAAAAGCTTTCCTTAAAATACAGGTCTTGGCCACACCTCCAGAAGTTCACAAGGGGATGAAGCCAGCTGCCCTTCTCTAGGAAAGAGTTCCAGCAAGAGAATGCCACTTCAGAAAGGCCTTTCTAGCCCCACCATAAAAAAGGAGGCCTCCTCAGCTGATTGCAATGCACAAGGGGGAATTGTTTTCCAGAAGAAATAAATTACTAAAATAGATTTCTCAGTGATAAACTATAAATACCAATGAATAGCGCAACAGGAAGCTATTAACTAGATTGCCTGGGGATGCAGAGATGAACTGGAAATCCAGCTTTAAATTGCTTGAGGAAGGAGGGGGAGCTTTGTTCTATATTTTTTTATATATGAATGAACACAGCTTTATATGAGAAGTCCCCACGGTGAAATCAACAACTGAACGAAGGGATTTTCCATACATGACAACACAGGTACCATAGAACTTTATTTAAGTTGTAGGCATTATATTATATGCCCAAGGGGAACTCCTCTTTGCAACTAAAGAAGTTTTGGGGGTCACTTACGCCCACAGTAGGCATGGAAGCAGACACTGGGCTTGGTTAACTGGTAGACATAATAGCCTCCTGGGCAGGCCTTGACCTCAACCGTTGTGTTCCACATGCAGCAGTTTCCATTGAAGGTGGCACAGGCCTGCCTCTGGACAATGCCATCTGACTCCTGAGGGTGGCTACCATTTAGCCATATTGGAGCATGGGTACCACAGTGGTTTTCCGGGATGCAGAAGGTGGGCATGGCATCGCCAGCCATCCCAGTGAAGCGGTACCATTCCCCGTCAACATGGCTGTCACACTCGGGTTGGTCGTGAGAGCCGTTGAAGTGGTGTTCAGTGTTCCTCCAAGGTTCATTCAGACTGATGTAGGCAGAGCAAGGATCAAGAGCTGCAACATGGAAAGAAGAGAGAGCCCCGTGGCAATCAAAAGAACAACAGTATACATGCCAAGGATCTGTGGGGAAAGACTTGTGAAACGAAGATTAGCAAAAGGCAAATAATCAGTCGCCTAAGGCAGAGAGGGCCAAATTCTCTATTTTGGAGCGCATTCTATCCATCACACAATAACACAGACCCAGGACTGACCTTTGATTCAGATGCACAAACTGTCCTCAACCTCATTGTAAAGCGGATGCCCGCAAAGCAGGAAGATCTTCTCCCTTGCAGAGCATGCGCACTCCAGCACAGCCTCCCATTTACAAGTTAACACCCATTAAATCACACATTACAAGCAATTCCATAAAAAGAGATGCAATCATCTCTCCCTTTATATACCCAGCCAATCGCTGTGCTCTGCAGGAGAGAGAACCTCCTGCAGATAACATCTCATCAGGAGGTCCATTCTGTACAATGTAGGAATCGGGCCTTTATCATGAGAGCATCTCCCCTTCAAAAGTCCCTCCTGTTAAACATCTCTTGTCCTTTTGGTGCCTGCTGATGGTCTCTCTTTTTCAGCAAGCCTTTTGTTCCAGTCTGTGTCTATGTTGCAATTGGTTTTATATATATATATAATTGCTGTAATTGTTTTCGTAGGGTTTTGTTGTTGTTAAATCATTTCAAGATACTATAATGCCACCCATTTCCCCCTCCCCTTCCTTAGCAAACCATGAAAACCAACATCATTGATCTTGGTTAAAATTTAGTAGGGGCTCTGAGGGCTGCATAAAATGATCTCACGTACTGGATCTAGCCATTAGATTTATTTCCCATTTAAGGAGTGGGACACCCCACCAAACATCTTTTTTAATTCCCTACAATGGTCTGCTATTGGGTTGATGTAGTTTCTGGCTCTGTTTGGGGAGAGGGCGTTGATAAGCAATGAAGGAACCTAGGACCCTGCAGATTTATCCCCTACCCCACCCGGCACTATATTTTAATTTTAAAATTTATCATATTTTACAAATGGGGCTTTACAGCGCTGGCCCACAGTGCTGTTAAATTGCACTTAGAAATTGTCTTGAAATGTCTCTGTCTTATCCTGGGAGGCTGTCTTCTCTGTCACCTTTCCTTGCCCTGGGATATACCGGTACATTGGGCCCTTCCTCTTCATTCTCTGGCTTGCCTCCTGCCAGTAAGAAGCGATTAAAATAGGTCTCTAAGCTGCCGTTTCTTTGTGTCTGTGCTTTCTGCTAGGCAGAATGGTGCTCTCCTTGACAATGGTTCATGAGAGTGGCTTTGATCTCCCCAGTTCAGAGCAGAACACTTGACTCACGCTGCCATCGGGTGCAATGACTTGCAGTTCTCCCTCACCTTGCAAACTAATTTTCTACATACTTTCCGTTCCCTAGTGTTTAAAGGTCTTCATAGACCTTAAAGACCAGCCCTGGTCCTTATTAAGTTAATAATTTGCTTAGAGTTTGATACACACACAGAGAGAGAGAGAGAGTAAAAATGATATTCAAAACATGATAAAATATATGCAAAACCAAAAAACAACAAAAATGAAAACTGCAATAACTAAAACAGAATACAGCAGCACCAATCCTTTTATAGCCAAGGAAAGGTTTTGCATATAGGGATGCTTTCAGCTAGCAGTGGAAAGAATATAATGTGGTGACTTGGTGGATCTCAGTAGGCATCAAAGCCTAGAGGGTGTGGATGCCACCACAGAAAAGGACCTCCTGCGTGTTCCAAGCAACCTCCTTCTCCCTCTGATCTGCAGGTCTGGAAAGGACCTCATGGGAAGCTAGTTTCTTAGGGATGCAGGGCCCAGATATTTTAAAGGTGATACACAGTACAAATCTGAGAGGTAACCACAAACAGTCAGCACAGAATAGATATAACGAAAGTGGTGCTACTTTCCTTGTGACCCTTCCTTCTTCATAAATGCACCACAGTTCTGGACCAGGTAAAGCTGATGGAACTACCTTCAAGGCCGGGTTCTTTCCATGCCCTCCATCTCTGCTTGCATCTCCTATTGCAATAAAGTTCTCCTAACTGGATGATGGTGAGATATCTCATTTAAGCACCATCTATTTATTGATCATGCACAAGTGCTGTTGCCTGCAGTGAGAGCTTTGTGTATGTACAAAGGGCATCTGAGTCAACCTGTTCCTAAGAAGCAGGATTTCATAGAGATTTAAAGTGGAAGCCGCCAGAGAGAAGAATGTAATAAAAATATTCATTTCACTTTTCATCAGGCCTGTATTTAATCTTCCCCCAGCAGCTTCTGCAGCGAAAGTTTGCAGCTTAAATCTTTGCATATATTTAACACCTGATTAAGCACCAGTTAACCATGACTGGTCAGGTCCACCATTAAAGCAGGATTTATGCTAATATTTTTCTGACTAAGGCAAATCCATTACTTTTCACTATCCTCACTCTTAAAGAAGGCAATTGTTCTGGCTAGGCACACAGCAAAACTGAACAAATCAAGTTTTTCTACCTTTTGATGCTTTATTTCCCACTGGGCTTCTCCTGCATTATTTAACCCAAATTTTAGGAATTCTGCAATGTCTGTAGCACCATTTGAAAATAAGAATATGCATTTTAACCTAATGAGAAAACAACTTGGACACAGACGAACTGTGATTGCTTCACTTGCCTGTGATTATAGATATTGCAGTGGCTGCAATTCACACTCATCAGAATTAATGGACACGTTATGCAGGAGAATCCACAATTGATCTCCTGGCTTAAAAAGAAAAATCCACCTTGAAATGCAGCTCTGTGTATGTATTTCTCTGTGTCTGTGTTTATGACATTTTCTTAATCAAAGTCGACATACACACAAACACACCATTCACAGATTTTCTTGCTCCATGGTGGGAAAATACACAACGCAATTATATAGCCAACATTCTGTGATGGTTTGAATGTTAGGCTCTCGGTGGATCCAAGAATGGGGTGTTGGTATCTGTTTGAATTTTAGCTCCTACCACTGGAATTTCTCAACATCACTACCACATTTGAAGTTATGCCTCAGAACCCAAATTAAGAATTTGGTGTTCCATGTATACCTGTGATTCAAAGTCCACCACAGAGCAGATTCTGTCTTAGTGGTGAATGGGAGCATGATAATCTCTTCTACAGATGCTGAGAAAGTGGGTGACATCCAAGAATCTTGGCCAACTTGAATAATTTGCTGGCTCAGTGAAACTGTTCTTCTTCTCTATCCTTAAGCCCCAAATTCCCAAGATCAGATTTGTGCACAGGGATGCAGGTGGAGGAGAGGAAGGAGAAGCCCTCAAAGCTTTTATGACAACACCACGACGGTTTAGATTGGGGGGGGGGTATTTCGATTTCTTGAAAAGAGTCCTATTTCATTTTCTTTCTCACAAGCAGAATACATTTCATCTTAGGACTTTTGTAGTCCTTTGGGAAAGGTGTAGGATATGGTTTAGGGGGCGTTGGTTCTCCCTTGCATGAAACAGAGAAGCAACTTAGAATCCAAGGCAGTAACTATCTCATTTTTAACCCAGCCTTCAGACAGGGTACATCAAATATAAAAACCAAACTACAATATAATCATTCTGATCAAAAGCATGTAAAGTCAACTAGTATAGCCTCTAAAAAAAAGAAATCTAGGATTTAGGTTTAGGTGCCTGTGAGATTTACAGGGCAAACATAATATTTGGGGGAAGGCTCACATTCTCCCACCGGTAAGAAATTAAGGGCAAAAAGTGTTAGGGGAAATGCAAGATCCTTTTGCAATTGAAATGCAATGCTAACTCTGGACTATGTTCACTACAACTCAGTTTGGCTGGGAAAAGACCTAAAAGGAGGGCAAAGTCACTGCAAGAACACTCACTGCCAAAGTGTCTAATAAATGGCTTTGCGTCTACTTACCCACTGTGTTCTCCTGCAAGGGCTGTGCTTTAGCATGGAGGTACAAGGACAAAATGAGAAACAGGAACATCCCCCTCTGACCAAGGCCACGTGCTCTGTCAAAATAATCCCTTTTAAGCACGCAACGTGGGTTCACCTGTATTCTCTCTCTCTCTCGCTCTCCTTGACACACCAAATGGGTTCTGGAGTCCTGAAGCAAGCTCACATGAAGAGAGAGTCTGTTAAGGGTCCTGGAGGTTTTATCAGAGGAAGAGGCTGTAAGGAATGCAGAGCCCAACGGCAGCCTTGACCTGCCCCATAGCAGCTCTGCCTTTCAGAGTCAAAGAGGGTTATTTCCCCCACACGCGGATGCATTCATTTTGTTTCCAAGCCCATCCTCTGATTGTTTTCTTGTCCAAGTGCCCTAAAGTGACACACCTGCTATCTTATCTGGAAAGACCACTGAGGAAGGGAGACCCAGGCATCCTGTGGAGATGTGGGAAGAAAGGAAGATGGCTCCTAGCTATTATCTCCATCTTATTTTTTTTCTTCTGCTTCCTGTCATGAGGAAAGGACAAGAGTGTCTTAATCAGAGGAAATAGGAGAGCAAGAGACAATGAGACTTCAAACCCCCCCCCGCCCCCCGTCTGCCAAAATAGAGCAAAACATGCCTTCAGACCATACCCTGAGACCAACCTACCACTGAGGGAGGCTAGCTGGATGCCATACTAAGGTCCCTTGCCCCCCTTCAGGGCTGAACAGCTGGGCGAGGCACCCACACTTTCACAGATGAAAGGAGAGACACTCTTGGGCCCTTGTTGACACAGCTCTGTTTTCTGAGCCTCTACACTTCCAGCTATTAACTCAGTGCTGTGTATTCTTCTCCATTTGCTGCTATAAATTTCTGAGGCAGGTGTAGCAGGTGTTCATAAACAGCATAATAGGGGTGCATTGTTGTTGTTTAATTGAAAGATTGTTTCATAAAGTTTTTACCTCAGAATGAATTTGTGGCTGGACATATTATATATGTAGCAGCAGCAAATGAAGCATCTTCAGCAACGTTTACTTGTTCAGCCACACCGGGGGAAAGGTCAGTCTGCCTATTTTATGGAGTACACTAAGGGCAAATCAAAATGTTACTCGTGGCTCTCATTCTAATGTCTTCTCCATTTAGCAAAAGGGGTGTGAGAAGGAAGGTCAAAGTTCTTACGGCACAACCATTAGAAAGTGTCCTTGGTCTCTAATGATTGTGCAGTAAGAACTTCAGCGTTCAGCTCCCAAAACATAAAACTCCCATTGAAAGGGCACCCGTACAACCAGCCAAGGGAAGTTATGCGTTGTTGGAGGCTGATATAGACTTCGTTTTAGGATCAAATAAAATAAAATATGACAACTTTCAGCTGAATTTCTGATCTGAAGCACGCACACACATAAAATGTTATTTCTCTTCACTGCCTGCCTCAGCTTATGCTTGATGGCTGGTATTATTCATTTTGACTAGTTGTATCTCTGTAGTAACTACAGGGTAGTTGATCAATGAGAAACCCTTAGAATAAGAGGGGTCAGCAGCCTCTCGTTTGCCCAATCTCGAAGACAAAAATTGTGCAGAAATGTTGCCCTCCATCACCCGCTGATGGTGAGATTCCTAGCCTCCAGAGATTTCTCTGCCAGATTTAAGGATTGGCCTTTCAGCTACTTGCTTCAGAATAAGCACAAATGTACTTCTGTCAAGAGCTCTTCTATCACGCCTCCTTGAAACTGGCCAGTGCCTCAGACTGTCCTTGGATCCACTTTATTCATTTATATCCTGTTGGTACAAGATAGTGCAGCAGCACATTAAAACATACCGTGCATATCTAGTGGAAAAAAAGTTTAAGAACTGATTCAAGAATTTGGCCAATTGGCAGGCTTTAAATTAAATAAAACAAAAACTAAGGTTTTGACAAAAAATCTGACAGAAATTGAAAATGAAAGGTTTCAGAAAGAAACAGGTTTAACAGTAGTGAAGAAAGTTAAATATTTGGGAATAACTATGACAGCAAAAAATGGGAACTTATTTAAAGACAACTATGAGAAATGCTGGACGGAGATAAAAAAGGATCTAGATACGTGGTCTAGCTTGAAACTCTCACTACTGGGGCGCATTGCTGTAATTAAGATGAATGTATTGCCAAGAATGCTGTTTTTGTTTCAGACACTGCAGATTATTGATAAAACTGACTGTTTCAAGAAGTGGCAAAAAGATCTATCTAAATTTGTCTGGCAGGGCAAAAAGCCAAGGATAAAATTTAAAATATTAACAGACGTTAAAGAAAGAGGGGGCTTTGCCCTGCCAGACCTAAAACTCTATTATGAAGCAGCAGCTTTCTGCTGGTTGAAGGAATGGCTACTTCTTGAAAACACAGATATATTGGATTTAGAAGGGTTCAATAATGCATTTGGCTGGCATGCATATCTATGGTATGACAAAGTTAAAGTGCATAGAATGTTCAAAATTCACATTGTCAGAAAAGCACTGTTCAATGTCTGGATTAGATATAAAGATCTTTTGGAAAACAAAACTCCAAGGTGGTTGTCTTCAATGGAAGCTAAGGCAGTAAAGAGACTCAATATTTAGGCAAATTGGCCGAAGTATTGGGAGATTTTAGAACAGGATGGTGACAAACTGAAACTGCAGAGTTTTGATAAACTAAAAAGTCCGAGATTGGCTTCATTATTATCAAATAATGGAGGTATTTAAAATGGACAGAAAAATTGGCTTCCAGGTGGAAAAATCAAAATTGGAAACAGAACTATTAGAACCTAAAACAAAAATATTGTCTAGAATGTATAATTTGCTGCTGAAATGGAACACACAGGATGAGGAAGTGAAATCGGCTATGATTAAATGGGCTCAAGACGTTGGCCATAACATAATGTTTGCTGACTGGGAAAGGTTGTGGACCACTGGAATAAAGTTTACGGCATGTAATGCCTTAAGAGAGAACATAATGAAAATGATATATAGGTGGTACATGACACCAGTCAAGCTTGCAAAAATGTATCATATGCCTGATAACAAATGCTGGAAATGTAAAGAAGCAGAAGGTACCTTTTTTCACCTTTGGTGGACGTGCCCAAGGATTAAGGTTTTCTGGGAAATGATTTATAATGAATTGAAAAAAATATTTAAATACACATTTAGAAAGACCCCAGAAGCCTTTCTCCTGGGTATGGTAAACCAACAGGTTCAAGTGAAGGATAGAACTTTTTTTATGTACGCTACAACAGCAGCAAGAATACTCATCGCGCAATATTGGAAGACGCAAGATCTACCCACGCTGGAAGAATGGCAAATGAAGCTCATCGACTATATGGAACTTGCAGAAATGACCGGCAGAATCAGAGACCAGGGAGAAGAGATGGTGAAGGAAGACTGGAGGAAATTTAAAGACTATTTACAGAAGCATTATAAAATTACGAACGTTTGAGGTTATCAGATTGAATGTAAAAGAATGTTATTATAAAAATGACAATGTTAAAGAAAGTATATTTAATAAGACATAGGGAAATGTAAGGATAAATAAGACAATAATATTAATCTGAACCAAAGATACGCCAGAGGGAAAGAGTTTACTACCAGAATATAAGACCTAGAATCCAGAGTGGGAAGGCATGGGGAAGTCGCAGACCTAAGTTAATGCTGAAGAATATAATGATACAATATTTGTTTTTAACTCTTTTATTCTTACCGTTTTCATTTTTCTTTATGTTTTTGTATAATGTATGTATTGTTTTTCTTTTGCTTTTTTCCTTTTGATGTGTTTGTCGATTTGTTCTTTTTTTTGTTTATTGAATGTGGAAAATAAAATATTATATACTGTATTCCAAAAATAAATAAATAAATAAATAAATAAAACATACCGTGCATAAAACAGAACATTAAAAACAACCACAGTTTCACAGTGCCTCTCTACCAGAGACGCACAACCATTTTCTGGCATCCATCTTAACTGTCCTGATTTGCTGCATCTATACAGCCAATTGAAAGAACTTTGCCAGCCTCCTTTTCGCTATTCCGTTTTGCATAAACAACGTGAAGTTTTCACCTTCTGTATTCTTTCACATTGGTTCAGGAGAGGGAAATGTGAGAAACAGCACTTTGCTGCAGCTCTATTTCAGGCCACCAAGAACCAGCCACATGTGGCAAGGCCTTGCCGACAGTCAACTGAAGGTTGCATATTCCAGATAAGTTTGGACATGCTTCTAAGATTGATTGCTGGGGGTCAAGGAGCTAGGAAGACCTTATTTTGGTAAACAAGTTCCACTGGGGATTTATGAGCTCATATTCTATCCAGGCAAAAGTTAAAAATATACATGAATAAAACCACCTGCCTTTAACTGAAACACTACTAAAACCAAAGATGGATACAAGGAAAAAATAATCCAAAGCAAAGGAGTGCTGAGGGAGCAAAGCAGAAAAATTGATAAAATAAAGGAAACCATTAGCAGATAAGTTACGGAATTGGGGAATAAACTCAACTCCCTTAACGATCTTGACTCAGTGCCCCATCCTTATACTTTATTATGGAGGTTGTGGATATATTCATACCCTCAAACATTTCTCCGATGCATATAGGGACGCCCCATTTCATAATGATAATTTTACTATTTATACCCCACACATCTTACTGGGTTGCCCCAGCCATTCTTGGCAGCTTCCAACATATAAGAACAATAATAAAACATTAACATTTAAAAAAACATTTAAAACATATAAAAAAGGATTGCCTTCAGATGGCTTAGAGGTAGGATACCTCCCTCCAACATTTCTCCAATGAAAATAGGCACATCCTAATGAAAAGTGGGACACTCTGGGATCAAATAAGAAACCAGGATGGCTTCTCCAAATCAGGGACATCCCTGAAAAATAGGGACACTTGGAGGGTCTGGATACATCACAGTTTTACCTCTAACAATTTAGCCTTAAACTTTCTGTGGTCTTCTAGATGTGGGTAAAGGTAAAGGGACCCCTGACCATTAGGTCCAGTCGTGACCGACTCTGGGGTTGCGGCGCTCATCTCGCTTTATTGGCTGAGGGAGCCGGCGTACAGCTTCCGGGTCATGTGGCCAGCATGACTAAGCCACTTCTGGCGAACCAGAGCAGCACACGGAAACACTGTTTACCTTCCCGCCGGAGCGGTACCTATTTAGCTGCTTGCACTTTGACGTGCTTTCGAACTGCTAGGTTGGCAGGAGCAGGGACTGAGCAACGGGAGCTCACCCCGTTGCAGGGATTTGAACCGCCAACCTTCTGATCAGCAAGTCCTAGGCTCTGTGGCTTAACCCACAGGATTACCTTCGTGTTTTAAATGTATCCCCCCCCCCCATCAATTGGTTTTAATGTCATTTGTTTGTTGGTCGGTGGTTGCTTTGAGCTGCCTTGGGCAAGATAAAGTATTATTTATTAAATAATACTAATATTATGGGATGTACCCATCAGTAGGCTGCCCACACAGAGATAGCATGAGAGGCAAAAGAAGTGATGAAGAAAGGGAGGTCAAAGTAGAGCAGCCTATCAACAAGGCTTTTTTCGGCTGGAACTCACCAGAACTCAGTTCCAGCACATCTCAGGTGGGCGCCACTGCCATTATAAGAGAACAAGAGAGGCATTCATTATGAGTTCTGGCACCTCTTTTTCTAGAGAAATAGCACTGCCTATGAAGCACAATGGGAGTCACCAATAGTGAGGAGGCAGCATATATAATTTCTTGCAGATGGCTGTACCTGGGAAAGGAGAAGGGCTTCCTTGGTATTTATTGAAAGGTTACTTTTTGTCACAACCACAGAGCAAAGAAGGAAAGGTGGACAGGAAGCTATAATTCCAACAGAGCTTTAAACACCCTGAAATGGAATATTCGCCTGAATATTAATCATTCACAAACGTATTAGATCAATGCCACATAATAATAAAAAATCATGGAATCAGCTATCTTCAGATTACAGCCATGAAATGAAACATTTTGCTGATTTTAATTGTAGGCAAGCAGCCAACAATTAAAGATGGGAAAACAGACACATTGACACGTTTTTGTACATACCTCTCTGCAAGTAATCTCACCAAAGGCATAGTTCTCACTGAGGTGAAAATCTGTGTTTCGGCTGGAACACTTAACAGGAAATGGTTCTCATGTATGCTACTACATACATAAATGCATATAATAAATATGTCAGTTTAAGACTGGAGTTAAGGTTCTCACATGTTGGCTCATGCTCCACAGTGCTAGGAAACTGGAAGCCAAGTCCTTAGCAGTGGTCCATGATGCGTAATGTGAAATTTCATAAACTAGGTTTGCCTACACCTTAGTCGCACACCCACAAATTTCCTTGGCCTTTTAAGCCCAAATCCCAACGGGGAGGATGGATGCCTGGGACCAAGTGACGACACCTCTCACTAGCCTGGTCTTGTATTGCATTATGAAGCACTTGAGCCTTACTATAATGCTAAAGGAATCCTCCTGTGAGATGAGCAATGCTGGTTTGTCACTGATACCTTTAGCCGGCATGATAGGTTGCACACTGGGAGATGGGGGTCTCCTTAGATGTAACAGTGGCCATTTTTCCTAGCATTATTGTGCTTGATGGTGCAAATTGTAACATAAGGGGAAGGAGGGGAGTGCCTGCGTTGGCACAACTGTTGCACAATTGCCTTGTAGGGGAGTCATGCTGCACCTCAACTATCTGGCTATTGCTGCCCTGCAACCTTTCCATATGAAAGCCTCTGGATGGGAGAGAATTCTGGAGCACCCAAGGAAGTACTAAAATGTGGGTCTGAGACAGCGCACTCTGCACTTCTCAGCCAGATCCCTCTCAGTTTACTCAGAGTAGCACCAGCTTCTGGCTCTCCCTGGAATCAGAGCAGTCTGTGCCTCTCTTATCAACTCCCATGCCCTGTAGCATGAACCAAACAACCTAGGCACATGGGTGATTACCAGAATCCTAAAGTTTGGCATTAATGTCAGACCCCAGCAGCCAAATTATATGATGTTTTATTGAGAACAAAAAAGGAAGAGGACAAATGGACAAAACAGACTGAAAATAAAAGGAGATGACCAATGCTGACCTAGTTAGTTACAAACCTGTGTCTGGTCTACTCATGAGTAACACAGCAAAGGTGATCATTTGCTGGTTTTTCCGATGGTCACTGAAGGGCAAAAGGCAGCTCAGTTTTTAAGGACTTTTTCACCAACAATGGATTGAGTGACAGCTGGAGGTTTTAAATATCAAAGCACAGGTCGCTTTTGGCCAGGTAGTGCAGGGGTAGGCAACCTAAGGCCCGAGGGCCAGATGCAGCCCAATCGCCTTCTCAGTCTGGCCCACGGATGGTCCGGGAATCAGAGTGTTTTTACATGAGTAGACTGTGTCCTTTTATTTAAAATGCATCTCTGGGTTATTTGTGGGGCATAGGAATTCATTCTCTCTCTCCCCCCCCCCAAATATAGTCTGGCCCACCACATAGTCTGAGGGACGGTGGACTGGCCCATGGCTGAAAAAGGTTGTTGACCCCTGAGGTAGTGTGATACATGCTAAGAGTTGCGGAGACTGTAGACAACCCCTGGGGTAGGTGAAGATGGTTTGTGCTGATGTAAAACCCCATTGCATTTTTCTTCATCTTCCTGCTTGACAGAACCCATCCTGGGATTGTAGATTTAGGAATTGGGCCTGGAAATAGGTGCCTGAGTGCTCTGGCAAAATGGTGGGGAAGAGAGCAAGGCTTTTCTTCACAACAACAATGAAAAATGTCAAAGCAACTTTTGAAAACAATTCACCTGCTTCACAGATTTTAAAAGAGGCAGCAACAAAAGGTGTATCTTGGTAATGTGGAGGTAGGTCATGTACTGGTTTTGAGCAGGTTTTGGCAGCTTATTCATTTATTTCTCAGTGCATTTGTGGGCCAGTGCCTTTTCCTTCCTCTAAAAGCCACTTCCAGGGAAGATCAAGTTAAACAACTGAACTCACACATCCTTTCTGTCGCAGAGAGGTGTTGGGAGTGTGTAATTTGAAGCAAAGATGTGTTATGGTGGAAGACAGTGCTTAATCTTATTGCTTCCTTGCCTACTTTATCCCCCTAAAGCATCATAGGTTCCTAAACAACTCCAGATGTCTAGCACGGTGGAAATCTCAACAGTGTAGGTGATAAACGAATATTTTTCACTTGTTTTGAATTTGGCACTGCAACATGGCAGGCAAGGGTTTTCCTGACATCCAGTCTTATTGTAGTCATTTGCAGGCAGATTGGTACGGTGGGAGACACTTACTTGACCTCTCGGCCATTGAGTTGGCTGGTGCTTCCTGGGAGGAGCAAGGCGCCATCGAGGTCAGTGTGGTACAAATGCATCAGCCAATCTGGTGCTCCTTCTGCACCAGCCACCACCCTCCTTCCTTCTCCTAGTAAGCAGCAGCAACTCACCTGTTGGGACATCAAGTCAGCACCTACATCCTACCACACCATCTGCTAATGACCATAGAGCTGTACAGAAGCCTCCTCTGCGATCAGCAGGCATAAGGAAGGTGCAGGTTGATAGAACAAGTCCCCGCTTCCACTGTTAGGGGGTGGGGGACTTCAGGTGTTGCTGAGCCACAACTTCCATCATCCCTTAACGGTTGTGATTCCTGTATTGCAAAGGTTCGACTATATGAGACCATTGAGGTCCCTTCCAACTCTTAGGATTCTATGAGTCTAAGTCCAACAACAACTGGAGAGCAACAGATTCCTCACCCATGGGTTAAGTGAAGCTTCTGTATCTCAAGTTTATGGTCAAAGCTATATTGCAGGGCATTCTTCTTTACTGCCATTCCAGGGCAAGAATGATATCTATCAGTTGAGGAAAAGTCTGCCTGTTACAATAGAGATTATACTGCATACGGGAAATTGTGTGCTTATGTGATGATCACTGGCACACAGGTCGTCAACTCCATGTACATAAGAGGTACAATCGCTGAGAATGTACCACCGCATACTGTGATCTATGGGATGAATGTTGTTTCCCACACAGAACTACCATCCCTGTATGATTTTTGTAAAGCATGAGACATCTTGGTTTGGGCTTATCCATAAATGAAAGAGGCCCAAACAGGCAAAAGTTGGCAAACACTTGATTCACTCCTTTCAACTGGGAAGAAATCAGTTTCAACACAACAGTTCAAAAACTGAATAGTTATTTATTGTTCCAGAAGTACATTGCTCTTTTATACATATTTAATAAATGATACAGGATTTTACACATGTTCAGTATTTTACTTTATTTTTTAAGGACTTTTTCTCCATGCCCCTCCCTCGCCCCAAACACACATAAAATGTTCCTCTACAGGACTGCTCGTCTTCTTCCTTTTTTAAAATGCCGCATACAAAGAGGATAAAACAGGTTTGTTTTTGTTTTGTTTTTTAAAAAACCAAACGAAAATCAAAAATGTAACTGAGAACAGAAAGACAAAGGTGGGGGGAGAGAGAGAGAAAGAAAGAAAAAACACCTTGGAACATGCATCGATTCAGTCCAACATGCCATCGAGTGAGAGGAGGCAGCAGCGGTCCCGTCTGCATTTCCACATCTGCAAGGCACCTGGCGTCTGGTTTATATTTATTTTGTACACTTTAAAACATGGTTTCTCCAGAAAGTGGGAGCCTCTCGCCTTGACACAGTGAGAAGTAGTGAACTGAAAGGAAACACCCGGCCTTTCTGCGAATTAAGCTTAGAGCCCTTCTGCAACTTCCATCCTGTCTCCACAGTATTTATCACAGGATGATAAGAAAAGGCTGATTCCACTCCATGCAGGATGCAAGATCCGCTCAGGGGAGGAGGGGCGGAACCACCCAGTTGGTTTGCAAGAAGTGGAGGGTGATGGAGTGCCATTTCCTCAACTTTTAAAATAATAACAACAATAATAAAAAAAGGAGTTTGCAATCTGCTACTCCGCAGAAACCCTGGCTCCTAGGCACCGGGGCGTTCTTTTTAAAGCTACCAAAGAAAGAAAGGGCTTGTGAATCAATGTGGAACTCTGTGGTCTTCTA
This sequence comes from Podarcis tiliguerta, assembly GCF_965153285.1. Taxonomy (NCBI): domain Eukaryota; kingdom Metazoa; phylum Chordata; class Lepidosauria; order Squamata; family Lacertidae; genus Podarcis; species Podarcis tiliguerta. The sequence goes on from NC_139538.1 coordinate 66,576,600, forward strand.
CTCCAGGCCTTTGACAAAGTCTCCAGACCAGGCGACTTCATGAAAGACACATCATTCACTCTGCTATGCAAACATCACATTTAATTATACCTGTCCTAATGCTTTTTCTGTAAAGAGTCATGGTTTTGAGTCAAGTACCCAATTTGATATATATTTAAACCAACCTTTGTGATTTGATTAATCCAGGTCACTACCAGATTCTGGGGTGGAAAGAGTAGGGGGAGACTTCCCTCCCTTAAGACTGAATATGAAAAATTCTCTCATGCAATATCACCATTTATATCTAGAAGTACATCCAGGGCAGTGGGACATGTTCAAGTTTAAGAATGTAGTAAGTCATTCAAAGTGTCAATTATCAAACGTTCAGGGCAAGGGTTATTCCGCTTGTGATATCGATAAAACTGACTATAGTGATGTAATCATCCCATAAAGGAGAAAGTCTGCTTCGTTTTCTTTTAAAGTAAAAAGCAGTTTCACATGAAGGTTACAAAAGAGACACACTAGGTCCAATCTAGAGTGAATGTTCATGTAGGGCCAATTGGATCAGCAGCCATAGCTTCATAAGATGGTGCTTTTCCCCCTTCTTCTTCACTTTTTTTGATGCACTGTTATTATTTATTATTGGTATTTTGAAAGAGGAGAAGTCTTTTAAAAAGCTTAGCAGGCTGCTGGTGCATCATCAAGAGGCAGACACTGCCAAGCCGGAAAAATATGCCCCCTATACATTCTGTTTATGAAATGCCGACTTTTTTATATATATTTTCATCCAGGAAGAAAGAACGTTTAAATGTGACGGTATTTGTCAAGCCCTTTGAAAAGACTTAACATCCCACAATGCCCAATCTTCTCGTTGAACACACTGACCCCTCCCCAGCCATGGTCCTTGTTCTGCTTTGAATGATTAAAAAGCCCTCCACCCCGCAAGACCTCCCAGCTTCCACCAGCAATGCTTTAATTAAAGAGGCGAGAGCTATGAACCGTTTTGCCAAGTCTGCCAGGGTTCAGAGGACCTGGGCTGGTCAGTCTTTATCGCTGATTTGTCGGACAGGCAAATGCACCTGCAAGGGGTCTCGAAGCCTCTTCAGATCCAATTCTGCCTGAAAATTAAGGGGGGGAGAAAGCTATAAGAACCACATTTCGCCACAAAGTGCTGAAATACACCCCTTCAGATGTTGCTGAATGACAAGTCCCATCAGTCGCAGCCAGTTGTCAGGAATGAGGGGTTCTGTACCTCAGTAACATCGGGGGGGGGGTTACAGGTTAACGACTCCTGCTGTAATGTAATGTGATCTCTTTATTGTTGAAGCTGTAACTCATAGAAATTTTATGAAAAATAAGTAGATGATACCATCTGAACCAACATCATTCAGCCTGGACACTGAGGTCCAGCTCCAAGGGCCTTCTGTTGGTTCCCTCACTGCGAGAAGTGAGGTTACAGGGAACCAGGCAGAGGGCCTTCTCGGTAGTGGCACCTGCCCTGTGGAACACCCTTCGATCAGATGTCAAGGAAATAAACAACTTTCTGACTTTTCGAAGACATCTGAAGGCAGCCCTGTTTAGAGAAGTTTTTAACGTTTGATGCTTTATCATGTTTTTAATATTCAGTTGGGAGCCGCCCAGGGTGGCTGGGGAAACCCAGCCAGATAGGTGGGGTATAAATAAATTATTATTATTATTATTATTATTATTATTATTATTATTATTATACAAGCACAATATTTTTATGATTATTTACATATATCCAATTGAAATAAAAAATACCCAGCCCTAATTAAGTGCAATAATCCCCCTCCAAGTAGATTGAACACTTATCCCCAAAGACTTAGCAATTTCAGTTGCAGCAACTGCAAAGTCAGTAATTTCCAAAGTGGCAGAAAAAATGGATTATCCCTCTCCTAGAGATCACACGCACCTCCCACCAGATAATGCTTATTTCCTGTATACAACGAACAACACAGCATTCTATAGAATCCAAGATTAATGTCAGGGGCAGAAAGAACAGCATTCATAAATGTAAGAAGTCTTGCCAAGTCTGTTTAAAAAAATGCTGGCAAGCCCCAACACTAATAGGGTCAAGGTATTAGATGTGCAGCCATGGTGTTAAGAGGAAGAGCCCTGTATTGGGCCAATTCTAAAGTTCGGTGGAATTATAGACCATGGTAGAGGTGGTTTTACTGACTAGACTAGGAAAATGATGGACAGCTGGCAACTCTTCTATAAACATCAGTGAGCCACCCAAGGGAGTCCCACAAACGCACCATCTGCAGGTAATTTGTACAGCCATAAACCATGGATAGATTAGGGCATATTCCATGGGGACCTCACTCAGCTATCACATGACATTGATGCACATGCTGGATTCTCAGCTGAGGCATGGCAGGTACATGAAACTGCCTCCAACAGTGGGCAAACGGTTTAAGGTTTTGTAGCAACTAGTCATAATCATCCACCAGGAAGAAGAGAGATTTGATGTGTGCAATCATTTAAAGTGGCACCCAACAGACATTTACTCTTTTAGCCCCTGCAAGACAACAACTAGGACTTCCATTTCCCCACCTGCACTGTTGCAGGTTCAAACCAGCCATTTAAACTTAAGGCAGGATCCACCTAACCAGCACTTTCAGCAGAAGGCTTGAGAGCAAAGACTTCTACTTGTACAGCAGGGATTTCCCCCCTTTCCACCCTCTGCAGCCTCTTAATTTGGCTTGGGGGCGGGTTGGGAGAACCCTCAGAACGGTGGGGGGGGGGGGGATGAAGAGGGCAGACTGGAAGAGCACCATGTTGGATTCCACCTTTAGTATCTATGCCAGAATTATTAACACCTGCCATAATATGCAGCACTTCATAGTACATGGTGATAAGAGAATGTGGGAAAGTGCCACACTCAGTTACCAAGATCCAACACTGGGATGGGATGGGAGGGTATCTTCCCACCCCACCCCCATTAGTTGAAATTACTTTCATTACCTGAGCAATAGCATCCTTGAGTTGATTGTATTTTTCTAGATCAAAACGCGTCTTTCTGGCTCCTTTATGGAAAAATAATAAGTACTGCCGGTCTCTGGCATCTGGGTATACATACTCCTGTGCAATCAAAGATTGAATAAAAAAGAAAAAAGGAAGGCATTAGTATAAGAGGGTTGGGAAGAAAGGGGATAAAACTGTTGATTAATTAATATAGGAAATGGGCAATAAATGCATTACAAAATATTGAAGCTTTTCTACAGCCATGAACTCAAGTCCGGTTATCAGCTAAAGAGTGATAAGCTGTGAAGTCTTTTTGGCCTATCACCCTGTTATCATTTTACATATTGCTAGATTCAGGTGATGGAGTTAAGCTATGGCAAGGTGGGGGCTTTTTTTGAACTTTTTGCCTCTTCTGGGATGTAGTAGCATGCAAGTTTTGACACCTTTGCTACTCTGAAAACGACAACTGTGCAGTGGTTCATCAGAGCAACAGAAGGAAACAGATCTTTGGTTTATGGAGGAATTTGCTCATCTCAGCTAATGCTCAGTGAGTTATGTCTGTTGCTATATCTGTTATAAATTGAATGTTATACAGTAGAACCCTGGTTGTCGAACGTAATCCATTCTGGAAGACCGTTTGACTTCCAAAACGTTCAACAACCGAGGTGCAAAGGGCTGTTGGCAAAGTCTATGGTGAAAATTGAGAAACGCACCTCAGAAGCCATTCTACTTCAGTGGCGCGTTTGAAAACGGAAGCAATTACTTCCGGGTTTCCGTTCAAAAACAGAAGCAATTACTTCCGGGTTTTCAGTGTTTGGCTTCTGAAACGTTCAGCTTCCAAGATGCTCCAAAACCAAGGTTCCACTGCATCTGTTACGTTCACACACACACACGTACGTCATTGCTTAATGTTGAATATTTTTTGCCACATTATGATGGTATATGGATAAACCAGCCAAAGATTCAGAAGTACACAGGGTAGGCACCCTCATTTTCAAGAAAAGAACAGCACAGATGAGGAAAAGTCATATTTATGAGAATGGGGTTTTCTGAACACCCGCTTATAATGTAGAATAAAACCAAAAGCAAGCCTCACCTGACGCGTTACTACGAAGTATGCGTACATTGCCATGGCACTGCCATATGTGATGAAGTAGGTCACCGGCTCCATAATGTCCCAAGAGTATTCCCACCAAGTGAGCCGGGCCAGAATTCCAAACTGCGTGGCCATGTACGCCAGCCCACCCCAGAGCACCCAGGTGGTCCTCTTCTCTGCTTTCCGGCGGATTTCCATCCTAACCTGCAGGACAAAAATGTTCAGAACTGTGTTGAGCTGTTGCTTCTCAACGAAGGTTAAACACGAAATAAGCACATAAAGTAGGATTGGTGTTTTCAATGCTGATATTATAACGATCCTTAAATAGAATGCTGTTTAACTTTGAAATCAATAAAATATGGGGTGGGTGGGTGTAAACTTGTTTACAGTCGACTGAGTGGCTAACATTTCAAGTTCAAAATAACTGACCTTCCATTCCTATTGTGAAACATTTCTTTCTGTTGACTACCAACCTCCTGCTGCATCCCTTTTTGTTTTGTTTACTATTTAAGACCCTCACATAAGCTCTGTCTCGATATACAGATATAGAATGGGGGGAACCAGAAAAACATGTAATCATATACATAAGTTATACACATGCAAAGAAGGATGCAAGGTGGGAGAGAAGCTGTCGTTGACCTGATTCATGCAACACGGTAAACCAAACTACAGTCATACCTTGGTAGTCAAACACCTTAGTTGTCGAACAAATTGGCTCCCTAACATCACAAACCTGGAAGTGAGTGTTCTGGTTTGCGCATGTTTTTTGGAAGCTGAAAGTCCGACACGGCTTATGCAGCTTCCAATTCCAATTTCAATTTGAAGCTGCGCCTTGGTTTTCGAACCTTTTTGTGAGTCGAACTGACTCCCGGAACAGATTAAATTTGAGAACCAAAGTATGACAGTATAGCTTACAAGGACTGCCCATAGGTATGCCTTACTGTGTTGTCCAAGCTGGGACTTGTGGTTCAGCTTTCTCCTCACTAACCTAGAGTATAGCCAATAACAAACCTTGGTTATAGCTAATGGATAGCAAGCTGAGCTACCTCCTAATGGGGCCTTGGTGTTTTACATTCTGAAGGTAGCCTTGATGTTAAGGCATAGACTGTAAAATAAGGGACGCGGGTGGCGCTGTGGGTTAAAGCCTCAGTGCCTAGGGCTTGCCGATCGAAAGGTCGGCGGTTCGAATCCCCGCAGCAGGGTGCGCTCCCGCTGTTCGGTCCCAGCGCCTGCCAACCTAGCAGTTCGAAAGCACCCCTGGGTGCAAGTAGATAAATAGGGACCGCTTACTAGCGGGAAGGTAAACGGCATTTCCGTGTGCGGCTCTGGCTCACAGAAGTGTCTTCGGACAGCGCTGGCCCTTGGCCTCTTTGAGTGAGATGGGCGCACAACCCTAGAGTCTGTCAAGACTGGCCCGTACGGGCAGGGGTACCTTTACCTTTACCTTTATAAATGTTAAAGAGGACAAACTAATGCGATAGCAACCTTAGCTGATCCACTTACTTTCTTGGTGGTTTGTGATGGAGGAGCTTGAAAAATGGACCCCACACAGTTTCAGCGTAATTTATTACAGGGGCGTGCCAAAGGGCTGTAGTTTAGAGTTATCTCAACTTCATAGCACCACCAAAGGAATCGCTCTATGTAAACAAAGTCTGGGGGAGAGGACCCAGGTGACTGCTGTGACATGGGCAATATACATAGCATGTTTCCATTGGCAAGGATCTTTATGTTTAAATCTGAACTGCATTGTGGATTTACCCTGAAATGCTTAATATTAGTGCCAAAAATTCATTTCGCAGATGAAAAATAACTCACTTGGAACCCATTTAATATTTCCGTGCTCTGACAAAGATCAGAAAGAATTGCATAAAGTAGGTTTCCCTTTAGGCTACAAATCCAACTAGCAACACAAAGCTATTAAGCTCTACTTTTTCAGCTACATTTATTGCTAGCTTACAATACAATTTGTGCTATGCCGTCGACTGAGCCACTCATCAAAGCAGCTTAGGGTGTCACCAATGAAGAGAGGTTCTCACCTTCTCCAGGGGCGCTAGTTGCTGCTTGAGGTCTTCTAGCCGTCTAACGAGCTCCTTCTCCTTATTCAGCTGGTGTTCCTCGATACACAGTGTGGTATATAGCTGCTGAACCAATGTCTTCACATCATTCAGCGTGGTTGCATCTTCGTGGCTTAAGAGGTCTAAAGAAGCAAACAGGACTTTTTAACGTTCTGTTTTTCACAGTGGTTATGCCTCTAACAGCTTATTAGAACCGAAATGAAAAACTGCTCTCACTGCCCTGACATTTACAGAACCAAATAAAATAAGAAAATGATACCCTGCTTCAAACAAAGGCTCAGCGGAAAGTAATGTTTAAAGATACACACCAACTATGAATAACCATGTTTTTTTATGCTCGTTAATTCCAAACACTGGAATTAGGACTTTGCTTGCGATTGTGTGTGTGTTTGTGTGTGTTTTGTGTGTGTGTGTGTGCGTAATCAAAAAAATATACTGGATCATTTTTCATCATCAGCAATAAGAGGAAGAGGAAGGTCTAGGACTACTGATGAAAAATTAGCATAAATTTTGAAGCCATGTAAAAAACAATTGGCCAATGGGAAAGAAGCCAGATGGTTTGAGGGACCTATTTATACCCATGCACGTGTTGTAGAGTTTCCTCTTTTCGCTCGTGCATCGGAACACCTGCCCACCTCTCCCTATATTTAGGGTTTTTTTCAGCAACTGACCTTGCTATGACATTGTGTGTCGTCTGTCATTGGGACAGGGGCACAGTAGGAATTTCCCCACTTGACTGATTGGCCGTGGCCATTTGGGTTTTACATGCCGCATAGCAGATCGTCACAACTTGTAAGGTTGTGGATAGGCACTGGTTCAAGGTGGATAGGGATGCGGAGCTGTGCCAATCCCTATGTGAAGGGTCTTCCGTTAAAGGAATCCAAGGACTCAAATTGGTTTGGTCAACCCCCAGTAGGGGGCTGTGGCCATGCCTGTGTCCTGGGGAGCATCTGGGGACAGAGTCTGCTCCCAGGCTCTTGACCTTCCCCAGGTGTTTACCCTTGGCTGTCCTATGATGCACCCTGGGTCAGCGCTACCTACCGTGGGTGTAGGGAGCTAGGTGAAACAGAGCCTATGCAACCACTCACTTATCTGTAATCAATAAAGTTTGGCCTAAATTCTGCCAAAAACCAAAACAAAAATTTGAGTCGAATGTGTCTTTATTTATTAGCGAGGTCTCGGGATCTGAACATGCAAATCAATTTAAGGTACCTATAGTGAACCGGTACTTCATGCACAAATTAATTGGGATATTCAAGTCTGAGAGGGCAACAAAATCAACACTTATCTGATATTTCATATTGCATAGCAGCCTATTGTAACCACATTCTTTCAATATTACTGTTTACAAGTTTGTACATTTATCAAACGGTTAATGTTAATGTTGTTAAGGTTAATGAAAACACTTTTGCTGAGTTTCTACCTAACAATTAGATATTGTAAATTTTGTCAAGACAACGCAAACTAAAATATATAGAACCTTGCAAGCAGTAAATTTCAGCACACAGTCTTCAGGTTTAGCTTGCCTTTGTTAATTCTCAGTGAATCTACAAAACAAGCCAAGTTTGACAGACATCAGTTCAGCAGAGATGGAGGCAGCACAACATTTGAACCACAGCAATTCCTGCAAGCTCTAATCTTCTCTATCAATACACACAAAAGGTATAAATACCAGGGTTTTATTAACTACAATGTGTGTTTATATTAATATGCTTCAATCTAGCCAAGACGTATGTCAAACTAATTTAACATGTGAGGGGAGAGACTTCATTAAGCAAAGTCTTCTTCCACCTGCCTTGCCCCACCCTCCAGTCTCTGCTTCTCAATTTTTATTGTATTATTTTATGCACTGTGGCTTGTCGTTTTATTGATTGTAGTTTAGAAATTATTTATTGTAATTGTTAAGAATAGGTTTCTGTTTAATTTTTATATGTTGATACTTAATATTATTTTATACTATTCTAACGGGACGCGGGTGGCGCTGTGGGTTAAACCACAGAGCATAGGACTTGCCGATCAGAAGGTCGGCAGTTTGAATCCACGGGACAGGGTGAGTTCCCGTTGCTTGGTCCCAGCTCCTGCCAACCTAGCAGCTTGAAAGCACATCAAAGTGCAAGTAGATAAATAGGTACCACTCCTGCGGGAAGGTAAACGGCGTTTCCGTGCGCTGCTCTGGTTCTCCAGATGTGGCTTAGTCATGCTGGCCACATGACCCGGAAGCTGTACGCCGGCTCCCTCGGCCAATAAAGCAAGATGAGCGCCGCAACCCCAGAGTCAGTCACAGCTGGACCTAATGGTCAGGGGTCCCTTTACCTTTATACTATTCTAATGATTGCTAGATGTTACTTTATTTGATGCAGGTTGCTTATTTTAAAGTTATGTTTTATTATCACATTTTTGCATTGCATTAGATTGTTATAAGGTGTACATCCTTTGTTTCTTCAGCTTGTAAACTGCCTTGGGTATTGTAAGATAGAAAGATGGTATACAAATCCAAAGTGATGATGATGAACCATGCACAAGTGAAAAGTGATGGAACTGGTACACATGATTAACCTTTTATTTCCAGAATCAGGTAGTAGTACACATCTTAAGAAACAGATCTGATGTTCAGGTTTACAGACCTAAAACTGTTGCTGTTCCTACAATATTTAGCACCATGAAGGAATCACTTCTCTATGTTCTGAGAAAGCTTTTATGTCTGGATTTAAATAAAACTAAATTCCAGCTTATGCCTCCTACATTAGAAACTAAGTCACAGTTACATATTAATGTCCTAAAAATGGGTACTTTTTATACCTAATGAGAAGCTCCTCCATGACAGAACATGGGAAAGACTAAATCAGTCTTCCTTGACCTGGGGCCTTCCAGATGTTTTGAACTAAAACTCTCACTATCCCTTCCTATTGGCCATGCTGGCTGAGGCTGATAGAAGTCCATAATATCTGGAGGGCAGGAGGTTGGGGAAGGCTGGAAGATTCAAAGGGCCCTCACAGTCCACACAACATTTTATTAATGGTCTTATTGTTCCCTGAAATTGAACCAAGACCTCTTCTGTCTCATCAGGTTCCTTTTTGGTCTCATCAGTATTTTGCAACAGCTTCTCTTCTCAGAAGTATGATTAACCTTTCGCTCCTTATTATTACACAGAACCTCCTCTGTTATTTGTGGGCACAGCCATGCAATCATTTTTTTGGTGACACTCCATTTTTAAGAATTTCACAGATAAGTTCCAGCAAACAGCAAAAAAAACCTCAGAAGTGCTTGACATTGTGAAGAGCACTTGGCTTGAACTCCTAGGCCAAATCAAGACCCAGGATTTCAGCAGATGGTAGGCGAAGTTGCCAGTTAATCATTTTTGCTGCCTTTTTAAATATTCAAAGTCACAGTTGCCACATGGCTGATAGCATAGTTTTATTAATATACCTGATTTTTGCCCTAGAGATGTGCTGCATTTTGGAACCTAAAATTCACCATTACTTTTGTTCCAAAGCAGAGAGGAATTATAGTTCACACAAACTGAGAAGTGCTGTGGTTCTACTGAGTAGCATCTGTCTCTCTATCTCCCCATGTTTTATTACACACCATTCTTGAGGTTCCCCTGACCTTCAGGAGCAGCTTCTCAGGAGCTGCTGGGGACTGCAGTGGGGAGGTAGGAAGAGATGGAAAAACCCTGTTCCATAAGCAGAATACTGCTTGCTGTTCTTTGAATTGAAGTTTGTGTGTGTTGCGTTGGCACTTCCCAAAGAATCCCTAGCAGACTAACAAGCTGCCTTATAGTGGAACCTTGGTTTTCGAACGTAATCTGTTCCGGTAGACCGTTCGACTTCCGAAACGTTCGAAAACTGAAAGCAGAAGCTTCAATACAACAGGGAAACTCAAAATGGAAGCCGTGTGGCACGTTCAGCTTCTGAAAATTGTTTGAAAACTGAAGCAGTTACTTTTGGGTTTTCTGCATTCGAAAGCCGAAATGTTCGACTTCCTAGAAGCTCAAAAACCGAGGTTCCATGGTAGTAACAACAATGTGTGCAGCTGGAAGTCAAGTGATCAATACACCTGCCATACATTCAGTGATCTATATGGGGTGTCCTGTCCCCCCCCCCAGCATCCTTTACCCTAGAGGAATCTCTTATAAGAGAGGACATTAATTTGCCACCTGGATCATGGGTTCTCTCTGCCAGACTGTCTGTCATTTCTTTAAGTTTAAGTCCTTTTTATAGAAACTGAGATTTTAAAAAAATTAAGGATGAGAAGTATGAATGAGAGGAGGCCATAAGAATGGATGTGTGTAGCGGGGGGGTGGGGGAGAGAAGTGACTGGAGACTTGGGTGGGTGGAGCAAAGAACTAGGCAAGTCACAATAGTTCTGCCTTAGAGATGCTGGAGAAGCTGTTGGAATGTTTTCACAGTTATCTTCACCTCCTGACAGTCAGGGAAAGAATGATCTGCTCAGAATTCTGAATGCATAGGTTTGCGGAAGATGAACCATCAACTAGTCTTTTTCAGTATGGATGAAATTATCTTTTTTTTTAAATTGCTAGATGGAGGGTTTTCCCAAAAATAACATCTGGAAATACATCCCAACTGCATGAAGTCATTACCTCTCTTTGGTGGACGAACATGGTAAGTCAAGTCATTAATTACTAGTTTGAAATCATCCAGGAGTAGGAGATCTATGCCTGTTGAAGAGGCAACACGTGTCCCATCTGAAAGGGGAAAGAGGGAAAAGATTCTATTAAGAACTATCCAGAAATTAATATCAATGTACTGTATTCCAGTGCAAAACAGTGTAGAATACTTTGTAAATATATATATATTAAATTCACAACACATTTCCAGGAGTGCAACCCGCAGCTTCAAATTTGTAAAACGAAAGCTTCCCAATATATGAGGTATCCTTTATATGTGTGAATTGCAATGGCAGGCCTATGTGTCAGAATGTTCCCAAAATGGTTTGAAGTGGGGTAGGATTTAAGCTGGAGTAGCAGCAATTTGGGATGCTGAACCCCACTCTCTGCCTAAGTCTTTGTCAGAACCAGTATTCTAGCACACATGTTAACGCCATCCTTATGTAGAGCTATCCCATTTGTTTGTTATCCACTTGGTAAACTATAGTTTGTGTTTTTTCCAATAATCAAAGAAGATAGAACCAACCTCTTACCTAGAACCTAGAACCAACCTCTACAGGCCTAGTAGTAGGCAGCACAGAATTAAATGCTTACATTCTAACTACCTCATCTAGAAAGCAATGTATATCATAAGACCTGCTATTCCAAAGAAATAAAAGTGACCAGTACTGTAGTTAACTGTAGCCACAAGAAACCAAGTATCCTTTTTATTAAACGAGCTTATACATTATTAATCTTAGGTATGTCTAAGAAAACATCAAAGAGACGACATTTTCTAGAGTGAGGATTATCTTCACCCCCACCCTCAACATAACAGTTTTACAGGACATGTGAAATACTGCTAATATGATATAACATCCATATCAGTTTTACAAGAGGTTTTGAGGAAAATGCATTAACAAACTAAAGGAACTATAAGCACAGAAAACAAGTGCAGAATCTAACATTGTATTGTAGGTGTTCATCCAATTGCTTCAGTAATGCTGAGTGGTACCTGGTGAGTAAATGGCAACCCGGTCGATTCCCCGGTCTTCTGCTTGTAGTTGCCGTAAGAATACCCCAACAGAATCCGATATAGGCTTAAGTGTAAACTGGCACCGCTCACGCCGGGATGGAAGATTCACAGATATTACAGGTAACCCGTTTTGATAAACCACTGTAACGTCTGGGGGCAGGGAAGCAGACATTCAAAACAGATTACTTCAAGTATATCAACAACTATCTTTATTACGGTCCAGAGACCCAACAAATCGTTACAAAGCAACACACAATTCATACAGCCCACCTCCAGGTTAAACAAGCATTTTGTTCAGAATATAGGGATCATTGGTTCTTGCAACCACCGATAAGAACTTTGCCACTACTAATGTTCTAGCATTTGTCCGGTCTTCCAACAAGAACCTGACATAGTGAGCCTCTGATTTTCCCGGGAAAGGTACCAGCAAGGGTAGTATCAATTCAGCCCTGGCTTGCTCATATTCTGCACAGTGCAACAAAATATGTTTTATGGAATCGATGTCTTGAGCACACGAGCAAAGTCTGTCCTGGTAGGGAACTCCTCTCAACCTGCTATCCAACACTGCAGAAGGAAAGACGTTTAGTCTGGCTTTGGTGAAAAGCCTTTGATAGTTTGGTACTGTCAGGTTTTTAATTCAAGATGTTAACTTAAAGACATGCCCATATTGTACCCTACTGCCAGCGGACTACAGACTGTGTGTGATCAAGATCGCAAGTCACTGTGTGCATTATCCCATAATGTTTGCTTTAATGTCTTTAGGGTGCCTTCATAACCCAGGTAATACAGTTGGAGGGTTGACAGACCAATAGAGGTGGCTTTTATAGCCATGGTTTTCTGCCATTAGCTGACAAATTCCTCATTGCCCAGGTGCTGGTACAAACCCTTCCCTAGATCAAACACTGAAATCCTGAGCCAGTGTTTTAGGGCAGCCCACCACGCTTTAGTTGAAGTATATCAGATAATTTAAAATAAACACTATTACTAAATTCATAAAGCAGAGGTTCCAGCAGCTGGTTCTAGGACTCATTTGGGGGAACTTAAAAGTTTGTGTGCAACAGCAATGCCATTCTCAAAAGCAAAAAAAAAAACAAACAAACCCCAAAAACAAAAAAACCCAACCACATAGACTTTGCATGCAAAGTCCGATCTACATAAAACAACACCAGTAACAAGTATCTGTCTTGTTATTCAATGGCCCATGTAGGATGCTTCAATATTTAGGCAAATAATTTTAACTTCTCTTTAAAAAAATACCAACACAAAAGACACCCAGGAACAATAATAAACATTCATCTATAACCTGGCCTTTGGCTGATTAAACCATCTATGGTCTTTTAAATGTCTTTGTAGGAGAGGGGTTGTTGGTTGTTGTTGCTATTAAGGTATTTTGTGTCTTCATTTTGTATTTTTATGCTGTAAACTGCCCTGTGGTCTTCAGACGAAGGCTGGTGCATAAATTTAATAAATAACAATAACATTCAGTGCCAGGAGCTTTCCGCCATCTAAGTGAAGAAATGATTCTTTTTGCATTTTAAAAAAATATCTCTATTGAAAATACCATGTTAGTAATAAAATTATAGAAATCTCATAATTCATTCTTAATGGCTGATTTTTTTCTTGAACTCAGTTTTAACATGGTACTATTGGAAATAGCTTGATGTATTCCCAAGGTTTTGAGAGACTTTTCTCTTTGGTTAGCATTTTAAACTCCCTCCCTCCCTCTCCCTCTCTCTGTAGTTTAAAAATGCGAGTTCACTACTAAGTAGAAAATCATTTCAAAAAAATTAGCATACTTAAAATAAATACAGAACAGTTCTGACTGCTGATCGGGTTCAACTATTTTTTGGTGGGGCAACAGCCATGTTTCAAGTGCCCAAGTGGACAGTGGGCAGGGTACTTCAGGTTTCCCATCAGTATGACAGGTACACATTCTGTGACACTGGATAAAAACAAGGGGAAATATAAGCTCAATACACACAGCATCTAGCTGACTCTATCTTACAACAGCTCAAATAATTCAGTAACATTTTAACAATGGGGCAATGCCAGAGGTTTGACTACATGATTCAGAGGCTATAGCTTCTGTTGGAGGTCTGTGAAAGGGAGAGGGCGAAGGTGTTTTGTTTTTAAAAGAATTGTTCTGGCTAGCTGAAAATCTCACTGGCTTTTTGCCGTGCACAATGTTTCCGTATGACTCTGTAGACTCTACATTGACTTCAGAACTCCTTTGCAACATTCCCAGGACCAGATGTCCCTCAGCCAGAGAGTTGGGAGAGGCCATTTTGAGCAACTACAGCCACAACTCCTCTTACGCAAATACAGCTAAGGAAACTGGGGCAACAGCCACCATGAATGTCTTTAGTCCGGAATTTACACATTTTTGGAGAGGACACGAACCCACAGCAAAGTAAACCAAAGCCTGTCGCTTTAAGACCACATATGCATACTAGCCATATTTGTTTCAAACTCAAACTAAGATGCAGGAAACGCTAAAGCTCTTTAAAGTATCAGTTGTGAAAGTACATATGCAAAGCAAAGAAGAAAAATGAATTTTAAAAAGGGAAATGGAAGTGATATGTTTCAAGTTGGTTTTTCAAGCAGAAGTCCAAACAGAGCTACGTGTCATTCTGAATCTCTGCAAGAAGAATTCTGACTGACCTTCAAGGCATGGAGTTGACCTTGAAAAGGTAGCCCTAAACAAGGCTGGTATGGTGACATGAAGTCACCAAGAACAAAACAAACAATGGGAAAAGAACCTCCTTTAATTTAAGAATGGGCAAAAAGAGAAAAAGGTAAGTGGCAAAGAAAATCACGTGCCACAGCCTTCTTGCAACAAAGCAGTGCGAGAATGTTAGAGTAGGTAAAGGTATTTATTTTAACCAGCAAACCATTTCATCAAATTTTGAAGTGCTTCTGCCTACAAGTGAACCTCACTTGCCACAACTTGTATGGGGGGGGGGAATACTGAGGCACACCCTTGATTTTAAAAAATACCAATACAGACGCATAATCTTTGAGCATTGGGGTAGGAATCTTGTCTTGAACAAATTTATTTATTGTACTCACCATCAGAGGGCACTACAGTACTGCAATAGACCACTCTCATGGTCTGCCAAGGAGGAAGCCTTTGGTGTGCCTAGCAAAGGAAAACAGGAAGGAAAGATTTATTAAGAAAAACAGCAAGTGCTAGGTTATTTCAGATGACCCGTGCCAGGACACCAATCTAGCAACATCCTACTGTAGGGAAGACAATAAACTGGTAGAACCTTTCAGGAGATATACTTCTTGCTGCCATCTGTCATTCAGTATGGATACACTTCACGAGCCAATTCCCATACCTTACAATGTTTTTGCTCATTTGAATTTAAAGCCGGTGGGTGAGGAGAGAGAATGGAAGTCACAAAATCTTTAAAAAGTACTATAAGCAGGGGGGTTTTCACCTGGAACTCACCGGAACTTAGTTCCAGCACCTCTCAGGTGGGCGCCATTGCCATTCTAAGAGAACAAGGGAGGCGTTCATGGTGAGTTCTGGCACCTCATTTTCTAGAAAAATAGCCCTGATAGGAATTAATTTCCATTTTAAGCCAAGGGCGTGAGTGTGCTAACAGGCTGCAGAAAGATTCAAAATGCAAAACATTATCTAAGAAAGAAGCACAGCAAGAAGAGTGAATCGCCAGCACCCAGAATCAAAGTGATACCGGTACAACTTTTAGGAATCCCAGCAGAAACAACTAAAAACCTTTTGGTACATTTTATACAAGCAAACTGGCAGAAGCAGAGACAGAGGAAAATGTTTGCGGGCTGAAAGAGTAACTACGTTAGGGAACGCTTAAACAGGACTCCTTAGAAATATTGGTTAATCCACACCAATTGCACATTTCTGCTTGAACTGCTTATTCAAACAACCCCATACAACAACAGAATTCAAATACAATTCCACGTAAAACCTGCTGCATCTGTTTCACGCTTAACTTATTTAATTAGGAAATCTGAATTTCATTCTGATGGAGCCATAATGGCACAATTACTGAATACGCCCACAAATGGCGGTTAATAAATTAATTTTAAAATCTTTTTATGGTCATGTCCATCTACTTACTGCAAAATGCATGGGCAATATTGCTAAACCCTGACCTTCAGCCATTGCAATCTAAATCTTCATATAAAATTTTAAAAGCCTAACTATTCTATGAAGCTTACAGCTGCACTTTTATCTTAAACTTCTCCATGCAGCAGCAAGACTCCTTTTGAAAAGTGCTTACTTGCAAATAAGGATATTTAGGACTACGGCTTTTAAATTTCTAAATTAAATTATTAATAGAAGGCATTAGTTTTCAGGAGCTTCGCAGTGTGTTAAGCCCATACCTATAGCATCTCTAACGTCTTGTTCAGTGTGAAAAAGAAAAGGTGACTTGGAATATGGTAGCTGATGATTACCCTGAAACAGTACATTGTCAAATACCTGTGATATGTTCTTCTCTCTGAAGTAAGGGCATACAATAGATGGGGCTACTTCCACAACTGCGGGTAAGGGAATGCAGTTTTCCTAATCTCAGAAATAGCCTTGCAATCTTGAATAGACCACTCAGATGAGCAGCTTGCTACAGAGGGGACTGCAGCAACATCTGCACCGACTCAGCCTGGAGCTCCTTAAGAGGAAAGGATGGCTCATTACTTGAGTTGCCAGCGAACATCCTCTTGTTGCTCTGCATTAAGGTAGGAATCAATTTACTGAGGACACCAACTAGCTACTTGGAAAGAACAATTTCCTCTTCCATTTCCTAAGTACAATGCTGTATATAGAGGAGATGGCTCCAATATGCTGTAATTACCATGCTACCACACATCAAATGGCTTCACTGAACTACCCAAACTGACACGTTTCCTGTACGTTAACTTTTCTTCTGCCATGCTATGTTGCCTCATACGTTTTAGAATGGATGCTAGTGGGGGTGGTTCTGTATTGCACTGCATTGCTGTACTTTCCAGCGCTGATTTTTCTAAATCTTTTTTATTAATGGACCACTGCCACCAACACCAGCATCAGCATACCTGCAGATATACAGATTGGCAAACAAGTAGATATTTCCTTCAAGAAGTTGGCTATTATTGCTGGGTAGGGGACATAGGAAGCTACCTTATACTGAGCCAGACCATTGGCCTTTGTAGCAGAGTAATGTATCTTCACTGATTGACAGTAGTTCTCAGGGTCTCTGATAGGGCACATTCCCAGCCCTTCCTGGAGATGCTGGGGACTGAATCAGGCCCCTTCGGGGTGCTCTACCACTGAGTAACGGCCCTGCCCCCCAAACAGCTGGTTGGTACTCATTGCTGCGTCTCCAATCTCTCAAGCCACAACCAACTGTTTGCTGTTGGAATGAGTAGAACCGTAGATACACTTTCATACGTGATGGTTGGTTTGTTGACAATTGGCTTCCCACACTGCATAGGAGACATCCCAAATGGAAACAACTCACAGGGATTCATTTGCATGATATCACTATACATGGGACAAGGTCCCCTTCAGATGTAAATTTGTGAAGCTCTATAACCCTGAGGGGAGGCACCCTGAAATATTGTATTCAGGCTACTGATGGAACCACACTCTGCCTCAGTTTTATAAAATCTCAATTTCTTTGAACTAAACCTTTTGGTATTTGCTCCAAATTTTGCTTCAGCCCATTTTGCAGAAGACCTATAAGGTTACGTAAATACAAAAAAGGGTATGTATCTGTAAAAGATCGGCCACTGAAGGCTATCATGTTAAAAGTCGTTGGATGTAGTCCTAAATTTCATAACTACTCAAACAAACCATGCATACTTTCAAATGTCTAGTTTGTCCATACTACACAACTGCGATCCAGCTTGATTTATATTACAGTATATTCACTGCTACAGCTTCTGTCATAGTAATGCAATAGTGAATATGATGCTCGTGCAAGGTGGATCTAGAAATAACATACACCCCAATTCCTTCAATAGCACAGGTCTGAAATAATCTCCTATGTGAAGGCAAAAAGTTTATCCCTCCAGCTTGCTACCTCCCTTTCATGCATTCTCAATCGACAAAGTTATTGCTACTTATTTCCGGTAATCTTCCTTGCTACACTTATTTGCTCTGTTGGAATATCTGAAACTGCCTGAACGGGCTCTTCTCTATCCATGCAGTTTTGCAGCTGTTATCCCAACTAGCCTAGAGCCTCTTGCTTAGGTACATATGTTTGCCTGATGGAAACAGGGAGGCAGAACCATTAATTCTCTCTCCACCTGGGTTCATATACCCGTAAACTAGATTGAGGCTGTGGCACCTGCTTTCCTATAAAATGTTCTTAAGAAGAGAAAAGATTGAAGCTATGCATGTGATCAGCATATTTAGCTGTTGATATCTAACTGTTGGTCACTTATTGCAACGTGGTACAACAGGTCCTGTTTTGAAAACAGCAGTACAGTGGTACCTTGGTTTAAGCACAGCTTAGTTTATGAACAACTTGGATTAAGAACACTGCAAACCCGGAAGTAGGTGTTTTGGTTTGTGAACTTTGCCTTGGAATGAAAACATGTTTTGCTTCCTGTTGAGTGTGTTCCATTTGTAAATTGAGTCCCCAGCTGCTATGGGAAAGCATGCCTTGGTTTAAGAACTCTTTGGTTTAAGAACGGACTTCCGGAATGGTTAAGTTCGTAAACCAAGGTAAGTAGTACAGTAAGATATAATCAAGGGATTTGAGATGCAATGCATGTCTGTTATCAGGTCAATTTATGCTACACCTTCACAGAAATGATCCAATCTCCATTTTTCTTTTCTTACTTAACAGCAATAAGGCCACTTCCTGGAAGAAACAGCACATTTCTTCACTACAGTGTTACTCAAAGAAACATGAGGAAGTTCTTCTGATGGTGGCTCAGTATACAAGGCACCATACTATCAAGATGGGAACTCACCTGGGAACAATATGTAACCCGGGCATGATATGAGGCCACCATCTTACTGAAGTTGGGAAGCACATGAATGCCACTTTGGGTTCCATGGCGGAAGAAAGGTGAAATATAAATATAAGAAAATTAATAAATAAATCCACTCTGAGGTCTTTGGAAAAGGAGTGGGATACAAGTGTGATAAACAGCAAGGAATTTTAAAAAATCTATCTTGTATCCCAAAGGGTTTGAGCATCCTGCACAGATACTTAAAGTTTCAAACACTAAACAATGGGGTATCTTCCCCATCCACAGATAGGGTGCTGCTGAACATGAGAATGCCAGAATTTCCATGCAGGATGTCACCATAAAAGTCTATTTAATCTAGCCTTACACAGAGGTGCAGGTTAGTTTAATCAGTCTTCTACAGTGGCCAGTCAGGTGTCTCGGGAGAGTCCACAAGCAGATCAAGATAGATAAATCCATCTCATTTATTCCCACCCTCTTTGATTTATAGCAAATTTTCACCCTGCTTTTCACGCAAAAATGTCCAGTGTGTCTGAAATAAAATACACAGTATCAAAAGCAATCAAATGCAGAGCAAATGCCAACAGTAACAAAAACTAGGTGCAGACAGAAAAGGCATATAATGCAGACTAATTAAATAAAATTTGAAAACATCTGCCAGGACAGATGAGTTTTCAAAAGGTAGTGGACAATCATTAGAGGATGACAAAGAGCTCTCTTGTGGAAGAGTTTCACAGGCTGGGAGCAAACAGAGAAGGCTATCTCCTGCACCTCATTACTAGAGATGCCTCAGAAACTGATGGGGTACACAAAAGAGCATCCTTAACAGAAGTGCAGGTTCCTATGGGAGGAGACAGCCCTTTAGCTATCCAAAACAATTTGCGGCTTTAAAAGTTAACAACCAGCACCTTGAGCTGAGTCTGGAAATGGATTCACACCAGTTGCTACTGTAACAGTTACTGCAGAACTGCAGTAGCAGCAAGTTGAGCAAGGTGGTTTCCTAGCACTTTAGCAGCAGACCCATGTGGAGAAATCTTTATAGTAGTCGGAAGTGAAGGTAAACAACTACAACCACGTCATTTGACACCTTGATCAAACCTATTTTGTCTAAAAGCAGGCACAGGCAGTATACCAATCTTGTGTTGGGCAAAGCCATTCCCTTACGCCCGGGGTTAGCAAGGTTTATCTTGCCCGGGCCGGATCGGTCCCATAGATCCCTCTGTGGGCCGGATCATGTGTGTGCGCATGAGTGTGCCCCCTCCCTGGTGTTTTTCGGCATCTGCAAGTGTGCAGACACAATTTCTGTCACTGCAGAAGCAAGTCCCCGCGCTGAGCTGTGCCAGTTTAGTGCAGCGCGTGAGTGGGTAACTGGGTCCGGGGGCAGATCGTGGGCCAGTCAAACGACGTCCACGAGCTGCTTCTGGCCCATGGGCCTTAGGTTGCAGACCCCTGTCTTACGCAGACAGAAGCATCTAGCAATCATGCTGCCACTTACAACAGAGGTTTCACTCGGCTATCGTGAATGAACACCGAAGAAGCGCGTTTGTGCCCCAAATGTTAAAGCAGCAAGGTTTCAAGCAATTTTAGGCAAATCAACAATGAAGTGGAAGGACTGGAACAGCAGCGTGGGTATAGCAGACTCCCCAAATCAATCCTTTGCCTTTGGCATATGAGAGGAACATGAGATTAGGGCTCTATGCATGGCACACAGCAAGGAAAGTTTGACCAAGTTTTCTGATTTCTCCCCTCAGCTGTTTTATTTTAAAGACCAAGTGTAATGATAAAAAAAGTGCTGTACTAGCGGTTATACTAGAAGACTTCCAGGTAAAGTTCCAGCCATGAAACATCTAGAATACGGGCTTAACAGACAACTATGCTGCATGAGAGAAAGTTTAGGATTCAAGCCTAGTAGCATATTTGTGAGCCACGGCTAATGCAAATTTGATTAAATAAGTTAATAGTGCAGCAATTATAAACACTGAGATAAATGAATCCATAACCCTTGAGTGCTGCTCCTGGTCTCCCCAGGCCACTGTGCCATACAAAGCAGACTCCAATTTATAAAAGCATCAGTGCTCTCTCATCTAAAGAGTGCTGAACAATTTTAGTTTCTGATCTTAAGGGTAACAGAACGTAACACCTGCTACCCAACAAGAATTCAGCAGAATAATGAAGCTTTGGACCAAATAAAACTCAGCGCACATTCCAGACTTCATTGATTATGTTTCACAACTATTCATTCGATGACATTTAGTTAATAGCCAGAATGTTCTGGCATCAGTTCAGGAAGCAATACTAAATAATTACACCCAGATTTCAATTGAAGGCATGTGTTTACCTTTAAGAGCATCTGGTAACAGATCCATAGGGATAAGGAGGGTTTCATCAGTTTGAGAACATGCACAAGCTGTAAGAGTTTGGAAGTTTTATTCCCTCACTATCTGATTATGGATACTTGGCAGATAAGGTTCATGCAAAGAGGCCCATTAAGAGCTCAATGGTCCCACCTAGGGTCTCTGGGTTTCATCCTAATGGTAAAAACAGCTTATCTCCTGCCTCACCTCTCACTGTCACAGTGGTAATGCCAACAGGCATTTTAAAAGTCAGAGCGCACAAGAAGCTTCCATAATTCAACCTCCACCCCATAGACTAGAGTAATGTTTTTAATCTAGATAGAATGTGTCGGTCAGCATTTTCAACAGGATACCAACTACCAGTGTAGCTGGCATTGATTTAATTACCACCGTCTTTTCTTTTTTGATCAATGACTCCATTCTGACATAATGTTTTGTCCATTGCTTGTCCCCCCTTAACCATAGTGAAGTGTTAACATTTGAGTAGCTGCTGCATAGTTAAGGATGGGGTGCAAATCTGGATATGAAACCTTTGTTTGGAATGGGTTTGCAACCCACTGTTTGCATTATTCGTAGCAAAATCTTGCTTCAATACAGAATGAACCATCATTTCCCTACCTTCCTAACCTCTCTGCTTGCATGATGAAAAGCAGTTTTCACGGGCATTTCCATAGTACACAATCCCTTAGTAGGGTTTAACTCTTAGCTCAGCATATAGTTTCTCTGCACATTCAGGCTCTTAATAAGGGCTTAGGCTACCAAACATGGCTACATATGATGTCTATACTGGTCAAATATATGCCAATTACATTTGCTTCTACCCAGTTTAGGTAGCCTACCTATTATGTATTCTAGATCATTTCTGGTCAGCTAAATTCTACCTTTCTAAGTTCAATGATAATAAAGGGTAAAGGTAAAGGGACCCCTGACTATTAGGTCCAGTCGTGACCGACTCTGGGGTTGCGGTGCTCATCTAGCTTTACTGGCCGAGGGAGCTGGCGTACAGCTTCCGGGTCATGTGGCCAGCATGACCAAACTGCTTCTGGCGAACCAGAGCAGCGCACGAAAACGCCGTTTACCTTCCCGCCAGAGCAGTACCTATTTATCTACTTGCACTTCATGCTTTCGAACTGCTAGGTTGGCAGGAGCAGGGATCAAGCAACGGGAGCTCACCCCATTGCAGAGATTCGAACAGCCGACCTTCTGATCAGCAAGTCCTAGGCTCTGTGGTTTAACCCACAGCGCAACCCGCATCCCTCAATAATAATAGATTCATGGAATTTCTCAGATGTGTTTGTGAACACATGAAGACACACACAGAACAGGAACAGCAATCGTTCCCCCCACAGAAGTAAGAAATCCAAATAACAGATTAAATTTCTGCACTTCAAGCTAACAGAATATTCCATACAGACACAACCTTACACACCTCTAATTTCCTGTCTTACGGTAAAGTCTAGCACTGGGACACTTAATTAATTGAATACTGAAGCTCTGGAGCTAGGTGTTCAGCTCCTATTTTCTGTGTGGGAAAATTAAAAGCTTTTTACATCATTATGCTGCAGGTCACTCAAAAACGAATCCAGTCACGTCTGAACCAGAGTCAAGGCAATTAGCTGCTTATGGCTGAAAAGACAAATCTTGCTTCCAGCTCTGCACTGTGAAATAAAAATCCATTTTTGGCTCTGACATACAAGTACCTCCAAACCTGTTGGCCACAATCCCAGTAACATTACAGGAGTGCTGCAAGCTTTCCTAAAGCAATCTCAGTGCCTTTGGCTGTCAAATTAGTGATGGACTAAACCTGCATGTCATCTCAGCCTCTGCTTTCCTCCACCCGTGCTCCTTCCCACTCTTTAAGCAATCATATATTCTACAGCAAATGACAGAATTACAGAATAACCAAATTAGAAGGTTTACAGAAATGTGACGATAACTACACATTTACTAGGAAACTATATTCGCTTGAATGGGAGCAAAGTCTAAATACAAGGCAGATATAGTTCCCCTTCAACATCTTCTGTTTTGGTAGTTCTCATATACAGTATTGCAGGATATAAATAACCAGCAGGAGAGAATAAGCAGGTATCAGAAACTTAAGTAGTTCTTGCCCCCTTGAGCTCTGGTGAGGAAACAATGCATTTGCTCCGATGGCTGCAATAGCTTTTCTGAGAAAGCATGAATGCAGAAAGTTCATTTCTACTAAGGCAGAAAAGATTGAAAATATATGCAAGCAAAGAACATTCTAAGAGAATGAGGGAGATGTTCATAGTGAGTCCCGGTACCTCTTTTTCTAGAAAAATAACACTAGAAATAGAGATAGAGAGGTGCCATAACTGTGTTCCAGTGAGTCCCAGCTGAAAAAAGTGTTGGCGAGCTCTCTCTCTCTAAATATTTTCAGAGAGGGAGAGAGATGCCAATAGACTGGGGCACACCAGTCTAAGACTGATTATGTACCAGGGCAGCAACATTGCATAATTAGTCCCACTATAATCTTGCATATCAATTTTATTCCTGTATTAAAGAACATTAATTACAGTCCTTTTTAAAGATCAAGCTTTTTGTTGCAAAGAACTAATCAATATGCAGCTTGGTGGATGGCCTTTTTTGGCTTCCAGTCTCAGAAAAATATATTTAGAGTCCATTTCAATGATCTGCTGAGCAGATTCTACATTGCGAGGGCACAAAACTATTGAGGTGCTATTTATTCTCTTTATTTTAATTTAGGTAATTTATAATGCAAAACTTTCTGTAATATATACCATGCACATTTTTATGCCTTAGATTTAAATGAGTTTCAGGTATATTTTATTTTGTTGACCTTTGTCTTACTATGGAAAATAGACTAATTCAATAAATTCCATTATATGGGTGTTGTGGCATGCATATATATGTGTGTGTACACATATATATTTTAAGTGAGCATGGGCAACTTGTGGCCTTCCAGATGTTGCTGGACTCCCAGCCAATATGATGAGGGACAATTGGAACTGTCGCCCAGCAACATCTCTGGGCCACAGGTTTCCCTATCCCCATTAGTTTTCAAGTACTCTCCTTTCTACACAACAGCAGCAATAAGAATTTGGGTGACAACTTTTTCCCAAGCTTATCCAAGCTGTGCACTGGAGCCTAGCATCTTCCTTGTTTGCAATCTGTCTGAATAATGACTCTGCCTTGCTCCTTTTCCTGGCCATCATAACTCTGTCTACTGCAGCTAGGGCATATGTTTTAGATAGCAAAACATTCTTGACATACCAGTGTCTTTACAGTACAGCAAACAAACAATCCTTTTGGTTAAAGTTATAGCCATGGTTCACTACTTAGGTCGAGCTCATGGACTGGTGGGAGACCCAGAGGTCGGAAACTGTATCTGGGATTCCTTATCTATTGTAATTCTTGGTTCATTCCGATTGGTTTGCAGGGCAGTTAGATGACATTGCATCAAAGCAAGAGTGATCATACACTTTCCTCATCTCAAAATGCTAGATCTTTGGGGCTTGTAGGGTTCTTGTGCAAGACCAAAATATGGGCAGTCTGGAAGTGCCCACAGATTAGTCTACATGTAAAAGAATAGAAGGAAACAAACCAGAGAATTTGGACACAACCTCTGCTGATGTTCACTCTTGGGAGACAGGCATTAAAGAGCTCTTTGCCTGCCTCACTCCCTCTGTCTGTCTCTCTCTCTCTGTCTGTCTCTCTCTGTCTCTCTCTCTCTCTCTCTCTCTCTCACACACACACACACACACACCCTTCACTGTGGCAACATGATGCTTGTGGGGGGGGGGGAAGCCCTCATATAGTCTGGTTTAACCATCATTCCTGTGATTATGTGGAACATGTTGCAATCTATCCTGGCACTGGTGCAACCCATCCCCAGAGTGGCTGGGGAAACCCAGCCAGATGGGTGGGGTATAAATAATAAATTATTTTAATATTATTATTATTATCCCCCAAAGCAAATCTAGTAACTGAGTTCAGCATTACTGAATAAAAAACAGAAAGTGTTAAAAGCCCTCTTGTTGTACCTCATTGTGAATCAAAGCAGCTGAGGTACATTAGGGTGGAGTAGAACAAAACTCTTAGTATCACAGGCTATGCTGGTGACCAGAGAGGGTGCCTCTCCCAAAACTTAATTTACAACAGTGTGCTTCATACACAGGGGGCAATTTGAAGAATCTTGTAAGGGGAAGAACCATGAAAGTAGAGCTCCAGCTCTTTGGTCTTCCCAAAGCTATCTTCTGACAGCAAGGGGCTTGGTGTCACTTATTCCTTGACTCAAACCTGGAAGCTGTCACAAACATTTCCCTGCCTGTGCATTTGCCTTACATTAGTAAGAGAAGTCAAAAATAGGTTAGAATAATCTACAAGAGAAGAAGGGAAGAGGCAGAGAATGCAATCTTCCTGAAAAGGGGAAGCCATTATTCTGTTACAGTTATGCTTATTATTCACACAGCCGGTTCTATTTTCCTAAATAACCATTTTTTTGTACTTGGTCTTGATACTGAGCCATGTAGCAGCCTAGCAATTGTTTCTGGGCTCTGCTTTTGTGGTCCTGGGACTCCAGCTGCTTCTGTGTGCCTGTCCTGCTGCTGCTCAAAATAAACAAGGCACAGCATCGCTTCTGAGGCAGGGAGGGAGAATGAAGAATAACATCCACCTTCAAGGCAGTGGTAGAACAAATGTTTTGCATGAAGATGATGCTGGATTCATCTCCAGCTTAAAAATACCTCAGGTGCATGGCTTGCAAAGTCTCCTAGGGCCTTGGAGCATCTCTGCCAATCAGGACAGACATACTGGGCAGCGGGACCAATGGTATTACTCTGAGTGGAGGAGCAATATGCTCTCATATACAGTGGTACCTCGGTTTAAGAATTTAATTTGTTCTGGAGGTCCGTTCTTAACCCAAAACTGTTCTTACCCTGAGGTACCACTTTAGCTAATGGGGCCTCCCGCTTCTACTGCACAATTTCTGTTCTCATCCTGAGGTAAAGTTCTTAACCCGAGGTACTATTTCTGCGTTAGCGGAGTCTGTAACCTGAAGCGTCTGTAACCCGAGGTACCACTGTATCTGAAGCAATGGCTGCCACGGGAGAAACTTCCTAACTGTAAGAGCTGTGCAATGGTGGGACAGATGACAGTGGAAAGTGGTGGGCTCTCCTTTGCAGCAACTGGGGACCTGTCGGGGATATCGTCATTGCATCCTGTATTATAGGTTCTGTGTTGATTAAGGAGGTTGAGCCAGATGACCTTCAAGATCACTTTCAGATCTAAAATGATGTGATTTGATATTCCCAGACATAAATTCTCAGTGCTCCCTAGAGAGGTGCTTGATGGAGAGGCAACCATTTAAGGGGGTGAGCATTTTCACCTTCCACCCCATCACCTTGCAGCCTCAAAAAACCTGTTGCCTAGGAGACAGGGCGTTTGGTGGCAAGACTACCATCTAGGCACTGAGTGTATATAGGGATCTGAAGGAAGAGTGACCATCTTTACTTCCGCAGATAATTAATAGGTGAGACCCGGGATGAAAACTGTCTCAAGTGGATAGGTGTATCCTACAACCACTGTCAGCTTTGGGGTGTTGTTGTTTTTTAAAGTGAAACAACACAAAAGTTAAATAAGATAATACTTGTGTGGCATGGTTTAACATCTAAGTAGGAACACAATCCTTCCTTAGATAGATAATGTAGCTTTCGGTTTTGCCGTGATAGAAAGCTGCTACTAGACTGGCCTGTGGAGAGATTGTAACTAATTAGAATGCCAAATTGATAGCTTTGAAAAACAAAATGCTGTTATTACAAGATAGTCTGAGACAAAGTTGAAGCTATTAATCTTGATATGGGAGGGTGGAACTCGCCCTCCCCAAAGTAATTGAATTTTTGTATTACAGTCTACAGAATTTAACAACAGCTTACAGAGCCTAACAGTCTGTTACCACAACATTTGCACAAGTCCGCATACAAACCATTTCAGCACCCAGAATCTTCAGACAGATCCAATTCCTAGTTCACAGAGGTAGAACTACTGAGATAAGACAGAATTTCTACCTTGAGTGACTTTTGTGCTCTTATATCCCTGTGAAGCGTAACAGCATTTCGATCTAGAGTGTATGGGGCACAGAAAAACAGGAGAATGTGACTGTTTTATTGCACCCCCAAACCTATCTGCTTGCAGGTGGTATTATTTACCTGCATTTCCATAACTGACCTATAACAGAGAGTCCTCTACAAGGCTCACAAAGCACCTGAACCTCTGCTAAACAGGAAGAACAAGAGTTCAGCTGAAACCCTATATCTGGACTTAATTCAAAACAAAACAAAAACTTATGCATAGACACACGTTATCGGACAACATTAAAGAACCAGTGCAAAATTGAGCATCCCTGTCTTCAGTGATTACAGTGTTCTTCTTAATTCAGCACTTTGACATGAACTAGGGTAAGAAATAAGGTTGTTTTCTAGGCTGCCCTGTAAATGATTCACTAAGTCACTGCACTTGATACATACAAATAATTATACAAATAACCATGTTTACCCAAACATTTCAAACATATTATATTATTATTATTATTATTATTAATTATTATTATTCTGTATATGAAAATGAACTAGTGCAGTGAAACCATGAGTTAACTTGGAACATTCCAGTTACTAACCGTAGTATGCTTAAAGAATGAGCATGGTCCTATATATTTGCTTCAATATCCAGTGTATATTAGTTGAAGGATTTATATTTGAAAATTCAGAACTATGTGACAGGTGCTCTGCTCTGTTCCCAGGCAATACGTACTGGATCCAATAAGGAGAAAAAATATTCACATACCAATGAATATATTAGCTCCTGGGGAAACTGATGGGTTTAGACATAGAACGACCTTCACTTGTTTTAATTGCCAAATTACCAGCTTTAGGAAACCTTTTCGCCAAGCAATGACAATAGAAGATCTACATTGGGTGAAGGGCTACAACACAACTATTTGCTTTAACATGCTGATTGCAATTCATTTTCTATTTCCTGGTGGGCCTGAAACAGTAGTCGTCACACTCCTAGAACTGCACGGGAGCAAGCTTTATCATGGAGACGTGGAATTTTCACAGTTGCACAGTCCCGCAACCATATACCCTTCTGTAGGTTTGATGCAATATGCACAAAAGCTTGGTGGAGGAGCCAAGTTCTGAACTGATGAATTACCCAAGTGGCACAAAGGAGATGGGGGCAAGGCCACACACAAAAACGAAGGAAGCAAGAGACTCTGATAGTGAAAGAGGAAGGGAAAAAGAGCACCAAGAATATTATGGGACCTGTGTTTCTTCCTTGCACAAATTCCAGCAGGAGGCAGACATTTCGCCTCCCCTTATTTGCAGCTTTACATAAGCCTTCAGAAACTATTTGGTCTGCAAACACAAGGGCTGGTGCAATTTCTTTGCTAATGCTGCTTGTGGTCCAACAGCACAATATGTTTGCTTTATTAAAAAAAACAACGTGCAGAATATTAATGTCAGGCTCAGCAGAATAAATGTTCCAAAAAGACCATTAATTTGAGAAGAAAAGTAACAACAGATGAAATATTCAAACTGTGCTAATATAAAGTAAGGAGCATAATTTCCAGTTATTGATGGCACAGCTTCTTGCAAAGTACTCTGGAGAGAGAACTATTCCTTGGTATAAGATAGGTGTTTGGTAAGTGGTAATTTTCATCAGTAAAGGCTGCAAATTATATATTGAACTCCAAGTGTAATAATTTGATCAAAATATTCAACAAAGCGTGTTCTCCAATAAATGAGAGCACGTGTTGCGGTGTGGGCCACCGGGCCAGGCCTCTTGTTGCCAGGCTGGTTAATAGTTATTGCCTGGCATCTGTGATTGGATAACCGGGTTGCTGGGGCAAATTGTATGTTGCAAATTGAGTGGGTGGGACCATAGTCTTTAAATATTGGTGCACTCTGGTTTCTCTTTCTCTTTGCAGAGTGCATCGGATCACCCGCCCACCCGCCCTCTTTTCCGGTTGACCTTGCTTTGCCTGTCATGGGGGTCGTCTGCCTTGGCGCAGGGGCCTAGTAGGAATTTTGCCATTTGGTGATTGGCTGTGCCATTTGGTTTTTGCCTACTACTCTGCAATTCGTCACAACTTGTAAGGTTGCGGTTAGGCATTGGTTATAATATGCTGGTGTTGGAGGGGGCTGAACAGGCGGTGCCTGCCCCTCCTATTGCGATGAAGGGAATTCTGTTAAAGGAATCCTGGGGCTTGCCATGATTTCGTCCAATCCCTGTTATGGGACCAGGGCCGCCCAATCCCTGTTATGGGAATCCCTGTTATGGGACCAGGGCCGCCCAATCCCTGTTATGGGAATCCCTGTTATGGGACCAGGGCCGCTCAATCCCTGTTATGGGAATCCTTGTTATAGGACCGGGCAGGCAAGCTTTCGGGGAGCTGCTGGGGAGAGCGGCGTGGGTCCGACGCTTAGCTCAGGTGACCCCCCAGTTTGACTTTCTCTTCTACTGGCTACCGATCGGACCTCGGGATGCCAGTTCTGTCCCAGGCGGGGGGACAGATAGTCATAACCAATGTCTAAACAACCACTCACTGATTTTGTATTTTAATAAAGTTGTGGCCAAAATAGTGCCCAAAAACCAAAACTAAATTACGTGTTATGTGTGAAGTTATTTGAGGGGTGGCCTGGGGACCTACATGCGCAACTACGAGGACAAAATAATAGGGAGTGCTTTTTACCCTAACTGCTACTACTCACTAAATAGCCTTTTAAAATAAGGTTTATGCCTCTTTGGAGCATGCTGTTACTCAAGAACAGCCTCCCCTCCTCATTTAATGGCTCACCCAAAGGCCAAACTACATGTGACCTTAACTATATAGTTCTACCCCTGAGTTTCCCCACCACAACATGCAGGGGAGCATTCCTGATCACCCCCCCCCCCGGTGTGTGTGTGTGTAGCCAGCACACACCTGTGGTCTCAATATGAATCCAGCTCTCTCTCACACCTGCATTTTGCAATGAAACAAAGATCTCATTACCGTATTTTTCACTCCATTGGACGCAGTTTTCCCCCTCCAAAAATTGAGGGGAAATGTGTGTGCGTCCTATGGAGCAAATGTAGGTTTGTGCCATAGCCGCACACAACCCCTCCAGCATGGAGAGGCTGCACGGGGCTATGGCTTCTTTAGCCCTGCGCAGCCTCTCCCGGCAGATCCAGCCCGCTTGCTGCCTTGGCTTGTTCCATAGCCACGCACAGCCCCTCCAGCAGGGAGAGGTTGTGCGCAGTCTGTACGCTGCTCTTTGGGGCTGGGGGGGGGGGAATATTTTTTTTATTGATTTCCCTGTCTAAAAACTAGGTGCGGCCTATGTTCCGGTGTGCCCTATGGTGCGAAAAATATGGTAATTTCAGTAGGAACTTCTTCAAGGAAATTGCACACATGGGGATTTCAGTCTGAATCAGGACAGCAGAGGGAGCAAAGTACTTAAAGAACCCCATTAGAATCCAAATCTGGAACAAGCTTACCAGAGTCTAACAATTTGTGGAGAAACCCATGCATGGCATTGTTCAGGTTGTGCGCAGTTTGGCCCTGAGTCACTATACTTTCTTTAACTCGGGCAAGACTTTAAAAGAGTCTCAATACCAGGGGACTTTATTGATGTGGCATGGTGACACATCAATGCAAAACAAACAAACAATTTCAGTAATCTCGTATTTTCAGCACACTGCGCATTACATATTTTATTATGCTAGACTTTCAACACGCTGCCACAGAGCTGAAGCTATTTCAATGTGTGCAAGGAACACACCTCAAGTTGAAGTCATTATTAGGGACATCAGAGAATTCTGATAAAAAACGGTAACAGGGGAATAAACTGCCAGTGTTTGCTTAATTGCCTCATGTCTTTAACATAAATTGTTCCGGCAAATACAACTGGTATTCACTGTTGTTGTTTGGTCCACAAACTATATTTAATTGATTACATCCCCACCATTTGCATTGCATAGAAATGAATGGGGTGGAATAATCTAATGACAGTGTACCGGTAATTGTGTGATTTAGCCGCAGCAAGCATGGAGACAAATAACGTA
Organism: Podarcis tiliguerta; assembly: GCF_965153285.1. Classification (NCBI taxonomy): domain Eukaryota; kingdom Metazoa; phylum Chordata; class Lepidosauria; order Squamata; family Lacertidae; genus Podarcis; species Podarcis tiliguerta. The sequence goes on from NC_139538.1 coordinate 66,607,759, forward strand.
GTATTTCACAGAAGATGCAGGGGAACAGAAGCAGTGCTGCATGTGACAAATACAGGATGGAACAGAAAATTATGCCTTCTTACACTACACATACCAACGTGAAGTCATTTATTCATCATTTGACAGATGTGATAACCGGTTATGTTTATCCTAGAAACCAAGCCTTAGCTTTGGGTTTTTTAAAAAACAAAAAACAGCTTGCTGTGTTATTGTGAGCAGCTTCTCATTGGCTCTGCACTTATGAAAAGATGACAGCTTTTTCAAGCTTGATTAGGGTTTATTCTGCCCTGCACAACACTATAATTTAGAACTTAGTACCATGAAATCTAAAACAAATTGAGGATCTGGTGTGGCTTCTCTTCAAAACAATCTAACATTCTGTTAACATCAAACCAGAACTACACACTTAGCCAAATTGCTGCATAGTTGTAGCAGAGAGTAGCAGAGACAAGCTAGTTCATAAAGCCTGTAGGCAGGACTTGTTTTATTTATTTTTGTACAGCACCTAGGAATTTTAAGCACTGTACAAAGTTAAAAACACACCCTACCTGCTACTTCTCTGCTTAAAATTGTGTCCACTGCTGTTCTGCAGCTCTTTTGAAAAAGAAAACATACCAACTCCATGTGCATTACAGTGGTACCTCAGGTTACATACGCTTCAGGTTACACACTCTGCTAACCCAGAAATAGTGCTTCAGGTTAAGAACTTTGCTTCAGGATAAGAACAGAAATTGGGCTCCAGCGGCGCGGCGGCAGCAGGAGGCCCCATTAGCTAAAGTGGTGCTTCAGGTTAAGAATAGTTTCAGGTTAAGAACGGACCTCCGGAACAAATTAAGTACTTAACCCGAGGTACCACTGTACTTAGTAATGTGAAAACTGACCAAAAAAAGTCCTCTGGAAAAAGTAGCACATGTGATAAAGGAGTTTAGTTTAGTCTGTAAGGTATCATAGAAATTATTACTGATACAGAGGCATACTCTGATATATACTTCTTTATGATATAATTTAGTTACAATAACAACAGGGAGACTGATTTGTTGGTCCCATGGCCAATATACAAAAGACCTTTACCTATCTGATTTTAGTTCTCTTGCCAGCAGTGGAATTCAGAAGCTAAAGAGGCTAGTGCAATTCTAAGCTTCATGAACAGAAGAATTCAAATATCAGACAGTAACGGTACTACTTTATTCTCTTTGGTCAGACCTCATCGGCAGTAACTTCCCCCATTCTGGGTACTGCAGTTTAAGGAATGTGCCCATGGGAGAGTGAGAAAGACCAAGTCCTATGAGGAAAGGTTGAAGGAATTAGGTAAGACAATTAAGAGGCAGTTTGATACCCCTATTCAAATAGGAGGTGACACATGGATGATGGAGCAAATTTATTTTCTTTTTCTCCAGAGGGAGAGGGTGGGATGAAAATCAATGGTTTCAAATGACAAGAAAAGGAATTTCAAATAAGGACTTCTGATGACACAAGATGTTCAGACTGCCTCAAAAGGTAGTGGACTCTCCTTTAAGTTTTTTAAAAACAGAGGCTGGATAGTTACCCACCAGGGATTCTTTAGCAGCAGGTTTCCTGCATCAGTCAGAAGATGACTTTTGAAGTGAAGTCCCTTTTAGCTCTATGATTCTGTTTTTGCATCCTTTTCTTGAGCTAAAAAATAGCCTTATGCAGATAATGAGGATCATGAGATAAAACATTTCAACACATGAGTACAGAGAAAGGGGGACTGAGAGGCTAAGGTGACTCAAAAGAGATACAGTGGTACCTCGGGATGTGAACGGGATCCGTTCCGGAGCCCCAGTCGCATCCCGTATGGAACGCAAGACGCGATGACGCGTCTGCACACACGCAGGTCACGTTTCGCCGCTTCCGCACATGCGTGTGACATCATTTTTAGCATTTGCGCATGTGCGAGCGGCAAAACCCGGAAGTAACGCAACTCGAGATGCGCTCAACCCGAAGCACATTCAACTCGAGGTATGACTGTACTAGAAAATTGGGTTGTTGTTTTTATTTTGATTATATATTTTGTGGTTTTATATTTTGATTTTATTCTGTGAACTGCCCTGAGACCTGTGGGTATAGGGCGGTGTGTGTGTGTGTGTGTGTGTGTACACAGCAAGTCAACAAAATACACAGTCTTCAATGATTTTAGGGGGAAATCATCTCCGGGGGGGGGGGGGGTAAGTTACAGGAGAGGTGTAAAGTTCTATGCTTCTATGACATCTTCTTTTTAGCCATTCGTTTAACATCAGCCTTAACTTACCCAACCATGCACATGCAGAAATATACATTCATATATTTTTCTCCATATCCACTTTCAATCAATACATGATCTGTTTGTTCATTCACCTTTTTTCTGCCCCACCACACACAAGCTATATTCATTCTTAACCACAACAGCAAATATCCTTTCCAGTTCTGCAGCTCTTTAGGCACCATTTTATTTAAAAGCAAACAAACAAACATCATGGTATATACAGTGATATAAGGCGGGTCATTCAAACTTTCCAAAGTGAAACACGTGTATTTTAAATCATAATTAATCACAAACCTATTTCATGCCTCATTGACTCATGCTTATATGAGTTTAGATTGTGGCATTGTGCACTGTTCATTCATTAAACAAGGGTGGTGAATCTGTGGCCCTCCAGAAGTCAGTGGACTACAACTTCCATAAGCTACTGACCATGTCGGCTGGGCCAGATGAGAGTTGGAGTCCAACAATGTTCCCCACCCTATCCCTTCATTAAACCCTTTAAGCACACTTCATATTCCCAATCAAGGTAATGAAAGGGCTTTAAAAAGCAAGGTTGGCAAGGAAAGACTTGAAAGCCAGCACGTTCATTCATTTGTGTCTTTGTTTGTTCATTCATTTTTCTTACATCTGTATACCACTTTTATCTACCAAGGGTCTCAAAGTGGTGTACATGGTTCTCTTCTTCCCCATTTCACCCTCACCACAACCCTGTGAGGTAGGTGAGGCTAAGAGATGGTGACTGGCCCAAGGTCACCCAGTAAGCTTCATGGCTGAGTGGGGGTTCGAATCCTGCTCTCCCCAGGTTAGGACCAACCATTATGCCAAACATTTTTTTTCCCCATATTGTGTAGAATACACCAAATAGATACAAAAGAAAGCACTTTTTGGGAGTAAAATATGCCAGCTGTACTAACACATGTACATGCTTATTCAGAAATCAGCCCCAGTGGTACTTACTTTCTGGTATAGGCATGGGACTTCACCCTAAAGCTGTGTTATGACCACATGCAATACTTTTAGGCTTAAGGTTTGTTTCTTGAGCAATGCAAAAGCTCACCAATAAAAAAATATTCTGACGGAAGCCTAAACAAAATTTTACTGACTTACACAAATTTTAGATGTGCTATATAGTGAACAGAAAGGGGAGCAGGTGGAGCTGTGGTCTAAACCACTGAGCCTCTTGGGCTTGCCGATCAGAAGGCTGGCAGTTCAGATCCCCAAGACAGGGTGAGCTCCCATTGCTCCGTCCCAGCTCCCACCAACCTAGAAGTTTGAAAGCACTGGTGCAAGTAGATAAATAGGTATCGCTGTGGTGGGAAGTTGAACAGCATTTCTGTGCACTCTGGTTTCTGTCACGGTGTTCCATTGCACCAGAAGCAGTTTAGTCATGCTCAGCCTGAAGCAAGATGAGCACTGCAACCTCATAGTCGCCTTTGATTGGACTTAACCATCCAGGGGTCCTTTAACTTTACCTTTACCTTTTTAGTGAACACATGGTGTGAGGATATCAAGATATACTCTTTTGTCAATGGAGAAACAAGCTTTTGTCTTTGATTGAAGGCACTAGAATTTTATTGAACTATTTGACCAAACTCAGTTATTCTGGAACTGCAGCCCAGAATACCTGGTGAGTCATGGAAATAATTTTAGTAACTATAGAAGGCATGATAAAAGCATTACTACAACAGTTTAATAGAACTCTTCATCCTTTTATACTCATGCCTTTAACAGCATTTTTATATTTGGCCATGTTTTAATGCCAAAGAGCAAACTCAAGGAAATGTAGAATAAAAACACCTGATTTTAGCTATAAGCCATGACCTTAAAATAATTTTTGTATTTGAAAATCTTCTGCCCAATTAAACACAATCCTAATTCACAGAATTCTTGCTTGCAAAAATTATTTTGCATGATTTTACCGAGCATGTTCATGTGTGTCCATCTTTGCCACTAAGAAACAAGCTAAACACTTGCCTACTATAAATATTTAAGTAGCTGCACACAAGCAGAGGTTGGAAAAAGAGAATCGAAGTTTTCATTTAATGAAAGATCTGTTTTCAGTAGGTATTTGGGTGTGTTGTGACTTTGGTAAGTCACAACCCACACTAGTGCTGGCAGAGAGCAGAAGGAGGAGTAACGGGTGTGCATATTTGCAGGGTGTGCTGTTTGGTTTTGGGAGCATACTTCTTGCCAGTTTAGAATTGGCAAGCTTATTTCTGGCTGAAAAAATATGTCCTACCTGATATAATCAAACAATCCAAGGACCAATTCATTTTTATGTCAGACAGGAAAGCCTTTGTACAACTGGGATGTCCATGCGCATAGTTATAGGCACTGTCAATCACTTTCATAGTTTGTCATAGAAGTGGAATTTAACTTCAAAAAAATGAAACTTCCCCAAAATGAGGGAATTGGTAAAAAGGAAGTTGAGATGGAAAAGTCAAGAGGGTCAAATCTCTCCAGAATGCTTGAGGGTTGTTCAAAACCAAAATAACAGGAACTCAGCTGAAATTGATGCTACATGTGAGGTGAGAAGACTGTTTTATAGAATCATAGAATTGTAGAGCTGGAAGGGACCCTAAGGGTCATCTAGTCCAACCCCCTGCAATGCAGGAATCTCAACTCTGCTTAAAAACCTCCTGAGGAAGACTGCTCCACTGTAGCTGGTTGACTGACTGAACCCAAAGAGTGCTCATTAATGATTCCTCAACATTCTGGGGAAAAGTGCCAAGTGGGGTGCCACAGGGTTCTGTCCTGGGCCTGTTGTTGTTCAAGTCGTTTAGAAGGAATTATGAGGATGCTCATCAAATTTGCAGATGACACCAAACTTGGAGGGATAGTTAATGCCGCAAAAGACAGAATCTGGATTCAAGATGACCTTAACAGATTGGAGAACCAAATTAACAAGCCCAAATTAACAAAATTTAATTTCAACAGGGACAAATGTAAGGTTCTGCACTTAGGCAGGAAGAACCCACCTCTGGCACATGGCCCCAGAAAGGCTGGTGAGAAGGGAATGAGAAAAAGGAATGTTGGAAAAGGTTCTGCAGCCTGCTTCTGAAAACTTTTAAAGTGGTACCTCGGGTTACAGATGCTTCAGGTTACAGACGCTTCAGGTTACAGACTCCGCTAACCCAGAAATAGTACCTTGGGTTAAGAACTTTGCTTCAGGATGAGAACAGAAATCGTGTGATGGCAGTGGCAGGCCCCATTAGCTAAAGTGGTACCGCAGGTTAAGAACAGACCCCCAGAACGAATTAAGTTCTTAACCCGAGGTACCACTGTATTTTGTTTCACTCAGTTTCCCACTGGACAAACAATCTCTTAACTCCAAAAGCATGTGCATGCCTTCTTATGTGATGCACAGACACATAAGATAACATTTGAGTTCACCGCAGACAAATGTTTGCACGTTCCAACGTGTGATCTTTGTCCTAAAGGGCAATGGAAAGCATTCAGTTTCCCAAACTGGTACTATCTCTCATGACATCATGAATGTGGGGAGAATTAACTTGGTCCTCTGTCTTGGAGCACGAAACAACGGTATAACCACTGCCTGCCGCTGAACTGAAACCAAAAAGCGTTATATTGGAAGCAATCTTCTTCATTATGTTTCCAGACGTAAAGGAAAAGAAAGAAGCCCCTGGGATCTTCTCAAAGCCTTGACCTCTGTGAGAAGCAGAAGAGCAGTAGACTCTGTCAGGAATACAATCCTTTCTGCTCAAGCAGCACTGCAGATTGTTAGAATTTTAATGTGCCCACATTAAATGATGGCTCCCGGCCAGCTGGTAATCGTGTGTACTAACTTTCCAAAAAGGCAGGGTAGTTTGTCTCCCTTCGCTAAATCACTCAAAAACTAGAGTGGGCAGATTGGCATTTTATAACAAAAAAAAATCCCCAACAATAGGGCGTTTTAGAAATATGTATATCCCCTGACAAACTCATCAGGATAAACCAAGTCGTAAAATATTGAAGTGAGACATAGCTGGGCTTGCAGCTGTTTGGTCAGGTGTTGTTAATGAGGGACGAGCATCTTTCATGCATGGAAGGAGAAGACAACCTTGCTATATTTGCTACGGTCCCCTACAGAAATCCTCTAACATGTTAACATCTGAGCAGTATTGCTAGCCCTCCCCTGAATTACAAGAGTCGGGTGCATTCTTCTAGTATTTCCTCCATATAATAAATATACAAGAAGCTAAGGAATGAGATAAGCCTGGACAAAAGGCTGCTCTTATTAAAAAATCAACTGAAGAAAATGTGGAAGAATGTATTATTAAAAATAAATAAAAATGAATAATTTCCCATAAAAGGCAACAACAACAAAACGACATTTGAGAAAAACTGGGGAGGGTTGGGGAAAAGAGGTAAGGAGGAAAAAGATTTCCCTGGGCCAGCAAATTTGCTTACATATCAAGGCTGGATGCAGAGGAAGAATTTACAAGTGACTATGGAGCAGAACAAATATGTATCTTATTTGAAACTATAACTTTGCTATAGTTCTCCTTCCTTACTGGGCCAATAGGAAAATTCATAAAACCCTATTAAATTTCCATACACTAACAATTAGCCAACCCATTCTCTCGTTACTCCATGTCATTAGAAACTCCGACCTCTAAAAGTCTTTTGGATTGGGTACCCTTCTCACAGTCCGTGTCTCTAAATAACTGACCTTTCCATATTCCCCACCTCTTAGCACACGACGATCGAAACAAAGACAACTTGTTGCTATCAAGATTTCCATTCCATCTAATGAAAATAAAGGTGCATAGCAGGTCAGATATCAAGCACAAAACAAAAAATCTAGCTTCGTTAGAGATGCCAGCATAGTATTTGAGTGACCCATCCCAATCTTAGGAACCTCTATATCCCAAAAAAGGAATTTAAAGAGCCTGAAACTTTCTATTTTAAGCTTGTATTTCCACAGAGGATTAATATAATTAGATTCTAGGAGAAATTGGTACATCGTGATTCTCGTAAGATAGGCTCCTCGGTGCAGGAAGGTTTCTGTGAATGCACATCACTGTAAAAAAAACTGTCTCACTCCTCAGTCCTCATCTAACCTGAAGGCTTTTAAAGGTTTCATAACAGAAAGCTGTGTAACAGCCTATGGCTAAACAATAAAACTGACCGATTAATAACAAAGCTGCAGCAACAGGATGCTTTGGGGGCATATATAAAAACAGAGATCACTATTATCCTAGACTGTAACATAGCTACAGTTTCTCCTCATCTCCTTTCAGTTTATCCTTTTGACAAATGCTCACAAAGTTACCATGTTTAAGGGGAAAGAATAATCCTTAAATTACAACCGAAAACTAACTTTGCTGCTTCAGCTATCGCTTTCAGTCACAGCCTCTTCCTCATTTCTCTACTGTGGGAGCAAAATGCTGCAAACATGAGAAACACGGTCCCAAATTATCCCCCCCAAACCTGAATATTAATTTCATTTATTTATTTGTTTTAGGGGGGGAAATATACTCCACTGAAATGTGCCCTTGCCATCTGTAAATCAAATCCATAGAATATTGAGCACAGCTGTCTTGAAGTGTCACTGGAAATTTGATGTGCACTTTTAAGGATTTATGATAGACTCTTTCCAACCACAAGTTTCAGAAGTACCGTATTTTTTGCTCTATAAGACTCACTTTTTCCCTCCTAAAAAGTAAGGGGAAATGTGTGTGCATCTTATGGAGTGAATGCAGGCTGCGCAGCTATCCCAGAAGCCAGAACAGCAAGAGGGGACGCTGCTTTCGCTGCGCAGTGATCCCTCTTACTGTTCTGGCTTCTGGGATTCAGAATATTTTTTTTTCTTGCTTTCCTCCTCCAAAAACTAGGTGCGTCTTATGGTCTGGTGTGTCTTATAAAGCGAAAAATACGGTAACTCCCGTCCAGCTTCTATCTGAGGGAGAAGTTCTAATATGAGGCTAGGAACATTGGCAGACTAATAGTTGTCAATGCATTTATATCTATATCTATCATCTATCTATCTATCATCTATCTATTTTTGAAAAGCACTGCAATTAGCGATATTTATTGTTAACTTTTAAAAATATTAATCTAGCAGTGGCTTCTTGGCTCAGCCAGCAGGATTTTGCTCCTCTTTGCTCCTTCTGTGATGTGCCACATTTAGCACCATGAGCAGCCACAGAAAAACAAATTATTAAACTGCCAAACCAGAAATAGAAATATGACAACTGACTGTAAGTCAGTACATTCAACCTGGACCACTGCCAAAACTATTGTGCTACACTGAATAATTTGTCCCCCCAGTGGTAAAAAGTATATCTAGTCACAGGAGGTTGTGCCCTTATAGGCCATATATTACTCTGACAAAACACAACACGTTACACAACTGTTGAATAAACACAGTGGTCAGTAAATTGGACTTCTTAAGTTGGGTACTTCTGGTTTGTCATGTCAGTGTTTGCATTCCCAGTTCTAAATGCAGAAAGTTTTATGCATAAATAAATAATAATGTTTTGCTCAAGAGAGGCTGTGGAGAAAGTATAAACGTTTAAATTAAAATAATTAATGGCTTAAGCACATTTGGAAATGTTACACATTAGCTAGAATTAGTAAAAATAAGATTATAAAAACAAACAGAAACCCTATGATTCTTTAAATTATCACATAAACCATCAGCGAGCATTAAATAGTTTACATTCTGACAGTTTCCTTTTCAAATGATAGACAGACAGATCATTTCACCTTCCAAAGCTCCCACAACATAATTTTTGCAAGAAATTCATTGCACAGCTGAGTGTCAGCTAGTGTGGAAATCTGACCATTTCACATGTGCACATGACATAATTGAAATAAGGCCACTATATGAACTGGATATACACAAAATGCTGTTGATACATGCAGTTTCTCCATCCCTTTTGGGAGAATGAGGGTGCAGGAGGATTCAAAGCTTTGGAAATGTCATATACATATGTGTTGTTCAGGAGGTAAGAGAGGACTTTTATCTTAAATTTACACCCCATCTTTCTGCCATCATGGAACCAGAGGTGGTACCTATCTGGTTCCCAGCTGGTGTCCCTGATCAGACCTAGACCCTCTTTACTTCAAGAAGATGATTGCCTTCAGATCTCACCTTGGGCAGGCGTGAGATTGCACCCTGTATGCACCGTATTCTGAGATTATAAATGCGCAGGAAAGACATTCTCAACCCTTCAATGCACCATTATAGAAACTAGGAAACGTTTTATCAACCAGTGTTAAGAAATACAGTGGTACCTCAGGTTAAGAACTTAATTCGTTCTGGAGGTCCATTCTTAACCTGAATGTTCTTAACCTGAGGTACCACTTTAGCTACTTTAGCTAATGGGGTCTTCCGCTGCCACCGCACAATTTCTGTTCTCATCCTGAAGCAAAGTTCTTAACCCGAGGTACTATTTCTGGGTTAGCGGAGTCTATAACCTGAAGTATCTGTAACCTGAAGCATCAGTAACCTGAAGTATCTGTAACCCAAGGTACCACTGTAAATAGTTACAGAACTCTTTAGGTTTCTAAACCAAGCTATGGAGTTGAAATTCAACTTACTTTAACATATTTCTTGCTCGCCCTTCATCATAAACGATACTAAGGTGGGAACAATAAATTCACAATAGGACCAATCAGAACAATACCACCACAAAACAAGAGCAGTTATAGTGACACCATCAGTAGATACAGGAAAAACATCCTGCAAACTATTGAGCAGACATCTTTGGCTTCAGCTAACAAGAAAACACAAGAAGGGATGGCACCAGCCATATCTTGAGAAGAAGGAAATTCCAAACAGGGCAGCACTGCAATGAAAGCCTCTTCCAAGTCACGACATAGTTAGGGTTGGCAAATCTCTGGAATTTCCTGATCATAGCCAGGATTCAGTTTTTGGAAATAGGGTCTGGGCGAAAATCGCTAAAATGTCCGGGAAAATCCCAACGCATGGCAACCCATGGTCAGAAGTGTAGATTTTGGTGAATTCCTTTTTTTATATATATATAATATTTTATTTTCCACATTCAATAAACAAACAGAAAACAAATCGACAAACACATCAAAAAGAAAATAACAAAAACAAAACAATACATACATTGTACAGAAAGAAGAAAAAAAAATGAAAAAGATAAGAAGAAAAAAAATTAAAAACAAATATTGTGTCATTGTATTCTTCAGCATTAACTTAAGTCTGCGACTTCCCCATGCCTTCCCACTCTGTATTCTAGATCTTATATTCTGGTAGTAAACTCTTTCCCTCTGGCGTATCTTTGGTTCAGATTAATGTTATTGTCTTATTTATCCTTACAATTCCCTACGTCTTACTAAATATACTTTCTGTAACATTGTCGTTTTTATAATAACATTCTTGTACATTCAATCTGATACCTCAAACGTTCATAATTTTATAATGTTTCTGTAGATAATCTTTAAATTTCCTCCAGTCTTCCTTCACCGTCTCTTCTCCCTGGTCTCTGATTCTGCCAGTCATTTCTGCAAGTTCCATATAGTCAATGAGCTTCATTTGCCATTCTTCCAGCGTGGGTAAATCCTGCGTCTTCCAGTATTGCGCGATGAGTATTCTTGCTGCTGTTGTAGCATACATAAAAAGAGTTCTATCCTTCACTTGAACCTGTTGGTTTACCATACCCAGGAGAAAGGCTTCTGGGGTCTTTCTAAATGTATATTTAAATATTTTTTTTCAATTCATTATAAATCATTTCCCAGAAGACCTTGATCCTTGGGCACGTCCACCAAAGGTGAAAGAAGGTACCTTCTGCTTCTTTACATTTCCAACATTTATTATCAGGCATATGATACATTTTTGCAAGCTTGACTGGTGTCATGTACCACCTATATATCATTTTCATTATATTCTCTCTTAAGGCATTACATGCCGTAAACTTTATTCCAGTGGTCCACAACCTTTCCCAGTCAGCAAACATTATATTATGGCCAACGTCTTGAGCCCATTTAATCATAGCCGATTTCACTTCCTCATCCTGTGTGTTCCATTTCAGCAGCAAATTATACATTCTAGACAATATTTTTGTTTTAGGTTCTAATAGTTCTGTTTCCAATTTTGATTTTTCCACCTGGAAGCCAATTTTTCTGTCCATTTTAAATACCTCCATTATTTGATAATAATGAAGCCAATCTCGGACTTTACTTTTTAGTTTGTCAAAACTCTGCAATTTCAGTTTGTCACCATCCTGTTCTAAGATCTCCCAATACTTTGGCCAATTTGCCTCCATATTGAGTCTCTTTACTGCCTTAGCTTCCATTGGAGATAACCACCTTGGGGTTTTGTTTTCCAAAAGATCTTTGTATCTGATCCAGACATTGAGCAGTGCTTTTCTAACAATGTGAATTTTGAACATTCTATGCACTTTAACTTTATCATACCATAGATATGCATGCCAGCCAAATGCATTATTAAACCCTTCTAAATCCAGTATGTCTGTGTTTTCAAGAAGTAGCCATTCCTTCAACCAGCAGAAAGCTGCTGCTTCATAATAGAGTTTTAGGTCTGGCAGGGCAAAGCCCCCTCTTTCTTTAACGTCTGTTAATATTTTAAATTTTATCCTTGGCTTTTTGCCCTGCCAGACAAATTTAGATAGATCTTTTTGCCACTTCTTGAAACAATCAGTTTTATCAATAATCTGCAGTGTCTGAAACAAAAATAGCATTCTTGGCAATACATTCATCTTAATTACAGCAATACGCCCAAGTAGTGAGAGTTTCAAGCTAGACCACGTATCTAGATCCTTTTTTATCTCCGTCCAGCATTTCTCATAGTTGTCTTTAAATAAGTTCCCATTTTTTGCTGTCATAGTTATTCCCAAATATTTAACTTTCTTCACTACTGTTAAACCTGTTTCTTTCTGAAACCTTTCATTTTCAATTTCTGTCAGATTTTTTGTCAAAACCTTAGTTTTTGTTTTATTTAATTTAAAACCTGCCAATTGGCCAAATTCTTGAATCAGTTCTAAAACTTTTTTTCCACTAGATTCTGGCTCCTGCAACGTCAAAACCAGGTCGTCTGCAAAGGCTCTTAATTTATATTGTTTGGCTCCGACCTGTATCCCTTTAACCAATTGGTCCTTTCTGATCATATTCAGCAACACCTCCAGGACCGATATAAAAAGTAGTGGGGAAATTGGGCACCCTTGTCGTGTTCCTTTTTCTATTCTGAACTCTTCTGTCAAAACATTATTTACAATTAATTTAGCTTTTTGTTCAGAATAGATTGCCCCTATACCATTTTCAAATTCTTGGCCTACCCCCATGCCTTGGAGATTCTTCTTCATAAAACTCCAAGAGATATTGTCAAAGGCTTTCTCCGCATCCACAAATATCAACGCCGCTTTTGTGTTTATATTTTCCTGTAAAAGTTCCAAAATGTCAATTATATTTCTTACGTTCTCTGATAGATGTCTTCCTGGGAGAAAGCCTGCTTGATCTTTATGAATCTCCTCTATTAATACCTTCTTCAATCTTCTCGCCAAGATATCTGCAAATATTTTGTAATCCACATTTAACAATGATATAGGCCTGTAATTCCTAAGTTGATGTTTTTCAACGTCTGTCTTTGGTATAAGAGTCACAAAAGCTTCTTTCCACGATTCTGGAGCCTTTTTCCCCTGAAGTATTTCATTACATATTTCTTTTAAGGGTTGAGTTAGCCAGTCTTTCAATGATTTATAATATCTTGCAGTCAGCCCATCAGGTCCCGGAGCTTTGCCTAGTTGCATATTTTGGATGGCACTCTCTACCTCTTGTTCTGTTATCCTGCTGCTCAGTTTAAGTTTGTTTTCTTGTGATATTTTTGGTAGCCCATTCACTTTCAAAAATTCTTCTATCTCTGTTTCTTTCTGTGGTTG